>NC_089680.1:60000-800000 GCF_037042795.1 Molothrus aeneus | reverse complement strand
GCACCTTCATGGAATCCCAGCCCTAAGGAGAAGGGAGCACCCAGGACTTGCAGGTGCTCATGATCAAAGGAATGACAAAAGCCAGAGGGTCTGTGAAATCTTACCATGTTTTTTCAGTGAGTTACACACTTGTCATGGAAATTGGTGTGTAAATCCCTGCTGCCCCAATGTAAGAGCACGGCAGTGGGAGTTGGAAAATGGGGTAGGGCAAAAGGGAAGACAGAGATAGATTGAAGAGAGAAGGGAGAGAAGGGAGAGAAGGAAGGAAGGAAGGAAGGAAGGAAGGAAGGAAGGAAGGAAGGAAGGAAGGAAGGAAGGAAGGAAGGAAGGAAGGAAGGAAGGAAGGAAGGAAGGAAGGAAGGAAGGAAGGAAGGAAGGAAGGAAGGAAGGAAGGAAGGAAGGAAGGAAGGAAGGAAGGAAGGAAGGAAGGAAGGAAGGAAGGAAGGAAGGAAGGAAGGAAGGAAGGAAGGAAGGAAGGAAGGAAGGAAGGAAGAGGAATTTCCAGAACTGGCTCCTGCACTGATCCATCCAGCAGATGGATGTCCAGGGTCCTGGAAGTGCCATCTAGGCTTCGTGGGGGCACCTTTCATAGCAAAGTTTTCCTCATCTGGAGAGAAGTTTCTCACTTTTTCGTACAAATCAGTTCTCATGCACAGCCAGTCCTTTTGAGCCTTTCTGGAAATGGTTTAGAGGCTTCAGACATCTTGGGTGGCCTTGTCCCCGCCACAGTCACAGATTCACAGGATCCATGAGGCTGGAACAGACATCCAAGACCATCAAGTCCATCCTCTAACCAGTCCATACCTTGTCACCAGCCCAGAGCACTGTGTGGCACATCCAGTCATTCCTAGGATAGCTCCAGGGATGGGGACTCCAACACCTCCCTGGGCAGCTCCTTCCAAGGCCTGAGCACCCTTTCCATGGAGGAATTTTCCTCAGTATCCACCCTGAGCCTGCCCTGGCCCAGCCTGAGGCCGTTCCCTCTGCTCCTGTCCCTGTTCCCTGGAGCACAGCCCGGCCCCCCCGGCTGTCCCCTCCTGTCAGGAGCTGTGCAGAGCCACAAGGGCCCCCCTGAGCCTCCTTTGCTCCAGGCTCAGCCCCTTCCCAGCTCCCTCAGCCTCTCCTGGGGCTCCAGCCCCTTCCCAGCTCCGTTCCCTGCCCTGGACACGCTCCAGCCCCTCAGGGTCTCTCTTGTCCTGAGGGCCCAGAGCTGTCCCCAGCACTGGAGGTGCCTCAGCAGGGCCGGCACAGGGACAGGCCCTGCCCTGGGGCTGTGTCACAGCCTGGCTGGGACAGCCCAGGGGCCATTGCCCACCTGGGCACCCTGGGCTCATCCACTGGCACCAGCACCCCAGGGCCTTTCCCAGCTTCCCAGCCTCTCCACCCCAGCCTGGAGCTGCAGGGGGTTGGGGTGACCCCAATCCCGAGCCCTGGGGAACCCCATGAATGCCCAGCCCCAGCTGGATGTGGCTCCTTTCCCCACCACTCTCTGGGCCTGGCCTTCAGCCTCTCCTGAGCCCAGCTATGGCTGACCCTGTCCAAGCCATGGGCTGCAGCTTTTCCCAGAGAATGATGTGGGAGCCAGTGTCAAAGGTTTGCTAAAGTCCACGGCCACTTCTTGACCCCATTCCTGCCCTGAGCCAGGCTGTGCTTTGCTCCAGAAGCCAGAACAAGGTTTGTCCCAGGAAAGTGCTGCCCTTCCTCCACAGGGCCCCATCTCCAGGCACATCCTGGTGTTCCTCACCTGTGCTCTTACCAGCAGCCCTTGGCTCTACAGCCATGCAGCTATCTGTGCTTGGGACATGCACATTACCCCCTCACCTGCTTTGCTCCTCCAAGCCGCCGTGAGCAGCAATTGAGCAACAGGAGTTTGAGATTTGCGATGAAAAATTGTGAGGAGACCCAAAACCCTGGAAAAAAAAAGTCCCCATATTGGCCAGATATCATTGTGGTGCTCCAAACTTCAGGGCAGGGGGTGGGATTGTTCAAAAATAATGAGAGGACATTTGCTCTGCTTGCAGCAAGCACTTGTTAGGCTTAAGGGCATTGCTCAAGGGGGGTGTTGACAACAAAATATGATTATTCGGCATTTCCGTGTCATTTTCCATTTTCAAGATGCCTTTCAGGCACTAAATAGACATTACACATGAGCTAATCATGAGCTCTGCAGCCATGAGATGGGATTAGGGCTCAAATTGGGTGGGTATTGAAAAATAAGAAAAGGAATTAATTAAAAATATTCAAGTGCTTTTAGCGAATTTAAAAGGGTTCGTACCATGGTCCATGTGTTATGGACAATAATGAGCACTCACACACTTCACATCAGGCTTGTAAAGAACATCCTGGGCTGTGCTAAGTCAGTGCAATTCAAAACAGTCAAAAGGGTGACAAAATCACCGAATCCCAGAATGGTTTGGGTTGAAAGGGAACTTAAAGCTCCTCTCACTCCACACTCCTGAGATCTTAGCTCACCATCTGCAACGTGTGGATGAAAGGACTTGCACAGCAGACAGAGATGATGGAAAACATGCGGATCCAATAATGAAGGCTATACACAGGCCCTCTCTAATGAGTGGTGCAGGTTAATTGCACCTCTTCAGCTGAAGACTGGGGGGTTTTGTGTCCTCGGTGGGTTATTGTGTGAATGGCACTGGGGAGCTGAGTGTTCAGCAGCACCTGTGTGTGATCCCAGGGCTGCAGGGTGGCCACTCCACAGGGCAGCTTTCCCATGAGATAATTCCCATTGTTCATGGGAAGGATCCAGTTTCAGTGGATGGTGTGCCAGCCTGGCTGCACCCCGAGCATCTCTGACAGGAGGGGGAGAAGGAGCCCTGGGAAGGCTCTCAGCAGCTTTGGGAAGCAAAGTTTCTGCATTGACTAATGGCTCAAGGAGCCTGACTTTTGGGTTCAGGGTTTTCAAACCAGGAGCCAAAGGCCCTGGGTAGCTTCCCCAGGTCAGAGAGTGACCCTGCCTTGCCACACAGCTGGACCACAGAAGGGTTTTGGGGTCAGAGCCGGCGTCACCGAGGTGAAGTGACTTGTCTGACATGACATGGACTCGGGTGGTGGTGCTGGGAGCTGACTCAGGAGATCTGGGCACGGAGTCCAGCCCCTGAACCGTAGCCCTCTCCTTCCTCTGACTCCTTCCACAGCGTGGCTGCAATGGAAGATCCAGGCAGGTGCTCTGGGAAGCAGAGCAGCACTGTGCTGCTGTGGTGACCTTGACCACAGAGGTGATGGTCACCACTGACCCCAAGGACAGCATGAGGTGGTGCTTCTCAGCACCGTGGGGCTGCTCAGTGTCCTCAGACCTGCAGCAGACCTTGCCAAGGGTTAGGGTATCCCTTGCAAGGGGGATAGGTTCACCCTCATGGTCTCTTTGTTCCAGCACCCCAGCCCTTTGCTCTGCAGCCCTGCCTGGCTGGGAGGTGCTGGTTCCCCAGTGCAGTGGATGCAGGGAGAGCTGCACACTCAATAATCCCCAGCCAGGAGACTGCCAAGAGGAAATGCACTTCCCGTAAAGCAGGCACTGTTACTGACTTTGTTTGCTGGAATTGCTTGAGTGGTAATTACGCTCCCTTAATATTGACATATTTAAATAGTTTCCAAGCATAATGGGAGTCCTGCCCTGCTCCTTCCACCTCCTTTTCCAAATTTCTGTGGCGAGCTTTCACTTTGAACAAGAGATTATCTGGAGGGGCATGCCTTGCCCACGCCTTGTTTCCTGAGCAGCAGCCCAGATGTTGCTCTCTCTCGCAGTGCACTCAGCATCTGCCGCGCTGCCCCACGGAGGAGCAGCCACGGGGGTCTGAAATGCAGAAAAGGAGCTCTCCATCTCCACTGGAGGAGCCACGGGGGTCTGTCATGCAAGAGAGGAGCTCTCCATCTCCACTGTGCTGCTCCACATGTCAGCGTGCTGGCTGTGGCCCCCAGCTCACGCCGGGACGCTGACGGGGCAGCGCGCGGCAGCGGCGTCAGCGCCGCTCGCATATTTGTGTTTCATTCATTTATGTTCCGAGACGTTCTGTCCCCAGCACAGCGGCCAAAAAAGGCCATTCCCTGCTTACGCTGCTCCCTGCGTGGGCCACTCTCATGAATGCTGCAAAAGAGGGATTCATTTTCCCTGGAAAAACAAGTCACACGAGAAGCGCGGTGGAAACCTGGGCCTCTCCATGCCCTGAGAGCCCCCCTGAGCTCCTCTCTCTGCCTGTGAGCCCATGCACAAATTTATCTTGGGCAGACCCCCAGATTTGGTACCTTTCCCCCTAAAACAGATGCCCTTTTCTCCCCCGATGCGTTGCTGCCATTGTTGGTCCCTGTCTCCCTCTGAGCATCCATCCAGAGCAATATCCAGCATGGCTTTTACAGAATCCTGCTCCTCCCAGCTCTGGTCAGCCTCTGGGTGGTCTGGTCTTTGCAAACCTCTCCATGGCTTTTCCTCTCCACCCCTGAGGAAGATTTTTTCATAGAACCACAGAATCCTGGAATGGTTTGGGTTGGAAGAGACCTGAAAGAGGATCCAGTCCCTCCCCCTGCCATGGGCAGGGACACCTTACACTATCTCAGGCTGTGCCAAACTCCTTCCAACCTGGCCTGGTACCTTCCAACCTGGTCTGGATCCACTTCCAGGGGTCCAGGGGCATCTGGAAACAAAATTTTCTGTCACAAGTGCTGGCTGACCCCAGAGGAAACCCCTGACCAGTTCTGCTCCACACCCAGGGTCAGTGTGGGCTGGACAGCCTATGGGGCCCCTCTCTGGGGACAGAGGCAGTAGCAGGGGACCCCAATCCTTTCCACCAGGCAGGACTCAGGCACCTTGCAGACACCTCCTCTCCTCCAAGAGGCTGCAGCTGTGGCACTGTCAGTCCTCACTTTTATCTGAGGGCCTGTTCTGCTGAAGATGAGCATCAAGTTGGCCAATTTGCTACATTGCCTTGGTACTCAAGCAAGGAAGGAGTTCTCACCCTGGTTTGGTGAAAGCCAAACCAAGAAAAACTCTCATGCAGGCCTTGAACTATCATGGAAATGGCTCAAAATCACTCAAAAGTGAGAAATTTCCCTGGGATTTTCTGTAAAGGACAGAGGAGAGAGTGCTCATCCTGCCAGGGCCCTGGCTGTGTTGTAGTTGCTTGCACAAAAGGGGGTGTGTGCAGATTTTAAGTATGTCAGAGGGATGAGAAAGCAAAGAACAAGCCAGGAAAGTGCCAGGGAGGTTCCAGAAAGGGATCTGGGGAAATGCAGCGTGAGGTGAGGGTGCAGGGTGGCTCCAGGCAGGCTCGGGCTTGGGCTCCAGGCTGTGGCAGCCGACGTGGCCCCGCGGTGTTCGGGAAACGGGACTTTACGTACTTTCCCCAGCAATACACAGACTTGCATCAAAGAAATACCTGGCTGTCAACATCAGCGTATCCTCCCAGAGAAAACGATCTTGGCAAGGCCTCGAGCAGGCCCAGCGTCTCAGGCCAAGAGCCAGCAGTGTTTAGTACAAGTTTCTTCATCTCCTCGTCTTTCATCATCTCCCACACGCACCCCACCAAGCTGCCATCCCAAGGGTTACTGTCGAGGTAGGAGAAAGCTGCTAAGCAAAGACACCCTTAAAACTTGGAAGGGCAGTGCTGCAGAGGCATCAGTAAAAACCCCAACCTCTCTCCAGCCTTCCTGAGCCCCACTCCTCTCCACCTGGCCTCAAGCTGGGAGCACAAAGTGACAAATCCTCTTCTGAGTTTCTTAAATTGAGAGGATACAATGGACAGCTTCTGGTCCCAGGGTCCATCATGGGGCTGGGGGCACTGAATGGGGAGAAGGTGTAGCAGGCCACTATTCCCAACCCCAGATTCATGAACCCCAGATCTGGGCTCCAGACCAAAGGAAAAAGCCGTGGATCCACCAGCCAGGTTTGTGCAGGTTGGGATTTGGAACATTTCAGGGGTGCTCTCCATCCTCCTGTATCTTTTCTGAGGGAGGAGGTAGGGCAAGGCTCTGACACAGCATGGGCAGCTGCTGCTCTTGCTGATGGCTGCTGCTGCACACCTGAGGGGAAAGATGGGCTTCCGATGGGCTTCCCAGGGCCAGCTCCTAAATTGTTTTGACCTGAAGAGGACTGTGAGCCCTCGAAGATTATCAGAGCCAGATGTGATGCTGAAGCACTCTGGTACAAACAAGGCTTTTGATGTCTGCTGAGTGCAGAGCAGCTCAAGGCCACAGGGCAAGACAGGTATTTCAGGCCTGTGTTGGAGGGAAAGATTGGGAACTTGATGCCCAAGGCTGGGGTTGAGCTGCTCTGGCGTGAGGGCTGGGGAAGGAAAGGATTCTCCCTGGCTCTTAATTTCATCAGGAGCAGAGGGTTATACAACAGTGGGGCAGATGGAAATGTCACAACAGCCAGGTTGGTAGCTGCACAAACACAGCTCATCTGCCCCCACTCAGTGCTTGTAGCCACCACAGAAACACAGCACCAGGTAACAAAGCAGGTGAATCTGGCACCTCCTGACTTGGGATGTGCTGTCCTGATCCTCCCTGCACACCCCAATGCCTGCAGAAGCTGGTGTCACCTCAAAGTCCTGCCCCAAATGCAGCTGAGGTGTCACCTGTGGCCACCACTTGTCCATTTCCTCTGTTCTACAGGGCACACCCCCAAACCCAGCCTGTGCTGTCCTCTCACTCGTGGCCCTTCATCAGACAGGGTGGTACATCACAAAAGGGGGCATTTTATAGATAATATATCATAAAATCAATCATAAATAACAATCATGTGCCATTTCCACATGTGTAAATAAGCTGTCTGCATGTATCTGTACTGAATATATACATATGGACACTATAGACATACATATGGGGAGGGAGGAGAGGAAGGAAGGAAGGAAGGAAGGAAGGAAGGAAGGAAGGAAGGAAGGAAGGAAGGAAGGAAGGAAGGAAGGAAGGAAGGAAGGAAGGAAGGAAGGAAGGAAGGAAGGAAGGAAGGAAGGAAGGAAGGAAGGAAGGAAGGAAGGAAGGAAGGAAGGAAGGAAGGAAGGAAGGAAGGAAGGAAGGAAGGCTGTGGATTAAATTTATGAGCCCTCTCCATCCCACCTTCACCAGGGCCACTTTCCTCACCCAAATGTGCTCTACCAGGAAGGAGGAGAATCCAAGCAGGGAGACAAAGGTGCCCTGTAGTTTATGGCTGTTGCTTAGGTCAATAATATATCGATTACAATTTTGTGGGCTAAAAGCTTGACCTTTTAAAGGGCAATTGGCGCCTGTGAGATTTGATTTAGGAGAAAGATAATAATTTAAATTTAATTTTCACTTTGTGTTTCAGTTGGGAGAAATTCACAAGGCTGCTTTTTTGGGGGGAGGAAGGTGAGGGTTTTTTCCTGGAGCCATCAAAAGGAGCTTCATTTCAGGGTGAGAATAGCTCTGTTGGTTGTCCCTGCTCCACTGCTCACCATGCAGAGGCATGGACAGGACACAAGGCACTGAGCAGAACATTTATACTGAAGCTCATCATAGTAAATGTAACGGATTCTGAATATCCCACATGAAGGAATGATGGCTTTCCCCCCTCTAGGAACTGCCTGACCAATGAAAAAACACACAAGGCTGTTTTAGGGAAAACCCCACACTTTTAGGCCTTCGAGAACCTGTTTTATAAGAGGTTTTGAATCTGCAGACATGGTTTTGCCCGAGTGGTTTATTCCCATTATTCTCAGTCTGATTCAGTCCTTAAACAGGGATAGACAGCTCTGGTGGGGCTGAGCACCCCTGGTCCCCTGCACCCCAAGCCCCACACCCAGCAGGATTCATGGAGGGGCACTGCGGATGCAGGAGCTGCGTGGGGAGAGGGGATGGACCCTGACAACAGCTCCAGGTACAAAAATAGAAACAGCAGGATGAGGACAGCTGTTCCTAGTTTAAATTGCCGGGTTTTAATAAGCTGTTTTGCTCTTTGAAAAGCATTTTTTTTTTGTCATTTCATAAATAGGAGGAGGGGCCAGGGTAGCATCATTAGGACGTCACCTACTTTGTCACTGCTCCTCTCCGGATCCTCAATTTTCCCCGGGTGCCATCACATTCAGGGCTTTCAGCAGCACAAAGTGACTGCAAGGAAGACTGAAGTCTGCCATTTAGTTTGCCAAGACATCTGGCAAAAACATTATGTACAGCTGAACATTTCATCACGTCTGCCAAGACATATTCATTTTGGATTAATTTTAAGACAGTTTTTAAAGTGATGATGAAGGATTATGCCGTGCACTTCAGCGGAATTTTAAAAAAAACAAAAATCATCTCTCCACTTTAAGTCTCTCATTCAAATTGTCCCAGTTTGGCAGCTCCACTGTGTATTGGAGTCATGATCAGGAGGGATTCACTGATAGTGGCATTTTCATTCATCTGAGTACATGTCAGGGCTGTCACAGTCCATGGGTGGTAGCAGAGCCTCCAACACCAAACACTCCGTGGAGATAATTCACTTGCAGGCAGGCAGCACAGCCCCAACATCCGAAATGCATCCACCAGCAATAACCCAGCAATGATGACTGAATGAATACGAGCTGTAATGTCAGCTGGAACCTCACAGTTCCAGGTTAACTGCCCCAAAATGCAAAGTATTTCCACAGAGCTGTTACTCCAGGGACATCCTTGGTATTCCCAGTGAAGGGATGCCAAAATCAATGCCAGGGGCTTGCAAAGGAGGGATGTAGCTCATGGGCTGCTGCTTTTGAGCAGGCCCATGCAACTCTGCAGCCATTTCCATGGCCCCATCAATTTCTCTGGGCACCCTGGGCCAGGGCCTGCCCACCCTCCCAGCCAGCAATTCCTAATTGCCAAGAGCCCAAAATCTGTGCCTGCCCTCTGGCAGTGGGAGCCATTGCCTGGGTGCTGTCCCTGCAGGCCTTGTCCCCAGTCCCTGGGCAGCTCTGCTGGAGCCCCTGGAGGCCCTGGCAGGGGCTCTGAGGTGTCCCTGGAGCTTCTCTTGTGCAGCTCAACAGCCCCAGCTGTGCCAGGCTGGCTCCAGAGCAGAGGGGCTCCAGTCCTGGGATCTTTAAATTCCCTTCTAACCCAAACACTCTATAATTACTTTTAACTATCATCTCCACTGCCCAGGCACCTCCCTGCCCTGCTCCTTATGAGTGGCTGTTCCCAAAGTCACAGCAGGAAGTACAGCTCTGCTGCTGGGGTCAGTGGAGGTTGCAAGAGCTGCCCTTTTGTCTGTGAAATATCATTATCTTCAGCTGGCAGAGCTGTTATCAGGCAGTGTTGGTGACGCATGCTGATGTCTCATGCAGGAGGATGGCCTGGAGCACTCCCTGGTGATGTCACAGCAGCCCAGGGATGTCCTGCCAACAGGCTCCTTCCCTGAAAGTGAAAAGAACAGGGAAGCTCCCAGCCTTGTGATCCTTTCCCCGAACCTGTCACACACATCTGGGGGTCATGAGTGGCCTGTTGCAAAGGCACCATCAATGAGCAACTCCTAAGAGTTAAAAACTCAGCCTTCTGGCCAAGCCCAGAGCAATTCCCAGCCCCATCCAGCCTAACCTCCACCGCCAACCTTGTGGCATCTGGGATTCAGTCTCCAGGGACACCTGCAGCATACCCAGAGCTCGCAGCCACCACGGCTGCTGCAGGACCTGTCCGGAGCTGAGGCTTCAGAACCCAGGGGCTCAGGACGAGGCTGTTGTGTTTTGCTCTCAGGTGTGCAGCTTCAACACTGCTAGCTGTTAGCAATAACAGACAATAAATATGGTAATAATAACTCCCTCGAATCCCAAAATTAACAATGGATCCAGCACAAAAGCAGCTGGGATGCAGAGTTTTACAGTAATGCCAGTACCAACGGTACACATTTTTAGGTAAGGTGGCCAAAGGAGGAATGGGTAGAAAGAGGAAAGGATTTGCAGTGGTCAGGTGATTCTAGGAAGTGAAATGCATTAGAAAACTCCTGCTCTTCCAGCACAGAGGGTGGAGTTTTTTCAGACCAAGCCCAATCAATTACAAGAGAGCCTGGGGCTGACTAAATATGAGATTTGACCTTTACTTGGCTGAATTAGACAACATATGCAATGATAAAACCAGTAGAAAAGGTTGTACAAAATCTTTAGAGTTTCCAAAGAAGGGAGGGGAGTTGTTTGCTTCTTCCTTTCCTGTTTAACTGGTAGATCAACAATCTAGTGGCACGTACAAAACAGCTTGGGTTTTTTTTTTCCCCGTAACTTGCCAATACTCTTTGGTTTTAGGCTATTAGGGTCAAGAAAGACCAAGAAATCTGGCAGGTTTTTGGACTGCTTTTGCCAAAGTGAATGATGCCCAGTGCATTTATCTCTTCCAGCCGCCCCCCCCTCACCCCCATCTCTCTTTCACAGCAAGAGCAGAGTTTCACTCCATTGCCTGAGGGAAGAGGGTTTCTGCCTCACCAGGGACACGTGCATGAGGTTCCACAACTCCCACTTCACCAACAACTTACACAGCAGCTGACTTTTCTGCCTGTTTGGTCTTCTGGAAGGGATGGTCCTCTGAGAGCAGACCTGCCTTCTCCTGCCCAGCCCTGGAGTGATGGATTTCCTTCTCCAGAGCTGCTCAGGGAGCTCAGGCAGGCGGTGACAGCAGTGATCATCACTCAGAGCAAGAGTATTGTAATAGAATCTCAGAATGGTCTGGGTTGGAAGGGACCTTAAAAGACACCTTGTTCCACCCCCTGCCATGGGCAGGGACACCTCCCACTGTGCCAGGCTGCTCCAAGCCCCATCCAGCCTGGCCTGGGACACTGCCAGGGATCCAGGGGCAGCCACAGCTGCTCTGGGCACCCTGGGCCAGGGCCTGCCCACCCTCCCAGCCAGCAACACCTAATTCCCAAGAGCCCAAAATCTGTCCCTGCCCTCTGGCAGTGGGAGCCATTCCCCCTTTTTCTGTCCTTCCAGGCCTCTTCCCAAAGTCCCTCTCCAGCTCTCCTGTCAGTACACGCAGGTTCTGGAAGGCCACAGTTAGGACACCCCAAATATGAATGTGGTCAGGAGAAGGCCCTGGCGCAATATCCAGCCCACACCCCAAAACCAGAGACACCATCAGCTGAAATGGACAGGAAAGGGAATCTGAGGGAGCAGAACACATCAGGTCTGGTCTTGTGTGGACAACCCTGTCCCTCCTCTGCTTTCCCCCATGGCTGTGCATTCCCAGTGCCCCTCCAGGCCATGGCCACTGTGACCATTAAAGCTGAGCTGGCAAGAGGTGACATTCCACGGGACACTGCAGATGACATGTTCCTTCTTTTACCAGACACTGACTTGAACACTGATTTACTTTATACAACAAATAAATTTACACTCTTCTTAATTGCGCATCATGGAGGACATTATAAAACCTCCATCAGGTTGGGCCTGATGACCACGCCAACACCCGTGACATAGAACACACCACCCTGTATTTACTGTTTCATCATTTTTTATTTTTGTAATTATGCATAATAAATCTTTCACACAAAGTAATGAAAAGGATCCCTAAGGTGAAGGAAAAACAGAGTATTTGTGACCATACCAGACTGCAGATGTCAGGACACTGCCAGGCTCACGTCACACTCCAGCTCTTGGGAGAGCCAATGGCACCAGCACGAATTTCTGCCTAAATCTTGGTCTGGCTCTGTTGTTTTGGCTTTAGGTGGTAACTCCAGCTGTTCCAAACCAGCTGGGACCCAGGAGCAGGGCATTTAATGAAACACACAAGGAGATTACACCATCAGAGCAAAGCCTCTGCACCTCAGTGTCACCACAACGGGAGGACAGCGAGAGAGAATTTTCTGTGCGATGCCGATGATGGTTCAGCAGCTGCTGGACCTTTTCTATCAGACTGCTGCTTTATCTGCTCCTCTCTTGCAAAAAGCCCTTTCACAGACAAATCAGGTTTTCTGCAGTCTGACACCTGGCTGAGCAGTGTCTGCCCTGGCAGGGCCTCTCTGGTGCTGCTCACCCCAGAGTGTTTAAAACAGATGAACATTGAGCCAGCCCAGCAGCTTTAGAATCCACGGTTTAAAAGTGCATCTTCAGACTGACCTTTCCAAATCTGGGCAGCCCTGTTGACTCACAAACACTCTTAGTCTTTTAATAAAGACAAAATTACAAATCACTACAGTAACCAAGAATAGTTATCCCCTTTTGATGTTTGCTCAAAGACCAAAACAAAACAGAATAAATCCAAAATACAGATCAACTTATGTGCAGCTCAGTCATGGTTCATTAATTTCTCCTATTTGCCTAAGAAAACACTGCATCTCCAGTCTTACCATTGTCTTTTCTCAAAAGCTTCTGCCATTTCAAAGCCCTAAATGCTCATGGGCTCTATATATTCCTTTGCAGCTATATTTAAATAAATTTGGAAAGCTTTTTTTTCTTCCTTTTTTTTTTTTATAAGCCAGCATTTCCATTTGTGTAGGACTCAAATGGACTTCTGTCTCTAAATAAGCAGATAAAAGGAAAGTACAATCTTAGCACATCCTTCAGAGGGATGAAACGGTGCAAGAAATTCTATTTAAAGCCATTCAAAGGACTTTCTGAAAGCAAACGCACCCGATTCCTCAGGTCAACAAACAGAACATGCTGGAGCAGGCAGTGAATACAGAGGGTTGCCACGCATCTTCAAGAACTAATTCCTTGAAATTAAAGTTTTGGCATGCAATGCACTGCTGACAGTCCCCCACACAGCAGCACGTGGGATGAGGAGAGTGGGTGCACGTGTGTGCAACAGGCATCCCCAAAATACGATCCCCACTTTGAAAAATGAGATTTCTTTCAAAATCACACCACTTTCTTTTGCTTTTCCCACTGCTGAAACAGGTATATCAGGAAAGGGCACTTGAAAACAACCAAAAAAGAGAGTAGTATTCTACATTCAGATAAATTTATACTTCTGCCATAAAACTTTAAAAGCCAAGAGGAGGTTTTCAACACAGAGCTTTGTCAAGGATCCCCAAAACAAACTGTCACCATTACGCACGGATTTACAGGACACTGGTCTATTTTACAATCTTGTAATTATTTTCTTTGGACTTTTTTTTCCCCTTACACGTTCAATTTCCAGGAACAATTTTGTACAGGAGCACAGAAAAACAAGTCTGTAAGGGACTTGACTCCAAAAGCAGGTGTTTCTTGCCCTCTGGAGAGTATTTGTCAGTCAAACAACAACAACAACAGAAGACTTGCTATTGAAAATCCTCCCACAAACATCTAAATCAAGTGTTTTGAATCTGCCTGGGAGCTAACCTGATTAAGATGCTGCTTGCTTAGTTCCCTCGGATGACAGTGTAGACAGCAATTTAAGGGCTGCAGCCAGTGCCACAGAAACGAAGGGCTGTGAGTGGAAACAAGGATTAGGTAACAAGCACCCCACGGCAGCATCCAAGAGACCATAAAAAGCTTGACCCAAGGAAGCTGCCCGCTCCAAAGAGCCAAAAATACAAACACTGCTTCCAAATCAAAGCCTGCAATCTCATTTAGCCTGTTAAGTTAAAAGGACAATCAGGTTTGTGGTTGGTAGTAACATCATACCCCATGTGTAAGGCCTCATTTTCATCAAACAAGCTCTAGGTTACGAACTATAAACACAAGGTTGCCTACAAGCCATCAGTGCCCCACACCAGTCTGTCCCAGCGTGAGGCTGGGCTGGACACTGGCTCTGGGGTCAGGGGGGCAGTTGGAGGGGGTCAGGTTGGAAGGGGTGCAGAGGTTCAATTCCTGTAGGATGGAGCGGGGCTGGCCTGGCCGGGGTGTCCCTCAGCCCGAGTCCATGGTGAAGAGCTGGATGTCACGGGGGTTCCAGTACAGGGCCACGGCAGAGTTGTACACCAGGGACCACACGTAGGGGATGAAGAACTCCTCAGGCTGCTCCTCCTCCACGTACTTAAACTTCAGCTCAGGGAACTTCTGCAACAAGAAGCCAGAGTCCAGTGAGGGAAGGTTTGCATGTCTGCTTACAAACACACAGCCCACATAAACACTGAAGAAAGAGGTTTGGTGAAAAAAATAATGGAAGGAACTAAACCATTAGAACCCAAGGAAAATATTTATAGGATAAAGAGAACATTTATAATTTCTTCTTTGAATTAAATGCTACATTAGCATATTGTATTTGAGCCTTTTACTGTTGGTCACAATCCATTTGCCTGTTAACACACTAAACACATGAATCTTTTACAAAACCCAAAGGTCTCAAGGAAAACTCATTTTTAGCAGCCCCTCAAAAGCCTTCTTGCCTGTGCATGTACAAACATATTTATTGCATTTTCCCTTAAAAAACATTTTGCCATTAATTGTACTTGGCTCCTTAGCAGGAGAATCCTCTGAAAAGGCTTAAAGCATAAACACAGCTTATGGTATCACAGGATCACAGAATATTCCCAGTTGAAAGGGACCCCCCAGGATCCCCCAGCCCAGCTCCGGCCCTGCACAGACCCCCAACAATCCCACCCTGGGCATCCCTGGCAGTGCTGCCCAAAGGCTCCTGGAGCTCTGGCAGCCTCGGGGCCGTGCCCATTCCCTGGGGAGCCTGGGCAGTGCCAGCACCCTCTGGGGAAGAGCCTTTCCCTGATACCCAACCTAAACCTCCTGGCACAGCTCCAGCCATTCCCTGGGTCCTGTCCCCAGTCACCAGAGAGAAGAGACAGATATGCTGCAATCTCAAGTTCCCATTTTTCTAATTTTTTCCCTCCCAAAACAGTGCACACTGCAAACCCACCAGGTTCACTCTTGGTAAGTGTGTATTTTGGAAAGAGCTGAGTCTACTTTTGCATTGTGCTCTTCACTTTACTCACTTCTAAATGTTGCCTGTGTCTGAGCTTGGCAGAGTCTCAGGCAAAAGCCGCATTACAATGATCACTGGGGTAAGATAAAACATGACCCATTTTATTATTTATAAGGCTGTGGCTAACACTAAGAATAAACTCCTCAGTGTGACATGATCAGAACAAGCACAGCAATGGCCAAGGAGCCTCTCTGCCCATTAATAATGAAGGGATTCCCTATCCTATTTCTTGAGCTCAGTGTCTTGTTTCCTTGCCTTAAGGGTACAAGGATTCTGGCTGGATCAGTCTCCTTTGTGGGGGCATTTCTTGGACACTTGGTTTTCAGGGTTAGGTATTTAACTTCAATGCTCCCATGTTATTTGTACTCTTGGAGTCAGAAAACATGTACACTTGTAGAAAAGTTGTAGAAATATGTGGATGTGGCACCTGGGGACATGGGTTGGTGGTGGCCTTGGCAGTGCTGGGAGAGCAGCTGAACTCTGAGATCTTGGAAGCTTTTCCAACCTAAAGGATTCTGCATTATCTCTGTTCAAGGAAGTGAGGCAGCTAAAGGTAGGGCTGTTAAAGGCTCCTCTGCATCTAACCCCTGTTGAGTTCAAAGCCCAAAATCTCAAAGGTACATCAGCAAGTTTAATTTCCTGTGCCAGACATGCAGTTTGTGGTAGAGAACTCTCCCACAGCCGTTCTGTGCGTCTAAACCACTTTCCACCACCTCTCTACAACCTCTCTTCTCCGAGTCTGTTTTGACCAGCCTGCTTAACCTTCTGCATCACTTTGGTTTTTTCACTCTTAGGTACCTTAGACCCATACTCACCCCCCATCTCTCACTTCCAATCTCTCAGCCTTCTGCCATGCCAACTCCCTTCCGCTGCATCCTTATCCTCTCTCTTTAGCATACTTTTCCCTTTTGTGCTCACCTAACCTTTCTTTTCTCACCAGCCTTGTGAGATCCTCCTTTTCATTGACATTCTCTATCCCTTCCCAACTCGGCTCCCAGTTCTGAAGTTGTCCCTGTCTTCCCCCTCTACCACCCCCCCAACCAAGCCCTCATGTATATTTTCATTAGTATTTATTTTGTTTAAAAAGGCCCTGACATTCTACTCTGCTTATCCTCAGTGTAATCTTCCCCACTTCCTTCCAAAACTTCCTGGCTTGTGGTCAGTGTAGACAGGAGCACATTCTGTTCAGCCCTGCATCAGCAGAATGAATGGTTCAACCTCACGATTACACCATGGCAGCACTTCCAGCCAGAGGAAAGTCTTACACAGCTGCCACTCTTCACACCAGGGATGCAGCCCATGGTAGTCCTTCTGGGAGGGAAGGAGGGGAAAGTGATTCAAGATTCTAATTTGAATTGAATTAAACACAACCTTTTTTTTCACCTTCGGGTCACAGATGGAGCTACTGGCTTTGCAAACATTCGTGGCAGTAGCCTGGGACCATTCTTGGGCTCCTGTGCAGCTTAAAAAACATCTTCAGCCTCAAAACAGTAGGCAAAATTACATCAGAAATTCCAACAGCTGCATCTGAGATGCTCAGGTCTTACTATCCCATTATCTCTCAGCTGGAAGAGCAGCATAAAATGGCTCAGGTAGCATTCATATTTTCAGGCAATAAGCCATGCATTGATTTTATTATTCAGCCTCTCTTCAGGCTGATCGATGTTGCCATTTATTGCAATCGTATCACAGCAATTTAATAATCAATTTCAGATTAAAGGCTGAGTGTAACTCACTGCAGTCAGCCTGGACTCTCTGACACTCAACATGTGCTTTGAACAGCCTGCGGGGGTGTCTTGGAAATGCAGACAAGGAGAATGAGATTTTTAAGGAGAGCAGTAATACACACTGCCACTACATATACACAGTTTTGATTGAGTCTATATAAAAAGAATGTAGATAACATTAGGAGTGATGGATTTTTGAGGGTCCACCTGAACAGCAGGCTCAGGACAGCTCAATGCATTGCTGATGAGACATGAAAAATTAGAATTCCAGGCCAGCAATTCAAACCCACATTCTTTAGATGACTGCAACGACCCACAGCTGTGTGCTGGCCATGTTTTCTTATTCATTTAAAATGAGAAATCCTAGAGGTCCAGCATGGAGAGAACTGCACCAGCATCTTTGGGGTGTGGATGCAGCACTTGGGAATATGGTTTAGTAGTGAACACAGTCCTGCTGAGTTAATGTTTGAACTCAATGATCTTAGAGGGCTTTTCCAACCTCAATGATTCTATGAAGTAACTTGCAAGATTAACCATGGCAGAAATTCACTGTTGAGACAAAAAACTACCCACACCGTTTCACTAACAGGGTGTTCACTGAAAACAGAATTTGTTAACAAACAAAATTATCAAAAGTTTCTTCTTTAAGAGAATGACTTTATAACAATTTGTAACAGCAGGATTTAAACAACATGTAAAAAGCTTGATTGGTGCCAAAAAGCTTTAAGATTTTCAAAAAGCTTTTCAAGATTTTCAGGTAACAGTCCAAGGAATGTTTAAATTCATATTTGTGCCATTTGTCTCCTGTATGTCCTGCTTCAAATGAGTGATCAGGAGCCTTGGGCCCTGGCTGTGTGCTGCAGACACACAGGAGATGACACTGAAGCAACCAGGCCACATGGGTCTCAGGGCACTCCCAGAAATAACCCAGCCAGCAGTGGTGAGGACTTTATCACAGTTAACAAAATCGCCAAAGTGGCACATCAAACCTGCAGTGCACAAATCTATTTTCTTCTGCCTTGCTGCTGTTGTGTTCAACTTACTTCTGGAAAGACACTGGCACCCTAGCTGGTGACACTCCAATGAACCAGATTTTTAGCACCACTTAAAAAGAGAGACCGTGCTAAGGCATCTTAAATGGCAATCTTAATGATAGAGGAAAAGCCTTGGCATGGGATGAATCATCCCTTTTTTTCCTTCACTGCCCTGTTTGTTTGGATGGATGATGTGGAAAGATGGAGCCCCTCTGCTCTGGAGCCAGCCTGGCACAGCTGGGGCTGTTGAGCTGCACAAGAGAAGCTCCAGGGACACCTCAGAGCCCCTGCCAGGGCCTCCAGGGGCTCCAGCAGAGCTGCCCAGGGACTGGGGACAAGGCCTGCAGGGACAGCACCCAGGCAATGGCTCCCACTGCCAGAGGGCAGGCACAGATTTTGGGCTCTTGGCAATTAGGAATTGCTGGCTGGGAGGGTGGGCAGGCCCTGGCCCAGGGTGCCCAGAGCAGCTGTGGCTGCCCCTGGATCCCTGGCAGTGTCCCAGGCCAGGCTGGATGGGGCTTGGAGCAATCTGGGATGACAGAAGGTGTCCCTGCTCATGGCCGGGTGTGGAATGAGATGAGCTTTAAAGTCTCTCCCAAACCAAACCCTGTTTTGATCCAATATACAACAATGTTCAGTATTTAAATTGCTGAACTCCTTCCCTTGACATAAACAGGTCCATTGGAGCCAGTATTTGCATTTCTTGCCACCCCACAGATGGACAGACAACCCCAGATAGTTTAAAATAAATCAGCCTGAGAAAGTCCTTGAAAACGTGAGAGACAGAGGTAACATTACGGTTTGAACGGCACAGTTTAAATACAGACACCACTTATCAGCTCCAGTGAATCACCCCACCACATCACCCTATCTTGTTTTCTTCTGCCAGACAAAGCAGAAGTCAGATTTCGTGGTTGGGACGAGGGTACAAATGAGACAGACCGAGAACTTTGCAGACTGTCTGCATTGTCAATCATATGATTCGATGAAAAACCACGGGAAGTCCTATGAACAGACACAGAACTGCACTGCAGTAACTCCCCCACCACAGAAGTACAACAACATTGGGGAGTTTTGTTGGGTTTTTGTTTTGTTGGTTTTTCGTTGGTGTTTTTTATTTTTTTTTTTTTTTTTTGGTTTGGTTTGGTTTTTTTCAGTTAACGTTGAGGAAGGGAACATCACGGCCAGTGCACCTGGCTCTGCTCCAGGCAGCTCAGTGGCATCTGAGCTATAAGAGCCATACATTAAATAAAACATTCCCTTCCCTCCAAATGAACCCTCAGAGCTTGCTCTAAGGCTACAGTGTTATGTCAGTTGATGATCTCCACTCAGATAACACAGGCAAGGGCAGATGGAGCTGCTTTAAGAGCAATGTCTTTGCTTCTTCACTGATCTAGATGTTCTGCGGGATGAAAAGCAGCATTCATCAAAGATATGGGGCAGTCACTGTGGAAAATAAAGAAATTAAAGAGCTGGATTAATAAAAAGCTGGAGAATCCTCTTTTCCTCAAGTTCTGGTTGGAAATTCTGGTTTCTGAAATAGCAATCAAGCACGAGTCAGTATTTTCAAAAGCAGGTGACTCTTTGAGCAGAGAAGTGCTGTTTTCAAAGGAGTCTAAACACATTTGAGAGTCAAATTCATGTGAACTTTACATCAATCCAAAGCTTCAAAGTCTTTCTGAAAATGGGATTTCTCTGTGTTTGAAAAGCTTACCATGAATCCTGTTTGGTAACCTAATGACTTGATGGCAAATTATGTGTTTCATATTGTTTCTGCTAAATATAGCAATATTGCCTGCAGAGCATCTGTAGGATTGGACCTCATTAGCAAAATACATCAAATGGCAGGGGAAAAAAAGAGGGCTCAGGTTCAGCACTGTACCAAGCCTCTGTTATAGGGTCTATAAAGAATATTTACCCCAGCAAGGATCGCCCCTAAAACCTGCCTTGCACCAAACATAGCAATCTGTGAGGATTTTGGGCAGAGGAGTGACACCTGTACTTGACTGCCAAGTCCTCAATGCCACGTGGAAATCTGGTTCCCAGAATACCAATCTAAGTCAAATTAATGGCCAAGGATCTTGACAACGACTCAACAATCATGCCTGGCACACTGTTCATGGTATGGACACACAGGTACATATGGAAACATTGATATATTTGGGTTTTATATAAATGCAAGGACTTGAGTTCTTTAACAGACCACAATTCGTGGAAGAAAATGTCTCGGTGCTCGCTCCAAGATACTGACAGATTGAATTTTTGCAATTACTTAGTTCTCGTGGGGCGTTAAGGCTGTTTGATCTTTCTCTCAGGTTCTGTTCGTGTCTGCAGTGCTTCTCTTTGACTACAGACAGAAAGCGTGTGGCTCTGGTGAAGTATCTGTACGGGCTACACCACACCTGCCTGATACCATCTTTCTCTCCTCCTCGGGCTCCCAGCATAGAAGATGATGGTGGGGAGATGAAGGAAGCAAACAGGAAATGTGCTAGACTAAGTGTGAGCCACACATCTTGTTCAGAGATCTGCCTAAGGAATAGGTGCAAACAGAAAGACAGTGAAGAAAATGGGGGCTCAGAGCATGGCAGGGAGGTGGAAAAAGAAATATAAAACTTAGGGTAATAAGAGGTTCAAAACCATCTGTGCACAAGCTAAATATAATAAGTGTATTACATATTATTTATTAAATATATATTAAATACAGTATTATTTCTAATAATAGAATGATGAAAGTTTAAGCAACTACACAAGCTGTAGTAGACAACAACGTTGTTCCCAGGGAGCAAAATTCTGTAAGACAGGTAACCCACATTCTAATTGGCCACAATCTTCCAGGTCCAGGAGGGCAGGGGAGTTAATCTATAGAGAGAGAACTGTTTCAGCATGTTTCATTGATATGTGATTTCTGTTTTCAGATCACTTTGAGTAAAGGTTTGTACAACCACAGCTGCAGGAAAACAAATGCTCAGCAGTGAATTTTCAGAGTCAGATGTGAACTACTGCCAGAGAAGCAGACGTGCCTCTGGTCAGAGTTCAGCAATTACCAATTTTTTTATAGAGTACTGAGAAGCCAGGTCATTTTGGGAAAAATCAATCAAACAGTTCTGCCTAGATAATTATTGGTAAAACCACAATTAGTTAAATGAGTTAAATGTTTGTGGCAAACCTGCCAGGGCACAAAGCTTTGCAGGGTACCATAAGAAGACTGCTTTTCTGTCTGGAATAGAATGGCAAATAGTGAGAAATTTAAAGTCCTAGAAATTCAGAGACACAAACACATACACACTTGTCTCTTTTCCTTCCAGGAAAGAAATACTGCTGATAAATGTCAACAGTCCCAAACTGTGCCATTTTTGTCTTCATACCAGGCTGTTATCTGCACAGATTCAAAAAGCACTGTATAAATGCAGATATCTGAGCTTAGGACAAGGTCAGGTATCTGGTATTTCAGGATTTGTTGGGTTCCACATCAGAAACACCTGTACTCTGGGCTACTTCTAGACAGCACCAAAAACAAACAGGACCATTGGTCAGCAGCTATAACGACAGGCTGGGAGAGCTGGGGCTGTTCAATAGAAGGCTCCAGGGACACCTCAGAGCCCCTGCCAGGGCCTCCAGGGGCTCCAGCAGAGCTGCCCAGGGACTGGGGACAAGGCCTGCAGGGACAGCACCCAGGCAATGGCTCCCACTGCCAGAGGGCAGGCACAGATTTTGGGCTCTTGGCAATTAGGAATTGCTGGCTGGGAGGGTGGGCAGGCCCTGGCCCAGGGTGCCCAGAGCAGCTGTGGCTGCCCCTGGATCCCTGGCAGTGCCCAAGGCCAGGCTGGATGGGGCTTGGAGCAGCCTGGGACAGTGGAAGCTGTCCCTGCCCATGGCAGGGGATTGGAATGCAATGAGCTTCAAGCTTCCTTTCAACCCAAATTATTGTGGGATTCTGTGAATATCCCTCAATCCCTTAGTTTGAGGGATTTGAGTTTCTGCTCTGCTTCAGAGATCCTGTGTCCACCTGAGGAAATTTTGGAATGGGAGGAAAAGATAACCAAGATGAAAGACTGAACCAAACCTACATATCACACACGGTTAAGTATCATTAATCTCTACATACATTTTATGCATCCTGACATTTATAGTCACAGTTCAAGGATTTACAGCTCTAACTATAATTTGCTTTCCCTGTCAGGAATGTTCTCTATGTCATGTTGTCGAGATGGACACAGATCTTTCCAGAACATTTCCAAGAGGACTGCTCAACATCCAGGAGCCAAATTTGTCAGACCGTGGAGACAGAAAACAACAGGAACACTACGAGGACATTTGCAACACTGCAGAAAATACAATGCATGTTTGCTTTACTAAATAAAGAGAAAATAGAGAGATTGATGTATGTAATACACTTGAAGCATGAGGATGAAGGCAGGACGTGTAAATGAGGTACCATCAACAAAAACCAGAACTTTCATTCACTTCAGAGCTTAACCTGAAAGAACGGTAATTCTCAGAAAATACAGTGGCATTTTAGAAGAAAGAATACAGGTCAGAGCAAAAAGTGAACAACTCAAAATGACAACAATTCAAACAAAGGATGTTTTTAACATTGAAAAAAAAAGCCTAACCAAGAAGAGAGTTAAACACATGGAAGAAACAAAGCTACTGACCCAACCGACAGAAACATTTCTGGTCCTGACCTTGCTCTAGCACTTTTTATGTACATAGACCAACCACTCAGACAAATAACTAAAATCCTTTGTGTGTTTTTGAATTTAGGGAATTAAAATCCAAAAAACTGAATAATCCCTGAACCCATTTCTCAGTGGCATTAAAGGGCACCAAAGCACAAATGGGGATGAGTCTATCAACTCATAAAAACTTTTATGGATATGAAGCAGACATATAAGCCTTTCCTACCATGGGATTTGCAGAAAATGCACATTTCATAACAGTAGTCCCTATTTTTAACACTGGTAAGGAAGATGCAAATAAGTTTAAGCCCTGGCTTCCTGTGCTTCAGCTTGCAAGCCATTCTTCTCTAGATTAATGTGCAAGGTTTACACAACCACGAAAAACAGTAGGTTTTCAGCAAACATTTTTGTTAAAACTGAAATAAGTTTAGAAATCACTCATCATGGACACCTTTATATAGAAAACTTATAGACCTGCTAACAAAAGGTTACAAGAATAGAACTAGATTTTAGATGCCTCAACTCACAGTTAAGGCCATAATGCTTTACCAGTGCCCTCAAAGAAGGGCTCAGAAATACATAAATTTCCAAAGTCTCAGAATTAAACCCTGCACCTTATGTAGACTTTCCAAACCCCCAAATACCACTCACTTGCCAAACAAAGCTGAGTCAAGGCTGTATTTTTTTTCTTTCCAGAATTTTATGAGTGAGATTTGAGCAACCTGGAAGGTGTCCCTGCCCATGGCAGGGGGTTTGAACAAGTTGAGCTCTAAGGTTCCTCCCAGTTGAAAACATTCAGTGATTCTATGATTCTATGAATTCTGCCACTTTTCAAGTGTGCAAAAGGTAAAGTTTAAGAAATTGGCAGCAATAAATCCGTTGGGAACATCTCATGAGGAACAACTCTTAGAAGATCTCAAATTGGGCAAAAGCTCAAGTTGTCCTAAGTCCATACATGCACATGCACTGTTTGAATCACGCTGCAGAAGACAGAAAATGTATTTATAAAGTCTAGGAAGGAAGAGAAGGCAGGGGAAGATCAGTTCTGCAGTAAACCAGATCTGGAGCAGATAACCATCCCTGGAGGGATCTAAGAGCTGTGTGGATGTGCTCTTGGGGACATGGATCAGCAGTAGCTTTGGCACTACTGGGGGAATAGCTGGACTTGATGGTCTTAGAGGACTTTTCCAACACAAATAATTTTGTGATTCTGTGATCTGTGAGATCCTAAGATGCCTGCTCCCTCCAGAAAAAGCTCATGGTGCTCTCAGAGCCCCAGTATCACCTGGTCAGTGGGAAACCCTTATATGAAACAAGAAAGGCTTTTTATGGTTCAGGACTTGCCAAAGATCAAAATAATTCTTCCCAGGCAATTTGTTTATTTTATTTTATTATTCTTCCACAATGTGGAAGAATTCAAAGGAGGGTGAGGTAGGGTTGGGAAAGGCAAAGCCTCCTCTTGGAGATATTGTAAGTGAAGGCAGTAGAGAAGAATTAAGTTGTGTATCTGGACAAAGTCTGCTTCAACTTTGGGATAAAAATGACAGATCTATATTCCCTTCATCAGCCTTTTTTAAACACAAAGCCAATACTACAAATGCCCAACAATATTCCACTTCTCATGTCAGAGACAACCATCTGCTAATTATTTTCTGAAATGTGAGTTACACACTTTTAGTCTGATCGATATAATTTATTAAACTTTTTTTAACAATAAAGAAAAACTCACTGGAAAGGATTTAAAAGGGCCTATGAAGTGCATAAATGATAGAAACTTTACAGAAAATAACCCTGCTGAATAATGAATGTACACTAATATGTGTAGCTATATATTAAAAGACATGGAGAATCTGCTCTAGACAAACCTTACAGCCAATTATGTATTTTACATTTCAAGCAGTGAGAGCTACTGTTTAAGCCGGAGCAGTTGTTTTGACTTCGATAGCAGACTAGTCTAAAATACAAGGAATGTTGTTTATCATGGAAATGCTTTGTGCTGCAGATAACATCACGGATGGCTGCCCCACCTAGGCTACGGCACCATCCCACCGTCCTGAAACAAACCCCAGATAAACCTCTCCCTGCTGCCCGGCTCCTACTCCCACCAAAGATCCAACTGTTGTGCAAATAAAACTCTCATGGCCATGGTGTGTGCCGTGCAATCAGCAACACAAAATGAGCAGAAGGTGTTGGATATGCATGTGACAGTGAAGGAAACTACTGGACTTTAAGAACATGACCCACACTTTCATGTTTTGGTAGGGCACAGAAGCCTTGATTCCTCTGGCACTCTGCCTTGATGCCAGAGGGATGCACCTCGGGAACCCTGTATGGACAATGTACATATCCTGATGCAGTAATACATAAATATTATCCTTTTCTTACTTTTTTTTTGGTTGTTGTTGGGATTTTTGTTTGGTTTTTGTTTGTTTGTTTTTCATAGGATTGTCATAGGTTTTTCTTACTCCACCTTGGAGAAGGAGCTGAAGATTTTGTCATCTGACTTGGTCCCACACTGCTCTTGCTGATGGAGACTGTTACCCATCTATGGAGTTTCCAGCACCCTCTCTGCTCTTCAGCATCTGAGCTGGGAAGGGACTGAAGCACATTGACAGTATAAACCTCACTAATTTCAAAGTTTTAAAATTTTTCCTTTTGCAAACTACTGTATGACCATTCTCTGCTCTAATACAGTCTTGGGATAATCCAGCAGAACCACAAAAGACTGAGAGGTCAAAATGCTGTTTTCATCTGCCTGTTTCTTTCACCCCAAATCTAGAGTTACTACCATGTCACAGTTGTTTTGTTTTCTCATTTATTTGTGTAGACCATATTCCCCCAACACATAAGGTGGCAGGAGAAAAGCACAGTGATTCAGTTTGCATACTTTTCCAGTGATGAGGTCCCAGACATGCTTTCACTACACATCAGTTCAACACTGCCTCCAAAACATCCCACCAAGCCAAAAAGAACATTCCTTTGGACAACTGGGACCCCGTTCCTCTCCGTTATCACTGTACAAAGGTTGATGCACTGCACTGCACTAGGCCTTGGCTTCGTGCATCAACCAGACAGACAAGGTCCATTTTCCCAGCTGAGCTTAACACCTTTGATTTGCATCCTGGGCGCTGACATTCACAGCATGTTTCCTGGTGTGGAGGGCTCCTGGAAGGCCACTAGACGAGGTTTGAGTTTTCCTTCACAGCAGCCACAGAGCTGAGGCCCGCGCCGACATCCTGCTCCGGTCCCTCCCACCCAGCGCGGCACTGCGGCCGCATGCCAAGCCCAAACATCCTCCCCCACCCCCAGCGCCCACGGAGGAAGACCTCCTTTTGATTTTGTACTTTTTAATCTGAGAGAGCCAGGCCTGTAAATATTACAAAAAATTATAACAATGACTAAAGAACAGAGACAGACTTGCTGTCACCAACTGTTAACTCTCAGATCAGGGCAGCCTAGGAAGTGGACCCTTATCTGCCTGAAGCTCAGGACGTGCTGACTAACACCCTATTGAGCCGGCAGACCTTTGGCTCCCTAATCTCCCCAAACTGAAAAATGTACACCCCAGTGGACATACTCCCTTCTTAAGTATTTCAAGCCTCTGCAAAAAGACAGACTGTGCTGCGAGATGAGCAGTGCTGCCCCGCTGCATGCAGGAAATCCCATTTATTTGTCTTGAGGAGTGAAATGTCAAGTGACAGTAAAACCTTTCCAGCCATAGCACACAGTGCCAGACTGCAGCCTTATCTCTGCCAGGACTGCCAGCCAAGGAGATGGTGCCAAATGTGTATGTTTATACAGTAATTTTGTGAATGTGGACTTCACAGCTTTACAAAAAAAAATTGCCCTAATGACAAGAGTCCTTGAAGACAAACCAAAATCAGGGAAGGGGGGTTGTGTTAAGTTGACCTCAACAAATAACTAGGATGCCTTTTATGAAATGGATTTTTAGGTTGCTCATTCTATGCTGTATTTTATTCTATATTCCATTATAATAATGAAGGTTGCAATAGCAATTTCAAATTAGGTATTGAAAACATGCCTTTATAAATGATAGAGGCAAGCCGTGTGTAGAAAAGAGAAAGGCTAAGTATGAGCAGGACAAAGATTCCTTAAGGTGTTAAGACATCCTTACAAATCTTGAACCTGGCCAACTGGGCAATCTCCTTGACTGACAGAGTACAGGAGCTGACTGCAACCAAAAGCGATCTGTATGCTTGGTGTCATCTTGCAGCCACCAGTTTAAAAAGTAGCACTCTCCTATAGTGAAATTGCATTTTTTTTTCCTAATGCAAACAATCACCTCAATCTGAAAAAGGGCCCCAAGTGAGTTGCTGTTTCAATAATGAATTAAAATTACTTGTGTTTTCTTTTTCACTATGCTTTAGATGCAGCATTTCTATATTTGTTTGCCTTCACTGACACTTCTCTTGTATTAAGACTTACTCTGGTAAAGACTGTCTTTAGGACATGAATAAAACATTTCTAGAGAACTCCCCACCTCAGGCTGGGGAATTCTTTCATAAATGCTACTATGTTCCTCTGTTATTGAACCTAACTGCCCCCTTCCTCCCTGTGCATTCAAGCCAGGTTTGTTTACCCTGGTGACAACAATCAGGCTTTGCTGGTCTCAGCTCAGCAGCTTGGCAAGTCCTGGTGGGGCAGATAAGGACCAGGAATTCAAATAATGTTTTGCTGCCTGACTACAGGCACCCCTTGGATCTTGTGGGTCTCACACCAAGGACAACGTGTAAGTTGAAGGCCTGTGCTCTCCTCCCACTCCACAAACACAGAATTTCCTACTATGTTTTGGAGCTGCCAGTCTCCTATGGACTCGAGGGACCTTCCCTCAGTGAACTACCCATAACTATCCAGCCTCTGGTTTCCCATCTATAAAAACCATCTTTGCTGTGGTTTTTGGTAGCTCACATGCTGCATGAAGGAAGGGAAATCTCCCTTCCTTTGGGAAGGAGCTTTGGATGCTGCTGCTACAGCATCATCAAGATGGGAAATTCTCGCCCCACTGCTACACTGTCTGCCCTCAAGCCCCTGTCAACCCCTTCTGTCAATTGGGTCAGTAGCTGATAATCCACAGGTTGGTTGGTTCTCCCCACAGTTTAAACATCAGAGCAATGGCTTTAAACTGCCAGAGGGCAGGGTTAGATGGGATATCAGGAAGAAATTTTTGGCTGTGGGGGTGGTGAGGCCCTGGCACAGGTTGCCCAGAGCAGCTGCAGCTGCCCCTGGATCCCTGGAGGAGTTTAAAAGCCATGTGGATGTGGTATTTGTGGGGGACATTGGTCAGTGGTGGCCTTGGCAGTGCTGGGGAATGGTTGGACTCAATGGTTCAAGAGAGCTTTTCTAACTTAAAGGACAAGGAGAAAACCTGGGTAGAAGGGAGCATAGTAGGGTTTGTAAGGCACAAGGACACAGGACACAGTCAAGAAAAATCAGCCTTTGTTTGCGAGCTCAACAGATTGTGGGTTTAGAATTAAAATCTTACCATAAACCCAGCCTAAATCCACGTGGATTTAGGATTCAATACCATCATCTGATACCCCAGAACATCTACAGCAACAAAAAAGGCAGGGTGGTCTAAACCAGCTGCCCTCCAAATCCTAACACCAGAGTCCTCAGCAATGATGATAGATATGAGAAACCCCTGCTTGGCCAGGAAAAAGCCATTTCCATCTCTAATCATCCTCAGCAGGAACAAACAGCCTGTAAATCAACTGGAGAGAAGCTTTGCAACTTGTAGCAAAGGTTGTGACAAAATTAAACTCTGTATGGGAATGCCAGGGACGCAGCCATCAGCTGACAAAGTACATCTCTTCCTCATTCTCACTTCTTGGTGCAATTGCTGTAAACATTCAAGACATTCCTCTGATTTATGCATTTAATTAGAAGATATCTGTAACATTCCTGCTGTTTACATTTAACCCAACACTGCAATGAAAGCTGTAATTTTGTCTGGGATTTATATTCTGTACTCAAACTTATTTTGATTCCTTGATTTAAACATACACACAGAAGTGAAAATGTGTCAAAATCATGAAAATGGAAGAGATTATACTCCATTATCTAGTTCATCTGTCATCCAGGGCAGAAATTTTCTGAGGACTGTTTTTCTCAATCTGCCACATATTATGGAAACTTAATTCAAAAGACTAATTCAGAAAAGACAGCTAAACCTTATAAGTGGAAGAGCAATTGGATGAGAATAATTAGAAGTTACGTGATTTTTTTTCTCCCTTTATCTTGTATTTAGTTGTCATAACTCATTAAATTTTGCACCTTTTGGGATAAAGTTGTTGGCCTCTGACACAAAATTTTACATTTATTTAAAAAGTGGTTAATACTTCTTTTTCTTGATGGAGGGGGGACAGTGTGGGACTTTATTAATCAAACAAATGAATAAATTCATTTTAAATGCAACTTTTTATACTTTTCAGCTACTCTGTCTACACTGAAGTTTTGCAGTAGAAAAGGAACACATGGGTTGGAAATAGCTTTCAACTGAGCAGGGGAAGAAAGGGGTCAGGGCATTTCAGTGTAATTTTACTTTATTTTGACCAAAGCTGCAAGATATTTGGAAACAACATGTCATGCGAATGCAGTGCCTTTGGCACTGTGCTTTTCATTGGACTCACAACATATGCAATGGAGGGAGGGGAGGCTGCACAACACATGTGAGGCAGATTTAGTCACAGCAAAAAACGTAATAAAAGTATAGGGAGGCTTTCTAGGGAGGGAAACTTGGGGAATGTTATTTAGCTTGAGCAATTGTACAGCTCTGAAATGAGCAGGGGCTAGGCTCTGGCTGGGAGCCCTCCTGTAAGATGTGTTGGACAGGGAGTTTTGGGCTGCTCATGAGTGTGGGGCTTCTGCCAATCTCCTGCAAAGCCGAAGCTCTCCAGCTCTGGGCAGGGAAGCTCCTCTGTGCTCTCTTTCAGAAAAAATGGGATCACCCTTGAAGGTTAAGAGAGTTCAAATGATGTGGCAGGCCAGCAGTTAGCAGAATGGAAGTAGCTTTGAAAAACTTACACGTGCAGAGAGTTGTTTACCCAGGTCAGAGCTCTGTTGCCAGGGGGAGCAACTTGGAAACTCACACTGCTTTCCCATCCTCCTGTTTCTCCAGAGCTTGCTTTCTGCCTTGTACTTGGTATCTCTTTCTTATAGCAGCTTCCTTAAACCAATGAAATCAGTCAATCTAATATATCTGGTGTCAAACAACAGATACACAAAGACAGGCTGTTTCATGTTAGAATTTGTGTAAAGCTTAATTTTTTCTGCTCCAAGTCTCTTACTTGTGCTCTTCCCACAAAGTAAGAGAGTCAGAGATTTGTAAAATGGTTTGGATTCAAAGGGGCCTTAAAGTTCATCCCATTCCAACCCCCTGCCTTGGGCAGGGACACCTTCCACTACCCCAGGGTGCTCCAAGCCCTGTCCATACTGGCCTTGGACATTTCTAGGGATCCAGGGGCAGCCACAGCTTCTTTGGGAAACCTTGTGTCAGGCCCTCACCACCCTCATAGTCAAGAATTCCTTCCTAATATCTAGCCAAAACATTCTTCTTCTATTTTAAATTACACCATCTTTCTAAGTGCCACTGAAAAATTAAATTTTGGGACTAGTTCTTTATTTTTAAATTGCATAATTAATTTAAAATAGATGCACAGACAGCCAATGGAGTGTCTGAAGAGCTCTGAAGAGCTGAATAAGTTCTGAATCAGAACTTATTGCTAACCTCATTGGTTATTTCACATTGCAATTAAAGGCCAGAGTTCAGCTGTGGATAACGAAATATTTCACTGAGCTCTTTTGGCAATCCACACTCCCTTTAGCAGACTGGAGTTTGTGTGTCATCTCCTGACCCTTCCCCTCCACAAAGCTTGCAGAGCACCTAACATCAGCCACTTACTGCCTTCTGCAAGGATGCTCTTCCATATGGACAGCAACAGGATGGTATACATTCCTCATCATGGATGACAGAAAATGTCACCAGTTACATTATTCTCCTCCAAAACTTCACTCCTAACAGCAAAGTTTTCTGCTCATCACAGCCCAATAGTGTGCCCATGGCTGAGAACCAGCTGGAGCACCTTTCACTGGGTATGAGATGAAGATGCTGAAAGGGTCCCTCTCACTCTGACTGTCACCAATGGAGCACAACCAGGCCCTTCAGATCCAAGGAAGGAGAAGATCTTTGCAGTAGACTTCCCTCGTGTCCCTTACAGAAATATTTTTCTGCTCTCTACAGGTAGCATAATGAATTACATAATTATTTCAATAGAGTCATAGAATCCCAGAATGGTGTGGGAGGGACCTTCAAAGCTTATCCAGTGCCACCCCCTGCCATGGACAGGGACACAGGTTCCAGGTTGCTCGAAGCCCCATCCAACTGGCCTTGGACCCTTTCAGGGATGGAGCATCCTTCACCTCCCCAGGCAATGTGTATTTTACCTCCCTCATTATAAAAAGTTTCTTCCTTATACCTTACTCTGAATTTACCTTCTTTTAGTTTAAAACTTTTACCCTTATCCTGAGCAAAAAAAGAAACAAAACCTCCTTTAACACCTCTTGTTACATGACACTACTTCATCTTCTAACGCTTTTGCATGTAACTGCATGAATTTTCATCTGTTGCCTTAATGGGAGCTAGTTAATTACAACCCACAGAGTGCCACAGCCAAGGCTGAGGCATTATTCAGCTCAGCTGGGTACAGGGCTGTGACTGCAGTTACAGCTCTGCAGAGCAGCAAAGGGAATTCCAGTCATGGCAAGGTGAAGAAGACCATGGGAGAGAAACAGCAAACTCCTGCACTGCTGATCAACCTGCTGCTAGAATTGGTTTATTTTCCCTTTCCCATTTTTATTGAAGAATTAAGTCTCAGAATCACAGTAGATATTACTGTATTAATTTTATTACATTTGCATTTATACAATTAAATTGTTACTGTTACCTCGTCCAGTGTAGTCCTGGCTGGGCAGGTATGACCTTGTTGTCTGCACATTTTTGTTTAACCTTTTTTTTTTTTGTAAACTGGTTTGGGATAGCCAAAACACTGCCCAGCCTTCTGCAGGAGACTAACCTGCATACCAGTATTATGGAACAGCTCTTTGGAAGCAGCTACGGCAAATCCAGGATAAGGTGATTTCATTCCAGTGCAATTGTTGAGCTTTGCAAAGAAAGCAATGACTCGGGAATGAAGTGACTGAATCCAGAACACAGCTTCCAGAAGGTAACTGGAATAATCTTCAGGGGTGGAGGGGACAGACAGTAAGCCTCCATGTAAATATTAGTCTCCATGCAGACAGCAGCTTGGGAATAGGAGTGTCCTGTGCTAGCCCACCCTTCATCCTCATCTTGGCCAATGCACCTCATTCCTGAACTGCAGAATCACTGTACTCCAGGTCACTCACCCAAGCACCACCCTCCCAAACTACCTTGGATTCTTGTGCAATACCCATCTCTGATGCATTCCTTCATCCTGGAATGAAATGTGCTTCCCTGGATTTCAGTAGGATAAACAAGCCTTCTGTACGAACAGGATGCATCTTTCCTAGAGAACTGTAATCTAACTACAAGCAAGATGTAAAGGAGAGAATAAAAACAGACAACATACTTGATTTTAAAACTACAGCTGTCGACATAACCCTGATGCCAGTGAAACCCTCACCCGTGCTTCTGAGAACCCTGCACGTAAGGCTTTCATTATATTTGCATTTATATGATTTAGTTTTACTATCTATTACTTCAAAATAGCCTATTTTCAGCCAGTCCTTTATCTTGTATGTATTCAAGAAAATTAAGATTTTAAGCAAGCATTGAAGAAAGGTGAGGCTCTGGCTTAGATCTAGCAGAGCAGCTGTAGCTGCCCCTAGATCCCTGGAAGTGTCCAAGGCCAGGTTGGACAGGGCTTGGAGAAACCTGGAATAGTGGAAGGTGCCCCTGCCCATGGCAGGGGATGACACTGGATGAGCTTTGAGTCTTTTCAATCCAAAGCATTGGCTTGGTTCTAAATTATTTGGAGCTTCCCCAGATGACAGTAAAGGTCTTTTTGGGATTGTGACGAGTTCACTCATTTTTCAACACATAATGCAAGGAGATTTGAGCGTTACTGGCACTCTGATGGCCTTAAACATCATCAGCTTCTCACTGACAGAATGAAGGATCTCCAATCATGCACAGCCCTTAGCCATCATGGCTTTCCTTGTTCACAATGGAAAGGACCAACATTCTGAGATCCTCCAGGAGTATTTATGACACACTACTTTAAAATGGAAAATTATATTTATACTACTAAACCACAATTTTTTAAAAGCAAGGAATGCTAAATTCGTAATATTTTTATGTTAACTTGAGTTGCAGACACAGCTTGGAAAACATGTGAATTTTATGCCTCAGTTATGTTGGTAATGAGGCCAAATCACCCACTTATCCTCCCCTGCAGTGGCTCAGGCTTGCAGGATGCAGGCCATGAGCAGGGTCCCTCTCTGGCACCAGCCCCAGGCAGTTCCTGCAACAACAACCATGGCTCACAGAGTGGCAGATGAGGCTCACACGATGCTTTCACAGGTTGTGGAGCTGTTTTCAGCCACTTTTTGTTTGTGGAACAAAGGATCACAAATTGCCACAAAGCAAAATGAAGGAAGAGAGTTCTAAATACTTCCACAGTGATTTGCTCATAATAAAAAGGAGACTACCATATTAGACTGGAAAAATTCTGTTTACAGGATTTTTGTATAAGAAGTGATGAAATTAAGTGAGGCTGCATTACTTGCTACTGCTATCAATTAATGCAGCAACCACTTCCAGACATAATAATTACCATATGTGCACTGTGCTTTACCTCTGGGCTTAGTAATTTCATACATGAGAGGTTACAACTATTGATTGCATTAAAACAGACTGATGTGTTATGAGATACATGCTCCCAGTGCAACACATCGTTGGACAAACTAAAATGATTCAAGTGGTACAGGAACAGACACCTGCATCCACCAGCAGACAATCTGCAAATGGACATTTCTCCATCCCCTCTAAAACACACAGATACAGTGTGTGACAGAAAAAGCATTGCAAAAGGAGTGAGCTCAGCTAATTAGGGACAAAGTTAGGGGGTCTTAAGAGACAGATGTTGACCACTGGAGAAATGAAAAATCCCCAGGAGTAGCTCCTATCAATATAAATAAATTAATAAAACCAAAACGGCTCTTTGTTTCTCAATGCAACTTGCACAATTGAGAATTTGCTCATGTTTAGCTTGAGTATTAGGAAAAACTTCTTGACTGAGAAGGTTGACCAGCCTGGCACAGCTTCCCAGGGCAGTGGTGGAGTGCCCATCCCTGGAGGGGATTAAGACCTGTGTGGATCCAGCACTTGGTGCATGGGTTAATGGTGGCCTTGCCAGTGCTGGGGAACAGCTGTACTTGATGATCTTAGAGGGCTCTTACAACCCAGATGATTCTGTGATTGACAACTAGCTCTGCCCTGCAAACTTCAGAGCAGCCTGGAGTCTGGTAAGTCACAAAAAAATGCATTTGCATTTTTAAAAGTGCATTTGTTTTTTAAAGTTTCCTGAAAACTTGATCCATAATGAAAGAATGACCTCCAAATAGCATCTAAAAAGAGTGGTGTTTACCTTGCCATTACACAAGCTGAGTTTGTAACTATATGCAAAACCAGCAACACACTCAGAAAGAATTGCACTTGGTTTTTTTGTTGTCATCCTATATGCATAATTAAAGACATATTTCTATTCAATTCTGGTTAAGCTCCTACAAGTTATGTATAAATTATACATATAACTTAGGCTTTAAAGCATCCCTTAAACAACAAAGCATTGTTTATGTTTTTAATAAATTTTAATTTTCACTCCATTAATTCAGAAGACATTTTTGAAGCAAGAATACACTGAATTCAGTAGGCAAATCTCCCATTAACATAACTCAATTGCCCTAAAATAATATTTATAAAGACAGTGGTAACTGTGATGCAAAGAGCTAAACGTAATAGGCAAAATTATCCTGCAATAGTAGTATATTCAGAAAGGGTGAGAGTGTGTCAGCAATTTCCAGAAACCTTAAAAGTAGGAAGGAACCTGGCTTTTTTTCAGCAAAAGCACTAAAAACAAGCATCAGCACAAAGAGTTAACACATTCTTCCTACTTCTGAGAGCAGGAACGGGGCCGATTTCGTCAGTGAGGTTTGGCAGCGCGCGAAATCCTGTAACCAATTCCATTTCCTGATAAATGAACGGTCCACAGGGGAAAGTCAGCCAGAGGCTTTGGGAACTGCCGAGCGCTCAGACATGACCGAGAGGCTCCTGGAAGGAGCCAGACTGTCTCTTTGCTTATCGCCGCCCAGCCGAGCGGCACCAGCGCAACGCCGGTGCTGCCAGACTGCGCTGCAAGCCCAGGCCACGGCACAGCCGCTCCAGCCGCATGTGAGACCCCCAGAAAATCAGAAAATACACCAGCCCCAGCACATGCCTGACATCAGGCTCTAGGAACTCTGAGAACACATGGCCGTGTAATACGGGCGTTGAGATGGGACTCGTAACAGTCCGCATTGTTTATGTGTTTCAGAGCCAAGTGCTAGGAGTGACTCGGTATTCTGGAGCTGAGGATCTCGCCCCCACCCTTCCAACAGGAAAAAGCCAAATACAGAATGATAAATCATTCATTATTGGTTAGATTTTGGCATCAGTGAGGCTGTGAAGGAGGGGTTTTCAATTGGAGCTATAGGGTGCGTCTCCTCAAGAGCTGAACGTCACTCTCAAGTATTAAATCGTTCTTCATTCTGAGCTACAAATTCTTTTTTAAAGTTATCTTCATAAATGTGACTAATAGTCTTACTGAATGTTAACAGTAAATATCAGCTCTAATAGCAAAATGACAAATGTGCCCCAACCCAGACCTGAGTTTCTGATCTATTTAAATACTAACTTTTCAGACAGAGTTAACCTGGATGTTTGTTCTCTTTCATATTATTACAAATCAATTCACAACTCCAACATTTTTACAGGAAATTCAAGTAGCTTGACATACACAGAACTGAACTTTCAAAAGTCTAAAATTTGAGCTTGTAAAAAAGAATAAAAATACTGCCAGTCTGATGACCCCTGAAGGGAAGTTAAAAGGGAAAAAAAAAAAAAAAGAAAAAGCTCAAATAATAACTTCAGGCCCTTCATTACCAAAATCCTGGGTAAGTTTTCAAGTGGCTTGCAGGCTTATAATAGTAACTATGTCTGCAATTGATTAGCTCCCCCAGCACAACCAGATGTCTCAGTGACAGGGAGAAAGTACTGTGGGTTTAGAGTTTACTGGGATGCACAATATCCCATCACTGAAAAACAAAATAATAAATGGGAAGGTGGGGAAACGAAAGATTTATTATTATATATCTTTATATAAATATTATGCTTGTTCTCAATGTGTCTGAATCCAGTTTTACAGCATGTTCTAGCTCTTTGGAAAGCCCAGGATAAATTCTTTCCTGTTCCCAAAGAAAATGCCAGACATTTGGTTGAATCTGTCCTTTATCGCAGCATCACTACTCATTCCTTTGCTGGGATCTTGCTGGGTGCTTTCTGCTCATGGCTGTGACAAATACAAGCTAACAGCATAAAAGAATGATAGTTCTCTACATTCTTTATCTACACAGGTTTGCAAACAAGGTACGTGGCCTTGGAGGAACACCAGAGCACTGTTTCAGACATAACACCCACACATAGACCAAACAAACTCTCCTGACGCTCCTTCCCTGACTTTACCTCGCATTAATTAATGCATGCTTTAAACCTCAAATGAGAAAAGCGGTGGGAATACCTGAAGGAGATAAAAAAGAGATTTGCTACTCTTTGGAGCATTTTGATAGTCACAACTCTGCCGCCTTTAAAGTATCCTTGATCCTTTTTGGGCTGCTGCTGTGCTTCTACCAAAGACTGCGATGACTCTGTGCACAGCATTGCATAACGGGCAAGGAACACTGCAGCAAAACGTCCTCCAGCTCTCTTCAGGATGTGGCACTAAAGTGGAGGATAACACTGCAGGTATGGAGTGCCACAGGCTGGCTGACAGAAGCAAATCCCAGCACAGAAGGATTAGTATTTTTATAATAGAATTGCAGAACTGTTTGAGTTGCAAGAGATCTTAAAGGTCATTCTGTTCCAACCCTCTGCCATGGGTAGGGACACCTTTCACTGTCCCAGGTTGCTCCAAGCTCCATCCAGCCTGGGCTTGGACACTGCCACGGATACAGGGCCAGCCACAGCTTCTGGTGCAGGGCAACCTCTGCCAGGGCCTCACCAGCCTCACAGCCAAGAATTTCTTCCCAATATCTAACTTAAACTTATAAAAAACAGTCAAAGTACATTGAAGGGATTCAGACATCAGTGTCTTATTTGAATTGTAACGTGTGTAAGGGAAATTATTCACCAAGAAGGGTGACAAAAGGCAACCTATTCAAGACAAGAGTGAGCAAAAGCTGATGGATTTGATGTGGGTCACTCCCAGCTTCTTTGAGCTGACTGTGCACCTGCTAACAAAGCTCTATCTCCATCCCATTCCCTCCTTGAGCTGCTTCTCTCAATCTGCTCCAGCTGAGATGGCTGAAGATCAGGAGCTCACAGACACAGTTTTGCTGCTCAGGTCACATACAGCTCTCATGGCATGAGATCCTCACCAGGCTGCTGACCATGGCACCACTTCCTGAGCTACCATGCAACCAATGCAAGCCCTGCAGAGCAGCGGCCAGGGGAAGCAGGGAGAGGGCGGGGGAACATGAAACACAGTCCCTCCTTCCTCCTAACTAATACCAGTCACTGTGAACCACACACTCCCTGCCATGGGATACACACAGCCTTGGGGCCTGCCTGGTGTCCTGCTTGCATCATGCCTGGTACCATCTCCTAAGCATGAAGATACAGCCTGAACAACCTTGAGAATGTTGGAGTCATCAGCAAAACTTTCCAGTAGAAGCAGGATTTTCCCCATGAAATTGAATGCTTCAGTGACTAGGAAGAAAACAAGACTGAAGTTCTCAGTTTATTCTTCATCTCTGAAGAAAAGCTGTTATACAAATGGTCTAAGTTGAAAGCATGATTACTGTTTTCTGTTCAAAGGGATTTTTGGGTGCTTTACCATAAGAAACTGATATTACATGAGAAACAGTTTAAAGATCAGAGATTCAAAAGTTTGCTAATGCTTTTTTTCCTATGTTGATGCTGCAGTGATGTTTATATTACTCTTCAATAGGGAGGTGTCAGAAAAGCATTAATATGTTTTTAACTGTGTGCCAGGCAGACAAGCAAAATAAAATAGCTGGGTTTTTTTCTTGTTCTAGTCAACAATGCCAAAAATTACTGTTTATTTTTCTCCGCCCCCATGAAAGAATTTATAACCACTGAAGTAAACTCAAGTTAAAAAGCTGGTTTTAATCCCAAAATTGACTGACAGCTGCTGTGTAAAAGCAAACCCAACTTGTTTGGGTTCTCAGGAGCATTCACATTTGAAAAATTTAGTTTCCTGGAATCATTTGAAGGGTGGTTTTTGGTGTTTTGGTTTATTTTTTTCGTCCCTTTCCCCATAATGCTACAAAAATAATTTAAAGAATGTGATATTGTATAATTTTCACACTCGTAGGACAACTGGGGAAAGGTGGAAAGCACATCTCCTTTTCAAACAGCCTTAAGAGTAACATGTAAATGTGGTGTCAGTTACAGCGTGAGTGAACTCTCTCTGGGAGTGCCAGGGAGAGGTTGTGAGTGCCACGGTGCTCGGCCTGGCAACACTCAAGCAGATAAAATACTCAGCTGTAACTCAGACCTTGTATGCAAAGGGACTCGTCTCACACCACACCAAAGAAATCCAAATCTTGACATGTATGACAGTTAAAATCCATGCAAACACTTGCAGGAATGGGTAACTGTATGAAGAGTTCATGTTAGGGTTTCTTTTTCATATAAAAATATTAAACCAAACTTTGAAAAATAAATAAATATGCCTGATAAATGCTTGATAACTGCCAGCCTATGCCAACATTTGAAACACCTTGAATTCAGCAATATGAAAATAAGCTCTGTGGATAGCAAGTTTCAAGCCAAACTACATTGCTAAGGACTGCAGTATTTATTTCTCTTTCATTAAAGTCTCTAAGTTAACTGATTCCTTCCATTATACCTGAAGGATGCTTCTGAAAATGAAGTGTTGTTGGTATTCAATCCAACTCATCAGTTGCATTTGCATTACACGTGGCTACAAACAAGGCTCTCTAAAGACTGCTAAAATCCACTTTTAACCATGGAACAACAGGAGTCATCGTGTTTCAAAGACTTTTGATCACTTACATGCTCAAAAGCCATGTAGATGTGAACTAGTGGTGGCCTTGGCCACCCTGGGGGAATTTATTTTAGAGGGCTTTTTGGACCTATACGATTCTGTGATTCTATGACTTTGAATCCACAGATGGCAAAGTGAATTTACTTTGGCCACTGGCTTTTTCAGTGTTAAAGCAACCAGGCACATGAGTATATTTTTTGTTAACATGCTATGTATTCTAACTAGCTACTGAACCCTACTTCCTACTAAAGTCACATTTCTGTGGATTATCATATTAATGCTTCAAAGTGAGAGTGGTATTTATTTCTGAACTAAACCCCCAAAGCTTTCATTCCCTTCTGGGATGACGCCGTTATTTTTCTTCCTGTAAGGTTTCAAACTACAAAGCCAAGAGTTCCCATACAATGCATTATGTCAGCAAGTATCAAACTTCAAGCACTATAATAATCACAGTTTTTCCATAGTATTTTTCACATACTTTAGATCTTGCCTACACACAAGTTTGCACCATTTAATTAAACAGATTTAAATGATAGAAACTCCTGCGTGGACATACTTATTATAGTGGTGTCATCCAGTTTAGTTTCAACTCATTCTCGCCAATTTAAGTAGCAAGGCTTACATTAATAGAAAAGCACCTGCAATAAGGGTTTGCCCTGGCTCAGACAGACAGACAGGTTTATAGTCCCACTATAAGATTAGCCAGAGTCAGCTGAGTGCAGACATGTCTTTGACTGCTCACAGTTTCACAATGATAAGTTATTTTCTGACCACAAAGCCCATCAAAACTTTCAAGATCATTTTTTCCCCCTGGAATTTTGATTACCCAAAATAATATTTCTCAAGGGACGCAGAGTATATTCTTCTCTACTCAAGGTCTCTGAGAAGCTGACCTCTAAAACAAATGCCTTCAAAAGAAATGTGAGTTACTGTCCATCACTTACAGGTCAGCTCACGGAAGCAGGGAAGTCTGACATCTTAATTGAGGGTATAAATTGTCAAAAGGAAATATACAATCCATAAATACTCTTATTCTTAGCATATGGTCAGTGCTCTGGAAAGGCCCAAAAAGCACTTTGTTTAAAACTTTCTTACACTTCTGTCACTAATCTGATCTTCTTCAGGGTAAGGGTTAACAGCAGCTGGGGGTCAGCAAAAGGAAGTCTGTGTTGTAGACGCCTGCCTAGCGTCAGACCTAAGGATGTATTAGACACAATCAGCTTCCACTGTAATAAGAACTTTAACCTTTGAGCCAGAAAAAAAAAAAAAAAGAAAAGAAAAAGATAAATATCAGGAAGAACTGGATGAATTTATTTTTAAGGAAGTTTTCTGTCTCTCTTGCTTAGTGCTGTGCTGTAGAACCCTGTAATGGAGCTGTTGGTCTCTGTCACTCCTCTGTCCCTACACCTTTATGGTGTCACACAGAAATAATTTGTGAACTATTCCACCAAAAACTCCACAGCAGCAAAAGTGTTACGGCAGTAAAACAAACACAAGAAAGTGGTACATAGCTTTTAAAGCAATTACAGATCTGCCCCAAAGTTTAATTTGGATTATTAAAGACCACTGATCTGGATCCTGAATCCAGCATCTTGATGTGGCCAAATACCAAACGCTCAGGACTAAAGACAGCAGGACTGTGGAGGAAAAAAAACCTGTAATTGGGAGCAAGTCTAATAGAAGATGGGGCAATGGATGGTTTCTTTGGATCAACGAGGTACATATATATGGAACACTTCCAATATCCTTTGCCACCTGGGGTGCTATGCCCATGTCCTGTCCCTCTGCAGGTGTGATGGCACCATGACTGATCAACAGATGATGTCTCCTCCCTGGGAGGAGCATCTGCAGAAGCAGGAAAATTCTCCCAAAGAGGGCTCAGTACCCAAGCCAAGAAATTGTTTAGGTTCCTTTGGTTTTGGGGACTTCACATGCACTTTCTTTTATGGCCATTCCTGATTCCTGATTTGCCATGAGCACAAGTCTGATGGGAGCAGCTGAGGGAGCTGGGCAGGGGCTGAGCCTGGAGCAAAGGAGGCTCAGGGGGGCCCTTGTGGCTCTGCACAGCTCCTGACAGGAGGGGACAGCCGGGGGGGTCGGGCTGTGCTCCAGGGAACAGGGACAGGAGGAGAGGGAACGGCCTCAGGCTGGGCCAGGGCAGCCTCAGGTTGGACAGCAGGGAAAATTTCTTTACATAAAGCTCTGTCAATCCCTTGTTGCCAAGGGCAGTGTTGCAGTCCCCATCCCTGCAGGGATTTAAAAGCCATGTGGATGTGGCTCTAGGGGACACAGGTTAGTGGTGATCTGGGCAGTGCTGGGGAAATGGTGGGACTTGGTGGTCTTGGAAGGCTTTTCCAACCTAAATGAATCTGCAATTCTACCAAAGCACCTGTGCTTGACATCCCTTGTTGAATTCACTGCCACCTCATTCAACAACCATCTCTTTTTTATGATATTTTCTTGTAGCTAAGCTTCTGGTGCTGCTTCCCCAGGGGTGATGTGCCAGAGATATAAAGATGCTCTGGTCCACCTCCCAGGCAGTATCTGCCATCACCATGATGACTATTTACTCTTCCCCTGTGCTCTGGTGCCTCAGTGATTAGCAGCTTTTTTCCGTGAAACAAATGGAAGCTGATGGAGTTGGAAGTACATTGTTAATAGAAGGGGAAACCTATGAGAAGTGCTTTTAACACCTAAAGTGAAACTTGTTCTGTCAAGAGACTGAAGGCTTTTACCTCTGCTCCTTTTACATATTCTGTGAAATTTTAATGCCCATCGAACTCAAATGCACTTCAATAAATATTAAATTTTGTACCATATCAAAATTGTGAGAGTTGATGGCATAATGGCATGTCTGCATAGCACACAAAGAACATCTGACAAAGTGCACACTGATGACAAAATACTCATTGACATGGGGAAAAAAGGAGTGGGGGAAAAACACAAGCAGATCAGAAAATGCTCAAGAAAAACAAATCTCCATCTTAAGTGGCTTAGGTAATGGGAACTTTTCTTTTATAAAGCATTAAACATGGCCTCCCAAGTGTGATCATTCCATAAAACCAAATGTCAGCTTCCAGTCACTAGCTGGCATTTGAAACAAGTTTTCCCACTTATTGCAGAAGAGCTGTTGTTGTTATCTGCTGGCTAACTCCCCTTGAAATCCTGAGATAAGTCACAGGGCTCCAGACACGGTCCCGCTTCTCTCACTCTCCTAATCCTGAAAGTACAGATAGGTCACCAAAGGGAAGGAAGGCAGCCTGAGAACTTTCAAAAAAATAAAGAGAAAGAAAGAAAGAGGCTAATTTTCACCTATCACTATGATCTCTAAATTGCCTTTAATAAGCTTCTGCAATATAGCAGGGAGCCTGGATTGTGGGCTGCTCGTCTGCGAAGGAGACAGCTCTATCTCCACACCATGGCTTCTGCCTCCATCCCGGGCATATTAACTCCATTTATCTCCTCCCACAGACTGAGGGAGAAATAACCAGCACTTGATTTCAGCACCTGCCCTTTATCTCTCTGTTTGTGCAGAAGTCTTCTAAAAGGCTAATTGCTCAGCTTGGACTTTCTTGGCCTTCCACAGTACACAGCTAAAAGCATATGCTTAAAATAATGTTAATTATATTGTTTGTCTCCAGTCAGACTGCTCCAGGATTGGAAGGAAAATCTGAGTTAGATCTCCTATTTCCCAATAATTATTTGCTAAGAAAATGCAGGATATCTTTCCTAACACAGACACACACACACACATATATATATTTATCCATGACCTACTGCTACCACCCATGCTCACTTTGCATCCCGTGTTGCTTCCCACAGTGGAAGGGAGCAGGAGCACCAGGGTGTGCTCCCAAACTGATAAGCTCCATTATGCAGATGAGGATCGTGGCTGTAAGTGCTGTTATTTTTAGTTGATGTTGATTCATGTTTGAACTATGGGCTAAGCAACAGACTCAGAACCTGAATACATGTAGCACCTCTTGAATGCTCACTTCCTCAACAAAGGCCAAGATAAGCAACTTGGAAACATTCACTTGAAAACATCCGTGCATACATTAGGTACACACGAGAAAAAAACATCATTGTCTGAGCTGCAGGGAAGTGACTGAGTAAAAGCTCTGCCTCAGCCCTCATTTTCCAAATCATATCCATGTTTCAACTGCCTCCCCCAGAGTGCTTCAGCTGAAGATGGTTATTTCTAGGAGGCAGGAATAATATCTCTGCAGGGTCTCTTGTACTTTACAGCACTTCAGTATGCTGTGGCAAAAGGCAAGGATGGCTTAAAAATTAGTTAGCAATTAACTGCAAAGCTGACACACACATATAGATATTTTCTTGGGATTGAACTCCACAGCTTTGCACATTGGAATTACATGTAGGTTGTGTCGACATAGAAACAACAGATTCCTAATTTCTCCAGATGTTGTCCAAACTGGCTGAGCACAAGCTGCCCCAAGTGCTGGGGACAGCTCTGGGCCCTCAGGACAAGAGAGACCCTGAGGGGCTGGAGCGTGTCCAGGGCAGGGAACGGAGCTGGGAAGGGGCTGGAGCCCCAGGAGAGGCTGAGGGAGCTGGGAAGGGGCTGAGCCTGGAGCAAAGGAGGCTCAGGGGGGATCTTGTGGCTCTGCACAACTCCCTGAAAGGTGCCATCAAAGCCAGAGTGGGTAGGGCTGCTCCCACCCATCCAGACTTGCCCAGAGAGTGTCATTAAAGACCTAAGGATTAAAGCTTTCGCCTTTACTTAGCTGCTGAAGTGCCTCAGAGTTGCCAGAGCTATTGTGTAACTATATCTTCAGTCTGATCTTAATATGAGTTTGTTGAGCTTTAGAATAGCTTCCCCTGAAAACCTCAGACTTAAGTGGGGAGACCTGAGGAAAAGGGAGGCTCCCAGGAGAGAGGCACATGGACAGAGGGCACAAAGACTCACAAGGCCACTTCTATAGGAGGGAAACATGTGCTGCTCCCCTGCTCACTACCTCTGCAAAGAAAGGATGTTATTTGCATGTACAAACTGATGCATGACAATACATACATACGTACTTATATATATACAAACACCCCATCCCAAGATCAATGTCACCTTTTCTACATGGAAAAGTAACCTGCTCTGGCAAAACTGCTGCTCAGCAAAAGTATTAAAAAAGAAAGAAAAGAAAAAAAAAACAAAAAAGGAAAAAAAGAAATTGGGAAAAAAAAAAGAATAATAAAGGAAATCAAAAGAAAACAAAAAGACAAAACCCAGTAGGTGTAAGTGGTCAGTACAGAAGACTGATGTGCCAGGCTGGCTTCCCTTTGTAAGTCTGTCCCAGAACTCAAGTGCTCCAGAGGAAAGGGAAATCCTCCAAGCAACACTAAGCATCCTTAAAAATGGAAGTACTTGACTGCTTGGTGAGGACTTACAGAGCTTGGCACACACCAAAAACTGCTGGTTTGAGCCTTAAGAGGCAATATAAACATAGAATTTTGAATACTGTATATCATTAGTGCAGAAAATTGAAACTTGATGGGATTTCACTCCAGAAACAGCATTTCTGTAAATTGTGGCCTGACATATCACTCAATGTGGCACACTCAGCAACTGAGAAAACCTTCATTTTTTCCTAAGCAGCAAGTCGATTTGGTGATGGCTCTGTGTCAAGAAGGGTGTAGCCTCAACATAAGAGCTTTTAATTATCTGCACATCAGAACAAGTTGTCATAGAAACCGCCGAAATTCCAGTGTTCCTCTGCATTCACAGCATCACCACACAGAAAGGACAACCTGAAGGGCTGGATTTGGACCCAACACCTGCTCTGGTGTTACTCAGGCTATTCCTGTACTGTGGCTCAGGACTTGGACTCTAGACCACCCTCTCCTGAAGGAATTCAGCCTGAGTGACTGAAGATGTGCCATCTCAGGGACACAGGGAACTGCAGGAAAGACATTAGTATATGCAGCCAGCCAGAAAATTCCCATTGGGTGTTTTAAAATTACCAGTATATAAATAAATTACCAGCCATTGCCACTGGCTGTACAGACTCAGTGTGCCTTATCAGAGGATATTTTACTAAAGTTACCACAAAAGAAATAGTGCTCTCACTCTCTTATCAGAGAGAGTAGCAACAAAAATAGTTCTGCAGAAAACAGACAGTATTTAAAGTACACTTGGCATAACAGACAAACAAGATTCATCGTGTTTAAAAACACACACACAGCTCCCATTTGCTTACTTACCCACTTACACAGATTTCTTTATTGCAGTATTTAAACATCACACAGCCATTAATGGATTTTAGCCTCACAAAACCTGTCAAGTTGGTAAATCCCTCAAGAGATTTGAGAGGTTCTCAGAAAGGAATGGAGGAGACTGCTCAGGATTATACAGAAAGCTCATCATCATGTTGATCAGACTTACAGGTCCTGAACTGATTTTCCCTAGCTTGGGTAATTCTTAACTAAAGCCCTCCAAATTTATCTTTATAGCACTTAACATAGTACAAGACAGAGGTGCACGAGAACACTAGAAACAGAAAAAGAACACTAGAGACAGAAAAGGAAATTAATCAAAAGAGAGAATTACCAGTGTTTCGTTACAGTATAACTAAACAACAGATGGAGAGAGAAGCCTGCATCTTCAGGATACATTGAAGAAAACCTTAGCTTCAGCAAATTTTAATTCCTCCACACACTTCAATTTAATAACTAATCACAAAAACTCACCCAAACACTTAGCAGAAATTGGGAATTTAAATGAAAACATACACATATGGCAATTGACAGTGTAATCACTTATCAGTCACTACTGAGAGGAGAGATGATTTTTTGAAGTTACAGATATAAAGGGCATATATGTGTAATTGATAGGAACAGTATAGTTTAGGTGATGAGGTCTTGAGGACTTACTCTTAGCCTGTCTTTGGGCAAAGCAACAGCTCCTTGCTTGATGATTTCCAGAACTCGCTCCACTGACAGCTCAGCTCCAGCTTGCTCTAATCGGGAGCTGAAAAAGCTGATCACCTGGAATGAAACATCACAGCACATAAATAAATAGAAGAGATCTTTGGATCAATTTATACACAAAGCTGTCATCTTCTTTTTTGGCAGCCGTGCACTTCTTAAAGAATAATCACATTATTGCCTGTGTCACAGCCAGGGAGACTTTGTTAATGTCAAATTAGCACAACTCTCAGCATCCTTTTGCAGTCATTTTTAACAGATAGATGATTTTACAATATAACACATACAGCTGAATTAATAAATTTACATTTTCAAGTACTGTGCACTGACATATGCCTATATTTATTTCTGTCCATTCTGCCCATCAGGCTTTTGAGTTTTTCCAGTCTTTCTATGATTTGAGCTACATTGTAAGGTATTAAAGTAAAACCATTATTGTTTCACTGACTTCTGGACAAAAGGCTTTAACACAACTGTTAAGTATCTCAATATGAGAGACTGCATTTCCTGGGAGCTGTGTGGCACTCAAAGCCACAGCAAGTGGATAATGAGAAGGAAGTCCACCAAGCTCCTCTTCCACCCAGTATTCACCCCAAGTGCCACACATACCTTCCACATCCTGGATTCTAGGCCTAAGGAATCCTGCAAATTCCCTGTCATTTTCCAGACATCCCCCTGGTAAAGCCAAGCTCATTTCCCCCATATTTCCCTTCCCACCTCCTTTTCTGTGACCCAGCTGGTCCTTGTTAGCTAGAACTTAGTTAGGTCAGGCTTTAACTTTTATCCCTCTCCAAGCTCAGTGGGTCACAGCAGAAGCAGACATCCCACTGGCAGTTATCCATGTGGGACATCAGAAAACTTCCATTTCTATAGCTCCTTTCATCCAAAAAGAATATACTTTGCAAACCCCATACCTTATCCCAGGGAAACTCCTTAGTCACACAAGGGATCCAGGACTCGAAATACAAAAAGGGTCTGGGGAAAAATTTCAACACCTACTTAAAATCCTCTGGAAGAATTATAAAAATACCAAGAGGCACTTGGTAAAGCCTGTCTACACCAGAGCACCTGGCTACCCCTGGGCTGGAGGCAAGCACAATGCTGATGGCAGTTCTGCAAAATCCTGTGAGCTTTCAACACCCTCTGTGGAAAAATACTGATGTTCACTTGTATCTGAGTCACAGTCCCAGTCCATCGAGTAATCTTCGATAATTCTCCCAAGCAGAAGTGGGGAAAAGTGTATTATACTACGAAATCTCTGCTGAGCTCTCTTTGTTCTGTAGTGAGACACAGCTGGAGCCAGAAACCATTACCCTAATTATGCCTCCCAGCTCAGCTGCTGTTCATAAAACAAAGACAGCTGATGGCTTGATTACTGTGAGATTCAAATTTGTTGTTCCTGTTTGTGACTTCCCCCACAAAAAGCCCAGCCCTTGTTTTGAGCTGGAAGATTTGCTGGGATCTCCAGAAACTCTTGCACCAAGTGAATGAGACAGAGGCGGACTACAGTTGCTGGAAGTTGCTTTTTGGGGTTGTCATGGGATTGTGGTGTTTGGTTTGGTTTTTCTCTCTGTTTTATTTTGTTTCTAACAACAGAAGTATACAAACCAGTCAAGAGAAAATTCAGGTTTAATCTTCTGTGCTGTCCCTACGATTATCTCCATACTTGAGCAGAAAGGGAGAATTTCACTGCCTCTGGCAGATGCTGCAGGTAGGCTTTTACATTCTTAGAGATAAGGACCTGGTGGAGCACTGTGATCTCTGATCCTTAGAAAAAAAGGAGTAGGAAGATGTGCTGAGCTCATAAGGAAAGGAGCTGGAGGGAGGGCCCAGAAATAACAGAGTAAAACAGCAAGAAACAGCTTGTGCGAAGAGCGTGAGCACCTCAGAGTGAGGCTGACACAGTTTTGGCACAGAGTTTGGGACAAATTGCTGGTGGAGGATACACAGCTCACAGAGGAACAAGCAAGTTGCCCACAGACTTTGAAAGAAAAAAACATCTTCCTGCATTCAACACTCCTCTGTTGTCAGTAATCACTGGTGAAACCCATCCTCGCCAAGGGCAGGCTCCTGCAGAGAATCCATCCCAGGGGCACTGCCTTTTTAGCTCAAGTTCTGCTAAACCACAACAAAAGCAAAACTTAATATTTAGCTTTTAACCAAAAGGATAAAATACTATCATAATGCAAACAAGCAAAAAAACTGAATGAAGCTCACAGATACTCCCTGAATTCTGACGTTTCCCATTTTGGGAAGTCAAACCCTTCAATCTTAACATGTTTTTGAAAGACTTATGTTTTTGTGGTAAAGGTACTAATCTTCTTCGGGTTATATTTCAAAAGAACAAAAGCAAGACAGGCTTCCAGTATTTTCAGGCTATGTCAGCATTTTAGAGAACTCAGAATGGCTATTTTTGATGTGTAGTTGATGACTAAAATTAAAAATACCTACTTTAATAATGGTACTTATCTCTAGGAGTTATTTGCCTTACTACTTCAAACAAAATAGAAATGAAGTACCTCCCTTTTGGACCCTGAGAGCACAATACCCCAATGAGACAGTGAGGTACCCATGAGTATCCCCATGAAATAGCAAAACAGAAAAGTAAAAAGAAAAAATTAAAGATTAATTGTACAGCAGAGATTCTAAAGAAGGCATTTTCTTATTAGCTCCAGATCAGGAATAAAACCAAAAAACACCCAGTATTATGTCTCTCAAGCCCAAGCTCCCACCTCTATAGCAGACAGTCTAACACTTTTACTACTAATCTAGTCAGATATAAAAATATAAAAGCTCAACATGATATTAAGGAAGAGTAGCCTTTTCCTTTGAAAGAGCTTTAATTATCTTCTACACTTAAGTAACAGAGGTGAATTTAAAATAAAAATTAAAATTAACAGATTTCTACTCCTTGTCCCATTGAAAGTAAAATGAACCAGAAAAAATAAGCTGGGTGAATAGTATTAAATGAGTTTCAGGTTTTAGTACATGTTTTAAAACCAGCTGAGCATATGACTGCATGAATAGAAAAACCCCAAATCTTGGGACAAATAAACAAGGCTGAGAGATGATGTTTTCCTGGTACCCTGAAAATTAATTTTCTTCCTAATTATTTGGGCAATTGGCCCACGAAAACAACTGCAAAGACTGCTTAAAAATAAGAGTAAGAAGAAACTCCACAAGTTGTTGTGAATTACTCTCTTCCTAGTCATGCTGAGCACTGAAAGGCCTCTGCTTGAAGTAACATAACCCATTCTAAGAGCTCTCTCTCCAGTCTGGCTTCCATATTAGCAGAGATTAAAAGGCACATCTAATCCAGGATTAGACAACCTCTCATCAGGAATATCTGATCCCTGTCCAGATAAAAAGCATGGAGAGCCTTGCCCTGTGCAGAGTCTAATCCTGGCTGTCCATCCTAAGGTACCCAGACCTGTGGTACAATGGGCACAGGGGACCTGGTTTGGCCACTTCCAGCTCAGGCCTTGCCAGGGTTTCTATTAAAATACCATTAATATTTCTATACAAAAACTATGTTGTTTTCTACAGTGATTTCCAAAACTGGTTTTAATCATAGACTCATGGAATGCCTTGGCCGGGAAGGGACCTTAAAGATCATCCAGTGGATATCCCTGCCATGGGCAGGGACACCTTCCACTATCCCAGGCTGCTCCCAGCCCCATCCAACCTGGTCTTGGACACTTTCAGGGACCCAGGCACAGCCACAGCTGCTCTGGGAAACCTGTGCCAGGGCCTCACCACCCCCGCAGTGAGAACGTCTTCCTAGAGATCAATTTTCCATGAGAAAATCGTACTTTCTCCTTTTGTTTTCCTAACCGTAAACTTACAAGGTATTGCCAGAGATTAAAAGTACTACAAGATTAGAACAATTCAGAAACATTTTTCATTTAAAGGCAATATTTTAGGCTTTGGAGATTATTTTTGAGATTGTGAGAGAACAACCACAGTGTCTGTTATTTCACCCAACTATTGTTTTCAATTGGGCTGCAAGGTTGAAGTAACAAAATACTTCCCTTTACAGCATGCCAACAGCAGAGCTATCAAGGGCAAAATGTTTTCTCCACTTGGATTCTATCAGCAGATGCTGAAGTGCTGTGAGGCCTGCAGCAGCCCAGGCAGGGCTGCTGCCTAATCAACATGACAACTCCTCTCCTTCTCCTCTAGCTAAAAATAACAGTACAACACGTTGCTGCCTCCTCTGCCTGCAACTGCAAAGGTCAGTTCTGAAAGACAGAAGAAAAAAATCACTTGGCAAAAAATGAGTAAGTTTTGAACCTGTTTTTGTCAATTTTGTTTCCCTTTGAAAGTGATTGAAAGAAACACTTTGAGAATTTTATTTCCAGCCACGTTCACCACTGGGAGAGTAATATGGTGTATTAATGACACACCAAATGGAGAAGAAAAGAAGAAAACAAACCTCTCACTGTAAAGTACCACAGGATTAGCACTTCAGCTAAGTTGCTTCCTTAGGGAAACATAAATCACAGCTACATTTGGTATCCAGTAGTCATAGCTGGAGCCAATGAGAGGCAAAGCCAACCCTTGCTGATTTAAGAAGGGGTGAAACAGCTTCATGTGATTCAATAGCAGGAGAAACACAGGAGGTTAATCAGCAAACCTGAAGTACTGTATTTTTCAGAACCACCTTGAAATGAGGAGCATGCTCAAGGACACATGAGCTTTTCCAGGTATTCTGCTCTCCATTCCTAGGGTATAGGAGTGAGGAAAAAAAAAACAGGCTAAAAGAGCCCCCCCAAAGCAAACAAACAACAACCAACAAAACCCTAACCCAAACCCACCAAAACCTTAGAGTATGTAGCCAGGCTCTGGTAATCAGCAGGATCAAGGTTTTACTAATTTTAAGGAAAGCCATAAAAACTTAGTTTTTAAGTCCTGAAGGTCTTACAACAGAGGCTCCTATGCCAGAGTGAAGGCAACTTGATTGATTTTAAAATCTAGTAGGGAAATGTCTTTGAAGAATTAAATTCCTTGTAGGAAATTGCATCAATTGAATCCTTTGCATCACTAAGCCATTGCTCCCAAGCTCTTGATGTCTATCAGAGTATTTTGCAAACAAAATTCTAGCAGCTCCTAGTTAGGCCTGTTCCACCACCTGGTATCAGTTGCTCGCTTGTAGGAAATATGAGAGCAGTGAAAGCCAAGGAGCTCTCGCCGTGGCCTTGAACCAAACACATCTTTAGGAATGATAAGTGAAGAGTCTCCACCAAATTCCTGACATATCTGAAGCGGCTGACCAAATTACAGACCACCTCTGAAGTGGAGGCATATAGACAGCTCCCAGATGAAATATTTCTGCACAAGGCCAGAAGAGGAACCATAGCATTCCTCTTTGTTCACTATTCAGAAGAGGAATATCCCATTTTAGATAAGCAAGATGCACTATCTCCTACTAAAATGACTTTCTAAAATAAAAGGTAAAGTAATAGGAAGCAGAAGGTATTTTGATTTCAGTTTCTTCTGTACAGCATTAATGGTTCCCATATGTTTCCAATCAACTGGCAATGGTGATTTTTAGATTATTTATAAAAACACAGAAGCAAATAAGTAGTTTTCAATAAAAAGTGGTCCCTATACTTATGACCCTTATACATTCACCTATTTTTGCCTCATTAATGAAGCACACAGACATTATGTGTATCTCCAGAGTAAACGGAATGGTCCAAATCCTGAGAAAAGCCCAGAGCTAATGTGGCCAGGTCTGTACTGAATGTAACCCGGGCAATTCCTGCTCTGCTCTGGCTGCAGAGGCATCCCCATATCTACCTGTGCCTGTACCTGTGCCTTGTGCTGGTCTGTCCCCTGTCCCAGTGCCATGCTGCCAAACCCCAGAGGTCTCCAATGCTGAAGTCCCTGAAAACCTACCACAGTGCTCCATTATTCCTAACCTTGGAAAAGTCTTTCCTTATGACCTGTGAACCCACAAGTATGTCAAGGAGATTATTCCATTTCCCTTCAAAGCAGCATTTTATTTGAAAAATACCACATCACTTTAGCAAATCAGCACCTTCAGATGTTCTGTTTTCTACAGCTCTTATTTCTACCTGGAATTTCTTTAATGGTGCCAGCTGAGTATGAGCACCCGTGTGCCCAGGTGGGCAGTGGCCCCTGGGCTGTCCCAGCCAGGCTGTGACACAGCCCCAGGGCAGGGCCTGTCCCTGTGCTGGCCCTGCTGAGGCACCTCCAGTGCTGGGGACAGCTCTGGGCCCTCAGGACAAGAGAGACCCTGAGGGGCTGGAGCGTGTCCAGGGCAGGGAACGGAGCTGGGAAGGGGCTGGAGTCCCAGGAGAGGCTGAGGGAGCTGGGCAGGGGCTGAGCCTGGAGCAAAGGAGGCTCAAGTTAGATATTGAGGAAAATTCCTCCATGGAAAGGCTTGTCCAACTCTGAAACAGCTGCCTAGGGCAGTGGTGGAATCCCCAGTCTGTGGAAGAGTTTAAAAGCTGTATGGCTGTGGCACTTGGGGATATGGGACAGTGGCAGCCTGGGCAGTGCTGGGGAATGGTTGGACTCAATGGTCTTAAAAGTTTTTTTCAACCTAAATGGTTCTGAGATTCTAAACCCAGAGTAATCCAGCTAAGAAGTGACCAGCATGATTAGGCCTAGAGGACATCTCTGTGTTATTCTTTGCTTGTATACACACACAGAATTGCAGTAGATGCCTTTTTCTATTTGCACCATCAACTACTCATTATTACATCCCCAGTACACTCTCCAATTAATTCTTCTTCAAATTTTTAGCCTTTTCACCTCTTCCATGCTTCCTTTTGGTTGATGAGTACATTATGTCCAACTGAGTAAAAATAATAAGCATTTAAGTCTTTACATGTCATATCTATTTTATACATTCTTGACAAGGCAAACTGGCAACTGTTCTGGTGTCTAAAACTCATTACAGACTTTCCATGCTCTGTATTTTGGTCTGATTCCTGACGCATTAAACATTATCACACTGTCTGTTAGTATTTCTCTATGAAATGCAAATCTGGACTACAGTTTACAGTCAAGAGAATCTTTCATCAGCTGGTGGGCAGAATTTGCTGGAGCAGAGGGTGTCACAGTGACACAGTGCATAACAGGCACCTACTGCTCACGTGAGCTATCTGGAGCTATCTGACGACTGGAAGCATAGAATTCCAGAATGGCATGGGCTGGAAGGAACCTTTAAAGGCCATCTAGTCCAATCCCAATGCACCTTCTCCTAGACCAGTTTACTGCAAGCCCCATCCAACCTGGCCTGGAACACTTCCAGAGATGGGCCAGCCACAACTTCTGTGGGCACCTTGTGCGAGGGCCTCACTACCCTCCCAGCCAAGAATTCCTTCCCAATATCCCATCTATCCCTGCCCTTTGGCAGTGGGAAGCCATTGCTCCTTGTCCTGTCATTACATGCCATTGTCAAAAATTACACTCCTGGTTCCACTGCAGCAGGGGTACAGATAATCCTTTGCTGTTTATGACCAGAGAAAGTACCAAGAGAGGGAGTCAGGATGAAGCAGAGCCCCTGCAGACATACTTGGGGAGCTTCAGAAAGGTAACTTTTCTTGACCCCCTTGTATTACCAAGAGTGGCAACATTTACCATTTCTATTGACAATTAACACAATTTAGGCCACAAAATTTCATCGAGCACAACAGCCTGAAAGCCAACACAGCTCCCCAGTATGCAGGAAGTTGGTGGGTCCATCCTCTTCTGAATAACCAGCCTTGGTCACAGGAAAAGCCTGGCCAGCTCACTACTCTATCTGAAAAAAGGCTGGGATGGATGGTGAAATAAGAATATAAGAGCAGGTTAAGAATAGGGAGATCCTCCCCATGAGTATATCCTCCCAGCTTTCAGCAACATACACTTTAGAAATTTATTGAGCCAAATCTTTAAAGATTTTTTCTGACTCCTTTCAGAGCACAGCTACATTTTAGACATCTACAGAGTCCCATACAGCTGGGAGGATGGAGCTCCCAGCTCCACCACTGCAGAGAAAAGCCTGGTAAGCTCTTGGAGACAGAAACTCATTTTGGTTCTTCTCAGATCCTGCCCACGTGGCAAGCTCCCAGACAAGCTCCCTGCAATGTGTACAGTAAAACTGACATGATTTGCCAGTTTTACTGTACACATTGCTGTCCCTTGACTATTTCAAGGGACAGCAAGACCAGTTAGAACATTCTGGCTGTAGCACACAGGAAAAAGAGTGGTTCTGTATGGTGCTGCCAGTACTGTTTATGAAGTGCAGGACGTGACAGGGTAGACAAGGAGTCAGATGAATCTCATCTTTTATTCAGATCTACAAACCTGACAGCTCTTACCACTTGCCAGATGGTGACAGGTACATTTAAAAAAAAAAAATTTAAAAAATTTCTTTTTTTGACGTCCTCGTTTCTCTAACAAAGGAGCTATTTAAAAATTCAACATGCTCCCTTGGAAAGCTTTAAATAGTTTCTGAATGTAACTGGCATTATGCTGTAACCCAATATTAAATAGTTTTGGGGAGGAATTGTTTAAATTGTTGAGGAAAACCTACATTTAACTGTTACAAAGGAAAGGACGTGCTGCTGTCTGTGGGAGGCACAGGGCTGCAAGCAGAAGGATCTGGCCACCATCAGTTATCCTGGATGTGGGCAAGTAACCAGAGAAGGTCCCTATCTCAGTCAGGAATGTAGACAACTGTTATCTTCAGTGCACCATATCCTCTTTTCACAACTTGAAGACATCTTGTTCTAATCATCCAGACAGTATCATGCTGCCTGTAGTCTGCAGCTGCTGAAAGTTTGGAGAGTTTTGAGCTTCAAGTTCTCCACTCCCCAAACTCTTGCATGACCAGAAAATGTGAAGAGAGAACAGAAGAGGAAGGAATAGGTACAGAGCAGGATTTCAGTTCAACATTTTAAATTATTTTCCTTTATGGGCAATCAGGTATCTGTCAATCTCCTGTAATTAAAAGCAAATCAAACCAAAAACTCTGTAGATTACTAGGCACAATAATATGTTATTCACTGCATTCAGAGACTTAGTACCCTGCTCAGCCCTCCCTTCCAGTATTTTGCACCCAGTGGTCATAGTGTGGCTTCAAACATTGCTCACCTCTGCAAACATTGACTAGAAGACAGAGAAAAATTTATAATGCTTTGAATTTTTCTAGCAGAAGTTCAGGCTCTCCATACGAACATTAAAACTACTATCAGATGCAGAAATAATGAACAACTGTTTTCCAAAGTCATGCTCCACAGAGAGTCACACTAGTAACAACTTCTTATCCACAGCTATTTTCTTCTGTTTTCTTCTAAAATGTTTCCCTATGCAAGAGGAAGGCTGCTGTGAAGAAAACACTTGTCAGGTGGAAACAACACACATTCAGATACAGACAGGGAATAAGACAGCTGAATGCCTGCTCTTCAGTTATTTAAAATTAATTCCCCATAATCATTAATAGGCTGGTGAGAGGAGAAAGAGAAAAGAAAAAAGATTGTCTGACAATGAAAATCAGCTTTTGCTCTCCTGAAAGGTAGGTTTCTAACAAGGGGCAGTCAAGAGAAGCTGACATTGTTCTCCCTTTGGAGGGTGAAAGATGTGTCACAGCTTGGGAATTCCTTACCAGAGGCAGCTCAAAATCGTTCTGATTCTCCTGAGTTAAAGATGTGGGAAAGAGCTGTTAAAGAAATTAGAGGGCTGGAACTTAATGACCTTTAAGGTCCCTTCCAACCCAAACCACTCAGTGTTTCTACACTGCCCAGAAGGCGTGTGCAGGCCCAAAAAACAGACAAGAAAAATTCAACATTTTAAAACAAACTGGTAAGAAGTGATAAATATTTTCCACCTCTCAAGAGTAAGAAGAGCCCAGATAACCAACTGTAACCACCTCTGAAGTCAGCTATCACTCACCAGGTCTATATTTTGCATGATGTCCTGGAAGGAGGGGTGAGTCCGAAACTGCTCAAACAGATCGCGCTTGTAGAGCAGAGCGTACACCAGGTTGGGGTTGTGATGGAGGGAGTTGGTCAGGCAGGAGTTGATGATCTCCAGCATCATCCGGATCACTTCCTCAATCACATTCAGGTCTTGTGCCTTTAAGAAAGGAGTGAAAGGTCAGCGTGCCCTCTTCCATTGTAAAATATCGAGTAATAAAGGCAGTGCAAAGGTAATTATTACTAATAAAGCTATTAGCTGGTAATGTTTCTATGGTGAGCAAATCTGGCATCCATGTGTCTGGAAAGGAATCTGTTTTCTCCAATAATCACCAAAATTTTAATTGAAATGCATCATACTAGTACTCAGCCTCATAGCTTGATTCTCCCAACAGGAGCCATGACATAAAACATTACCATATTGTAATCAGTCAAATTCATAACGGTTAAGTGAACACAGTCTTTTCAACCCTTCCTATTCTAAGTAAAAGCACTTCAGCATATAATTAATTTATTACATTTTCTGTTGAGCCCCTATGCAGGAAGGAGGGATAGGGAAAAGAGAGAAAAAGTAACAGAAATAAAAAACAGTGGGTGAAAAAGCAAAGAAGAAGAAAAATTGACTGTATCAAACATCACTGGAACTTCAACATCTGTCACTGTTACCAGACTTTTCTTCTTTGACTCTTTTTTAAAATTATTTTCTTGGCATTGAAGAACACTTGTAACAAACAAAAATAAGGAATCTCCTTTTGTAGTGCACTAAGCCTTCACACTAAGATTAACTTGTAGAGCTTTTCATTTTGTCAGTGCATTTGACAACTCAGACCTCCTAAGCTGAACAAGCTGGCATGTGAACTCCTGCCACCTGCCTGGATTTCCCTTCTTGAGCTCCACATCAGTATATCTCCAATACAGTTATTCTGACTGCAGAGTTGTCTGTCCTACCTTGAAATAGGGTAAATAAAGGGCTCTTCTACCTTGTTTGTATCATTTAGGTTGTCTCCATCACATCAAAAACTGGACTGTGAGACTTTACATGTCTGGCAAGAATGAGAACCATACTAAACCAGCTTGAGCTTTTCTGCTGGGTATGAACAATTAAACCACTGACACTTCCTTTTGCCAACTGCCCACAAAGTTCGCTTTCTGAGTTATCACAAGGCACTTACATTCTTCACAAAAAGGCAGTACTTACAGCATTTTCTTGGGCTGTCATTCAATCTGCACATAGTTATTTTCTACTATTAAGCAGCACTGTAGGAATTGTCATGTGGCAGATGTACGCTCTCTCCAAGACAGAAGAGAACACAGGAATTTTCATTATCCTGTTTAGACTCAAAAAGAGCAAAATTCTTTGCTACCACTTTGCTCTGGCTGCTTTCAATGGGAAGCAAGGTGCATTTCTTCCTAGAAGTGTAGCTCACAGAATCCCAGAACAGTTTGGGTTTGGTTTGGTAGAAGAAACTTTAAAGCTCAGCCAGTTCCACCCCTTCCATGTGCAGGGACACCTTCCACTATCCCAGGCCGCTCCAACCTGGCCTTGGACACTTCCAGGGATCCAGGGGCAGCCACAGCTTCACTGGGAAACCTGTGCCAGGGGCCCTCACCCTCACACCAAGGATTCCTTCCTAATATCCTATCTGTACCTGCCCTCTGGCAGTGGGAAGCCATTCCCTCTCATCCAATCTCTCCATCCCTTGTCCCAAATTCCTCTCCTAGATGGCCCTGTAGAAGGCAGCACCATGCCCCTAACCTGCTGCTCCATTTCTTTTGTGACACTGAGGACCATGGAGAAGTGAGATCCCATCATTATTCCCACACTACAGTCTGGTTATCCCCAACCCTTGTCTTCTACATGTAAAAGGGAGATTTAAGTGGAAGCTTTTTGAAGCTCTTGTTTATAAAGGAATATCTTGTGCACACATTCCAGTAAAATTTCTTCTTTAGCAATGATACCTGATAGTGAAGGTTGCAGATTTTTTTTTCTGAATGTAAGTATCTCCTATTTTTTAATGACTTTGCCACCTAAATTAGCATTGTAGTGTACCTAACGATGGCAGAAACCCTTACAAAGCTGATTGCTGTCAATGGGATCACATTAATCTATGACAGAAATAATCTTTACTTTCAAAATACAGGTGGTTCCTCTGCCTGTAGTTACCTAGCTATTGTGCTATGAAACAGCATCCCAGGTAGGTGTTGTCAAGGGTATGTAATGGAAAATATTAGACAAAAATAGAAATAACTGCTTCATCTGGTAACTGAAGAAAAATCCAGACCTAACTCACCTGGGGAATGGTGCTTGCCTATCAGATTTACTGCAGAATATGCTGTATTATGGTATATTTTTAAAAACTCTTTAAAAACTCTGAGCACTGGCATACTTCTGCCCCCAGTGCAGCAGGATGAGCTAGTGACCAAGACACTATCCTAAAATACAGAATAGATGACTTACACAGAAATATTATGATTCTGACTCAAGTGAGATCTGTCCAGTTCCCAGAAAGGTAACAAACCACACAACTGCTTTTCAAAAACTAAATGGGTTTTAATAAAAGGTGTGTTCAGCTTAAACCCCAGGCATACAGCTAATTGAAAAAGAAAGCATTGCTAACCATTTAACATTTTTAAGAGCTAATGGACAGAATCAACCTTCTGTATTTCAGCTACTACATCGCAGGTGCAGAATCTGGGACCCCCCCATGAAGAAAAATAGGAGATATAGTGAAGATTTTTACTCACAACTGAATACACAAAAAAGAATTTTTAAGAAGAACTATGTCCATAAAAGACAGAGATGTGGCACTGAATCCCTGTATTGCACATACATTATCAGGAGGACTGTCTGCTCCTATAATTAGAGATTGACTCATTCCTAAGGGTTTAAAAGTTTTCAAAACAAAGGAAAAAACAAGCATAAATCCAAGGACAGCATTTGGATGAGAAAGTGGAGAAATGCTGATAAAATGCCATGTGGTTTTGTTGCTCTATATCATCAGTACCAAGCCACAGACCCACTGCATCCAGACATAGTATCAAGATAGGTATAAATAAAGTTATATTAACATTTTGTTGTTGCAGTTTATCACCTTGTGTATTACTTTCAGAGCAGCTGAACACAGCTGAAATGCTGAATGTGTGTGGCCAAGTAAGGACTAACACATCATCCTCAGCAGAGAGGATGCTTACATCCTTGTAAGACCAATTTTTTTACTGGATTAGCTGTTATATAAAAATAAAAGTCAAATATTGATTTGTGAAATGTAGACATGCTTCAATCTATTGAACAGTACATTTAAAGAAGAGGAGTTAAAAGTTTCCTATTGCTTGCAAGTGACAAATTCAGTGTGGCACTCACATTTAAAATTACTACAATATTCCTTTACAAAGCAGGGCTTAGATAATGCCTCTGTCAACATCGATGTGTACCAGTCCTCCTCCACCTATTTTTTTGGTTTATTCCCATAGAAATAATTATAACCATCATTAAAAAGAAAAGTGGAAGCTAAAAGCTCAGTACCAACTCTGTGAGACTGAAATCATGCCTGCAAAGGGGACAGGAATGTAGGCACAGCCCTTGCATTACTGTGGGTAATTCTAGGTAGTCACTTCATGTTCCTTCTCAGGAGAGAAGTTAAATGTGGTGCTTTTTTGCAAAGATTCTACCCTTTAAAGCAAAAAAGACAGATGTTTGGTTGTGTTCTAGATGCACAAGGGATAAACCAACCAGTGACAGCTAAAAGACAGCCACGTCTTTTAGGCCCACGCCCAGGTACACGTCTGGGTAGTCTTTTGGTAAAAGGAAAAAACAAGTAATCATGCCAGAAAAAAGAGAATGGAAATAAGCTGAGAGGATGCAGGGGAAAACACGATGAATGAGAACATTATCTGGGGAAAAACAATTTGAGTTTGATAAACACTATCAAGGAACACACAAAAGTTCAAAGCCAAGGCAAATGACGGGCAGAGCTGGATGTTCCTGGATCTGACCATCCTGGAATATTGTTGCTTTCTTTACTGCAATACAGTTAATAATTAGCATGGTATCCTCCTGGGCAAACACTTCCACAGAATTAAATACTTCCATCCTGATGTGTAAAACCACTTGGAAAGTATATAGCTTTTAAATATCAAGAGAAGTCAAGCAGCCTAACCATGAAACCCCAGGCATTTGCTCACAGTTAGTTCCTTACAGACATATTTACCCATCAAAAAACAAATCACTGTCAGCAGAGGATGCAAAAACTCAGTGTCACCAAACACCTCTTTAATTTATGGTGCCCATCTCCTGGTTCCCACAACGGAACATTCTGAGCGCTCATCCTTTTAATTCAATTTGACATTGAATTCATTTTAATTATTGTGACCATAAAAAACTGATTTAAAAAGTTCTATCATGAATGAATGCAAATCTCCACTCTCAAAATGTTACCAGTTCTGAGGAGATAAAGGGAGGCATGTCTTGTGTAATTCAGCTTAGTGTTGCATAATCATCCCTTGTGGTTTGTACTGTTTAATATAAACAGAGGCAAAATTATTCAGCTTTCTGTTTTCTTTCCTCCAAAGTTAGTTTATATAGAAAATAATAGCTGGTTGAAAAATCAGAATTTTGGTGACTTGTGATGCAATGAAATGGCATCAATAAACAAAGGTGGACATGTGTTTCTCTTCCATGATGAAATTAGCTCCTTGATTAGCCCATTTTTGACTGGAAGTCAAGCACCGCCCTTTTTCAGAGTGGTCCCCGAGGTATTGCACAGCATGGATGGTGACAGATTTCTTAATGATATTTTGCATTTTTGATCATTAACCCAGGAAGATATGCAGCACACTCAGTCACAGCTGGCACAGGTTTTCAGAGCAGCTGTGGTTGCTCCATCCATGGAAGTGTCCAAGGCCAGGTTGGATGGGGACCCTGGGATAGTGGAAGGTGTTCCTGCCCATGGCAGGGGAGGAACAAGATCAGTTCTAAGGTCCCTTCCAACCCAAACCATTCAGGGACTCTAGTCCATGATTCTAAGAAGCATTAGTGAACAAACTTAAGTCTCGTATAATGTCCACATGACAATTACAAGCTTCAGACTATATATTATAGATATGATTATATATTTCTTTATAGCAAGCTGAAATTCACTTAAATGCAATGATCTGGTTTTCCTCCCTTTTATCTGGATATACAGTAAACCCCAATCCAAAGCAATGAATAATTGTAAGCCTAAAGAGGTCTACTTTCTAACTTTTATAAAAATTTGAGATCTAACAGAGCAACTTTTCCTTTGTGGCAAGATCCATGTTAATGGTGTTATGCACCATATGACAATGGGTACAGACACCCAGGTCACTTGTTTGTACTAAAAAAAGCCACATTTCTCACTGTGCATTCACATCACAGCAATTTTCCAGCCAAATTATACTTCCAGCTAAATAACTGCTAATTATATAGCTAGCACAATAAGCAGGAAGAAGCTTATCTGCCTAAAAAAAGCAAAACCTGAGCAGGGATTGGTAACGGAGTATGCTACAACTGCATAATGTAAACAGGGTAAAAGAAAACAACAAGAAAACATATTGTGCTGAAGTCTTAATTCAAAGAAACCTGATGAAATAAAGTGGAAATGTCACATGTAATTGCAAAAGAGATACTTGATGGAAATGCAGGCTGACAAAAAAAACATGTCCTAACACAATTCTGAACTTAACTGCTTATGACAATGAATGGCTTTTAGTGAGTGGAAATTGCTGCCAGTAATAAAATGCTTTGACATTTGAATTTTCAAAAGTGCAAGTTGCTTTGTGTCAAAGCTTGGTGGCTTTAGCTCATTCTGACCAACACTGCTGGTCCCTCTCCAGCGGAGCCGGGAGTGCACACAGTGTGCAAAAGCTGTGAAGTAGCTACTTAAAACAGCTGGACATGATGCAATAGTTTCCTTCCCAGGAACTCCACAATTCACAGAAGGAAAACCATCTCAGACTCACCACTCTCCCTGCTAGGTCTGAGTGACCCCTGAAGGACATCAGCTCCCTTTGCCTCTCTTTGCAGCTCAGAAAATCCCAGGATGGTTTGGGTTGGGAGGGACTTTAAAGCCATCTTGTTCCAATCCCTGCCATGGGCAGGGACACCTTCCACTGTCCCAGGCTGCTCCAAGCCCCATCCAACCTGGCCTTGGGCACTGCCAGGGATCCAGGGGCAGCCACAGCTGCTCTGGGCACCCTGGGCCAGGGCCTGCCCACCCTCCCAGCCAGCAATTCCTAATTGCCAAGAGCCCAAAATCTGTGCCTGCCCTCTGGCAGTGGGAGCCATTGCCTGGGTGCTGTCCCTGCAGGCCTTGTCCCCGGTCCCTGTGCAGCTCTCCCGGAGCCCCTGGAGGCCCTGGAATGTCAGGAAGGACTGCACCATGTCCGTGTTGCTGCATCCACACTGTGGGACTGCCCATCATCTTCACAGCTGAGGCTGAAGGCCTCATATAGATGTAGGAATAGAGAAAAGGTGAGGGTGGAGGCTGCGCAGCCAACTCTAATTATGGCTGTTCTCCATGATGAGCCCCTGTCCATGATGACTCACTATAGCTCTTCATCTGTAATATTTTCAGTGAGATTCAACAATTTGTGAACATAAATTATAAAAAATTATAGTCATAAACAACTACTTCCTTCATGACGCAGATATGACTATAAAGGCAATTTTGTCAGCAATGAAAAAAAAGAAAACCATACATACACTGCACAATTAACAGATATCAAAAGGACTAAGAATGCCAAATTAACCCCAAAGAGACAAGTTCTGTGATTTTTTTTTACCAGGGAGAAACCAACAGGAAAAATTTGGTAAACTGTTCCAGATCCATAAGCTGCATGAACACAAAGTATAGCTGAACAGATAGTTTCAGTTCATTTTACATTACATTTTTCTTTCATCTGGCTTTGTACATGCTAAAGAATACTTCAATGAATTATGCTTTTGGACATACAGTAGTTACTACTTGTGTCTGTAATGCAGATATTCCAGATTTCAGGGTGGTACCCCTCAATCTTTTGTGAGGAATAGACAATAGATGCTACAGGGAATTTCACCTTGATAACATAATTTATCAGCATCCACAATTGTAATGATACAAATTTCCCTTTCTCTTTATTGAGGAATATCTATAGTTAAATATTTTCAAATAATTTACTTTATTTTTAGTTAGTTTAAGAGAAGCATATGTATCTTGTTTGTATTAGCTTTGGGGAGCTTCCAAGAGAGCTGTCTGAATTTCCTGCACTTTCAGCAGAAAATAAAACCTTCAACAAAATAAACTTGCTCTGCCAAAGGAGTGGAAGAACAGAGAGGAATGAAGGAAGCTCACAAGAAAGCTGTTCTTATCCTCAGTGAGCAAAGCAACTTCAAAGCCAAGCCTTTGGTGACCAGAATCTTATCTTTATCTCTTTTACTGGCAATACTCTTTGGCTGTTCTATGTCAAGCTTAGACAACTTTTGGTAAAGTAGGTACTAGGTGAAAAAATGCAGGGCCTATGGTGATTATAACCTCAAGTATTAACCCTGCCATCTCTGATCACTGCTTAGAAATGAAAGCACTGCTGTCACACAGCAGAGCTGTTTGTTGCCAGACACTTTGATAAATAAACTGTCCATCCTGACATTCCTCCTCTCCTTCCCGAGCAACTGGCAAGCTGAGAGTGCAGGTTTTCAGCCACGCTGAGCCAGCCTGTGTGGGAGCACACTTCCCACAAGGAACACGGCGTTTCCAGCCCATATCCCAATGCCAACACCCACCACAGCCCATGACAAGGAGGAAATGCCATAGTGTGTGTCCTGTCCCAGAGAAACAGGCCCAGGAGCAGTCTGCTCCAAAGGAAAATACACCACAGGACACCTGCCAAGGCAGCAAGCCCAACTGCTTTTCCTGCTCCAAAACCCTGCTTTCCCAACTTGCACTGGCCCAGGAAATATTGAGCCATTTCTGAGGACACAAATATAACCCAGGGAAGGTGCAGCTGCTTCACTGGTACTTCTTACATGACTTCACCATACTGTGTTTATTATCCAGCTGACCTACAGCTAACCCACTGCTCATCTCCTGCTCACCCCATCACTTTCATCTCTTTTTCCCATCCATGCCCTTCCTGTGTTTGAAATTCCAATCCTACACCACTTTACTTCGAAATATTTTAACTTATCCTCCACTTCCTTCAAAGTCAGTCTCCAGAATCAATCAAAAATTACTATAAAACTGCCCATATTCCTTCAGTGCTTTACTGATTCTTGGTGATGCTTAATTCTCATAGCCCTGTGTCCTTTTTACCTGTTTACTGAGGATTTTGCAATTCCCAGAATCACAGAAACCCAAAATGGTTTGGTTTGGAAGGTTTATTGGCAGGGAAACCTTTCACTAGACCAGATTGGTCCAAGCCTCCTATGAATCAAATCAAATAACCTGATTTTCACCCGAACTAGCTTAGAAAAGGCAAATTACTCTGGAAGACATCTCTACCCAGGGTCAAGCTTCAAAGGTTGGTCTAAGCCCACCAAGAAGCTTCAGCATAAGGTGATCCACCACAATGCCCAAAATACCTGGAAGTCACCAGCTGGGAACTCCAACACTCAAAGACAGTATTTCCAAACCACATGCAACAATGACAACAGAATACAAACAGTATTTAGTAAAACTGAACCCAATCATTGTCTAAGATCCCACAAAACCTGTGAAGCAGCTGCTACTAGAAGATGACAACATTACTACTAAGAAAACTAAAACTGTGAATTTTTATTTAGTCATACAATGCTTGAAATACTAATGAGGTTTTCTTGCTGTTGAAAGGAAATGAAGATTTCTCCATTTCTCCATGAAACTTAGCAGTATTCCCTAAAGGTATGGGAAGATTTTGTTTAGTTTGACTGGTAGAACAAGAAAGAACAAGTCCCATACACAACCCCAACTCCACCATACAAAGGTAAAATAGATCATCATGATACAGACTTTAATTAAGAGAACCAATCTACCTTGAGGAGAATTCGAGAACTTTAAAGACATTCCTCAAGTGAAAAAGTTTCTGATTTCAGCCCTATACATTCAGCTTAGCTGCAAAATGTCACCAGTAAAACTGATTGGAGAAATTACACAGCAGTAAGTGCTGCAAGAACTGAAACCTTGACAATTATCACTGAATGATAACCATCAAAGGATGGTTTGGGTTGGGAGGGAGAGAGACCACCACCTTGTTCCATCCCCTCTGCCATGGGCAGGAACAACTTCCACTGTCCCAGGCTGCCCCAAGCCCTGTTCAACCTGGCTGTGGACACTTCCAGGGATCCAGGGGCAGCCACAGCTGCTCTGGGCACCCTGGGTCAGGGCCTGCCCACCCTCCCAGCCAGCAATTCCTTCCCAATATCCCATCTGTCCCTGCCCTCTGGCAGTGGAAGACATTTACTCTTGTCCTGTCATTCCATTCTCTTGTAAAAAGTACTTTTCCACTTTGTAGGATCCCATCAGGAGCAATGCAGGTCTCATATAAGACAAAGTTTCCAATTTATGCATTAAACCTAACAGTAGTATTAATAACAATGTAAATAGTACCTAATGAAATCTGTAGACCTTAACGTGTATCTTAGGGATGATTTCTGATGATCCTTTTTGAAGCAAGTGAGTGGTTCTCCAAAAAGGAGCAAATTTAACAATTTACTATGAAGATACAGTTGCTAATACAGGCATTTGGTTTTGTGTTTGACTTCATAGTTAACTCCAGATTTAAGCACCCTTACCATATTTTAATGCTTCTTTGGAATGGGCTTTAATTCTTTTTATCCTATGTGATGTTAATTGAAGTACAGAAACCCATGTTTTTATCATGAAGAAGAAGGCAAAACATCACATCTTGCAAATGGCCAGAAAAACCCCACCAATAAGCTGTTAAAACCCAACAGTTTTCTTAATGTTTTTCCTTCACACTTCCCAAACTTTACTACATACAATACACTACAGTTGCAGTTATCCACCAGTACCCTCACCCCAGCATAATCCCTGACTATATTATCAAATATTTTCTTCATCCTTGATATTATGCTTAGCAGTAACAATGGTAACACTGTCTGCAAAAGTACATATAAAACTATTAGCATGTTTCCTGTGAACCACCTGCTGTCACTCGAGAAAATCACTCAGTAATTACAGGTTACACCAATCCTGGAGTGAGTCTGGGCTCCTCAGGACAACAGGGACATGGAGGGGCTGGAGCGTGTCCAGGGCAGGGAACGGAGCTGGGAAGGGGCTGGAGCCCCAGGAGGGGCTGAGGGAGCTGGGCAGGGGCTGAGCCTGGAGCAAAGGAGGCTCAGGGGGGCCCTTGTGGCTCTGCACAGCTCCTGACAGGAGGGGACAGCCGGGGGGGTCGGGCTGTGCTCCCAGGGAACAGGGACAGGAGCAGAGGGAATGGCCTCAGGCTGGGCCAGGGCTGGAAGTTCAAGTTTGACAGTAGGGAAAATTTCTTTCATAAATGGGCTGTCCAGCCCTGGCACAGCTGCCCAGATTGGAGTCCCCACCCCTGGAGGGATTTAAAAGCCATGTGGATGTGGCACTTGGGGACATGGGTCAGAGGTAGCCTTGGCAGGCTGGGGGAATGGTTGGACTCAATGACTTTTCCAACCCAGACTTGAAAGGGTTTTTCCAAAGCAAATGGATCCTACAATTCTATGGTCTTGTAGACCAACCTTCAGTGTCTAAGCAATTTTAATTGAGAAGGTACCAAAACAGACTGAATATATACTGATCCCTATCTAAAGCTGTCAGCTTCACAGAATCTGAATTCCTAAGTTCTCATATGGTTCCTCACTGATCAGATCCCATGGTTCAGCATCTCTGCTATGACACAGCAGCAAAACCATCAATGTCTTGGAACAGTTCTCTCCCACTGAAAGTACCAATCTGAACAATTCTGACCCTATCTAAGAGAAAAAACTTCACACACAAGACTGTGTAATCCAAGTACTCAATACAAACAGAGACTGAATGGAGTTTCCATAATTTCCATACTATCCAAGCAGAAGATTTTCCGGTCTTGATGATGCACAGGATGTCAGTGGGAAAAGTCAGTGCTTCTCTCTACTCAGCAGCCAAAAGATTCTGTATTCCTGCCCTTGGGATGAAAATTGCTATTGAAATTTCTGTGGGAGGCATAAGAAAGTCAGAAGGGGTTTGCAGAGCAGACATATCCATCATTACAATTTGAGAAATGCCAAGGAGGCAAGGGAATGGTGTTACTGCTAAAGCCACACCCTGCCCCTGCTGCCACAGAGCAAGACTCCTGCTCTGCTCAAACACCAAAAATCACTGCAAAGGGACACTAAAATGGGTAAGACAGCAATAGAAAAGCACCACAGAACAGAAAAAAAACCCTGTTGACAGTATTAGGCATGTCTAAAAACAGTAATTATAAAAAAGGTTGATTTAACCTGTTGCTGTTCATGCAGAAGGTTACAGTGTGCACACAGGAAAGTTTATATGATGGTTCAGCAGTAAAGAGCAGCAGTGCTTGATAGAAAATGTCAGGTCCTAGGTAGCAGACAGCTGACAAGGGATTATGGCACAAGATGCCCAAACTCCTGTGAGCAGGAATAAGCTGCTTTACAGCCATCATCTTATACCAGAGCTGAAGATTAATCATGGAAAATGCTTTTATTTCTTATGATACATTAGAAGATAGCAGCATGGTTAAAGAAGTAATTCTTTATGACACCACTCAGCACATGTGCTATATTCATTCTTTCAGTGGTGTTAAATATTTTGAAAATTAAAGGGAATAGCTTAACAAAGATATGTGAAACCTTTCAGAAAAATCACATTATTGAGCTTTGAAGTGGTTTTCAGTATAAAGGAGATAAGTTCTTCTAAGATTAGAAAATGTAAGAAAGTGGTTTTGTTTTCCTCTTACCTTTCCAATTCTTCAAAACTAGTCACTGCCAGTAAAAGTATCATTTATTATATTAACCTGGGCCCAAACAAACCTTAATGAACAAATTTCAAGAACTGCTCTCTTGAGCTGAATAAAATGGAAATTGTAAGGAGATGAGAAACAGCCTTCTGAGGGCGGACAGCAAACAAACCAAATAAATGGGGTATCTTTTAGATTAAATCTCTTTTTACTACATTCCATCTTATTTTTGAAATACATTTGGTCACAAAGACACTGCATCAGTTCTGATAAACACAGAAGTTGCTGACCACTGTGCTGCTAAATGTTCTGGAAGCACAGAGCAGCTGCAGCCTGAATGCCAAAAAAACAAACCTTTAACTGAGATGTGGAAAACCCAAAACTCACAGAAAATAATTGCAGAAGTCTATGTACAGAGGAACTTGTTCCAAAATGAACTATGAGCAACAGATGGTATTTTCTCAAATTTTGAGGCAAAATGCTCTTGATGGAAATATGTAAACACTGCATTATCCAACTAAATAAAATTTCCTGAAATATTTATGAAGCCTTGTCTATTTTGGGACCAAAGTTAATTTTGTGTAACCTGGTTCATAAAGCTCAGCAGTGACAGACAGGGAGAAGATGAGAGATTACTGCTGAAAGACAGTGAAGTACCTGGGTATGTTGTACATCCATCCCAGAGTCCCTCAACTCTTCCTCACCAAAATCCTGTTTGTGATTATAACTGGTTACCTATAATTTACACTAAGTTTTCTAACAAACTTTAATTAACTTACCACACATTAAGATGACTAATATATTGCAGAAAAATAATTTTACATATCAGAAAAATTCCACAAAGCTTTTTCCCATGGGAATGTAACATGACTCTTCCTATTGACTCAATTTATCAAAATCTAGTAGATTAGTACTGGAATGGGAAAACTTGTCATTATTTGTTCAGATAACTTTTTTTGGCTGCATTGAGTAAGCATCTTATTTCTCTGTGAGTGCCACAAATTATCTGCTGGTGAGTAGATAAAAGACCTGCCTTTGGGAACTGCAACATCCATTTTCTCCACAGTTTATCTGGAGAGAACAGATATACTTCAGATAATGAGTCCTATTGCAGTGAATAAAGCAAATTGAACCTGCAATGTAACAATACATCTTATTTTCTCTAGAACAGGACGGCTGTTTTTTGTTATTAGCCAACATTATCTTTGAGGTCAAGGGTTTGGGTTAACAAACACATAAATGCTGGAGTGGAACAGGCTCTGTACACACTGTGCCAGCTTGATAGCAACACAAAAATGCATTGGAACACAATGTTTTTAGAGAATATGTCGTTCAGTAGTGGGCCACAGCTCACCCAGCTTGGGCTCCAGCCTGAATATGAACAAGAGCAGCTCTGGAAGAGCTCCACCACATTCCAGTAACATATCTGAAGGGCAAACGGAGAAAAAAAAAAAAGGTATCTTACGTGTATCAACTTTGTTTCAGAGAAGTGAAGGCAATCAGACATCTCCCAAAAGTGCTGGGGATAACAAATACAGGAGGATTAAACAACGGCAATGGATTAGAGGCCTGTCTCCCCAGAGCCTTCTCTTCCCCAGGCTGAACACCCCTAGTTCTGCGACTTACTCAGAGATTGTTAAGAATTGCTACTTTTTGTGCAAAGTCTGGGTTACTGTTTCTATAATTAACCAATTCTGTGGAAGAATTCCTATTTTAAAACCTGACTTAGCATATCACTTAGTTCCTAATCAACAAAGAAATGAGAAAAATAGGAGAAATAGCTGATTACATGAAAGGCAATGAAAAGTTTATCTTTTCAATTACACCTGTGAAAAACATTAGGGTGTCCATACAATTCAATAAAAATGAGCAACAGACTCTTATAAATTTCTGTTTCTTGTAAATATATTCTCTAAATTTTGAGAATATATTTTTCAGAATTTTTCAGGAAGGTATTTCACAGAGAACAAGAATCCACTCTTGCCAATGGGGATAAACAAAATGTAAATTCTCCCTTCTACATTTCTTTAATGCTATTTCAGGCCAGGTGATGAGGAAATCGGTTTTCAGTAAGTGGCTTATTTTGCTCCAATAAACCTCCTTTGTGATACTTCATATGAGCAGCAGAGAGGAGCCTATCCTTTTTCAAAATCCAATTTTGGTTTTGGATTTCTGTCTATATTAATAATTTTTCGTATCCAAGACTTTTTCTTATTCACTTCTTACCAAGACTGTCTTTTAATATGGTTGACTCATTCCCTTTAAAATACTCTCCTTGCCTTCATCCCATCATTCAGTCTCCTGGCCACCCACACTGCCAATCAGCAGCAGTTGTGTAACATTACAGGTAATATTAACAACAGCCACCAGTGGGAGAATTGCCCTCAGCATGACACTGTGAAATGCTGCTCAGGGGGCACAAGACCTCTCCGAGAAGATAAATTGTAAACTGATGAGATTAACTTGCTTCAGTAACATGGACACAACGTGTCATAAATGTGGCTCTGCAGAAGTAGAAAATGGTCCCGTTTCAAGATTTTATAGAATTACAGAACCGTTTAGGTTGGAAAAGCCCACCAAGATGGAGTCCAACCATTCCCCCAGCACTGCCAAGGCCACCACTGACCCAAGTCCCCAGGTGCCACATCCACATGGCTTTTAAACCCCTCCAGGGGTGGAGACTCCACCACTGCACTGAGCAGCTCTGCCGGGGCTGGTCAAGCCTTTCCATGAAGAATTTTCCCAATATCCACCCTGAGCCTCCCCATGCCCACCCTGAGGCCGTTCCCTCTGCTCCTGTCCCTGTTCCCTGGAGCACAGCCCGGCCCCCCCGGCTGTCCCCTCCTGTCAGGAGCTGTGCAGAGCCACAAGGGCCCCTGAGCCTCCTTTGCTCCAGGCTCAGCCCCTTCCCAGCTCCCTCAGCCTCTCCTGGGGCTCCAGCCCCTTCCCAGCTCCGTTCCCTGCCCTGGACACGCTCCAGCCCCTCCATGTCCCTGTTGTCCTGAGGGCCCAGAGCTGTCCCCAGCATTTGAGGTGTGGATGCTTTAGTTCAGACAGATTTGAGCAGCAACTCCACAGGTGAATAACTTCTTCCATTATTTTATCCAATGTGAAGCACACTATCTTCCTCTTATAGTATGTTTCTCAAAATCATTGGGTCTTGGTTCACCCTAATTTCTATTATTTTCTTTGTCTTTCCAGTGCCAAATCACAGATATCTGCAATGAAGGAGTCTAAAGATCTATGTTTGGTTACTTTTTAAATAACTTCTTAGTACCCTTTGGTAGTAGTGGATGGCTTTTTTTAAAACAACTAAAAACATACAAAAATGCCACTGGTTAGTCTGTAAATGTCCCTGTAAAATATGAAGAGGAGAAATTGGAAATGGAAGGTACAACATGTTCCGCCAATATCTCACAGAGAAAAAGCAGCACACAGAAATTCCAATTCCAGTTAGATATTTAGTACCAAACAGCCTAAAAGGTTTGGTACATACTTTCTTCCTCGTCCATTTCCTCTACTTTATACGGCTGCATGTTTAAAAAAACAATTACTGGGATGTTTATAACATATGGTCACATACTTATGGTTTTTAAGCACTACATTTTTCAATCAAAACCTTGCGTTAGGAACACCAGAAAATTGTTTTAATGCATTGTTGAAATAGATTGCTGTTATAAAAATAAATCCTACTCTTTGGAGAGCTACTGCATTAGATTGTTCTGTTTGTCTGTGGACGTCTGACCAAGATGAACCATCCAGGTGAATAATTGGTTTCTGAGAAACCCTGAACAAACCACTCATGTGAAAGAGGCAGCAGGAAAAGCATCTAATGACCAAATCATCAAAGAAGGGTGCTTTGGGGATCAGTACTGCTCTTTTTTTCATCCAAACACTCCAATATTTGCCATTAGTGTAAATAAAACAAATGTTGGTTAACATGGCAGTAATAAACAGTTTTATAGAGAGGCCTATGAGGGCTTTATCTTAATAATGTATCAAATTTTCTATCTACAGCTATACCTAAGACCCTTCTAAAATACCAGCATTCCCAGGCTTCCAGTTCTCTCAAATGCAACCCAATTAGCTGTGCAGGAGAAAAATCAGCATACAAAGTTCTCCTGTTTAACTTATGGAGGTGCAAAGGAACCCCAAGATCTCATCCTTTTATAAGACAAGCTCTTACAATTTCTTCAGTTTAATAATCTTTTCTTTTAAGAACACTCATTTAAGCAGTCTTCTCAAAAAACATGGGGTTTGATGCAGATTTTGAACAAATGCCATAATTTATACCCATTACTGCAAAACAATGACAATGTCCTAAAGCTCTACAACTATTAAAGATGAAAAAGTAAAAAATTATTATCATGTTTGGTTTATTTCAAATGTTTCTAACAAGCAGAACAAGGGGTTTTGAAATTTAGCAGGTGTTCTTCCACCTATTTGTTTTCCTTTCTCATAAACCTGAAGAATGAAAGATCTTCAATCAGATGATTATAAGATGCTACTGCCACAGTAAATGTTCTTTCACACCAAATGAATTTTCATCCCTATTTGCCAAAATAATGAGAATTTCTAAGTGAAATAAAGCTTAAAACCATCTGTCTAACACAAATACCAGACACCAATGGCACTTTTGTGGAAGTCCTGGGTGATGAAAGACCAACATCCTATTGAGGAACATCATCTTGATGTTCTTCAATATATGTAATGTAAAAATCTTTCAATCACAAGCAATGTATTTGTAAAGACATAATAATGCAAAAGCCAGCTGCAAATAACTATTAGTACTTCATAGTAATACACAGAAGTTTAAAGAGACTGAACTTCACCAACATCTTTTTTCACAGGATTTTTGGATAGTTCTTCTGTTTAAGGATAATTTATGCAGCATTTTCTTATGAAAGTTTCAATTCATTTAAAGGAAAGAACTGATTAAGAATTCAGACAGAACTGCAGAATTCAGCTATTACTCAATAGAAAAGCTTGCTTTAGATTTGGGTTAGGTTGGTTATTTCAGTCTATTCTGAAATAGCTATTTTTTGGTGATATAAAAATAGGGGGATTAGGTAGGAGTAATATTCTATAAAATATAATTCATCTGAAGGAGGGTATGACTAATATTTAGAAAAAGTATTTTTAGGCCCTCTGCTCAATACTGGAGACAGGCAAACCCAAGAATAACCTGATATTGAAAACGTTACTTCATCAGCCATCAAGTCAGAGTAATCAAAAGGAAGGTGTTATACTGCAAAACAAGGTGACTCTCCTATTAAGTGCAACTTGAACAGCTAGAAGCCACATACTATTCAAAACCCACCCAGTACTATATTGCTTTACCATATGCTTTCATTAAACAACACCCTAATAAAAATTATCTTGTATAATCACATTTTAAGTTTATTCCTCTAGACAACATGAGAAACTAAAAATTCACACACAAAAATGAAGTTTTTTATACTACTAATTATGCATGACTAAGCTATTAAAAAAAAATCTTACTGGGTTTCCTGATGCCATTTTGAAATGGAAGAAAATAGAGACAATAAAAACACTGAAGAGACCTAGGCAGTGCTTTGGGTGGTAAATAGGTGGTTTCTGAATTTTAAAGAAAGATTATGACAAAAAAAAAACAAACCCATAAAAACCAAAAACCAAGAACTACCTTAGTTTTTTTTCCTCACTCCAGTATTTGACAAATATGGACATATCTCAGTTAGCAATCTTGATTTAATTTGGCAAAAGTTTCCCATTCTGCCAGCAGTGTATCCAGTTCTACATATTTTGTGAGTTCTTAGCAGTTACCACCGAGCAGTACTTCACAGACTACCAGCTGAACAATGTTAATTGCATCACACTAACTCTTACAGCCGACCAGTTTATTTGGAAGTAGGTTTAATTTCATTTCTGCATCATTTCTGGAGTCATCAGATAATTGTGGGGAAGACTTCCCATTTCTTCGTGATAGCACACGTTTATAGGAGAACACTTCTACGTGATGGCAGAGCTCTGCCTTAAACTGCTCTTTAGATAATTAAAAAAATCAGACAGAGCTGCAGGATAACTCATATTAGATATGCAAGCACAGAAAATATTATAGGACCTGATGAACCTAGAGGTCTTTTACACTCCAAATGGCTCTATGATTCATAGAATCATATAATCCTAGAATGATTTGGGCTGGAAAGGCTTACAGATCATCTCCTTCTAATCCCCTAAACATCACAACATTTATTTAAAGGCCAAATTGTTCACATCATTAGTGAATAAAATACTTGTTTTTTTCATACTGGATTAAAAATTAACTTCTCTGCATGTAACTGAATCTAGAACATTAATAGATTCTAGATCTGTTCCATTATGTTTAAAAGACAGCAAATACTGCCATTCATGCACCTGATTTTACCTACTCTTTAGCAATTTCAAGTTTCTAAGATAAATATGGAGCTCTTAATTATAAAAGGCATTTTTTTCCTAGGAAGTAAATGATGCAAGGGAACCTTTTTACATCTCTTGATGTACAGGGGGGAGACTGGGCTGGTTCTCCCTTGGGGAAACTCAAATGAAGGACTATTTATGAAGTACTTGGAGGTTTGAATATAATCAAATGTAATAACAAGATATAAGCTCCCACCCCCCCCCAAATTTCTTTTTCGTTGAAACCACTTTTGTAATACTGCTTTTTAATAACCCCCATAATGGCCGAATTAGAGGGACCCCAACTGAAGTCATTCATCCCACATAAAACAAACATTGCTTTTTCTTCTTAGCTTTGTTTTACAAGCTACATTACTTCCAGATGACGCTCGAGGGGCCTAGGAGTTTCAAGAGTTAGATGGTTAAACAGACAGCTGCTTTCTATTTACCATATAAATCAGGGAAAAATCAAAGAAGAATCTAAATATTGGAATTCATTTAGCCCATTATGGAGCACAAACTGAGGGGGAAAAGAAAATAATACAGAAATCTCATCATCCAGATGCGAAGTTTAATTCTGGTTATCAAGATGAGAGAAAAACTCATCAACATTTGCAGAATTCCAGCCCTCCATGAAAGCCAGCTTTGCAGACTGGGTAAATTTACTGGATTGGGAAGGAGTCATGAAAAGTCAGCTCTGATTGGGAAGTCTCCAGCACTACCAGGCTTTGCTACTGCAGACTTTATATATATAACTACACATCAAAACATATATTTTTATACATATACATGCACACACAAAGCTCACTACATTTGTGTTTTTTACATTTTTCCCTTTGAGTTGCCAACATGCTTTCATTCTATGCTAAATAACCCAAAATCCAACAGATTTTGGACAGAGGATTAAAGAATGGCTCTCCATATATTGGTTAATGTATCTATTAATATGAAAAGTTTGATATTATTCTACAAGGTTTTTATCCCAAATTTCATCCACCACTGATGTGCTGTTTAAATTATAATGCTGTGTACTAAATAATTGAATATATTGCCACTAAGTGGGGTTATTTTTAGAATTTTTCCTAACACATTTAAGCTTCATCTGGCTAGAACAAATTTTTTTAAACCCAAAATTCAGGAGGTAAAACTCAAGTGATGTCGTCTGCCAAACTACTTGAATCTAATACTATATCTACATTTAATTTTTTATTTCCTCAATTTTTGCATTAAGGAAACTATTTTTTTCTCACATCAGCAAGAAAATGACATGAACTTGCCAAAAATCAAAATTTACTCTCTTCTCCATAGAAAGAGTTAAGGAGAACTCTTGTTACCAGCTGTAGTTTAAAAAGCAGTGAAAGCACTCAAAAATCATAAAGAATACTATGAAATCCTTGAAAAGAAATTTTTGGTGTAGATGGTAGCTCCAACAACACATCTGACGTGTTACTTCCCAAGAGAAGTTAGCATGTCTCTAGTTATGCTGTTAAGTACCTCTGATTTGATAAATTACATTAGGCTGTAATCAAATTACTAAGAAAATCATTGATATGTTTACTTAAGTAATGTGTCTTGATTTGAACTGAAAGAAGCAAAATTCTCAATTATTCTATTACCAGTTTTCTTGTTTGCTAAAAACATTGGAAAACATGCTTTCATTGAATGCAAGAAAGTAAGAAAGATAAACTTAAGTGGACTCTTCCCATTTCCAATTGGATTATATGTAGTATTTCAAAACAGGTCAATGCTGCTACAAAAACAATGAATAATAGTCTAACAAAGGATTGTATCCAACAATGAATAATAGTCTTAACAAAGAATTGTTTCTTTGAGGCAATAACAACAGGGGTTGGTTGTCTCTGTCCTGCTGCCTTCTCCATCCTGCTCCTGAATCCACCACACTGACAAGAGTTTATCAGGAAAGGACCAGGATACTGGTCCAGCCTCAATAAATGAAACAAGTTGCTCTTTTCTTTTTTAAAAACCAGAAAAACCCCAGCAAGAACAATATCAAGGCCAATGGGGTCAGTTCCTTACTCCAGTTCCCAGCTCTACTGTTACACCACAGCCTGATGGCAGACTGCAGCAGATAACTCACAAAAAGAACATTAATAAACATGTAAAGGTAGAACTCAGTATATTCCTACAGCCATCAGTGAGTATAAGCTTAGGGACTGTGTATTGGGCAAAAAACTTACTAGAATATACAGAGTACTATGGTTCAAACACACAGAATTTAAGGCAACATCTTAAACAGCACCTAGAATACTTTTATGTGATTTAACCCTTGGATTCGGATTCCATGCAAATTCCCATTTGGATTACAGAGCACAGTAAGAAAATGAATAATTTCTAAATTAAAGTGAATGAAAAAACGGTGAAAAAGGCATTTTTAAAATACATATTTGGTCCGAACAGAACCTGGCAAGAGAACTGCTTATTAGGCAAACCTCCACCTCTCAACAAACAAACCTGCGCAGAGCACACAATATTGGAATCACCCTTTTCCTTAGCTCCACACTGGGATACAGAGGTAAAACGTGCTCCAGGACTTCTGACATTTTAGTCCCCTCCACTCCTGCACCCCTCGTTGTTCTTACACATAATATAAACACAGGTTTTCAGAAGCAGAATATGCTGAAGTGATGAAATCTGGCCTCAACTTTTTTAGTCAACTGCCTAAGTTTCAGGCTGAGCTGTAACATGAGCAATTTGGAGAGGAAAAAGAAAGGACCAGAAAGCCATGCCTTAACAGTTTACCTTATTGTTTCAAAATACAGGCCACGAACTTAATTTACTCTCCTCTACACCAATCTTTCCAAGGGCTCTCTTTTCCCCTTCCATCCCTACATCATACTAACAGTAAAAAGGAAAAAAAAAAATCAGTGGATTTTGGCTGTACTCCAGGGAGCTTTCCCAGCTCTATCAGCTGCATTGTTCAGCTGTTTCTGAACGTAAGGGGACAACTTCATACAGAAAGCTTTTCCCCCTGGGCCTTTCCTTAACTGCAGTATTGTTTACATCCAGCAAGTTAAAAAGTTGAAAACCTCTAAAATACTTTTCAAGCATTATTTTTTTTTTTTCAAGCAAGTATTCTTACACATCTTAAAATATACATCTTCATATGTATGTTACCACATGCCTGTGTGTGCCTATGTGTTTTGCAGAAATGTGTATCATGCTGTTTCCTTATTTAAGTCATTAAACTATTATATCAAATTATCTTTTTAGGTATTTTTATATTTAATGCTAGAGTAATAGAATATGCAAAGTCACAGGCAGGCATATTCTGGACCATGCATTAGTCCTGAAAATAAAACAGTTGATACATTTTCATCCTCAAAAATCCCAAGCAAATGATGATTTTCTTTCCTGCACACAGTACTGCAGTGAGGGTTCAAATGAGTACAGACCAAAGATACTTCAGCAGCACAAAGATATTATTCAAGTCCTCTCAAGACGTCTCCTTCTTCCACCCAAAGCAGAAATTTCCCAACAAGCCGTGCAATTAAATACAAAATTGTTGCCTACTTGTGGGCATTGGCTCAGCAAACTGAAGGGAACTCAAAGTATCCATGTATTCAGAACATACTAATTTACCCCATGACTCCAGTACTCCCTCAGAGGCTCACTGGGAATTGTTTTCAATAATTTTTAGGCATTTTAAGATTCTGTGGATGCTAAAGCCCACTTCTTAATAAGGCCATTTTCAATGGTGTGATTTAAATATTCTGAATTACAAATGGCTTGAAAAGCATGAGTTGACAGTAAGTCTCTTCCCTCTGCATAGCTGTGGTTTTGTTCTGCCATTTCTAAGTGTAATTCTTGTTTTTTAGAGACGTTTCAGACATGACATCATTCATACAGGTTCCTGTATTTTGATGTCGGTGGTTGCTCAGCTGCCACACTCTGAGGATTCTTTGCAGATTTAGGGATGTATGACTTGAATTCCAAAGCACCCATTACAACATTCATTTTGATACTCACATAATCAGGAAGTGGAGAGTCGTTTGAACCCAAGGAGCCTCTCAAGGACTGCGTGGCTTGCTCCAGCACTTTGTTGTGTTTTTTAGACAACAGAGAAAATAGACTGGGGGAAAAAGAAATTAAAATAACTTCATGAGAGTGTTCTGAAATAGTTAAGACTGTTCAGAAAGGAAAAGTGTTTTATTATATACACAAAATTTTTAGAATGTAATGCACAGTTGTATTTTTTATTTATTTGTTCAGCATCTGGGTAAGTAACAGCAGAGTTTGAATCAGAAACATTCTTTACAATATATGCTCTGAAGAACATTTTCCGTTCATTAGTAAATTCTTAAAAGTCAAACTGTCACAGAAGGAATGGCATACATACAATTTTAGTTCATAAATAGTTTGTGTTCACTAGAATGCAATTTTTAAGTGCAGCACCTCATGCAATACATTGTAATATATACTTAAATATCTCATATATTATCCATTTTAATAACCTATTGCTTAGACAGGAGAAATCTGAGTATATGATAAAAGCTTTGTGTATTTTGAGGCTGAGTTATTGCATTTTACTAGTACGTATTATTTTTCAAATTTATTTTAGCCTAAGTCAATTGAAAAAGGATTACCTTAGCTTTATAATCTGTTAAATCAGAGGTCCATACACATACAGAGAAATAAACATATTTTTCTTGCATTCTGGAAAAAAGCAGGGCAATGACACTCACAGAGGATGGTGTAACCAGATTTACAAGGAGAATTGTGGAAGTAGCAGCAGTGGGCAAAGACCATCAGGTAATGCTCAGCAGCAGCAAGGAGTCAGATACTCCTCTAAAGCCCTGGACAGCTCAAACATGGCTATCAATTAATAGATGAACACATCCCCATACTGGAAGAGCTTCTAAGACCATCGAGTCCAACATCCCCCATGCACTGCCAAGGCCACCACTGACCCATGTCCCCAAGTGCCACATCCACTTTTAAATAGTGGCTTTTAAATCCCTCCAGAGACGGGGACTCCACCGGTGCTCTGGGCAGCCTGTGAAACAACAACCCCTTCCGTGGAGAATTTTTCCCTAATATCCATTCTAAACCTACTCTGGTGCAACCTGAGGCCATTTGCTCTTGTTAGGTGTCAGATGTTTTTAGGCTTTCTGCATTTAAAAACATCATTTGGACTTCTTTACTTCTTTTTGGAGCATTACAGGACTCCTATCAGGTTTTCCAAGGATGACTGTGTGTGTTTTAGGGGGTGGAATGGCTAGCTTGTCATGAGCTCTTGTCATCCCACTGCTAGTCAAGAGCCTCAGGAAAAGGCTTTTCCAACACTTCTCACAGCCACCAGGAATTAGTTACACTAACTCACAGCTATTAGTCAATACCATTAGAACATTCCATGCTAAAAGGGGAAGAAGCAACACGGAAATTAAGATATATTGGTAGCTTTCCACCTTTTTCCCTCTCCCATATTCTATTATTGCACTCACAGACTGAAATTTTTTTTCAGATCAATAACTGGATCTGCAAACTGGTCCTTGGTAGCAAACAGTAACAAACTACTTCTGCAACCATGGGTATCTTTGAAGACTCAGATTTCAGAGATACTGTCATCAGCACCATCTAGTGCTGTGGAGACAAAATAATCAGTTAAAACCAAGCTGGAGATGCTTATGGCGGGATGCAGCAAAATCAGGTAAAATCTGGTGTCTGCTCCAGAAGATAATTTCACAAAGAGGAAGAATTTGGAATAAAGCAGATTTCCAGCTGGTAGATTCTTCTCCAAAACACATAAAGCATTTTGGCTTTAAAGGAATTTTAAATATAAACAAGGAAAAGGGATCAAGATTTTGAAAGTGCATGTGTCCAATGCATATGAAGAGGAAAATGAACATACAGTGGTACTCTGCATGGAACCAGAATATCAAAAAGTAAATTTATTTATTCCAAAAGAAATGTAGAGTGCTGGGAAAAAGCAGAAAGGAAAATAATGGACAAATTATTTCCTTATATATTCCTTAAAGGCGTTTTTTTTTAATAATTATGTGTATTATAAGTAGAGTTTATGGCATAAGAAAGATCTTGGTGGCTGATTTCTAGTTAAAGAGCAGCAGTGAAGAGGCTTTTGTTGTCTTTCCCCTTGCAAAGTTCTGCTTCCCAGCCACAAGCTCAAGTCCTTCACACCATGCTGGAACAATTTTTTGTGGGACCAGTGCCCATAACACAGATATCCAGGTTAGAAAAACTCAATAAAATTCTCTCCTCCATCCATTGGTAATCCTTCCTTAAGGACCATCTCTCAGGTAAGCACAAGGGCAGGGATATATGGCAGGATTTTTCATACTAAATTTTTCATAATAAAAATGCATAGAACTGCAAACTCAAACACCCCCACAAAAACACTACAGCAAAACACAGGAAAAAAAAAAAAAAAACTAAATCAAGGCCAGATATTGTGATTAGGAATGGATTTGGAGCTTCCTAGGAAACACTGTTGCCCCCTAAATTGGTGTAAAACTTCAATTCCAAGTCATTCACTTATTATCGTGCCTCTGTCTCTAGCTCTGAAAACCACCTTGATAAATATCAGACTAATTTTTAAAGTCTCAGCACAGGGTTAGTTACAACCCTCAAAAGGCATTTCTATGAAGTTTAGCTCATAAATACTTTTCATCACCAACAAATGCTGCATTCTAGAAGAGTTGCTTTATTTTGCAGCAGCCATGTCTCCAGTGTTTGTAAGGTTTTAAGCTTGATTTTGATTTTCAAGGCATGAATAATGCAATTTTTAAAAAGCAAAAATCCTTTACAACAAGGTTGTTCCCCTCCTCACAACAAGGTACAAGGTCCAGAAGTGGAAGCTGCGGCTGTCTCCCAAATTTCCCTCATGTGTCTTCATCACACATCTATTTCTGCCCAACTAAAAGCCAAGCTGAGATCAAAAAGAAAAATATATGTACTGTGTGGTCACTAAGGGCAGCATGCACAGGCTGACAAGAATATGGATTTTTCTACCAGAATATTTGTCCTCTTTCATCCACTCTTCTCCATCAACCGTCAGGCAGGCTATAGAGCCTGACAGCCCTTCAATCTCACCCATTATGGACTTTTCATAACAATAAAGAGCTATGTCCAGAACAATTAAATCATCTTGGTACCCCTTATCTCAACTCCTCTCTCCCTCACAGAAGCACATCCAGGCCAATGCATAGTGAGCAAAACAGCAAGTTGGAATAAGAGCAAGATGAGGTAACAGCTGGCATCTGTTAGGAAGATTAGGACACATCAGCTGGCATTATCAGGAGAAATTCCTGGCTGTGAGGGTGGTGAGTCCCTGACACGGGGTGCCCAGAGAAGCTGTGTGCAGCTGGGAGTCTCCAGGTCCCTGGCAGTGTACAAGGCCTGGCTGGACAGGGCTTGGGGCAGCCTGGTCTAGTGGAAGGTGCCCCTGACCACACACGGTGTGATCTCTAAGGTCTTCGCAACCCACACCACTCTAGGATAATGTGATCTGTTACAGACCATCAAATCGCAGCAGCGATGAGCTCAGCCAACAAGGAAGACTAAAGGCTGAACAACAGTCTCAAGGTCCCGTGGTTGTTTGTTTTTAAGGAATTAAAAACAACATTGATTTCTTACCTCCCTTTGCACAGCAGGTTTTAATTTAACTCAGGGCTGAACTTCAATAAATAAAAGAAATTAATACAGACTAAATAGTAATGGTTGCTAATACCAGTGAATTGATTAAGTGCTATTTGCACACACAATAAAATGCAAACCGGTAATATATGAACTTAACACTTTCAAAAAGTCAACTCCACAAAGCGTATAGATCCCAAAAGGAAAAAAAAAAAAAAGCCAATATGGAAACTCATTTAACAACTGCCTCAAAAAGTCTGATTTACATCAGTTTGAAAAAGCTCATCAAGTACACTTTTCACATCAAAAAGCCCCAATGTATAAAATGCAGCTTTTATAACTAAATTTAGAAAAAAATATGTGAGAACTAAAATTAAAAGTTGAAAGGAAATCTGAAGTTAGAATTTGCCAAAATGTTTTCTGAAAGCTTTGAACAATGAGAAGGAAAGGTAGCAATGTACTTTATTTTAAGGAAGTGAATAGGATGCTCCAAAACAACAACATGCCAGTTTGTCCTGAGCATAATACTGGAACAGTGATTGTCAAACTCATTCTAAGGAGCATATCACCAACACTAAAAAATACACCTTGTCAATGGTCTTTCAATGAGACTGTAAGAAAAATAAAGCACAGTACCTGTGTTGTAACAGGCTTCTACAAATCATTTATATGACTTTGCTCCATGTAAGATTTTTTTTAATTAATACAGTTTAATAATAAAAGTTAACATGGGATGCATTATATGAACTGAGACAGTCATCTATCCCAACAGTCTGAAAAATATTCTTAATAGGTCCAAACAGGAATACATTCTTAGGCCATCTAAATAACAAAAGCTAATAAACACTTGATCAAGCCATCAAAATACTTTCAATATACAGAGAGAATATATAAAGTGACGTATATCGATATACATCAAGGGTAAAGAAATGTCAATGGCCTGAAGTTGTGCCAGGGAGGGTTTAGGTTGGATATCAGGGAAAGGCTCTTCCCCAGAGGGTGCTGGCACTGCCCAGGCTCCCCAGGGAATGGGCACGGCCCCGAGGCTGCCAGAGCTCCAGGAGCCTTTGGACAGCACTGCCAGGGATGCCCAGGGTGGGATTGCTGGGGGTCTGTGCAGGGCAGGAGCTGGGCTGGGGGATCCTGGGGGGTCCCTTCCAGCTTAGGGTATTCTGTGATTCTATTAAATACTACAATTAAACTTTGCAAATGGCACAGTCATTACAGGAGTGATAAGTAAAGAGAAAAGGCATTTTAATTAAATTTTTTTTACCTTTTGAGAAGTTGGACACAAAATAAACTTGCTGAGACTTAATGCAGCAGCAAGCAATCCCAGCTGCTCCCTAAGTATGAAGGTTTTCACCCTGGGAGCAGCAGCTAAGGATGACCAAAGAAAAAACAGCTGCCTATAATGCAACAAAGAGTTGAATGCTGAAAGAGTACCTGTCTTTGGTTTTAACAAAAATATGGCCCTTCATGACAAGAAAGACATTGAGGCACTGGAGCATGTCCAGAGAAGGGAACAGAACTGGGAAAGGGGCTGAAGCCAGGTGGGTGTCTGTCTCTTATTCCAGATAACAGTGATAGGACAAGCAGAAATGGCTCAGGTTGTGCCAGGGCAGTTAGTTTGGATATTAGAAGAAGTTTCTTCATGGAAAGGGCTGTCTAGCCCTAGCACCACTGCCAGAGCAGTGGTGGAGTCTTCATCCCTGGTGGTGTTTAAAAGCCCTGTGGATGTGGCACCTGGGGACATGGGGCAGTGGTGGGCTGGGCAGTGCTGGGGAGCAGGGTTGGGCTCAAACTTAGATGTCCTTTCCAACCAAAACAATTCTGTGATTTTATATCCAGTAAAGTTGCGCTGTGCAGCAAGTGCCCCTGGCATCCTGCGTGAAAGATTTTGAAACAGTTGTATGAAAATGCACAGGATCTAAACCAGAAAACATATTTCTCCATTAAATTCTTGAAAACTCATTTATTCAATGGATTTGAGAAGAGTGATTTGATCAAAAAACCAAAAATATGCAAATGGCAAAAGGAAGTTTGCTTACATAGTATTCTACAAGATACCAGAATTTAAAGAAAAAAAAAAAGTTATTAGAAACTTAACTATCATTACATGGGCACCCTTACAAAGGATGTTGGAGCCTGGCTCAAGGTGCAATAAATTCCTATTTGCACTGTCAAAGCAATGGCAAAGAGGGAAGAAAAACCTGGGAGGAAAGAAGACAATCTCAATACCCAGGGTATGAGATGAGCTTAGATTGATGGTGTGATACAAAGAAAGAGACGGAAGCCTGAAAAAAGTGGCATGGATAGAAACAAACTGATGACATTAGCAGAGGAAAGTCAGATCATGTTATATGACAGCAAAAAGGGGTAAGGATTGGATTTCTCACAATTCAAATCACTACTGAGCTTCAAAAGGCGAATTTTCATTTATCTGAATATCTAGAAATATTCTATATAAGCTGAGTGAAGAACTACTTGAGGACCAAAGCACCTCTCCACAGAATTTATCTGAAGTTTGGAAATTCAGATGTTCTGAATTTTTTCTGCTCACTCTCCTAGTTCAGAAGTGCTGCAAACAAACTGAACAGCACCCAAACACAAACCATTATCTGGTAATGGAAAAAAAAACAGTTCCATGGATCAAAAAATTTGAGGATGAATGTTCTCAAAGAATTCAGCAATACTCTGTGCTGCTTTTTCTCACTCTTCCTATATACATGCAAAATGTACTATTGTTCTCTATTTTAAAGACTTAAGTATAAAGCCCTAAACATCAAAACCTTGCTACATTAAAAATACTCCTTTTAAAATGATTTTATTAAAATCGATTAAAAATTATTTTACAATGAGACAATCATATTAGAAAAAAGCTCTAAAAAGATTTTATTTTCAAAACGTGATATCTAAAAGTTAAAACCATACCTTTATTTCTGTATATGTAAGGAACATTTCTTGGGTTGACCTATTTTTAAAAAGGATTACAGCAAAACAAAGTGTGGCTGTGGCACAAGAACTCTAGACATGGATATGTCCCAGCACAGACGTCTCCAAGCAAACAACCTGAAATGCTCATCTGGTTGAATAAATGTCTGTGAAGTGTCATACAAGACATCAGAACAAAATAAATGCACTGTACTGCTCCCCTTGAAATACAATAAATGCATTGTCCCATAGACCTGTATGTGGGACAGGTTGTAAGCAAGTGCCTGTCTGTGGGCAATGGAGAAGTGCTCTGTGAGCACTTAAGCAACCCAGCACTGGGAAAAATCCATTTAGTACAAATAAATGCAGAGAAAAATCCCTAAGTCCCCTGTGCTCATGTCTACTAAAGAGCCCTTGAGGCATTTGAATTATCCAAGCTACAATGGCACATAAATAGAAATAAAGAGAGACAATAGCCATGGAGAACTCCAAGCCCTTTGCAGGGCCATTTACTCCATAGAGGGGTACTGCTCTTATTTATTTGAGACCAACTCTAAAGCCTGGGAGACATTTAGGATCCCAGGAAACAGAATCTAACCAATTAAAATATTAAATAACAGAATAAACAGAAAGTAAGAATGCACTTTATATCTTTCTTTCTAATCTTGTAAAGTGAAATATGACTAAATTCTGCTGAATAAAGATTCGCTATATTTACTATTAGGTCCATCTGGCTTGTGATGGATATAAAGTGCGTTCTTACTTTCTGAGATTAGGTGAAATCGAGAGACTCACAGTGTGCAGACTCCACAAATATGGATGTAAATAGCATGGTTAGCATGGGCCACTCTGATGGACAAAGAGGGTTCAAGCGATCAGGGAATGAAAAGAACCCCAAAACAGTACAACATTCACACGAGGAGGGCATTGCCATGTTCTGATTTTGCTGGACAATGATCAGACCTTTTTCTGCTTTTCTTATCTTGTGCCTTCTTAAAAATATAAGTTTGTGTCCCCTTGGAAACAGCTGTGTGCCACAGCTGGCAGCTATTTCAGGGTGAATCCCAAACTATAGAACCTCTGAGTGATTTGGGTTGAAAGAGATCTTAAAGCTCATCCAGGGCCACCCCCTGCCATGTGCAGGGACACCTTCCACTATCCCAGGTTGCTCCAAGCCCACTCCAGCCTTGGACACTGCCAGGGATCCAAGGGCAGCCACAGCTGCTCTGGGCACCCTGGGCCAGGGCCTCACCCCCCCGCTTTTAAATAAAGAATTTCTTCCTAATATCCAATCTGAACCTGCCCTCTGTTTTAAGCTGTCTTGTTGATATCTGCCCATGTAAAAAGTCATTCACCTGAGCTCCTCTCTGGCATCACAAATGGTTTTAATGCAGCCTGGGTAAGAAAATTATTTCTATCCCATCTCCCTGTTAAACAGCAAACATAAAAGGCGACTCTTTTAATTCTACAATCCTAAACTTGATCCTGATAAATTATATACTTCAAGATATCTTCATGACAAAACATCTCATTAATTTTAGGGTACCCTTTTATCTGCCACTACTTACATATGAGCAGAGATCTGTAAGTCTTCTGCTATAAAGCCATGTCAAATTCTGCCTCACAGAGGATAACATTATTATTTAGAATATTGTTGTATTAAGTAGAAAAACAAGAAGTCACCACACACTTGCAGGTTTATAAGCAAAATCAGAAACAACTTAGAACAATTAAGGGAGGCTTTGCATTAACGAACAGGATTTCCTGCCAAAATGGAGTTAGAAAGACAATGACACTAGAAACAATATGGAAGAAAGGAATTTGATGTGGCAAGACAAAAGTAAATATTTACAAAATAAGCCAAGAGTTTAATTTCCAGAGACCAGGAAATGTATTTTTCAACTGAAGGCATAAATTGTTCGGCATCTCATGGCCACTTTCCAGCCAATGTTGGGAAATGGATGCTCCCATTGCTAGAGAAGTAAAAGGAACAGAAAGCAGTAAATTCCTTCCCCTGTATCTTGGTACAGATCGTTTTACTCCCCTTTTGTCTGGCATGTCAAATAACATCCTTGTAACTCCACAAACTGTATGTAACTCCACACTAACAGGGCAGAGGTGGGCTAGGACCTAACTCTAGCTTGTATTGAAATAGAAACTCAATAAGCAGACTGTGATATACCATGGACTGAATTCCTGCATGAAAATCCTACAGAATGTGATGATTTTGACTTGACAGGGTGGTGCTTCGCTGAGCACCACCTCTCTCCTGTACTTTTCAAGAGAGTGGCAAGCAGGAAACTAAATTCTGAAAGGCTGAAAGCTAAGGAGGAAAAATCAGTGCAGTCCAGTATAAACAGAATATATATTTGCAAAGCTCAGATTAAACATAAGGCTTATTCTGAGCTAAAAATCCTCAAATCTGTTTCAGGTGTCTCAAGGTATGCATGTAATTCCTTTTAATGATCACTGTGTTTGTCCTGTTACTATTTTATATGAATATCAAATGGGCAGATCCCACAATATTTCATTTTTATCTACTTGCACTTCATTCAATAATCTTATAGCTGCTGAGAGATGATATTTGCCTTGAATGAGGGCAAAACTCTGTGGGTGAGAATCAGAGGAAATTGCTGGAGAAAGCATCCTGAGCAAAACTCTCACTCAAAACCCTAACAAAGAAATTACAACATGAAAATTAGAAAGACACGGCTGTTGTGCAACCTAAGGTCCAAATCCCTATGCTTTGAGCAGCTTGGATTTGGCACAGCTCTGCTCAAACACACTGGCTGTGCAAGCACATTTGTATGTATTTGTATGTATTTGTGTCTATTTGTACGTATTTGGGTGCTTTCTACACTTGGAAAGAGAATTGCTGTGCCCTCTGAACTCATTCTGACAGGAAAGAATCTGGGTCCACTTTAGGAGACAACAGACTCATTCTGCTTGCAGAAGGTCACAGGGTATGGGTGTTGCTAACAGCCCTCTTTGTTCTAAGATTTAAGCAGAACATGAGTCTGGAGCCCTGGTTCAGTACCCAGAGCCCTCACGGCGCTCACCTCTGGCACCACCCTGTCCTTACACAGCCCCGTGGGCTCAGCAAGGGTTTGGCTGTTTAGTGTCCTGGCACAGTTACAATGAATTAATTGCAATCTCCTGTGAAACTTGGAAAAAATATCACAGAGTCATAGAATGTTTGGGTTGGAAGGGATCTTAAAGCTCATCCCACCCCCAGCCCCCTGCCATGGGCAGGGACACCTTCCACTGTCCCAGGCTGCTCCAAGCCCCATCCAGCCTGGCCCTGGGACACTGCCAGGGATCCAGGGGCAGCCACAGCTGCTCTGGGCACCCTGGGCCAGGGCCTGCCCACCCTCCCAGCCAGCAATTCCTAATTGCCAAGAGCCCAAAATCTGTGCCTGCCCTCTGGCAGTGGGAGCCATTGCCTGGGTGCTGTCCCTGCAGGCCTTGTCCCCAGTCCCTGTGCAGCTCTGCTGGAGCCCCTGGAGGCCCTGGCAGGGGCTCTGAGGTGTCCCTGGAGCCCTCTCTTCTCCAGGCTTTGATCTAACTTCATAAAACTTGAATTTTGGTGTCGAAGCAGAACAAGAAACAAGTCCCTAGGAGGACCCATCATATGCTGCAGACAGAGAATCCTATTTTTGTCTTATGCCTTTGTCTCCTTCCTCCCTCATTTCTCTCGGTCCCTGTCCTAAAGGTCTCTTTGACCTTTTTTATTCCACAGGAAGGAGTTTATTGCTTTCCTCATGGACTGACCTTGTCTTTGGCCAGGTGTCCTTCCTGATCACTTCTTTCTCCCTCCACAGTGATTCTGCTAGTGGGCATGGAAAGCCTCTAGCTGTCCCTCCCTCATCACTTCAGTCTGTTTGGTTATCCTACTGACATGAAACCTCTGCAATTTTAACATACTGGAACCTTTTTTTTTTTAAGAAATAAAGAAAATCAGTTGGACCAATCAACTTCACAATAAAGTCATTGCTAAGGACACTACAAAAATGACCAAAAATTCAAACCTGACATAGGTGTCACAGCTAAGATGTTTTCCCAAACACAATTTTGGATGCAAGAACTCCCTTTTGCATAACAATAAGGCCATTTGTAAACTTTCAGTGCCCCATAAAGGAAAAAATGCAAGACAATACATTTATATCTGTGGATAACTTCCATAACTGTTTATAGTGGGTAGCAATCTTTTTTTTCCAAAATCCGTATTTATAAATAATTTCTATTTTCACTTGTGAACCACTGAGAACTTTTATGAGTATCACGGGCTGTAAAAAGAACAGTTATTAAGGAAATGAGCATTTTCTGTCTTCTGGATAAAGTTAGATGGCATGTGTTCAGTGTGCCTGAGGCCACACAAAGAATAAAGACAATGTAAAAAACCCCAAACCAGTGAATAACTCTACATTCAAAACAAAGCACAATGAACAATCACTTAATTAAAGATTGTGTTTCACTTTTGAAACCAAGATGGTGAATTAAACTTTTCATAAAACCTTTATCTATTCTTTCCCGAACTTTGAGTCAAATTCCAATATTGATGAAGTCAATTTTTATTGTAAAATATGCAGAAAGCATAATATATTTCGTGTATCACCACCTCCTTCAATGGAATACCTCCATCCATATCATGTTAGTGATTTTGGCTCAAATATCTCATTTTACTGAATTTCCAGACATAAAAAATTTACATAGTTTGAGCTGGACTACTATAAAGCTGAAGTTGGAGCTGAATCTTAATCATTCTCCCTACACCTTCACCAGGAATTTCACACAGGATGTTCAATCTTGGAACACAAACTGCAATTTCCAAGACATGTGTATTCAAACCAGTACATACAGAATTTCAAATTTCAAATTTTGCTCATGCATTCCTTCCTGAATAAATCATGCCAGGCATGAAATACCTTTGAAGGAATAAAGAAGAGGATTTTAGGTATGGTAGTTGATCATGAATTCAAAATTGACACTACAATATCTGGTATCACATTATCCAGACAGGCTCGAGCAGCGCCCCATGGAAACATCTGAGGTTTAACAAGGCCAAGTGCTGGAGCTGCACCTGGTTCAGGGCAACCCCAGGATCAACCCAGGCTGGGGCTGAGCAGAGGGAGCAGCCCTGGGAGAAGGAGCTGGGGGTGCTGTGGGTGAGAGCTGGACCTGCCCCAGCCTGAACCCCCCTGCCCCGGGCTGAGCCCCAGCGTGGGCAGCAGGGCAGGGGGGATCCTGCCCCTGTGCCCCTGGGCTCAGGTGAGAGCCCACCTGCAGAGCTGCCCCAGCCCTGGCTCCAGCAGCACAAGGAGCTGGAGCTGCTGCAGCCAGTGCAGAGGAGGCCACGGAGCTGCTGCCAGGGCTGGAGCCCCTCTGCTCTGGAGCCAGCCTGGCACAGCTGGGGCTGCTGAGCTGCACAAGAGAAGCTCCAGGGACACCTCAGAGCCCCTGCCAGGGCCTCCAGGGGCTCCAGCAGAGCTGCCCAGGGACTGGGGACAAGGCCTGCAGGGACAGCACCCAGGCAATGGCTCCCACTGCCAGAGGGCAGGCACAGATTTTGGGCTCTTGGCAATTAGGAATTGCTGGCTGGGAGGGTGGGCAGGCCCTGGCCCAGGGTGCCCAGAGCAGCTGTGGCTGCCCCTGGATCCCTGGCAGTGCCCCAGGCCAGGCTGGATGGGGCTTGGAGCAGCTTGGGACAGTGGAAGGTGTCCCTGCCCATGGCAGGGGATGAGATGAGATGAGCTTTAAAGTCCCTTCCAACCCAAACCACTCTGGGATCCTCTGACCTAGTGTATGCACCTACATAAAACACCCACACCTTCCTCCCATGGTATTTGTTGGAAATACTTCTCTCTGCAAACAGCACTGATGTGCAGATCAATATACTTTCCAAGAGATGAAATGCTTAAACATTTTCAGAAGTACATGAAGGCATACTAATATTTGAAAAAAGGAAAAATGCAATAAAAACACAGGATAATGACAAATAATGTAACATCAAATAATGTTACATTATATGTCAAGTGTTTTTCAATACAAGACCAAGATTAAGTTTATTATCTGTTCCTAAACACACGCTGTAACAACACAGTACTTGAAAAATATGTATCTCAAATAAAAATGTTTACATCCTTCACTCTAATGTCAACATCATCCCCTTTGAAGCATTTCTGTGAATTTCTGTTCTTAGAAACAAACATGCAAAAGGTAGCCTGTCATAAATAAACCACTTTTCAAAGGAGAATTGAGGTTAAAATAGATAGGAAATTAAAGATAGGTATTTTCATCCTGAAAAATACTGCATCACTGAAAGAAAACATTTATCAAGAATATTAAATTTTTTGTAAGGGATGTTAATATCGAGTCAGAACCCAACTGCAGTGAATGCTGAACAAAACAAGAGATAATGAAGCATTTCATAAGAGTGCAATTCACTATGGAAAAAGCTACAGTTAATGACCTACACGGAGGTTAACTTGGCTTTAGGAAGTCCCAGCCTGCCCTTGCCCAGTTCAGTGTAAATGCTGTGCCAACATCCTGGGAAATCAGCCCACAGCATTTTTTTAACTCCTGTTATTTAACATTTCTCTGTATTTTCTTTATTTCTCTCTTCTTGGTAGCTCCAGCCTCTCAACAACACCCATGTCCTTTCCTATGTATATCTGAGAGATAATGCCAGGGCCTTTAACTTGCTCCCTTTTCCATGTATCTTTATTATGAACAGTAAAGTTGACCTCCCTAACATCACATCCCAAATTCACAGTGTTTAGTGATTTTCTCTCCCTTGTTCTATAGCTCATAAGGAAAAAATATAAAAATAAACAGAACAAAAACCAACCAAACAAAACCCAAACAAACAAACAAACAAAAAAGGTGGGGGAAAACAACCTGTGAAACATCACTGGAGGGATTTAAAAGCTTTGTGAATGTGAAAACTTTGGTGACCTTGGCAGTGTTGGGGGAATGGGTGGACTTGATGCTTTTAGAGGGATTTTTCAGCCTAAATGATTCCATTAAATGTAGAGCAAGGACCTAGAAAGGTTAAAACACATCTCCAGAGAAAAGTATATAGGTATCAAGAATATACCATGGTCTCCAGCATGTACAGAAGCATTTAGAAATACACTACAGCTTGAAATGCTCTGAACTACTCATCATTGCAGGAAGATGACAATCTTGGAACGGATAATCTGGAAGCCTTTAAGGAAGGAAAAATGTTTGGAGTACTGCATTCTCCCAGCTTTTGTCTCCATCACCACCACTGTTCTCCCAAACAAACATGTGTGATCAAAATCACCGCAGCTCACAGCAGGAAAAGGTTTGTCAGCATCCTGAAGGATCCCCAGCTTGGACCATCTCCTCATCTTTTATTAAAATATTTTCCATATCTAGCAAAAGTCACATCTTACCCAAGTTTCACAATCAAACCTTGACAGAGCTGAAATGCAATCCTGTTTCTCCACTCTAGTCTGCCTGTCAATGTTTTCAATTTTATTCTTCAGTGAAAAAGGTGTTACAGACAATACCAATGAGATCTAGAAATGTCACATGGGCATGAATAGCCCCTATTAAGAAAAAGCAGATTTTATTCAGATAAAGCTTTAAAGCTATTGTTCATTACTTTTCAGTAGGAAATATGTCATTATTTCCCACATACACTGTCATCTGAAATTACCTTACCCACTGCCGAACCTGTCATTTTGCAGAGAGATTATTTTATTGCCTTCAGACATTCTCAAGTCTCAGGATTGGTGGGACAAGTAACACAGATTTGATTTAATTATTTATTTCAGCACTCTTGCAGTTGTGCAATATTTTTCCATCTTAAAAACTAACATGATAGCTTTTAAGTCCCAGTCCTTTGAGCTGCACAGTAATTAAATTTACATTGTCTTCAATTTATTTGGAAATTAACCTCCTTCCCACAGAGAAAGAGGTTGAGCTTTACCTCCCACTCAGTTGTATAAATCTTATTCTGCTGTGTAATTCTTCCTGCCTCTATCAATCTAAAAATCCTCCTAAATTCCAAAACATTGCCCTCCCCAAAACACACTTTTTCAAAAGGCACATTTCTGTGATGTTCCAGGTCATTCTCTGTTTTTCCCAAAGTTAAGACAACATTTCCAGGAACTGACTTCATCATGATAAAGCAAACACTAACAAATTTCATCTTCTATACTGTACAAAAACCAAGTACAACTACCATGGGTTGGGATGCTAATTCCACTCCTGCTTGGGAAACAAATGCTAGGCCATACGATCAAACATAAACTGCATCTCAATAGGATATTCAGAAGAGACACAGTAAGAGTCCTTCTAGGCATGTACAAACCTTGTTCTGAATTTCAATTTATCCAGGTGACAGAACCACAGAATCATTTAGGTTGGAAAAAACTTCAGAGATCACAGAGTCCAAGCTGTGCCCAACCTTGTCACCTAGCCCAGAGCATTGAGTGCCATGTCCAGGCCTTCCTTGGACACCTCCAGGAATGGGGACTACATGGGCAGCCCCTTCTAATCCCTGACCTCCTTTTCCATGGGGAAATTCCTGCTGGTGTCCAACCTGAGCCTGCCCTAGCCCAGCCTGAGGCCGTTCCCTCTGCTCCTGTCCCTGTTCCCTGGAGCACAGCCCGATCCCCCTGGCTGTCCCCTCCTGTCAGGAGCTGTGCAGAGCCACAAGGGCCCCCCTGAGCCTCCTTTGCTCCAGGCTCAGCCCCTGCCCAGCTCCCTCAGCCTCTCCTGGGGCTCCAGCCCCTTTCCAGCTCCATTCCCTGCCCTGGACACGCTCCAGCTCCTCAGGGTCTCTCTTGTCCTGAGGGCCCAGAGCTGTCCCCAGCACTGGAGGTGCCTCAGTAGTGCTGGCATAGATCACAGATGAGTTTTCCCAACCCTGGTGGTGTAATCTGAAATCTTAATTCAATGCCAAAACTATCCCGGATACTGAAGCAATTTGTAAATGTGAACAACTGCACAGACAGTATAAAGACTTTCAAAGATAAAATCAAGATAATCATGGTATTTTACAATTAAGCCAAGTTGTAACAGAGTGATGAAGTAGAGACTAGATAAATGGGCAGGGAGGTGGACAGAAACCTGGCTAAACTAAAAGGGTCAGAGAGATACAGTCAGCAGCACAAAGTCCAGCTGGAGCCTAGCCAGAAGTGGTGCACTCCATGTGGTGATTCCGGAGGAGGCCACGGGGCTGCTGCCAGGGCTGGAGCCCCTCTGCTCTGGAGCCAGCCTGGCACAGCTGGGGCTGTTGAGCTGCACAAGAGAAGCTCCAGGGACACCTCAGAGCCCCTGCCAGGGCCTCCAGGGGCTCCAGCAGAGCTGCCCAGGGACTGGGGACAAGGCCTGCAGGGACAGCACCCAGGCAATGGCTCCCACTGCCAGAGGGCAGGCACAGATTTTGGGCTCTTGGCAATTAGGAATTGCTGGCTGGGAGGGTGGGCAGGCCCTGGCCCAGGGTGCCCAGAGCAGCTGTGGCTGCCCCTGGATCCCTGGCAGTGTCCCAGGCCAGGCTGGATGGGGCTTGGAGCAGCCTGGGACAGTGGAAAATGTCCCTGCCCATGGCAGGGGGTGGAACAAGATGGCCTTTAAAGATCACTTCCAACCACTCTGGGATTCTGAGACCAGTGTTTCCCGACATCTCCACTGATGCCCCAGCTGGTGGGGCAGGCTGCAGCCTTGGCAAGTTTGCAGGTGATACAGAACTGTGAGGAGAAGCTGAAGCACATGATGGTTGGGTTGCTAGGACAGGCTGGATAAACACTCCAAGAGAAATCTTGTGAAGCTATGATGGGATGTACCAGATCCTGGGTGTTGAGGGTCAACCACGTACAAAGCAGCTTTGCAGCAAAGGCCCCCATGTTCCTGGGGAACACAGAATTGAAGGTACACCTGCAACTGACCCTCATAGCAAAGAAAGCCCGGGGCACCTTGGGCTGGTGAGGCACAGCACCACCAGCCCAAAGAAGAGGTGATCCCCCCTCTCTGCTCAGCACTGAGAAGCCTCACCTGAAGCACTGGGCTCCCAAGCAGCAGGGACATGCACACACCTCAGCAAGTCCAGCAAAGCACCACAAAGATGATGAGGGGACTGGAGTGTATCACATGCAAAGAGAAGCTGAGAAGCCTCTGATTAGCCTGGGAAGAAAAGGCTCACAGGGGTCTCAGAACATACAAATATCTGATAGGTGACAAGGTGGTGTTAGATCATAGGTAGGAGTTGATGACCTAAAGGTCTTTTCCAATCTAGATGATTCTGTGATTCTGATGGGAAAATCTAGAGATGATTAAGGCAGACACAATGATGCCCAGAGAAAGGACAAAAGGAAATGGGCCCAAATTGCAATACAGGAAATTGCATTTAACCGTAAGAGAAAAACCACAAGTTACACAGAGAGCTTGTGGAGTCACCATCTTTGAAGATATTAAACATCAACTGGATGTAGCCTTGGGCATACAGCTCTTGGTGACCCTGCCCTTGGACATGAAAATCTCCAAAGATGCTTCCTAACCAGGCACTTTAATGATTCCCTGAAATCACAGAGCACAAACATTGAGCACAACTCAATAAACAACAAAATGCAAGGAAAACTGTCTGCTGGGAATGAATACCAAGTCAATGTAGAAACCTGTAAAGCCACAACTGTACTACAAAGCACTCGGGGAAATACAGAAAACATACTTCAGGGTAAAATCCTGCAGTAGCAAGAGGATGGCTTGTTGATTAATTACAAGAATGCAGTATTGGAAAGATCGGATTTTATTTATTAGGTTGGAAGCTTTTTATAAACACCAATTTTAATTTTTTGCCGAGTGAATGTCACGCTAAAAGCAAGGACTTGCATTTTTTTCACTCTGGTGAAAAGGAAAATACCCATGTTGAATTCCCTTAAAAAGTCTTCTGCAAAACTGAGAAGCAATCACTGAACTTTGACCAACTGGAAGTCAAAAACTCTACCTCACTACTGCTAACAGGTCTGTTAGAGGCACCTTACCATATCTTATCTATAAAACTATATTTTCCTCATTTATAAAATATTCTGGTAACTACAGAATACAGGCAAAATGTAAAACTGCACATCATGCACCTAGAAGTATTTCACGTAACCAAGTGCACAAGGCAGGAACATTAAATGGGAACTTTAAAATCTTTCATTAGTTATTTGTATTGAACCAGTTTTCAGCTAGGCTGACGCCCCAGAAAACTTTTCCAGCAGAAGAAAAGCCAAACGCTAATCACTGTCCTGGAGGTTACACTGGGCCTGGAGGATTAGTCATCTTTGGAAACCAGTTGTGGTTGTTCTTATTTTCCTCTCCCACTGCTTTTTCTGATCTGTGGCTGCTGCAGTGGGAGCATTCTCATCAATGTTTTCTCATAAATTCAGCTTACAAACACGAAAGAACAAAACCACTTAAGAATAGCTCACAGCTCTCACCCCCTACATCCTGTTGCAGAGTGAGGATCCAAAAACTCCTTACACAACTTAAATCAATCCTTTGGAGGATTGGAATAAAGAGCTGACTAAATCTTCCCCCCAAGCCTCTCTCTGCATTTCTTGGTCAAATAGGCTGTGGTGAGGAAGGGAGATACCAAAATTTTAGAAGACATAACAGTTGTTGTTTTCAGATGTTCTCAACAGAAGCCAGAAATTAAAATAAGGAGTTGTTCTTACAGTGTTATTAATTCTGCAGATCTGGAATGGTTTGGGTCACTGAGGTCAGTATGAATGGATCTGGATGCCCGTTTCCAATTTTTCAGGTGTTACACCTTCAATAAGCAGGTCAGCAGTGTTCCCTACTCCTTTCCTCCCCATCCTGTTCCAGCCACTTGGGGACCCAGGCCAGGTCTGCAGGACCCAGCAGCCCAGGGGCTCTGCCTCTGTTGTAATGTGCTTATGACCCCTCACTGGTGGCACCTGCCCCTTTGATGGAGAATCACTGATTTAGATTCAACAGCTGGGCAGCTGGGAGACTACCCAAAACTACTTCAGAAGGAGAACCATGAGGATGATGCCTCTAATCACTTATACTGCTAATCAAATATTTAAAAAAAAAAATTTTTAATCAAAATAAGCCAAGCTTCCAAACTCATGCTATCTACAGCTGCAGTTAATTATACGAATATAAACTCTCAGGTATTTTCACTAAGCAGGTCTCCCCTATGGCTCCTGTGCAGAACATCTCTGCAGCACATATCACAACATCTGGTTTGGGACAATTTGGGCTTACTGGAAAACATCCTGGGTTTCACTATATAAGGGTTATCTCCTGGACTCATCACTTTTAAACTAACGTACCAGCCCCACATCAGCAGACCACTCAGATATCCTTCTTATGCACAACATCCCACTAACCAAATTACATTTCAAGTGAAATCCTCCTATGAAGCTATGAGTATGTTGTGAGGTTCTCTCATTTTTAACTGCACTGCTGATTGTTGGGGTTATTGACTAAAAATAACTGCTGAACTAGAATTTTATATATTTTATGAAGTGGGACACTTTGCATCCAACCTTAAAAGCATAAAACTTTAAACCTCTTGTCCTCTACATTAACAAGATTAATTTCTTGCTGCTTCTGCTCTTCAGAGTCCTTGATCAAAATTTAAAATTTCACTCATCACCACTATTCATATGCACAATTTGAATCCCTTAAGCTCATCCATCTCTGTCTCCAGGAGATACCTGCAAAGATGTTTGCTGCACCGTTCTTCTTGTGAATCATTTGTTGCTCAAAGCTTTGCAAAGTTCTTTGCATATTTTAGTACTGAGAGTACTGTCCAGCTCTGGGTAGACACCCAGATCTCTCTCAGGAAACCCACGAATGTGGTTTAAACATTTAGTTCTCAACTGATATCAAGATGTAGATACTCCTACTTAAAAGGGGGAAAAATATATACATTCTGATGCTTCAGGCATTCTGACTGGAACATCTTAATCAAAATTATCAATTGTGACAACTCTAGCTGCTGTCAATACTTTCTTTAATTTGAGAAATTGGAAGACGTTTTGAATCAGTAACATATGTTTGTCATTTTCTAACTGAATAATTTTCTATATTTAGGCATTAATTAAATATTTTACTAAGCTGCTTTCACTAGTCAAAGTTCATGCAATGCTGTTTGGGACATCAAAACAGACATGAGTGCATCACCTAGAAGCAGAAAGCGAAGAATACCTGCAGGGCACTCCCTGCTGCCAGTGGCACTGACTTCAGGAAGCTGCTGGAGAGGTGCATCCAGGGAGGTTAGCAAAGACAGAGGGGCTGGATCTCAGCAAGGTTTTTTAGTCTAAGGATAAAACTGGCTGAGATGAGCATAAATTCTTTCTCCTTTCACCTATAAGCTGTTTCAGTACATTCAGACTGACACGCATTTTGTTAGCATTCTCCTGAACTCTTTGGACAAACTATGGCATTTTTCTCCTTTTACTCCCAAAACAATAGCTTATTTACATACTTACCAAAGAATAAGACACCCTCCCAATGCTGATTAAATGCCAGACGTTACGTAGGAACGCAAAACCCCCGGACTCTGAACATACTGCTACAATGGAAATGTGTGAAAGTAATTTTGTTCCAGTTTCATCTCATGGGAATGTGGGCTCATAAGCATCCAATTAAAAATAATTCTGACTGATCGAAATGTGTTTTAGCTTCACACGAGAATGCATCTAGAAAATGCCTGTGATAGATTTTTTACCAGGGTGGGAGGAATAAAGATTATTATAGAGAAAGAACCTCACTCTTGTAATTTTTCCCCATTCAATTTCATTCTTTGTACATGAGAATGTAGAGTTTTGGCAACCTGCTCTGTTTTGTACTATTTGGGTCAAATCACCTGGGGAACCTGAGAAGACATAATTTTTAGTGGGAAGATTCCAAATCAAAATGCATCCTTTTAAAGCAATCTATAAGGCAAACAAATGAACAAAACCCTGCATGGCAATCTGCCTATAACTTCCATTTTTTTTGCCAAAAGAAGCCACTTTGATCCACTCATCTGCACAAGCCATAGGAATTCCCTCAGTTACTTCCTCCTTCAAGCCCAATAGCTTTGGCTGGACTTGGACATATCTTTTAGGAGAGCATCCAATCTCATTTAAAAATTCCAATCCAGGGAAATCCAGAGCCCTTGTTATTCCAGTGACTCACATACCACGTAAAAAAAGATAGACCAGTCTCAGCTGGGTTTGCTTTCCAGCTACTGGAGTGCATTGTACTTTTGCACAGGATCATGGAATATCCTAAGCTGGAAGGGTCCCCCCAGGATCACCCAGTCCAGCTCCTGCCCTGCACAGACCCCCAGCAATCCCACCCTGGGCATCCCTGGCAGGGCTGTCCAAAGGCTCCTGGAGCTCTGGCAGCCTCGGGGCCGTGCCCATTCCCTGGGGAGCCTGGGCAGTGCCAGCACCCTCTGGGGAAGAGCCTTTCCCTGATATCCAACCTAAACCTCCCCTGACAAATCTTATTAAAGAGCTCTCTTATTGAAGGATTTATTCACCCTTGATCTTCCAAATAATTTAAGAAGCAAACTCATAAAAATGCCATAGAGTACTTCTGATTTCTTTCAAAGTCAACCGGTTCCTTTTATCTTGCAGCATGATCTATGTGCGTGGAATTCCACCAGCTTCATGAAAATACACCTTGCTTTCATCAAGCTTAGACAGTTACATTTTCATATCAGCAATCTCTCCCCTTCACTGATTGCTCCTTCCCTAAAAACTATTTTTGGTACTTAATTTTAAATAGGCCAGGACTTAACAAATCAATGCAGAGGGTTTCCACTAGACATGCACTCACTTGATAAACATCCAGTTAAACTGTATTTGAGTCCTGCAAGCCAGGCAGTTCTTCACCCAATGAATATCCATACCGTTGATTTTATATCTCACTGGCTTCTTGATCACTATGCTATGCAGTACAAAGATAAATAATCTGTAATAGAATTATTTATAAACAATTCTGCTCTGCCAAGTCACTCGATGTTGAGTGTAAAGCGATCCTTCCATAATAAACAACTCCAAGCCTCCAACAAAATTATGAGCAGCTGACTAAAAATCACAAAGCAATAAAATATTAAATTATATTCATTCAACAGACCTCTGACCTTTATTTTTTTTTAATTTTATTTTTTCCCCCAAAGAAAAATTATCAAATGAGCTGGATTTTGGGGAAATGATCCACACCAACACAGCAGCCAAAAAAAAAAGCCTCATCTACTGAGCTGTGCCCCCCAGCTCAGAAACTGAGCCCCACAAACCATCTTGCATGGAAGATCAGAGAACAGAGTTTCCATAGAAATTTACAGGCCACTCTAGAGAAATATCAGCATATGGGTATTAACAAACCAGCCTGAATCCTTGAAGAAATATTAGTGCAGTGCGATTGTCTTTTTTTCTTTTGTCTTTTTTTCACTTGTTCTTGCTTCTATTTACTTCTTAAGTGACTTAATTAAATTCTGTTCAGCTGTTCCATGGTCTGCCTAAGACTGAAGTTTAAAATACACCATAACTACTGAACTCAATGACTATTGGTTGACAATTACAGTAACTCACAGCATTGGGCAGGCATTGAAAATAAAAAGTAAAACTGTGCATATTAAGCCCAGTAGAAAAAAGACCACCTTTGAGAGTTCAGGTTTAACACTGGTAATGGAAGCAGTTAGAATTTATCAGTGGCACAGCATTAAGACAAAAAAAATTGTTCATTGTCACAAAAATGTACCATTTCCAACTCTGACTCCAAAAGCTGGAGATACTATGCCATGTTTCAATAACAAGGAAAATTTCCCAGCCCACCCATAATGATACTTTCTGATAATGTAATGACACTGCAGTCCCTGAATGGCACTGATCCAGTCCCCATAGCCTCTCAGCTCGGCAGGATGCTGAGCAGAGACCACTGAATGGTGTTTGGGGGAACAGAAAGGAAAAAGAGAAGGGAAAAGATCATTGGTAAAATGCCAACTTTGGAAGCAAAGTGCAGAATCTTATTTAAAAATCCTGCAGAAAAATAATGTTTTTATTCAGTATTGTAAAAAAAAACAAAACCCACAAGCTTGTTATTTCTGAAGAGTGCTTAAATCTAACAACTTTTTACATGTATTAGATAAATAAATTTTTCTTTAGGGAAAAATATTTTGAACTATGCTATCTAACATTCTAAAAATAGCCTGCTTTAGTGATAAATGAAGTGAAGCTGTTCTTGCCTGTGACAGATCCAGATTCTGCCATCTTCATTACTCTACTTTTAATTCTATGACAAATGTGGAGCCATTTATGAAAGCTCTGACAGGTTAAGCTCACAGTGAAGTAAGGATCAATGTTTGTCCTATCCCTGGAAGTGTTCCAGACCAGGCTGGACAGGGCTTGGAGCAACCTGGGATAGTGGGTGGTGTCCCTGGAAGAGGGTAGAATGGGATGAACTTTAGGGTCCCTACCAACCCAAAGCATTTAATGACTCTAAACAAGGCTGATGCATTGACTATTTTACTCGCACTAACTTAGGGTGTTTTTCACACTAACTGCCTAAAAACTCAATGGCAACAAATGCTCACGATTATTGGAGAAAAAGAATTCACATCTGCCAAGCCTCATTTGAAAGAATATGAATTGTTGCACATCTCCACAGAATAAATCCTATTAATCCAAGCAAAAGCCATTTAAGGTTCAATAATACACGTTTGACTTATGTTTTTCCCCACCTTCTTTTCACAGACTAAAGTCAAAGAAAATATGTCAGATTTGCAAATGCTTAAGTTGTTTTTGAGGATGATACCTAGACACCTTTCCTGCATTGTCAGGGTAGTAATCCATACCAGGACACAGGACTGGGATCCAGGCTCTGTGCCTCAGCACAGCTCGCACTCCAAGGAAAAAGGAACTGGAAACTGGATAAAAAAATTCAAGTTGGCTTTAAGCAGCACTTGAGCATCAGGTTGCAGCAACAGAACCATTTCTAGTAAATTAGCAGCATTTCTCAAAGCTAAGCTCCAAGGCCGCGATCCCAATAAGGCAGCACATTCTTAAATGAATGTAATTGCATAATTCCATTGACTCTGATGGCATGGGAGAAGGATGGCTGCAAAGCTCATTCTCCATATGCTTCAGACAATGCCAAAACGCTTCTGAAAGGCAGCATTATAATCTTATGAGATACATTTTGCTGTTTAAACAAACCTAGCATTAAGTAATAAAAGATAATCAAAATGGGTAAACTTAATGTCAATTTGATATCATATTTCTTGGTCTTTTTTACTTAGGAAAAAAACCCTTAATTAAAATTAATCCATAATAAATTTTATCTCTGCAACTTTAAGACATATTTACCCAATTTACAAAGTTCAGCAAAACTGTATTTCCTGCTTTCACACACAGTATCAAGCTTGCTATGAAACTAAAACTGTCCATAATTTGTTCAGCATCCCAGAACTAATCATTGCTTGTTAGCTGCCTCTTTGCCAGTACATGCACTAAGCCAGTCTGCCTTCAAAAGCAATTTTCCTGAGCTTGACTGCAACCCAGAGAGGTTTAAAAGAAAACAGGAACACACACGAGCATTAAAATATCACATGATGAATATGAAATGCAAAAGAAAACAGTAATAGTGGCAAACATATCTCACATCACAAAGCACAGTTGCTGCAATAAAAAATACATAGCACAGTCAAAACAGAATTATTAGATATTAGGAATTTTGCATTACAAACCCAGGCTCAATATTTATGCTATGCTAATGCTGTGCATAATAAAATGGGTATTGTACCCACTATGTTTCTAGAATTTGCAATAGACCCAAAGCAACACTAGCACTAAATACCAATGAAAGCTGCCTGGAAATCTGGTGCTATGGGCTTGCTCCCTGTGGGACAGCAAAATATGTGCTATTTTGCATTCCCTCTTCCCTGCTTTAACCAATGTTGGCTGTCCAGTAAGTGTGGGGTGTGGTGTGCCTGTGCCACATCACCACCAGGTTCTCACACACATCTACAGAACACTGAAAACCTGACAAACACAGAATGGCTTGGGTTGGAAAAGACCTGAAGGACCATCTGTTACCAAACCCCTGCCATGGGCAGGGACCCCTTCCACTGTCCCAAGCTGCTCCAAGCCCCATCCAGCCTGGCCTGGGACACTGCCAGGGATCCAGGGGCAGCCACAGCTGCTCTGGGCACCCTGGGCCAGGGCCTGCCCACCCTCCCAGCCAGCAATTCCTAATTGCCAAGAGCCCAAAATCTGTGCCTGCCCTCTGGCAGTGGGAGCCATTGCCTGGGTGCTGTCCCTGCAGGCCTTGTCCCCAGTCCCTGGGCAGCTCTGCTGGAGCCCCTGGAGGCCCTGGCAGGGGCTCTGAGGTGTCCCTGGAGCTTCTCTTGTGCAGCTCAACAGCCCCAGCTGTGCCAGGCTGGCTCCAGAGCAGAGGGGCTCCAGCCCTGGCAGCAGCTCCGTGGCCTCCTCTGCACTGGCTGCAGCAGCTCCAGCTCCTTGTGCTGCTGGAGCCAGGGCTGGGGCAGCTCTGCAGGTGGGCTCTCACCTGAGCCCAGGGGCACAGGGGCAGGATCCCCCCTGCCCTGCTGCCCATGCTGCTTTTGAACATATTTAATGCAAACATTAATATATTTGCACATAAAATCTACCAAAATAGTAATGAAAACTGTAATTTTTTGATAAGTACAAAGACAGGCAACACCATCTGCGGGTATCAGAGCATCGTTGGAGACCTTCTGCTCTGGACTAAAATTTATATTTTTTGCCAGGAATACTGGATGGTGGGATGGTGATTTATGAATCACCATAATTAATTATCCTTTGCCTTCAGTAATTTGTAAATTCCATCTCTTCTCTAAATGGGCTGATCACACAATAAAACACTGTAGTACTTTAATAGAGGATGGATGCATGGATTCAAACAAAAAGCTTTTGACACCTCACTTATTTTGTTGTATTCCATGCTACTTACAGACTTAGACAGGCAAATTTCCTGACTGTACTTCTGTAATCATCCAATATCAAAACAACAATAGAGAATTAGCCATAAAAAACAGCTACCTCTATATTTTTCCAGCAGCAATTTCTATTTTAAATCCTCTGTTCTCCTCCTATCTCAGAAAAAGATAACCTGCAATGAAAATCTGAGATTTTACAATCTCCCAGATTGATGTACTCTAATATACCTCAACTGATGCATAAGCCCTATTTCAGAAAGTGATATCAGTAAAAAATATCTCCATCACTTGTGGTAAGTGGGGAGTAACTAGATGAATGTTTTTGCTCTAAAAACTTCACAGGCTTCTTACATGAAAACACATACAGTGTTATCAGTGCTTATTTTCATCCACAGAACACCTGAAAGATGCAATATCCATGGAGAAAAACTCAGTCTCCCAAGGGTGATTTTTTCAGCTCAATGTGTAGTGCTGTTGCTGTACAGAATTACAAAAATTTCATGGAAACAAGCTGGAAGAATTACACTACTTATTTTACATTTTCAGGATATCATTTCTACATGTCAAACATTACATCTGAAAGAAGATTGTAGTGTAGACTGCACTTATTATTAGTATTCATTTTTAAATAAGCCTTTGAAATCTCAGGCCTTTGACTACTTTAATACCATGTCCCTGTTCCAAATTAATCTGGAGAATGCCCCTGGGACAGCTAGATTTTCATGTCCTGTTGAGATCTTCAGAGTAATTCTCCATCATTATGTACTACTATAATTTTTTTCTTTTGTACAAAAAGAGCTATTTCAGCTTGCATGCCGTATTTTCTTCCCTTGACAATCAAGCTGGTTTTACTTATGTTTACTGTGTGGTCCCTTGCTATTGTATGCTGGCTTTGCTGGGAAGCTGCATTTCCACCCTGGATGCCTTCCATGTTCTGATCAATTTTGTCACGCAATTTTCCCCTTGTTTTCCCAAAGCTTCTAGGGACTAGGTTAATATATTTAATTATCCACAGCATCAACAATGTAATAGTAAAACTTTAAATTTTACTTGGAGTAAATAGCTAAGAGAAATCCTTTGGGTATGGCAAGTAGGACTTACTTTTATATTCACCCTTTTTACAGTTTCTGTAGAACATCTATAATTCCCTATCACAAAGAAGGATTTGGGGCTGGTGGATTCTCATAATTCTTATTCTGTATAATCAAAAGGAATCAGACATACAAAAAAGGAGAGATCTTTAATTGTCCCAAGTAACAATCAACAGAAGAGGAAATGGACTCAATTTGTGTCAGGGGAGGTTTAGGTTGGATATTGGGAAGAATTTCTTAACCCCAAGGGTTGCCAGGTACTGGCACAGCTGCCCAGGGCAGAGGTGGATTCCCCATCTCTGGAGGGGCTTAGAAGCTGTGTGGATGTGGCACTTGGGGACATGGGTAAGTGGTGGCCTTGGCAGTGCTGGCTAGTGTTTGGACTCGATCTTAGAGGGCTTTTCCAGCACAAACAATCATGTGATTAACTTCCACAAAAACTTCCTGAACTTGAGGCAAAAGCTCTATCATTTCTACTCTTGAAAACAAATTATATGGACAACGTTACAAAAAAAAAAAGGGTGTCAAGAAGTATTAGACACTTGCATGTAACCTCTGCACCAACTCCAAACAAACTGTGCAACTGCAATGGAAGTTTTGTGAATCACAGCTCAAGTTCTTATGTCAAGGCTTTGGAAATGGATTAAAATACTTTAACATAAAAAGCATTTAAAGCTTCCAAAGGCTGAAGAATTTGCATTCTAAATTTAAAAAGACAAACCAAACCATTAGTAGACTCCCATTTCTAACACACTTTTTAGAATATACATCAAGGATGTCATAAAGACACAAACTACCCCCTTAGAAATTAAAATTATTCATCAGTTAACTGAAAACATGCACAGATCAGTCACAGGGCATGCAGCATGCAGTAAATGGAGAGGAGAGGTTAATAACCTGGAAGCATAGGATCTGAGAATGTGAGAACAAGTTAAAGACAAGAGTTCCTCTCCATTGTCACTGAGGGTCGAGAAGCAATGCTGCAGCGTAGAGCAGTGGGAGTGGGGGAAATACAGTTTGTCCAAGACATACACATATCTCCGCAAGTGGCGGCAGGTATAACTGAAAGACAAGGGTAGAGGGAGACAAAACAGAAAAAAGAGGTGTTTTCCTTTAAGAAAGCTAAGTCATGGTTTAACATCCCTGGCTTTTGTGCCAAGAGTCAATGGAAGATGCCAAGAAAGCAATGGAGCGGTTTGACATAAAACAAACAGTTTCAAGAAACAGAGGGATCTGTTTGCCCCTGTGCCCACATGCTGGTTCTGTCACTGCTGCACGGGGAATTTGCCAAGTCTCACACATTAGACACAAGAATTTGGGCTTCTTTTGGGTGTGTGTGTCATTTCTCTCCCTCCTCCCCCCTGTTTTTTGCTCCCAGTATCATCTTAAGAGAAGTTTTATCTCTCTCAATAAATGCAGGAGACTGGTCCCTGATTTACAAAGGTTACCTTTAAAAAAGACCTAAGAATGTTCACAAAATTTAACTGCCTTTCATGAAAACTGACAGTTGACTTAAAGGGGAAAAAACCATCCTGAGTTATTGCTCTTGTAGTCTGGGATTTCAGTGGTAGAGCATTCCTGTATTTAATTCTAGTTGCTCAAATGCGATGCTTAATCATAACAGAGTTACTCAATTAAGACCTGGCCAGCTTTTCCATGAAGGGCTAGAGTCACTTCTGTGAAGTAACTACAGAGCAAGCAATAAAACATTTAAAATTGATATTAAGCAACAATGAATGCACCTGTGTAAGAGATATATTCCCTATGCCTATGCACAGGATATCCTCCCACTCATATGGAAAGGAAAATAAATTCATTAGCGCCGTTCACCTGCAACAAACTGCATCACTGGAAAGCTCTGAGGCACATAGAAAACATAACCTCAACTACCTTTTATTATAGGGTTTGTATAGAAAGTACTTCACTGCATAATAGTGCACAGCCCAGGGTGTGCCAAGTATGATGATGTGATGTGATGATGTGTCTCAGTGATCTTACAGCTGGACTTGGTAATCCCAGCGATCTTTTCCAACCTTAATGATTCTGTGATTCTAAGTTGTCCAGAAAGTGTTTTAACTGGCCCTAAATACTGAGAGACAAAAAGGTCAGCTCATGATGGTCCTACCAGGCTCTGCTGACCTCATCTGCAGCCAGGGGACACAGCCCTCTCCAGGACAAACATATCCATGGAGTGCTAAAATGGGAAAGTTTCCCATGGAGATTTATGAAACCAAGTCTCTTCTGCTAACTTTGGCAAGAACCAACAACACCTGAACTCTAGGCTCCATCCAAATCAAAAAAACCCATTGTTTCATGGCATCCTAGCTGGAAAATTGGCCCAGGGGTTATACATAACCCAACTACCTGCATTTCACAGGCTACCGTCTCTCTAAATCCCTATCTGACATAGTCACTCACATGCGCCTGAAACACTTTCCTGAGACATTTGTGTACCTTGGGGAAAAAACAGGACAAAAAAGAGTGCCACCAACAGCTAATCAGTGCAATCAGTGGGACTCTCAGACCAAGACTGCACCAAAACCAACCTCCCTCTGCTTTGCTTTAAACAACACTCACTACTGGATTACATCAGTCCTATGTTTGCTCAGGAAGTTTAAGAACACAAGATCCCTTTTGGCACTTCATTTGCAGACATGATAATTGTCAGGAGATGGAGAAGCTCAAGGATGCCATTTCCTAAGCTTTCCCGCCTTTTCTGCTTTCCTGACCACAGCACACTGTGAGCAAGGCAGGCTATTCTATTCACTCCACAGGCCAGGGATGGACAAGATAAAGGATTTACAGGGTCCCATACTAAAGAAAACCCTCAACCCACAAGCCTGCTCTTCCAGCTACCTGGAGAGGCAACATGCTTTTTTCCAAAACCAAAATAGAGAGCATAATTTAGAATGATGATGCTTTGAACATTTAAATGGTTCTAAGCCCACTGTTACCATTTACCATATTTAACCAGGCCTCTTACTAGAAAACTCCTTCCAGCTATTCAGTCTTGTTAGATTTATCAAGAAATTGAACTGGTCTTCCATTGTAGAATCCCAGAGTGGTTTGGGTTGCAAGGGACCTTAAAGCTCATCCAGCGCCACCCCTGCCGTGGGCAGGGACACCTTCCACTGTCCCAGGCTGCTCCAAGCCCCATCCAGCCTGGCCTGGGACACTGCCAGGGATCCAGGGGCAGCCACAGCTGCTCTGGGCACCCTGGGCCAGGGCCTGCCCACCCTCCCAGCCAGCAACTCCTAATTGCCAAGAGCCCAAAATCTGTGCCTGCCCTCTGGCAGTGGGAGCCATTGCCTGGGTGCTGTCCCTGCAGGCCTTGTCCCCAGTCCCTGGGCAGCTCTGCTGGAGCCCCTGGAGGCCCTGGCAGGGGCTCTGAGGTGTCCCTGGAGCTTCTCTTGTGCAGCTCAACAGCCCCAGCTGTGCCAGGCTGGCTACACAGAGAAAGTGATAGCAACTATCTTTGACCCCTGCCAACATTCTCCATAAATGGGAAGAACAGGACTTGATCCCATAATCACCATCACCGTATTCAGGCTTAACTGACCAACAGGGTGAGGTGACAGCATGTGGTGGAGGAGGAGAAGTTTTCCCAAAACATCACCCAGAGGTTCTGGAGACACACCCAGTTTCAGCAGCACTGCCCTCCATAGGCATTCCTATTTTCAAAGCTGGACTTGAGAAGTTTGACATTAAACTCACATCAAGAGCAGTGCAATCTCATAACTCTGTGACTTTCATAGCCACTTTGACCAGCAGAACTTACATCAAATTGAAGACTAAGCATTTTTGTTATTAAACCCTCTGAAGTAAATCAGAATAAAATCAAGGCTTAAGAGCAGAGTTCCTTTAAGACCATGTACATTAAGAGACATTGACATCAATTTTCACTGACTGCTTGTGAGTTTGAAATAAGCTTACTTGATCCACCAGAAATGAGGTTTCCAGTTACATCTACTTTTACTGAAATTTTTGTTTTCTGCATGTTTTATGGGGAACATTTCTTTTACTTTATAGCAAATGGTGATCAATCTTCAACTACAATACAGTACTGAAATATTTGAAAAACACTACTGCAAAAAATAAAGACAATCATACTTGATTTCAGGTGTGTGTGTGTGCATGTGTGCTATTCAGGTATCCTGTTTACCTGGAAAACAAAACTGTAGCTCACACTGAACTAAAATCCCACTTCAAAAGACTGTAATCTCCTCATATAGAAATCCATCCGATCAACATTTTGAATTCTGATACAACAACATGACACTTCCATTTCTAAAAGCTTAAAGGCAGAGTGCCTTGTTATAAAACTCTGTCAGGTAATCTGGGGGAACTTGAGTTATCCGAATCAAAAAAAGGTAACTATTCATACATAACAATAAACTATCACTCTATTTATGGTAATGAAAATAATAAAACTCTTCTCTTGCCTTCTCACTACACAAAATACACAGTGACATTCAACAGAAGTTTAAATTATGAACAAAATTCCATATGCTCATCAAAACATCAAGTTATTGAAGTTCTTTGTCTTTAACAGCCATGAAAGCCACAAAACCCAAAACTTTCATATCCAAAGCAACAGAGGTCAGCATCAGTATTTTGGAGACTAAAGTGCCAGGATCCTTTCTGTCTGGTAGTTCCCCATCTCTCATATTGGATCAGTTGGGACCCTCTGTGATTACAGAATATCATCTGGATGGAAACATAAACATGAAAACCCAACAATATCTTTAAGATAACAGAAGTTCAAAACTCACAGGCATCATGGCAAAGCACCAAATTCAGTCTTTATAAAGTCAGAAAGCAGCATTTAGAACGCTCCAAGGATTTAATCTCATAGGTATTTTTATAGGTTTCTTGTTTGTTTTTCATTTTCTCTACTACATATTGAGGATGCAGAATTAAAAGAGACAAAAATTGAAAAAACCACCAAAACCACCATAAAAATGTTCACTTGCTAACCATCAATAATGTGAATTTTGGAATAAAAACATACCTAAAGTAACTTGGTACTGTAAGAGACAGCACAGAGAACCTGACATCTGTGATGAAGCCTGTAAGCTACCTGAGAATTTTTTCCTCTCATGTTTCTGGCATCCCTCAGTGATTCCTTCTCTGATCATGGCACTGTCTAATCTTGCCCAGCAGCTGGTATAGAGAGGGCAGGGAGGAAGCTGCAGTATTGGCTGACAAAAGAAAAAAAGAGAAGAGAAAAGAAAAAAAAAAGGAAAAAACCCCCTCAAATAAACCACATTAGTCAGCCATATCAACTTCCTAGAAAAAGAAAAAAAAAAGTTAATTTGCCTCAAAGGGGTAATTGATCCTGCTTTTAAGTCTCCCCAACTTCTGAGCTGTCCTTTCCTCTGCCACCCTGCAAGGGCAGCCTGTTCTCATCAAGAGATGAATGCCTTCATCTGACTGCTGTGAGAATACTCTCACCCACTTACCCCAATCTTCTGTAATCCTGGAGCTCTGGTCCTCTGCCTGAGAGCTTTTTAAATTTGTCTGAACCAGAAGTAGTTAAAATGAACACTGAGACCCTCTACTGTACTCACTGCTCACTGCCTGAAACCCAGGCAAATGTAGGGGAAACATGCAATTTCTACACACATACAAAAATTAACCCAGCATATCTGCATTTATTTGCAATTAAGTGCAGATTTGATGAACGTAAAGAGAAGTTTTTTCTCTTTTTTCTTACCCCAGTCAGTAAAGGTATTCTGATGACAGGAGTCAAGCAAGAGCATCAAAGACACACTTTAAAACATATGGGAGTTTGATGTGGAGAGCCAGAGGGAAGGTGGAGGTTGCCACGTGAATAGAAGAGAATATTTTCAGTAGGAAGGGACCTACAACTTTCTGGTCAAACTGCCTGACCAGCTCAGGGATGACCAAGTTAAACCATACTACAGCATAAGCACAGGGTGCCCAGAGCAGCTGTGGCTGCCCCTGGATCCCTGGCAGTGCCCAGGCCAGGCTGGAGAGGGCTTGGAGCAGCCTGGGACAGTGGAAGGTGTCCTTGCCCACGGCAGGGGGTTGGAATGATACAAGACTAAAGGTCCATTCCAACCCAAACCATTTTGGGATTCCATGATGGACCATCTCTCTAAGAAGGCTGTTCCAGGGTTTGACCAACCTCTCCATAAAAAAATGCTTCCTAATGTCCAGTCTGAACCTCCCCTGGGCAGTCTTGAACCATTCCCACCCTTCCTATCACTAGATCCCAGGGAGAAAAGGTGACTCCCTTCCTCAGGAAGCTGCTGCAGGGAGCAATGATGTTGTGCCTCAGCCTCCTTCCCTCCAAAGGAGGCCAGCCCAGACTCTTCAGCTGCTCCTCACAGGACATTCCTTCCAGCCCTTTTGCCAGCTTTGTTGCCCTTCTCTGGAAGCATCCAAGGACCTTCACATCTTTCTCAGATGGTGTGTCCAGAACTGCATGCAGTGCCCAAAATGACACTGCAACAACACTGAGCAAAGTGGGACAATCCCCTCCCCTGACCAACTGTTTTTGCTGTGTGTGATGCACACCAGGATGCGGTTTTCCCTCTGGGAATGCCATGGCACAAAGGATGTCACAGCTTCCTGCAGCCTTAGTTATCCCCCTGATATATGGAAGCCCTCCAAGCAACTTGTGTGAAACCATCAGATAGTCAAAACCAACAAATAAGCAAGACTTTGCTGAAGATTCTTCCAAAGGTACTCTGAAAATTTAAACATCCTAATTGGCCACTGAAATTATTTTGGCTTAGGTGATCATATCACTTCCAATATTTAACTCAAACTCCACATTAACTCAAGAAGTGAACATAAGGCTACAGCCACAGACTAAATGCCTAGCAAAAATAAGAGTTTGAAAAAAAGAACTGTGGAAATTCATTATACATTTACATTCATTTTTTCATCCAAAATTTAAGATTTGAACAAGACAGCAGCACTAAGCAAAACACGCAAAGCCACTTATTTGTTTAAGCTAGAAAGATGATATTTTCTCTAGTGAAAACAACTGTTATTTTAAAACGGGCAAAGGCAAAAATGTAAACAGCACCAGGCCAACATCTTAATGACACAGAAAGGAAGCAAGCTGGACAGGGTATAGAAAAGTGGTATAAAACCAGTGTTCACTAACCCCTCTACACATACAACCTAGGCTGAAACAGCATATACAGGATTCAAAAGAAAAATTCCCAGTTTAAGTAATCGTAATTCATAATCTTCTTCTTGGCACATGCCAGATTTTATGAGAGCTATAAATCTTTAACGTTATTGAGAAAAAGAAAGGTCTTGAAGATATACATGCCATGTGTATTAGCTCAGAGAAACTAGATTAATCTGCAGCAATAAAAAAAGCCAATTCTACTAAGCCTGATTAAATATTTAGGTCATATTGTTTCTGCGGCAGAATTTAAAAAATGCACAGCAAATAACATCTTTCCCTAAGCTTGAAGACTTAATCACTGTATTTTCAAAAGGCAGTTATGTTACAACACGACTCTACAGGAAAGCCAATATGAAAGTCTTTAAAAGAAAAATAAATGAAAGTATAAGCTAATTAAACTAGCACATGTTAATCAACACACTGAACTACCTGGGTACACGTGGGCAGAACGTCACGACATACATTACTGTTCATGTTTGATAATTTGAGTTCTAGGAAGTCCTATTAGTCACTACTCCTCTGTTCCCAAAGACAAACCCAAGCGAAATACATTCTGTACTCAAACACCAAATATATGGTAACAACAACTTATTAGATCATCCACTCCATGAGAATTGATTTCTATTCTGCCTGATATGTCACAAATTAATGTTATTTCATAAGGCACAAAGAGCTGAAAGGCAAATAATCTCTCTGCCTATATCAAGGCCAGGCTGGACAGGGCTTGGAGCAATGAGGTCTAGTGGAAGGTGCCTCTGCCCATGGCAGGAGGGTTGGAATGAGATGATTTTTACAATCCCTTCCTACCATGGGCCAGTCTAGGATTCTGTGATTCTTGCAACAGCAAAATACATCATATAAATAATGCAAAAATAGAATTTTGGATTGAACTTTTCATTTGTGTTTAGTATACTGCCACTGATGACGTGATGAACTATGGTACTGATGAACCACAGCAGAAATCTAATTATCTGTTTGTATTTCAGTACCAAGAACATTTTGAAAGACCAACATGCCCAGCTTCACGGGAAGATGTTCTGGGCTTCTTTGGGGTGAGTTTCTGCCACTGTGGTGTTAGCACAGTTAAACTGCCTAAGAAATTCCTCATTTTTCATACAGTTTAAGTATTTTTTTGAATTAATATTCTTACATTAGAGTCACAATTAAAATGAAAAAGACCTTAGGGGATCTCTAGCCCAACCTTCTGCTCAGAGCAGGGTTAAAACTGTATCCACACCTGAACAGAGGTTTATTTGATTGTCTCAGATGCCTCTGGGGGAGAGACTCTACAACATCCCTGTGCTGCTGTGCCAATTCTACCATGACCATGAAAAATTGCATTTTTCCCTCAGCCTGAAACCTCCTGACCATTCTCTCTCATCTTCCTGCCACACCCTTCTGTATAAAAAGCCTGGCTCCATCTTCTCAGTAGCCTTCTCCTACACATGGGAATGCTGCTCACCCTTTCTGTGAACCCCCTACTGTAGCCTTGCCACAAAGCCTTCTCTCCTCCAGGCTAAACAGGCCCAGTGCCCTCAGCCCACCTTCCCACACCAGCTCCCAGCCATCATGCAGCCCTCCACGGGACTCCCTCCAGTCTGGCAGCCCCTCTGCTATGTCTAGGGGCCCAAAACCTGGATGCAGTTTTCCAGATGTGATCCCACACAGTGGTCTTGTATGGGCACAAGTCAACACACATGGCACACTTGGATGTGTTTTACCAGGTCCTGTGGACATGGAAATGTCAGTTCTCAAGTAAGCCTGACTTGATCCTTTTCCACTGTTGACACTTCCCTTCTTCCCTGATCCCTAACTAATGTCCTCTGCTAAGTAACATTCTCATAGATTTTGAAAAATACTTCATTCCTGCAGGCCTTCTTTTAAGATGCAAGTATCCCTAAATTTATATCTTACATTATAAAGTGATGACAGGATTTTAAATTACATTACTGCAAAACAGCAGTTTGGCGACGAGGGGTCACCATGGGGTTAAAGGTGCCATAACAACATAGAAAAGGATGAAAATTATTTAAATGCTTAAGAAGTGATTATTTGTGATAATGTGTCACAGATGTAAGTTCCCATGCCCAGAAGCAGCACTCTGTCACAATACTGGCCCAATGTACACGACAGGCTTACGAGAGGAGTATTTATGCATGAACGTATTTATAGTGAAGGGGGGCAAGGAAATGAAAGCCAAACAAGTTCTGGAGATGTCTGATAGACTGAAAACAAAATGAGAAATATATGAGATTCTTCTACAGAAAAGGCCAAATTACTTCTGTACAGATGAAGTTCTACCAGAAAGAACAAAAGGATTTATATATTAAAAGCAGACAGAAATAACTGATAACCCATAAGCAAAAAAGATCTAAAAGAGCTCAGAGGAAGTGCCTATTCAGTTCTGATGTTTCAGACGAAGGCGAAGGCTTTAATCACCCAGATGCACTGGTTGCTTGGAAGGCACATATCGCCGGCAGCTTAAGAGATGCTACTATGGGAATGTTGTTTTGGAAACCTCCTGTCCTTTTATCCCTTGGCTAGACACTTGTGATAATTCACAGGCTCTGCATGGGATTACAGGGATGCTACAACACCCTCATTAACACAGGCATTTGCATCTCTGTCTGCCTGAACCTGGAAAATCCTGCATCGGGAGAAGCGGCAACAGAGGGCACAGCACACGAGGGCAGCGGTGTCTGAGCCCCTCTGCCCCACCCACTCTCCCACCCAACATCCATCCATCCCTCCATCCATCCATCCATCCATCCATCCATCCATCCCTCCATCCATCCATCCATCCATCCATCCATCCATCCATCCATCCATCCATCCATCCATCCCTCCATCATCCATCCATCCATCCATCCATCCATCCATCCATCCATCCATCCATCCATCCATCCATCCATCCATCCATCCATCCATCCATCCATCTACCCATCCATCCACCCATCCATCCATCCACCCATCCATCCATCCATCCATCCATCCATCCACCCATCCATCCATCCATCCATCCATCCATCCATCCATCCATCCATCCATCCATCCATCCATCCATCCATCCATCCATCCATCCATCCATCCATCCGATCCCCTGCTAACTGGGGTACTTGCAGACAGACCTCAGCACACAACTGAGTCACAGGAGCATGCCTCTACAAAACTTCATAGTAAATTTGTTTATTCATTACAAAACTAAGTGCACTTACTTTACCTAAAAGCTTGTAATTTCCTAAAATCGCTGAAGGCCATTACCATTAAATAGGCTGAGTCATTCAATGGTTATAAAGACCTGCTGCACATTAAAGTTGTTAAATCCTGATTCTTTTGCTTATACCTATAGTTTCACCCTCCATTTACAAATGTCAGATGATTCAATGTGCAATATTGTCTTTGAGAGCCACAAAAATGCCAGGGAAAATACACGGTGGTAGGAAATACCTCAGTTTGAGTACTTAAGAGACTCAGAATTTTCATAGATTCTTATTTTCTATTCCCAAAATCCATTGGAAAGCCTATTTGAAAATCCTCACTGAAGTGTGGGGTCTGAAAGAACTGAAAATTTCCATGTGTGGTGGAAAGGAAGGAGGCATTTGGAGGGCACTGACACCGATCATTTGGGTATTACACAGCCCTGCTTCCCTCCCTGCAGCCACTCATACCTATCCTGACTTCACACAAGCGGAGAGGGACATTAGTTCACTGCAGTGCAGAGCTGGAAAAATACTAGACGTATATAATGACATCAGTTAAAACGTGAAATAAGCAGCAGCCTGACAAGGAAATAAAAATACAATTAATGCTGTATTTTTGGCTACATTTTTGTTCCATACTAATGTTTACTTAGAACCATTTTAGTTTGTCAGATAAATCCTTAAAAGTTCATTATTCATTTCTTCAGATCACAGTGCACGGTTTTTTCTAAAGGGAAAATTTCTAAGCAGGAAAGAGTACATGTTGTATCAGAATAAAGCACTAATGAGCCAAATACCCTGCAACTGAGGATAAATTGCAGGTTCAAGCAAGTCATTATCTTGAGTCACCTCTATTTCTGTTAAGGAACACTGTCCCATAAATATGTTCCATTCAAAACAAACTGAGAAGACAAGACAGCAGTTTCTAGGATTCTACTAGAATGGCAAATAATAGTTTCTAAAAGAATTCCCTCGGTTTTTTAAATCTCAGAAAAATCTTTTGTGGAACAACTTATTGGTTTAAAAGTCTTTTTGTAACACAAAATCTATAAAGATCACATCTTGATATCTCTAAGGTCCCTTCTGATTCACCATTCTATGACCCCCACATTAGAAATCGAAATCCCAAATAATACAATGGGACACAACCCAGCAAATACTTCAGTGGCCTTAAATTTTTTTTCCAGCTAAAAGAAATCAAAATTGCATTAGCAGGAGTGGAATAATCCTACTTGACTTCTCATTTTTGCGTCCTGTAGCATTAAACATGCAGAAAACTTAAGTGACACAACTCAGAACAACCTCAGTCTGCTCTGTAAATTCATCTGTAAAACAACACTGGAAGTCTATCACAAAAATAGTTATTTCTCTACAGGTTTACTCAGATATTTTTTCTCTATCAGAAGAGATTCACAAGATCAACAGTTTCAAGGTTACACCAAAACAGAAAAGTTTAATTCCCCAATTTGAACACTCTATCAAGTTATACTGTTTCCAAAGAGCTTATGTGGCACAGTAATGATGAAAGGGCCATTCATAATATTAAAGATGTCACAGTGGGGCCTTCTTCCTCCTAACTCCCGCTCTGTGTGACACATGTGACGCTCTGGATGCCCTGAAAGGCTTCAACACACCTCAATTCTATGCTGATTTGAATCATACATTCTGCCAGGCAGTGACTTGCAGTCTGTAAGGCTCTGAAATACCACATGATTTTTTGGGATGGTGGAAGACAAATGAGTTGTAGTAGTGCCTTGCCCCCCAAAAATGACAGAATTATCCTGCTGGTTGTTACCTATAAGTCAGCAGAGACACAAAAAGTGGTCCACGGAAGAACAAACTATCTTGTACAAAACTGAGCTTTCAGAGTGGTGCACATTTTGATACTAAATATCTTTTAAAGCCAAACAAGCAATCAAACTGTCATTTTAAAGGAGTCCTGTGGCCATTAACTGCAGAGCAGGAGGTAAGATAGTTTAACTGCTCTGGTCCATGTGAGAAAACCCTGACACAGAAAGAGGCAACTGCTCCCTCAGTACCCCTCCATGGCTCACACTGATCCAATCTGTCCATCTGGGGAGCCTCCATGACCCGTGAGCTGGGGTCCTGGGCTGCAAACACTTCCAACGGCATGTGGGGCACTCAACTGCTCATGCCAGATGGGGGACGAGGGTATTACTGTCCCATCAGATGCCCACTCAGAATCCCCAGCAGGTTCAGCCAGGCTTAAACCAAGTTCAATGATATTTCCATGTTGGAAACAGCTGATATCAGCCTAAAACCTCACCTCCATATGTTACACACAGGCAAAAACAGACAAGCACGCATGGGGTACTGCTCTTGCTGTTGACATAGCTAAAGCAGCATTTTAGTACATTTCACCACAAATACACTCAATTCTTAGTAACAAAGGATGCTTCTTTCCTCTTAAAAAATTAACTCATTCCATTTACATCCCTAAGTCATGCCAGCAAGAGCCCATTTGCTACTAATATTCTCTTTTCCCTTGTCAGAACAATTGCTGTCTTCCCTTTTGTCACAGCCTTTCCCACTAATTGCAATGACACCTCCCAATTTTGGAATGGTTGATCAGCTTATAAGCTTCCCCACAGCTAATCTAGGTCAACAAGCTACTAATAAGGCCAGCATATGTTTCTTTTATTTAACGCTATTGAGATCTTTATAAATCGCTTCTGTCTCCCAATAAAAGGCACCCCAGGGATTCAAGACCCTCTGTGGGTTTGGGGAGTAACAGTGACAGAGCAGAGAATGAGGGGTATAAAAAACACTGCACACAGAGTAGGGAGCCTGTGCCTGTGGTTAGTTCAAGGAAGAGAAGGCAAAGCTGCCCAAGGTTTCACCAGGTGACTCAAACAGCGTCTCCAGGTGTCCTACTGCACACACAACCTTGGCTACCGGCAGCCCACAGGTGAAAAGCAAAGCTCAGGCTCAGGGGCTTGAAGCTGCCTGATGTTCCATTTCCACAGTGCCCTCTTTCAAACACAGCCTGAGCATGAGAATATCATGAAGGCCCTTTTTCTGAGAAGACATTAGTTTTCACTCTCCTTGGAATGCTTAATAAAAACGGGATTACCACTTTTGCTGCACTACATAGGGGTCAAAAAAATTCTCATTATAAAGCAGTTTATCATAAACAGAGTGTAATTTTATCATAGAAACATAGAATGGTTTGTGTTGAGAGATTTTCAAGATCATGTCATTCCATCCCCCTACCACGGGCAGGGACACTTTCCTCTATCCCAGGTTGCTTAAAGCCTTATTCAGCCTGGCCTTGGACACTTCCAGTGACCCAGGAGGAACCACAGCTTCCCTGGGCACCCTGTGCCAGGGCCTCCACACCCTCACAGCCAGGAATTTCTTCCTAATATACCATGTAACCCTGCCCTCTGGCAGAGAGAAGCCATTTTATATCCAGGCTAGACAATAAATGCTTTCTTTTCTGAGAAAAATGTTACAAACTATTTCAAACTTAAGAAGCACTAAATTGTCTTTGAGGATTTTAATTCTTATTTCTGAGGCAAAGTCAACCAGTCAATTCTGCAGCCTTCTATTCTGAAGAGAATTTCTTGCCAGAACCTGTATCTTACAGCACATGGTAAATAACACCCAGGTGAAGGATGGAAAGAAAAATCAATACAGATTTTTCAAAGTAACAAATTCACCAGTCCAAGTATCAAATGGCAATATAAGTTTATTGGGATGAACAGGTCATCAGCTACTGCTTTAAAGCAAACACAGAAAATTAAACAAGCTGGTTAAGTTGCAGATAAACCTGAAGCCATATCCACAGAAATACTCTTTGCCTGTTCACCTCAGTGACATGAGAACTGGATGGAAATAATCAAGGATAGGAATTACTAAAAGCCACCTTTTCTATCAGCAGGCTCCCCTAAAGCATGGAATTGGAGAGTAGGGCTGTGGAGCTTCCTGCACTGACAGTGAAATTAACATAAGCCTGAGGTTAAAAATCACATTTAGAAAATTTAGAAAATAGTCATACTGTTGTGATAACTATCATTAAAATAATTTCTTTCTAGCATAACTCATATGTGATTCGAAAGAGGACAAAAAATTATCTTTTATTTTTGAACAGCTCAGACTGGAGGTACTTGAGTTTCATTATCAGAAACCAGAGATTTTTGACTATTCCCCTCACGTTATTTGCAGAGGCAGATTTCACTGCTTTAGTGAAACTGTTCATTACCCTCAATTCCCTCCTTTCTTCTTTTCTTTTGGCTAAAAAAGGAATGGGAAAGCTGATGCTCAGAGGGTTCACTATTGAGCAGTACAAAGCTGATGCTTAGAGGGTTCAGTATTTAAAAGCTCTGGCCACAGAGCACTAATTCCAAGCAGCTTCATCGTTTATTATGTTATAATTTAACCTGTGAAATCTCTCAATGTCTGCTGCCGTGGGAGCAGGAGCAGTCTCTTTTCTCTAGGGCCTGCCATTGTGAACACTTCCCTGGTATGATTAAGAGATCAGTAAACTGAGATTTAATTTAATGGCCCAATTAAGAGATGAAGATTTGAACCCAGGTTGTAAAACCCTTGCCTACTGATCATTCCTACAGTACCATTACAGCCTACCCAAGCCCAGGCTCCTGGTGTCCATGGTGTGATACAAACCTGTGTGTTTCAAACCACCCCCAGAGCTGTGCAGCCCTAAGCAACACAAACCCCATGTTCCAACAGTACCAACAGAGAAGGAATCGAGGAGGGTGGAATCAGCTTTTGTGTTACGTGTTAATAAATGTGTAGGTTATAAATCAGTCACTGAACATCTTACTAGCATTATCTTGCTTTTTGATTACTGAAAGCTGACATTCCTGGAATTAAAGAGCCTTTCAAAATAAGGTTTCCTAGTGTCAAAAGACTTCAACTCCCAAATCTGGAACAATTCTAGGAAGTTTTTAATCTGAAAAACTGCTCTAATTTAACCCCATTCATTTCCCTGCTGTAAGAAAGATGCCAGAACTATGAGCTTAACAAAATTACTGCATACTCTATTCACCTAATTTTATTTGCTCAATTTAGACATCTCAGTTGAAGTCTAAAATGCCAATGTAGCTCAAATCTTATAATTTAAATATCACAACTCCTGTATGAGATGAAACACTTCTGTTCTATAGCCACATTTCCAAATGAGAATTAAATTAGAAAGCAAACAAGTTTGAAGCATTAATGCAGCAACCTGGATTGCTTCCAAATTTTTCCCCTTAAGATGCACCTTTGATTTTATGAACTTCATCTCACTAGTTCTCTGCTCCAACTATCCCATTACTATTCTCCAATGGTAGAGGAAGCTCTCTGCTAAAGAGCTTCCCAAAAGCACTGTGGGCATCAAAGAAAAAAAGGCAGAAAAACTAGAAAGTTCAGAGTCTAAAGTTGTGTGGGAGACAAATTTGTTTATCTTCCTATGTGAGCAGCCTAGAGAATTTTGAGCCAGCAATTACATCTCATTATTGGCACTACTAAATGATATTAAGCAATTGGCAAATTTTAATTTCATCACACTCACACACTAACAATTTCAGATATTTCAGTTCAATGTGGCCTCTAATTCAAGGGTCAGATCACACAGGTCTTGCTGCTCTATAAGTATTTTTCTTCTTTGTTGAAACAGTTATTCATACAAATTTTTCTCAGCAAAGAATGGATGAAGAGTAGCCCTGGGAGAAGGAGCTGGGGCTGCTGTGGGTGAGAGCTGGACCTGCCCCAGCCTGAACCCCCCTGCCCTGGGCTGAGCCCCAGCGTGGGCAGCAGGGCAGGGGGGATCCTGCCCCTGTGCCCCTGGGCTCAGGTGAGAGCCCACCTGCAGAGCTGCCCCAGCCCTGGCTCCAGCAGCACAAGGAGCTGGAGCTGCTGCAGCCAGTGCAGAGGAGGCCACGGAGCTGCTGCCAGGGCTGGAGCCCCTCTGCTCTGGAGCCAGCCTGGCACAGCTGGGGCTGTTGAGCTGCACAAGAGAAGCTCCAGGGACACCTCAGAGCCCCTGCCAGGGCCTCCAGGGGCTCCAGCAGAGCTGCCCAGGGACTGGGGACAAGGCCTGCAGGGACAGCACCCAGGCAATGGCTCCCACTGCCAGAGGGCAGGGTTGTATTAGGTATAAGGAAAAATTTTATTTACAGTTACTTTAAGGAAAACATTGGACAGGATTTCGAGCAACCTAGTCTAGTGGAAGGTGTCCCTGTCCATGGAATGGAAGGTGGAACAAGATGGGCTTTAGGGTCCATTCCTACTGAAACTATTCTGGGATTGTATGAAATATGTTGCAGTAGCAATTCATTGCTCCTCTAGAAACTCACACATTACAGCTTAAAGACAAGTTTCAGTTCAGCATAAACAGGGCTTTAAAAGCACTGTTTAAAGTAACATCCTGTACTCCTTTTCCTAAACAACAGTCATAAACATTTTTGTTCAGGAAAATCCCATCAGACTTCTGTAAGAGGAAACCATACCAAAGAAATTAAATTACTAACATAGAAAACCATAAAGCAAATAAATGGTTTGGTTGGGGAGCTGAAACTTCTCAAATACAGCAGTATGTATCATCAAGGGTAGCAATTTTCACAGTAGCTTAAGAAACATAATCAACCCTACAAAAAGATGAAGACTTTTTTTTTACTGAAGAGTAAAAAGGGAATTCAGGGCTTCATCCTCCTCTCAGATGTGAAGAACTACAGCAATGCAGTCAGACTTTACAAGCACTGATGTTTAAGGACACTCCTCACAACTTATTAAAAAAAAGAAATAAACAATGTTTACAGCTGGTACACAGGCCTCCAACTTTGCTCTCCAAGCAGGTACAGCAGGGCTGTGATGACACTCAAGTACAACCTACTGCATCCCATAGCATGCACAAGCTACACACATCTCTGATCTGTACCCCTTTAAAGCACACATACTTCTCTAATTCCACTTGACTCCCACCAGCATCAGGAGAATTTACACAAACCTCTTTACTCACGTCATTCCCTGAATCTCCCTGAAACCTCTGTGACTACCAAAGAAATCAACACAAGTGCAACAACAGAATTCTTAGTGTCTCACACAGCCCTGCACATGAGCAGCTGTGGTGGTTATGTACAAAAAAAGGAAAACTGGATGGTGTTTCTAGCCCCATGAAATCATTCGATGTTAAAAGTCCACGTCTAATTAGTGAGGTGCATGGCAACCTCTAGTGGCATATGCCTGCTTAGGAAACAGCAAACATTCCAGAGCATGAAGCTACAGAAAAAGCATTTGCCTGAAGTGATCAGCCCTTTTCTTGTCACTAATTTTATTAGAATGACATGGAGAGGAGATGCCAGAACACAGCTGATCTGAAGAAGACCCTCCAAGTGTTACACATACTACAGCAGTCAGGCAAGCTGCAGAAAAGCCAGATATAATGAACAAAAGCTGTTGCCAAATAGGTTAAAGGAATTAATGCAAACTGACTTGCAGTGTTAAGTGACAAACTGAATACTCGCACTACTATGCAGGTACATTTAAATATAATTTTAAGATACTACAAACAGCAGCACTCCACAGTACAGTGCAGTACCACCCTCAGCAATCTGCTGATAAAAAAGCTCTGCGTAATTAAACACAAACCCATGGTAGCAGTGCACAGAGAATCTCAGAATATTCTGAGCTAGAAGGGACCCACAAGGATCACTGATTCCAGCTCCTCAGTGAATGGCCCATACAGGGATCAGAGAAGGCAAGGATTTCAAAGTCAAGGCAATCTACAACAGAGGACATCCAACACTAAGTGAACCCTGGATCGTACTAGGGAAACATCTATTACTTCTATTTTTAACTTCCAGCAGCTGCTTGTGATAGATTTACACAAATCAGACAATTTTCATGCTTTGCTGGAATGAGATACAAATTACCCAACATTATGAAGTTGTATTTTACTGAGCTCTTAAGTGCACTACATGAATATTCCCAGCTCATTCTTTCACAGAAAATAGTCTTCAGAATTTAAAACAATTGGCTGTCTCTGCTCAGAATAGGATTAGGAAAAAGCCTGTGTGGAAATGGAATTAATTCTCACATTAAGGAAGGAGTCATTAGAGCATCTGGTGAGGTTTAAATTATGACTGTCTATTCAGTTGTATTGCTAAGCAGATTTTAAGTGTTTCAGAGCTACTTAATTTAGAAACCTACACCCTGAAATACTTCATGTAATATAAATACTGTTTTGTTTGTCCTTTGCAGAAAACGCTTTCTGATTAAGATGCTTGTACTCTGATGGTGAAGCAGAATAGGAGCATAAACATATATATATATTCTGCTTTGTCATCATGAAACAAAGCTGGGTCCATCACTGCTGGCAAAATTTAGTAATTGTGGATAACAGACTTCTTAAGGCAGAAAAAGGAAGAACCATATATGACTTAAATACCAGCCCCTTAAGAAATACATTTATTTGTACTGCTTTTCTTGGTAACTGAAACTTCATAGCAAATCTAGTGTATTTTGAGAGGAAATTAGCTTAAAACACTCCCTTCATCGTGATTAAACCTGCCAAGGAGCCCAAGGCTGTAAAGTTTCTGAGAAGAAAATGCAGTAAAGTCTAACAGGAGACAGGCTGCTCCTGGAACTGGCTCTTCCTTCCAGCCTGCTCATGTCCTACTCCCATAGGACACTTTACAACAGATTTTAATACATTTTTAAAGTCGTGTCTTTTGATTTACAAGCAATCATGACCACAGCGACAAATTAAATTCCAGTCTTGGTGGTCATTTTTCCCTACTGTCCAGATGTACAGTTTTCTAACTCCAGAATAAGATCCTCTTTCCCTAATACTCCTCTTGTTTTTGCTGGTTCTGTTTCAAATCTAAAGTCACCTCCGTCATTACAATTTCCACTTATAATAATATAGAGTGCCTGGCTACAATAAGACAGAAGCTTAAAAGCAACAGCATGGAATGCCTTTGGACTATTTAAGAATGTCATAGTATACATAATACAGATCTTATTGCCTTTGATTTGCTTCTTCAGTTGATGAGTATGACCATTTTCTCTATCAACCCTTACATTACTTCCAGGCAGAACAATACAGCTCCAACTCTGCCAGCACCAAATGGCTGAGATAGCCAGTATCCTTCTCTCTGCTGTCCTATCAGACTAACATAACTAACATACCATTCTCCAAATGCACTGAGATCTCAGACTAATTTACAGAATCATAGAATAGAACTATAGAACCATTTAGGTTGGAAAAGCTCTTGATGACCATTGAGTCCAACCATTCCCCAGCAGGGCCCAAGGCCACCACTGACCCAGGTCCCCAAGTGCCCCATGGCTTTTAAACACCTCCAAGGATAAGGACTACAACAGCTGGACTCAATGATCTTCCACTCTGACAGAATCTCCTTTCCCTGTTTTCTGCCATTCACCCCTTTGCCTTCTTTCTGCACTCATCAGTGTCAAGCAGCAGAACAAGTCTTGTCTGCTTCCAATAAGAATATCACAGCTAAAAATCAAGCAGCATTGTTAAAGTTATGTTGTAACTATTCAGGTTGAGAGACATTAGGAATAAGGCTCCCAAACATTAGAGGATCCTAATAAAAAGCTGCATGAAATGAGTGAAAGGGAAATTCTTGGGTCTTGAGACTAGCAAGTAACTGCTTCTTGCCCCTAACATACCCAGAAGGACACACCTCACTTTGGGCTCCAGAAACAGCCATAGAATAAAACAGAACAAAATCAGAACCCAGGACCAAGCTCTGAAGTGGCAAATGAAGTATAACAGTAAGAACCAGACCAAGTTTTTGAGAGGCAGAGAATTGTATCTCACACCACACCAGGATCTCTGATTTCAGAACATTTCAAAGGCTTGGAAAACTCAGACTTCAAGTCTATGCTTTGAGAAATGAGCACAGCAAATATCTAAGACAATGTCTGTGTCAAGAAAGGGGAAAATAGCTCCATTTCAAACTCTGAACCCTCTTTACTTCTGCCAAGGGTATGAAAAGAGGGCAAGTGTAAGGCAGGTGAAAGGCACCAACACAATGCATTGATTGGTAACCTGTCCTACTTATACCACCAACTATTTTCAAAGAAGTGTCTTGGAGAGAATTAAATCCTTAAGAACAAGCTGTATGTCATGTTAACCCAGTCCTTGACAAAGTGTACAGGTACACAATTATTATTTTTGGCACGTAGTCTGTACCTGACAAGCCCTGTAACAATTTATTCCAGATCACATTAAAAAGGACCTTCCTAGTTTCCCTTGGAGCGTGGAGCAGGGCTGGCTGCCAAGATGAGAGGGATGCCTGGCACAGGGTTACCTGCCTTTACAATGTGCTCTGCAGCACAGAAACACAATAGGAAGGACCAACTTCAATATCTGCTTCTTCAAAGTTCTGGCCTTGTATTACAACCACAGCAGATACTGACTATTGACTACTATACAGGATAATAAACTTAATTATTTGGAAAGCATAGATTTAGGCTTTATTGCCCATATTTGCAGGGTTTTGTCACAAAATGATCATTTAATTATATCTGATTTTAAGAATAGACCTTTTGCCAAATATGCAGGAAGAAATTTGTAGAGAATCCATGCTGTGTAGCACTTGAGAACCAGCACTCAGTGCATTTTTATAAAAACTGAATACATGAATGAATTTGTAATTCAAACAAACCCCTGAAAACCTTCTGTTTTGAAGGCAGGTATTGAGCTGTTCTGTTAAGAGGATCAAAAGGCAGAAGTTTCTCAGACAGAGAAACTAGTATTTTTACTGTCCATTCAGAGCAGGTTCAAATACAGAGCAAGTAGGATTTATTCCGGGATTATTTACTTACTCAGTTATCATTTCTGCTGTTTAGTTCATTGATATCTACTAAGGCATATAAAATTAATGTTTCTGTACTACTAAGGCATACAAAATTCAAGCTTCTCTACTTCAGAGTTTCAGCAGAGATGATTTTTCCAGCAGGGTCTTTATATTTACCTGATGATCCTCTGAGCAGCATACTGATGAAGCGAGCGGAACTGTGCCGACATATTTGCTAAGGCTGCCAGACAATTTGTGTGAAGGTATTTGTCCTGTCAGAAAGAAGAGGAAAGATAAAAAAAAACAACACATCAAAATGTTGGGTTGGATATGCATTGACAACTCTGGCAGGAGTAATTCAGAAGACTGAGTAATATACGTTGTTTTTAAAGCACAGGAAGAAATACAAAGCGTATATACTCGGTGAGGTTTGAACATGTTTTCTTAAAATATAAGGCTTATAAAAGAGTGATTCCATACAAATTTCAGAGTGTATACACACATATATGTATAGGTATGTTTGTATTTGTCTTTCAATGTTCATTTACAGTTGCACCACAGCTGTAAGATATACACAAAGACATTTTCTTCCTCTCTACCTTTCTCTCTCTCCCTTTTGTAGTCTTATCCTAAAACTTCCTACTTCACAATTCTGAAGTAAGGTACAATCATAACTTACTTCAGAGCACTGGTCCCCATTTCAGCATCCCTGAAACCATTTGGCCAAATAAGCATTTATCTGATGGCCCTTTCAAAGTCAAGGGTTCTTGCAGAATGAAATTTGTCCACTTATCCAATCCAAAGGGGATTAATTTCCCTATTCAAGTCTAAAATATTCATTTACATAACATAACAGAGTCTAAATACTCAGAATATATGCCAAATTTGTTCTTATTCCTTCCAATTCTTTTTATCATATAAGTAACACCCTTAATTTTTGCAGTTTAAAATGTATTTAAGGCTTAATGTAATAAATTCCATGCCTTGAATTGTTGAAAATATTCAGAAATGCATGATACTATGTTTGCATTTGCAAAAAAGATAAAAAACCTATTGTGCATTCAAAAATGCACAAATTAAGTCTAGGCTATAAGGCTCTGAAATTAAAGCAGTTTTGCTTTGCCAGAGCTCAAAGAGGTCCTCTGGCCTAGTCCCTGTCACACTTCCTAAAAAACTAACAGTAAATAGACCTGAAATTTCCTCTTTTAAGTCATTCAGAGAGGTAAATAGCCAATTAGGAATAACTTCTTCTCATGAAACTAAGGAACTCTTTCTTCTAAACTGAAGATGGGCTTGATGCCTGAATGAAGGTCTTTAGAGAACCATACTCAATGAACTGGAAGACAACACAGAAACTGTGTTACGGGTTCACAAATACTTAGTTAACACAGCTGATCTATTTTCTTTCTTCCTGCAAAACAAGATGACAACTGGATGCAATAGAATTAATAAAATCCCACCCCCTGTTTGAAATTTAATTCAAGCTGCTGAGGTTAGGAATTCACAAGTGCTCAACACAACTCTTACCCTTGTCCGTGTCATGTTGTACTGGATGGTTCTTATCACAACCAGTATCAGAAGACTCCCAAGTGAGATCTCTGTTAGGACACGCTCAGCATACCAAGTAATGTTTTTCAGTATCTGCAAAAAGAAAAAGTTAAAAGAAAAAGGCTCTTCAGCACCTAGGGTCTGAATAAGAACATAGGAAACTGTCTGGAGTCTCAAATTCCTTAAGACATGAAAATTAGTTTCCAGTCTCAAATGTTACTTAATTTTTGTACTCCAAAGCATAATTAGAACAAAATTAACAAAAAAAAAAAAAAAAGTCAGACCTCTGCAGCATTATCACCTAGTAGATCTCATCAACTTTAAGTCATATGGAAACACAGCAAGTGTAGAAAGATGATTACATTTCGCACTTTGCTAATTTCTATGCCCTGTGCCACCACACTTATATACTCATCTTTACCCTTGACACTTTATGAAGTCTCCATTTACACCCAAGACACCTGAATAATTCTGCTGAGCCTTGCCATTTTCCCTCATCACTGGCTGGGCAAGAGGCAGCACACAGGAGCTCTGACTGATGGGCAACAGCACACACACTGATGGTCGGGGGCAGATCAACTGTGTGTTGGCTTCACACTGAAGGCTTTCCCTTGAAAAGTATGAAGTCTCTTCCCCTAATACTAAGAGAAAGTCATCAGCTAGATTAAGAGCTTTGTGCCTTTCACTGCCCTCCACTATCAGGGTGGATGAAGTTAATCACCATTTCCAAGTTTACTGCAGAAGGAGAATCAATCCACTCTTTCCTTGTAGCCAGCCAACCTACATGGAGGAAACACATGTACCCAACACCCTGCCTTGAAGGACTGGTAAAAATGACTCAACAGGAACTGTCCTAAAAACATGGAAAAGATCCTCTATAAATTCAGGGTTATTCTCGGTCAAAACATAAATATGTTTAACAAGGACTACTGCACACAAAGCTATTGCCCTGTGTGACTTCAGAGATAGGAGAGAGACTGCAGGAGAGCTGCACAGGGACTGGAGAGACAGGACACAGGGAATGGCTCCCACTGCCAGAGGGCAGGCACAGATTTTGGGCTCTTGGCAATTAGGAATTGCTGGCTGGGAGGGTGGGCAGGCCCTGGCCCAGGGTGCCCAGAGCAGCTGTGGCTGCCCCTGGATCCCTGGAAATGTCCAAGGCCAGGTTGGATGGGGCTTGGAGCACCTTGGGCTAGAGGAAGGTGTCCCTGCCCATGGCAGGGGTTGGAACCCTGAGATGAACTTTAAGGTCTCTTCCAACCCAAACCATTCTGTGAGTCTGCACCTCTGGAAGCTCTTGCAGAGTACAAGAGACATTTGCAATAGCATCCTTATTATGATTCATGTTTATTGGTAAGCTTAAAGTTTGAGATATAAAAATAATTTTTATTATATATGAAGAGACAAAATAAAATTCAGATACTTGAAACAAATTTTAAAATAATTTTTTAAAAGCATCTCCACTATCACATGCTGCCCAGTACCTGGCTCTTTGTCAGCACCTTCCAATTTCCCACAAGGAAGATAAAATGAAGCCTGTGACCATAACCTATAGATGGGGAAAACAGTATTTTATGGCAAGGGTGACAAAACATCCCCAGGTACAGGCTGAGGTGTAGTAAACACCTTTTGCAAAAAAGATCAAAAAATCAGAATAAGGGGAAGATGGAAAGACTTGAGAGGTATTTAAGGGGAGAATGGTCAAGGCTGAGAAACAAATAGGAAACCCGAAATCACTACAAGAAAGGTTTCCACAAATAGCAGGTGATGAGTGGATGCGGAAACCAATATAATTTCAGGTTATAGAAAGTTACTAATACTATTTTAAGACAAAGTGGTGATGGTATAAATGAAAACAAGTCATCCAAGGAGTTTAAGTAAACAAGGAAAGTAGTTGGGATGAACAACATTGATGATTAACAGGAAATGCCTGAAAGACAAAGCAAAATCCACACATATTTTCACAAAAAAAGGCAACTGAAAATTTTAAAAGCTGTTAGTGTAAGTAATTAATGAATCGCATGTACGAACTTCACTGCAAGAAGATATTCTGCTAGTGGAGAACTTGATCATCCCAAGGCTGCTAAGCATAAACATATGGTAAGATACAGCAAGTTCATGGGTTACTTCACAAATGCAAAATGCTAACGTAAGTGTAGACATCCATCCTGGTTGCCTTAATTATAATTTCTTAATAACAGCTTATTTATGACTATGTGAATATACCTGTTCTCAAGAGAAGATTTTATATAAAGAAATAAATTAACCACTTTGACAAGTATCTCAAGCATATATCTCAAGCTCAAATATCTGAAGCTCAGCATTGAAACCTTCCAGAAGAAAAACATATTGTTATATGAAGAATACAGTATATGATCATTAAATAATGGTTACTCTCAGTAATACATAAATATAGCAGGGATAAGTTGTGGTTGCACATTTAATTTCCTGACTTTTAAATGCTTATTGAAAATGTAACAGACCTTTTAAAAAATACAGCAATGAAAATGGGTAGTATAAAATACTATTTGTTTTGACATGACACACAATGTAAATTGAAACCAATAGTACATAAAGGGATGTATTTCCTCATGATTATTGAAGAACTAATTTCACTCAATTTGCTCTGAAATGATACCCAAGAGTTTAGGTTTGGGTTTTTTCCCCCCTCTTAGACAAAATACACTTATTCTGGCCAAAAAACCATCAACTTAACTGATTAAATTTCTAATAAGTTAATTTTTCTAGTCTCTGATTTATGAGTGAAATAGCAAAGCAACCTCCTCCCACAAATAAATAATCCTTATGTTTCCTCCCACCCTCTTTGTTGCTATTTTGTGGGGCATATCCCTGCACTTCACCAACCAAAGTGGAAGTTCATGATTCACTCTATGCTGGAACTGAGAGCAGATTCCATCATGTGCTCTCTCCCACAGTGTGTCCCAGTGGGATAAGAGGAATGTGACTGGGACAAGTTAAGTAGTCTCAAGCAGTACCTTGGGCCCTCCAACATCTCCAGACACATCTTTCTCATCCACCATGGGTCTCTGTTGTATATAGAAGCCATCATCCTTCCTGTTTTCCCTCCCTGTAGCTTATTCCTGCCTCCTTGCCCTCCCAGACCCCATTCCTTCTCAGCTCTTTCTTCTACCTGCTTCCACTCCCCCACCCACACCTTATCATCAAAGAACCATGGAATGCTTTGTGTTAGAAAGGACTTTACAGCTCAACCCACCTTCCACTATCCCAGGGTGCTCCAAGCCCTTTCCAACCTGGCCTTGGACACTTCCAGGCATTCAGGGGCAGCCACAGCTGCTCTGGGCAACTGAAGCCAGGGCCTCACCACCTTCACAGGGAAAAATTTCTTCCCAATATCCCATCTAATCCTGTCTTCTCCTCTGTCCTACCCTGCCCATCCCAGTCTGTCATCAAAAAGAAGCCTGACTTCACCTTCCTCAGCTTTTTGTCACTGTTCCTGTCCTGCCTCTTTATTCACCTCTCTTCTCAGCATCTCAAAATGTTTAACTCTTGTTTAACTCTTGTCCCTCTCCCCTACTGCACCATCCCATGTTCCATGCACAGCCAGTCCCAGCCTATTTCAAATTTCTCCCAAGGGTTGTCACATCAGGGCTCCCATTCTTACACATTTTCCTCAACATGTGGAGATGGGATTTGGGGACTTGAGTTATTGGTGGCCTTGGCAGTGCTGGGGGAACGTTTGGACTCGATGGCCTTGCAGGGCTTTTCCAAGCCAAAGGGTTCTGTGTGGTTTCAAACCCTGCCAAGCAGCAGCAGAAACGTCCCTGGGAGCACAGTCCTGTCCCACGGGAGCTGGGAGCTGCACTTGCACAAGCTGCAGCTCGTCCCTGCCTATCTCAGCTGATAACGTGATCCCTGGGCACGGGAGGATGCACACAGCCCAGATGGCTCTGGGAGCAGCAAAATGAGAATATTCAGTTTCCACAGACGTCAGGCCACCTTCGGCTGCGTCCCTGCTGCACAGATGGAAACAGGCTGCTCCCTGTGCCCAGAGACTGATAATTTGGTCACATTTAGTCATATTATCAGCAGCAGAGCCCTGGCACAAAGGCCACCTGCCAAATTTCAGATTCCTAATGCAAAACATGAAGTTACCAGGGCTCATTAAGTAACGCGTTGAAAGCTGAAAGTATGGACAAAGACATGTTAATGCTCCAGTCTCATCCCAGAAACCTTCAGTGAAACCTTCCCTGAAACTCTGAAAACACCAACCTGGGAAAAAAGATAGTTACTAGTCCTTGAAATAGTACTCTTAAAAATATATATATAAATTCACAGTTATGAAGCTACATACCAGAACCTGTTAGCTCTCCTCTACATTGGGGAAAGCAACCTGAGCTGAAATGGCTATTTCAAAAACAACAGCAGCAACCACCACCATCCATTCTGGGTTTTAGAGGCATGAAGCATGAAAATATCTTAAATTTCAAAATCCTTTACCTGGAACCAGTGCCCCCACGCTGACCAATCTCATTGGTTTTCAAGTTAACAGTTAAAAAGGTAAAAAAAGAAAAAGCTTACTCCCTGGGGTTGTCTTGCAAGAATAATTTTAAAATAAATTAAAATGTTTTGATTGATTATTCTGTTGAATACCAGGCTCTTGGATAGTTCCAACTTAGGGAGCACGAACTGCAAAGATGCAAAGAGCAGGAGCTCAGTTCTACATATACCAAGCAGTGAGATTCTCAGTTTCCCACAACTTTACTCATGAGATATTTTTTAACACACTAAAAATAAACACAGTTAAATCGTGATTTACAGTGTATCACCATTTACTACAGCATAAAGTGCTACAGTAGCACAATAAGGTTACTGCTACATAAAATACCTTATGATGTTATTTTGATGTCTGATGTAATTATTGTTAGAATTTCATAAATCAGAGACAAAAGATCACCAATACTTGTCCCTCTGGGGAATTCTTACATTTACTTGTTTACTCTGCTATTATAATTATTGTTATTATTAGTGAAAGAAATTGAGTTCTGTGTGGTTACAGTGACCCCACTGCATTAAACCAATTGCAGGGACAGGACCTATGATTTGGATCATATTTTCCAGGCAGTTAAGACCACATTCATTTTAAATAAAAAATGCTTCAGCATCCTACAGCAGTCAAAAAGAGTTTCTGTGGTTTCCTGAACTCCTTACCAGTTCGTATAATCACCAGATTTATAAAACTAAAATTAATCCTAAAAATCAATAAATAAATGTGGGTTAAATGCCACAAAGGAAAATAGCCCATAAATGAACTGCACAGTCATGGTTCTTATAAGAACAGTACACAGGATACACAGCAGAGAGAAAAACAGGTTGATCTAAAATACAGCACATGTTTTTTTCTTCATCTTTTACCCAGGTAAAAAAAGATGGAGGGAATAAAAAAAATTCTGCTGTAACTGCTAAAATCTGGTATGTACTTGCATGAATGAGGTTTATGAAACTGATGCTAGATGCTTACATTTTACAGAAAAGCCTACACAGATTATCTGACTCCCATCATTTTGCAGACCTATAATATACCCTCTTAGGCTTTAGGATATGTGGAGTCAATATCTAAGCAAGTATGAGACTAATTTCATACTTAACATTAGAGTTTTTGAACAGTAACTTGCTCATTCATACCTGAAAACATCAACTTAATTAACTCAAAGACATGGGTGAGGGGAATGCATTTGTTAAGTATGACTTTGAAACTTTTTTTCTCTTACACTTATTTCCCTCCTTGGGATCTGTAGGAATGTGTAGGAGAAGCTCACACAGACAGGCCTGCAGCACCTCCCAGCCACCTCTCATTATCCACCTAAGAACCAAATCCAGCAAAACTCTGGACACACAGCACTATTAACAAATGGAACCAGGCACTGCGGAGCAGGAAAACACAGCCACAGAGGAAAAGAAGCAGTTATTGAACATCTGAAGTAAAATCAAAAAAACTGTGGAGAAAATGGCAGAAGCAAAGTCATGACTGAAAAAAGATCAGTGCAGGGTTAAAGGAACAAGGTGGGGTTTGTGTTTTTATTAAGATACAAGTAGTAAACCAATATCCACATTGCAAGTGAACACTACAACTCTGTTGGCACAGTTAGCTGAAAGGCAGGATAAACCGGACAAGAAAACTTGATTTATGCTTTCATTCCACAGCAGGATTCTCATTAAGGAATTTTAGGGAAATCTTCCACTTTTACTCATCCAGTAAGGAATTTATTGAAAGACTTATTGAATTTATTTATTGTGTAAAGCCTCTAAAATGAACAAAGAGTGATAGGAGAAGAGACTGAGGCAGGAATGACACCTTGACTGCTAAATTCCAACTCTACGCAAGCCCAGTTTAAGAGAGAGGATAAATGGCTCTGTGACACAGAGCCTAAAAATACACATCACACATACACCTCTGGTGCACATGTACAGGTTCAAGGCACACAAAGTTGAAGGCAGGAAAAAGCTTCAAGAAAATATTTCAGTCATCTGTATGGTTACTATAGGTGCTCCTAAAAGCTGCTTCCAAAAAAGTATTCCCAGGAAACTGCATTAAAATCATCTCTTCCTGCTTTCTACACACATGCTATACTAAATAATATGAAATTTCAGAGAAAAAATACTGTAAGTCTGGAAATTCACCTGGGAGAGAGTCCTGTTTAGGAACCTTGAAACTTGCTTTCAGCATTTTGCATTTCAACAACTTCTCAAAGATAATAATTCACAAAGATAATAATTTCCCCAAAAGAGAATTTCTGTTTCCCAGTCAAAAAAATAAATTAAATCAGTGCAAATATCTCATGTAGTATCATAGCTTTAGAAGCTGGGAAACTAGGACATAATTGTCCAAGGTATTCTCCTGCACAGATGGTCAAGGTCCATCAAAGCTAGTAAAAATTTGGCTCCTGCTATATTGACAACATAAAATAGAAATTAATCTAACAGAGAGACAGAAAAAGAAGTGCCAAGTAAGGAAGTAACATTTAGTATGGAAAATACAACTCCAGCTAAAGGCTGCATCACACTAGTTAAGCAAAGCTTTTCAAGAGAAATAAAAAATAAAAAAAAGGTTTCCTGTTTTTTTTCCTCTTCTAGGCCCTACACTTCCATGGCAAACATTCAGCCCCTTTGAGGCAGCCTGCCCAGCTATTACTAGGCTAATTTGTAACAGGGAACACCAAAAAAGACAGAGAAAGAGATATTTGCAGCAGTTTCTCTACAGGAGGGAGTGTGTTTGTTCATTTCACTTGGGAAAAGTTTTGAAAGCAGTCTTCAGGTTCCTTCTTCTTACAAAAGAAAGATGTGTATGCCATCAAATTTGGATGAACTCATACAGCCTCTGCTGAGGGAACAGATTTGCCAATGTATCTTCTTAGCAGTAAATATTTAGATTATTTTTAGAGCCGAAGGATTATTTACCAAAACAACAACTCACCACTTCATGAATGGATCGGTTGAAGCCATCATCCTCTGTGAGGATCAGCAAAATGATAAGGGCCATGTAAACATGGTGTGAATTCCTTTCTTCAACGTGATACAGGATTTCAAGAATTGGCAGAACCTTTAGAGAAGGAAAAATGGGTATCAGTTTAGTCTTCAAATACCTCAGACACTAAACAGAGGAGGCTCTAAAGGTCCCACGTATTTCCCTGCCCTTGGCAATTCTTACCAACTCCTCCCTCTGGAAACAACCACCCCTGACCAGCGATATACAGTGTCCAAACACCTTTCATCTGCTTCATTCTGTCACACAAGAGAGTCTAAACAAGTGTTTTCTTGTGGTCAGAAACGGAATTTCAATCCCTAGTAAATGAGATTCCCAGCCATAGCAGTTATCATAACCTCCAAATGCTTCAGTCCTCCTCTCTACACTACAGGGAGAAGAGAATTGTTAGACAAGATTTTCACCAGTCCAAGCAGGAAAACAGTTGTGTCTATCCATCTGTGCTACCACAAGCCTGCTCTGAAAAGCCTTTCCTCCTCAAACCTAGCCAAGTACATCAAAGCTGAGGTGAACAGAGGCATTTTGAGACATGGAAGATAAACTCCATTTTGGTGTGTGAAGATAATACCAGAAAAAGAAAAAACAGTTTGGGTTTGATTAAGACTAGAAGAGGCCTGTTTTTCCAATTTTAGATAATATGCAGCCAAAGAGAACTGTCTGATCATTATGATTAGAGTTCAGCCCAAGGTCTTGCAACATTTCCACCAGGATGAACAGCTTAAGCCAAAGCCTTGCAATAATAATGAAAATGAGATTTCATTGCAACAGCAAGCATACCTGAATGCTAGTCTAAAGTTAATCCAGATGCAAACATTGTCTCTCTACCAAATGAAAATTAGCTCTCTACTGGCTCAGTACAACGTAGTACAACTCAGTACAACGTACAGCCCAGCTTCCCTGGGCTGCAGAAATAGGCCGAAATCACAAAAAAGCCCTGGAAAAAGGAACTGGAGAAAGCCCTCAGTTCCAAGAAGCTTCTAGACATCTAAAAATTTGCTGTTTTTCAAAACAGGCCAAAGGCAGCTGGATGAATCATGTGAAACCTATTCTGGTGAGCAGCCAGGACACCAAGTGCTTCACAAACCTCTGAAGTTACCAAAATGTTCTCTTACAGTCAACCATCCTCGAAGCAGTTGGGACATACTAAATCAGTTTTTATTAGGATGAAATGAGAGTGCTCTGAATACTGCAGGCCACAAAACTTTTTGACACATGCTTTGGTCAGGGTCAAGAGAAGATGACAACAGAAGCTGAAGGAGAATATGCTTACAGTAACATCTTTATTAATATTAAATCAATATTAAAATAAAATATTTTTGTAAAATTACATGTTGCAAACATCCTTCCCTTGCTGTTTCAAAGGATCCTTCAGAAACCTCTCTCCCCAGTGGAAACTAGAGTACCATCTTTGTGTTTTCTGAATATCAGTCTTGAGTAAAGACCAGGTTTTCCCTAGAACTTCCAATTAGCACATAGACAAAAAATATTGTCCTTTTTGTTGGATGGGGAGAGAGAGAGACAAACATCACTGCATTGATCCACCATTCAAATTGTTTCCATCTCCAACACTTGCATGTAGCTTTGCACTGTAAAAGTTCTGTCATTTCTAAGTCCAAGAGTTATTACAATAAGCTGGATAGAGCTGGAAGCAACATAAAACTAATGAAGAATTGCATTTACAACTTTGCAGGGAGAACAACAAAAGCCTTGCTGAAGGTAACCATTGGAACAACTTAGTTTTCCAGACAGATCCCAGATGGAAGCACAGGATGGTTTGAGTTGGAAGGGACCTTCAAAGATAATTGTGACTCAGTCTGGTTGTGTCAAACCATACAAACCACTCTGGCAAAACATACTCCTTCAGAACAGCTCAAAATATCTCTCTGTCTACACATATTAGTACTAATTGTAACTGAAAAAGTCCATTCATGTTCTCAAGTGCTCCAAGTCCTACAAGTGTGTGGCTACAAACTACATTTAAAAATACATGATACTGAGACATTGCAGCCATTCCCCTACAAGCCAATATGTGAAAGTGCTGTTACTAAAGCTCCATACTTGCTACTGAAGAGTAGTCTGCCACTCCAGATCATGGCAATCAGTACTCCTGCCCAAAAAAAAACTCTGCTGCTTCCAAAACCTCCACTCCTTTGACCACGTTTCCCTTTCTACTCCTCTTTCAGGCTCCATGCCATCTACACACTGGACAAGACTCAGGGAGGCATATGGCAACTTAATTCTCTCCTATGTGCCATTTCTGGATGGAACCAGAATCAATTTGTACACTTTTCATAATTCTTCCTCCTTACAACATTTCCTCCTTTGTATATTGATTCCTGAGGTGCACACACATCTTTAGGACAAGTATTACTGTTCTCAAAACAAAAACTAGTTAACAAGCCACCACTTCTATAAAAAAGATACAATAAAGATTCAATTAAAGTTCTAATCATATGAAAATGTAAAATTTGAAATACTCTGGGGGAGAGGAGTCTTGTGAGGAGCCTTGGGTGGAACCTGGAGGAGACAGTTTTGTTCAAAAGAGGAAGACTTTTAGGTAGTTTCCTTGAAGAAGTTTGGGGCTGAAACCTGGGTCTCAAGTCTCTAGAAGAATTCAAAGAACCCTGAGAGATGCCTGGAAGGAGTCCAGGAGGATTCTGGAAGAGACAGATTCCTCCAAAAGAGAAGAATCCTCTCAGTTAATATTTTAATTATATTAAAATTTATATAGACTTTCAACCAAAATACATTTCTATACTTCTATGCTGCAAACATAGATTAAAACTTTAATACCTATCTTCTTACACAATGGTTTTATCCAATCTTATACTGAGAAGAGAGCCACCACTTCTTTTGTATTGCTGACCCTTTTCTCACAACCATCACATCACCTCTACTGCACCACTACTAACACTCCTCCCTCGGGAGCAGCTTTTAACTGGCAAGAAACAGCCACCATTAAAAAGTTACTTTTAATCCCTAAAACAAGTGGCAGGTAAAAACAGAGACTGGAAATTGCAGGTGCTATATCAAGTCCAAGGTTGGTTTCCCCAGTAAAGTTTAAAAATAGATTGTCTTTAGTACTCAACAAAATACAAGCAGCAACCTGCTTAAGACAAATTTATACTACAGGGAAAAATATTGCTGTAGCATCAGCTGATATAAATACATATCATGGATGTTATTTCATTCCAATGATGTTGAACAGCAACAAAATCTCAACTCAGCAGCCAAAGAAAACACATCGAATAGCTCATTTCTTACATGCAGAAATCTAACTGGTATATTTACTTGCAACACTGGTGCTTATTGCTCTTTCAAACAGAAGAAGGCTTGACAGACTCCCATCCACAGACCAGAACACTATGCTTATCAAAAAATGTGCTAACTGCCCTCTACTTCAGCTGTCTCACCACTTTCTGGAGGATCCCTGCAAACACTTTGAAAAGGACAGCCCAATACTAGATGTAAACTTCTCTAACATCAGATATTTAATCAGTTATTTTAAAAAATGAAGTAAAGAAGGACACACAAAGATCCTAATCATTTTGCCAAGCAGAATTATGTTAAGAGCAAAAAAAGGTTCTTTATTAACAATAAAACACAAAGTCCAACAGAAGGTGAAGGTATTTAGCTGTAACTGGCAGAGGGAGAATCATACAAATGAGGAAGTGAGCTGAGACAGTATCTGTTATACCAGCTAAGAAAAACTTTTAATTTAAAAGTTACACTAAAGTTGAAAAAGAGCAGAGACACATTTCAGAAAATCCTTATGAAATGTTACAGAGCACCTTCTGGTGATGTTTCCTGGGCACAGAAAGGGAGACAAAACAGGGGAAAACACAACATATGGGATGCTGAGTGCATCTTTCCTATTTCACTGAGTGCAGTGAAATAGGAAGAACCTACAAAACCCCCTAAAGTTTAGGATGAACTCTGAGCTGCCTGTGGACGTGATCTCTCACACAACACCTATATAGTTTACACCCCACTCATCCAACTGCCTCTGTACAAAGAGGCCACTGATTTACATCACATGCCTCTAAAAAGTCCTCCACCCTCATTCAAAGATCATTTTGCCTCTGGATTAATGACCTTACTGTTTTTCTCCTATATCTCCAGATAGTGGGAATCGAACCTCCAGGCTTCAATTCTTACCATCCCTCTCTGCAAGCAGAGATTCCTGTTTTTTGAAGGATTCCCCTTTATGAAGGCACATACACATCCTGAGGCTCCCCAAGCTCTTCTCTGACCAGCTAGAGTTAGCTTCCCAGGCCTCTCACAGTGTTACTGCTAACTTTAAAGCAAAACAAAAACTTCCATGTTTCTCAACATGGAATCCGTTTTTCAATAGTCTGTAATTATTTTTAGTTACAGACTATTGGAAGTACAGTCTGGAAGTACACCACCAGAAATAGTGCACAGTGTATCAGCACCACACTTGCCACACAGGGAAGCCAGCTCCAGTACTCAAGTCCCTTTATCTCAATATCAAGTCTAAGACTGAATTACCCTTTTTCACCACAGGACTGCAGTTAGGAGGTCATGATTTCTTCATCCACCTAGCCCTCCCAGCCCTCCCAGTTCTTTTTGGGTCTGGCTCAGCCTGCCTTACTGAGCAATTAAAACTGCTCTTCTCAGTTGGTTGCTGCTTATCCTTATCTACTGGCCCAATAAAAACAAGAGGATTGGACAAAGATGTCGGTAACTTGTCAGTAGAGATCACAAAGAAGCAGCATGAAGAGCAAAATAAGAGAAGTTTCAAATGTTGGTATTGAAAAAAAAATCAAAATACCCACAAAAGCATACTGTTGACTTTTCAGTGATGCTTTTCTAATTTTTCCAGCTTTTCCCAAGAAGTGTTTAAAGTTGTTGATAATTTCTGGGATTTTCTGACTTTTTTTTTTTCAGGTGATAATATATGAAAATATCCTGCACTGCAGAGTACCTGAGTACCAGCATGACAGATGTACCACACTGTTTTTCTGGAAGCTTTACAGTGTATCAGAGACCATAATTATAAAACAATGCACACACTTGTCTAGAGCAACCTGGGATAGCGGAAGGCATCGCTCCACATGCAAGGGGCTGGAACAAGATAGGCTTTAAGGTCCCTTCCAACCCAAACCAATGTAGTATATGCTGTGTGTCTAAAGATATAGCAAATTGTTACGGTTAGCAGCTGTTAACTTGTTATATCACACACTAGCAGCCCCAAAAATTATACGTGGCCATTTGTTCACAGAATTCATGCGAAATGACTCAGCCCTTGCCTACATAATCTGCCGTGGACACAGGAGTTCAGTCTTGAATCAATTCAGCATCAACCATCTCATCCCAGTTTGCCAACAGTGGCGTCTATCAACTCCGATTTTAGCAATACATCTGCTAGGACTTGGACTGAAACCAAACTCACTCCATATCTGCCATCAAACAGGCAAGGGATCTAATTACCTGGCAAGATTTCAAATCTTAAAATGGAAAGGGTCCTCTATTCTGTTACCAATTCCCCTAGACAGCCATTATCTTATTAAAGGAATGCTTTTTAATAAGTAAGATTTGTTAAAGTGGTTTGTGACATTACTAAAGTGGGGAGCATAAGCTAATTTATAACCTACAAAACCATACCAGGTGTCTGTTATATTGGCCATTAACCACAATCCTATTTAAGCAGCTAAAAGGCACTACAGTTGTATTTCTATAAAATCTGTGAGCTGCTCCTTGAGGAGTTTCAGTCTTAGGTCAACCCTGTAAGACATTTGGCATGTTAGTCCAGTCACAGCTCATTTTGTTAACTATTACTCCTGAAAGCACAGAGACAGCTTGTGTAACTTTTTGGCCTGAATATCCAAAAACGATAAATAAAACTATGAATGGAATGATATCTGCTACCAGTTTCTCTACACAATGATCAGAAGTGGGCAGGTTTGACCTAAGTCATGATAGTGGCACAGAGAAAGAGGGAATCCAAGATGGTCTTGTAGCGTTAGCAGTACCACCCTTGACTGCGGTGACACGCTCAGCAGCACACTCCTGAGATGATGCAACAAAAATGCATAAGTGAGCTAGAAGTGGCAAATGAGTGATCCAGAACCTATTGCTCCCACTGCAGAACAGAGGCCACTGGCAGCTGGTGACACCCAAGCTTGCAGGGCCAATCCCTCGTAAGGAGAATAAAGGAGGCAGAGCAAGACTCACCAGATTCTCTATGTCTGTCCGTGCCAACACGTAGGTGCGCACATTGCTGTTCTGATGCAGAAGCATGTATAGGAGAAGAGTGGCTTGATCAGATTTCTGCTGATCACATAAAGCTGTGTATAAACTGTTAAAGTTGATCTGGAAAGCGTGTGGATTTGATGACGAAAAAGCAGTGTTATCTGAAATAAAGAAATAAAATAAAGTCTTTAACAAATACATTTATCATTCAGTTATTTGTTAATTTTACAAAATCTCTGGGGGAAATATTTAATACACCACAGAAAGGAGGAAACAAAAATCACCCATAATTCTTATTACCAATGGTCATAAACCATAATAGAGTCTTGTAAAGCTTCAGTTTTGCCAAAAAGCTGAGGTTGTCCTCCCATATGTGCTTCAGTAAGACCCCAGTACCTGCACAAAATATTCACATTTTTTCATAAAACAATTTTGTCCCTCTATATGACTTCCAATGCTAAGAGGGAATGTGATCCCAGGAGCTGGTGGAATGGAGGCAGACACAAGGTCTTCTCTGGAAACAGTATACCAATGATTAACTTCCAAACCCTGCACATCAAACTTACAGGTTTAGTTCTCTTGCATTAAGGCAGAGTCTCTCCCATCCATCCCTCTCTTGGTATAAAGGGTGGATGTGCATTGGTCAAGATTACTGTGATATCTCAGTGAAATGACTTAAGAGGTGTGTGGTGGAGAGTTTGGTGAGTTAAGTGATGTAAAACGTCCCATCACATTGTCTGACATCCCTCAAAGTAACAGCAGTTTGTTCATAATCACAACACACTCTGTGCCAGTGCCGGAAGTGAAAATAAAACAGATTTCTGTTCCCAGAACCTTTACCAGCCTCAACAAAAACGTCCATCTGCACAGATCCCTAAGGTCTAGAAATTCCCTGTGGAAACAGAGAAAACTAGTACTTACAGGGGGGTTTTGAAGAAGATGGAGAGTGAGACAATTTTTATATGGGCAAATAGCCATAGGATGAGGGGGAAGGGTTTTAAACTGAAAGAGAAGACATTTAGATGAGAAATCAGGAAGAAATTCTTCCCTGTGAGGTTGATGAGACCCTGGCACAGGTTTCCCAGAGGACCTGTAGCTGTCCCTGGATCCCTGGAAGTGTCCAAGGCCAGGCTGGACAGGCTTGGAGCAAGCTGGGATAGTGGAAGGTGTCCATGCCCAAGGCAAGAGAGTTGAAACTGGGTGATCTTGAAGGTCCCTTCCAACTCAAACCACACTGTGGTTCTATGATTTTAAGACCATATTCCTATTGAAGTTTGCTAAGTAGCTTTCAACACAGAAGAGCATGGCAGTTGTCATGTATTTTGAACAACATTTCCACCCACTTTGGATGGAAAAAGTGCTTGGAATTGCTGCAGGAGCCCTGCAGGAGCCCTGGCTGCCATTGGTTTTGTGGGGCCCAGCAGACAGTGTGCTGGGGAGCCATCACTCCTCTTGGCCAGGGCAAGGGAGGACAGCTCCAGCCATTGAGCTGGAGGCAGCAGGAGGCCCTGGAGCAAACAGAACTCCTGCCTGCAGGAGCTGGGAACCACGCGGAGACACAGCCCCACGGCAATGGAAACCCTGCCTGTCCCAAAACCACGCACCCGCGGGCGCCAGAGGAAGGCCAACCTGGGCCTTCCTCAACTACTGACCATGACTATGGACCAGCTGGATTAAAACCTTCCTGCTTTGGGCAGGAATTTCCCTTCAGGAGGAAAAACATGGATGTAGACAGCAATACCAGAACAATTCAGTCCTTGGTGCCACAGGTCATTAGCTGAGACGCTCCCCTTGGCTTTGCAGCTTCACTTCTGTGAATGTTTAAGTTGTGCCACTGGGATTTATAGCATTTCACTATCAGTTTTATTAAAGGATACTAAAAAGTCCAGTAAAATAAAATTCTAAGCAGAATAAAATAAACTTACCAGCAACACTAGCATATCCTGTATTATTCTGCAGAACATTAAGCTGATCAACATAAAAATTAAACTATTCTAAACCATGAACAAAAAAACCCCATACTGAATTCTTCTAGTTTTGTCCCAATTAAATTATAGAAATTATTTTTTTTAAAATGCCAATTTTCCTTTTATAGTATATATTATTACTGCAACTAGCTTCTTTTTTTCCACATTACTTTCCTCTTACAAACCCCTTAGAATGTTCACAGAAATCAAATTTAAGCCCAATTATGAGTATTGCTAGGGGGAACAAGTTTCTGGGAAACAATAAGTCATTCCATCAACACACACATGTAGAGAAAATATAGCTTTTCATGCTACATTTGACACAAAATAAGTTAATTCAAAATTTTATAATGATGTATGTATAGCGTGCTTTAATGAAATACATTACTGGCTACTGGTGGCATGAAACAAAGTCAACCAAAATGGAACATTAAAGAAAGCTTGCAGTTTAAAGACAGAACAAAACAAAAGCTTTATCAACAATTTGATCTCAACCACCTGTAAATGGTATCCAATAAATCAAAGAAGCATGTTAGGACTCAGAATTCTTCTTATGAGAACAATCCTCCACCTTCACAACCCAATAAATTTTCATAGGTAATGGTGAATTAATTTAGAGCTCAACCTGGTTAAAACTTAATGGACAAAGGAATACAAAAACTCCCCAGAAGAAAGTGCATAACTCAGGATATTACTGTGGCTTCACAGGTTGTCACACAGCTACTGAGCCCTGTGCACAGTGCCAACCTGCACAAAGCCAATGAAAGGTAAAACCACATGGCTCAGGTTCAGAGATTTAAGTGTGGATAAAGTACACATGGAAAATGGTGGAGTCCCCATCCCTGCAGAGATTTAAAAGCCATGTGGATGTGGCACATGGGGACAAGGGGTAATGGTGGCCTTGGTGGGGAATGGTTGGACTTGGAGGGCATTTCCAACCTAAATGATCCTGTGCTTCTGTGAAAGGCACAGGCTGCATACTGAGCTATCTAGATAGCACAAGCTGTGTTAGGGTATTCCCATGTTCAAATACGACCCTCTGTGAGTCAGTGCACATGGCACCTGCAGTTACCTGACACACAGACTGGATGCTGCCTTCTCAAAATCCAGACAAGGACCAAAACAACTCTGAAACCTCCCATACATACAAAACTCATGGAAGTGTTTATGTTAAACATTTTTTCTTACATTTGAAATAAAAGAATACAGTCAGCAAACCCAGGCAGCAACTTAATTATTTACCGTCTCTCCAAGGACCATGACTCCAGGACAAAAAGTGCTACAAATTTTTAGAGGACTCCTGCAGACTCTTGGATAATCAATCTACTTATAGGTTAGTTTTATGTATATTTCATGAAAGTATAGAGTCACAGAATCATCAAGGTCAGCAGAAATCTTCAAAAACTTCCAGTCCAGGAAGTAAACTGGACCAGGACTATGAAGCTTTCTCGTATTTCTCAAGTCAGAAGAATGAAGTAACCTCCTTCTGCCCCCACCACAAAGTCCCAGCAGCTGAGGAACTCCACCTCAAAACTCCCTGATAAAAACACGTTATTACTGCTCTTCCATGGGTGTGCTGGAAGGACAACAAATCTTGGAAAGAGAAGCTCTTAAGCAATCACAGCATCTTAAAACTCCACTTCATCAGCTCAGGCTCAGAAGTAAGAACAGATACAAACCTTGTGTGTTCTTGAAGGACATGATGGCTTGTCTGTAGGGGTTTGGGGTGTCTGGAGTGTCAGTCAGGTTGGCCAGGACCAGCAGCAGCAGCAGGCTCTGGCTGGCCAGAGGGGAGCACTGCTCCAGCTGCGCTGATGCTTTGCTGCCCACTCCACCCAGTGTGAACACTGTCCACAGGCCAGCTGCAGAGAAAACAACAAATAACAGGTTTCGTCATATTTTAATAAACAAGGCTATTTTAGAGTGTAGGTTTAGATTAGATATTGGAACAAAATCCTTCCCTGTGAGGGTGGGGAGCCTCTGGCACATGTTTCCGAGAGTGGCTCTGGCTCCCCTATCCCTGGGAGTGTCCCAGGCCAGGTTGGATGGGGCTTGGAGCAACCTGGGACAGTGGGAGGTGTCCCTGCCCATGAGAGGAGGTGGCACTGGATGAGCTTTAAGGTCCCTCCAGTCAAACCATTCTCTGATTCCACAATTGTACATTGTGCATGTACAGCTCCAGTAGTAAGGCATAGTGTACAAAGCCAATGTAATGTCCCCAGAGGCTGCTTGAAAAAACTCTCATTACCACATTCCTTAAACTTTGATGATTGGGCCTGAAATGCAGAGTCATTTTCACACACAGCACCAAAAAGAATTAACTCCAATACTAAACTACAGCATTTGAAATTCCTGTTCCTAATTACAGCAGCGTTGGTGAAACCAAATCACCAGCTACATGCCCAAATGCTGACTAGAGGAGAAAGAGCATCAGAGGAGGACTAAAGGACTCCCCTCATCCCTCTCCAGCAAGTCCATTAGTCCTTATACCCTTGCCACTCCTCATGGCAGTGTATTACAGAACTGGAAAAAACTAAGAAAAGCACTAGAACTGAAACAGAGATGCTGCAGACTCAGCATTATTGGAGTACAAAGTCAGAGGAAAGGATAAAACCTCTATGTTTATCACATCTAGGCTCTTGATACATTCATTCCAAGGAAATAAGAAGCAGCCCCTCCCAATGACACAGTATTAGATTCACCCCAAATGCCTATCTAGCAGTTAATTTTTTTGAGTGTATCTTGAAATTTTATTACAGAGACTAAGCATTTAATCAAATTTAACAGGTCAAAGCTTTGAGTTATACAGGTTAAAAAATATTAAGTTTTACTTAAAAAAGGTAAATCCTTATTTCCTCTTTTAATTAATGCCTAAATCAAAAATTAAATACAATACAACTTCTTAAAGAAAACAGAAAAATTAAGAAAGTTTAATTTCCAGTCTCCTAGTCATCAAGATTCAAGGTGTAAATGATAAAAACTTCTAAGCTATTTGAATGCAAAATACTAAAGTATAACCAGTTAAAAGAATTTCAAGTACTCTTAGCCCTACAAGATTTCAATAAGTATTTTTCTTCAAATGTAATTATACAGTCAGATTATGTAACAAACCAGTGCTCCCTCATTAGGACAATTGCAGGACAATTACTGCCATGTCATAGGCAAGGGGACTAATGCCACTCAGTGTTAAGCAGCTTGAGAGAGTTCTTATAATAAAAAGTACTGTAATTGCAGCCTTCTTAGCAAAAATTTCATGTTACATTAGTGACCCTTTATCACCATGTTTTTCACCCACAGTTCTTATCAGAATGAATGATGTTGACCATGAAGTTTTTCATGTGGGTTAACCAGAGAGGTAACATGCAAAGAAACTATTTTAAAAACCCTGAAACAACTGCAAATTTATCATCACATGTTAAAGAAACTAAAATTCATCAGATTTCCATTCTTAAATTTTAGTGGTTTTGATTTTTTACCACCCCATTCTTCTGTGGCTGCCATCTGCCATTACATCTTTCCTCAATAGTTAGGAAAAGAGGGATACGGCCAAAACACCAGTGATTAATTTGCATCTTCCACCAGGGAGAACAAGGTCAAGATGTCCAAGAGACATCTGCACATGAATATGTGGCCCAAGTAACCTCCTGAAGTTCTCTTGTGTGTTGGCAAGTCCTCCAGAAAACCAATCCCATGTTACAGGTTCATAACATTCCTTTCAGTTGCAAGGGCAGCATCACATTAGGTGCTAAGTATCAGCTGATGCTTCCAACACACTCAAGTTAAAAATATTTTAAAGTAAAATATTATTTCTGATCATAAACATCACATTAAAATGCTAAACAAGTAAAGAGCCTGGGAGGACAGAGGAACAGGAAGTTTCTAGCTCTATGTAGCAGTAATGTTCACAATATCTAAAATATTACTTTGTTAAACCTAATTTTATATTTATGCATATTTCAAAATTACAAGACTATATTTAACTTCTTTAACACACAAAACAAAGTAACTTATGCTGTGTGCTCTCTTAGAAGCTTTCTTTTATATTCTTTTCAGATCTGAAGTTAATAGAAAACATAGAAGAATAGACACTGATACAGCGTGGACAGAATAATATTTCAGATTCTGCTTCTTCAGAACATCGCAGGAAAAAAGAGACAGAACAAAAGGAAGAAAATTTCATGTTTAAAAGGGATGAAGGCCAGGTTGGACAGGGCTTGGAGTAATCTGGGATAGTGGAAGGTGTGCCTGCCCATGGCAGGGTTGGGAATGAGATGAGCCTTGAAATCCCTTCCAACCCAAATCATTCTGGGATTCCGTGATTCCATGAAAATTCTTGTTTAAGCCAACAGGATAGCCACAGATGACAGCAACAGTACTAGTTCTGCCAGGCATCATTACAGGCATGAAGGGAAATTTGCCTAAATGCTTCAACATATAGACTGGACTTCTTTCACATTGATGGGATTTTTTTTATTTTACTTCTATCCTCTTGTCAATTTTTTCTATACAAGAGAAATACAAATTCCAGATGTTTTTGTAAAGCTTTCTGCATCTCTGGGAGGTGGCAAAGATAAGTTAGGGTTCTCAAAACTAAAACACTAAACTGTGAAAGGAGGGAAGTGTAGATTATCTGAAACAGCGTCATGAGGCACACTGCTTCTGAAGATTTATAAAATCTTCAAAAGGCTCTACAATACCAAATACTACCTTTCTGGACCCAATTATAAGTCTGATGAAGTCAATAATCCACAGCCCCAAAACAGCCTCTTTGACGTTGTTGTGGTTTAGCACCACACAACAAATCGTTCTCTCCTCTGTGGTGAGACGAGGAAGAGAACTGAGATAAAACACAAAACTCACGGGTTGAGAAGAAGGCAATTCAATAGGACTAAAAAGAAGGGAAAATGATGATGATGATGATAATGATAATAATAATAATGATAAAAGTGGACACCTTCCACTATCTCAGGTTGCTCCAAGCCCCGTCCAATCTGGTCTGGAATACTTTCAGGGAGGAAGCAGCCACAGCTGCTCTGGAAAACCTGTGCCAGGGCGTCCCACCCTCACAGACAAAAATTTCTTCTGAAATTATGAGAAGATGACACATCCTTGATGCAGAGTAAGCATGACTTAGCAACAACTAAAACATCAGGCTGGTATCAACATTACCCAGCACTGCAACTTCATCCAAGCTGAAAACAAGACAAACATTTAGGTATTTGGATCATTTACTTCATTTACACAATTTACTGTTTTCTGCAGAATACTTTCAGTTGCATTTCTCTAATGTTTGTCCATCATTTCTAACTGTGTCCAGCTCTGGGCTCCCCAGTACAGGAGGAGCAGGCCCAGTGGAGAGTGACACATATACTGAAGGGCCTGGACCATCTCTGTGCCAGGACAGGCTGAGGGAGCTGGGGCTGTTCAGGGCTGTGAGAGGGCCGTCGGCCCTGGCTGTCCTTGTGTCTGTCCCTGTGTCTGTAGGGAGGGACAGAGCAGGGACCAGGCTCTGCTCCAGGCCCAGCAATGGCACCAGAGCCACAGGCAGGGACTGAGCCCAGCAATTCCCCTGCACAGGAGGCACAACTTCTGTCCTGAACAGAGACCAGAGAGGCGTGGAGTCTCCCTCCCTCACCAGGGATATTCCAGAGCCCTCTGACACAATGCTGTGTCCTGTGCTCTGGGATGGCCCTGCTGGAGCAGGGAGGCCCTTCCAGCCTGACCAGCTCTGGGATTCACTGATTTAACTTTATATCTTCACTCAGTCCCACATGGAACCACATTCCTAGAAGTTTTGTCAATTGGAGAACTGTAAAATTCTGCCAATTATTTCTGAAAAATACTCGAATACTTTAATAAGAATCTGAATGCTTTTACCTTTAAAACCAAATTAACAGATTCATTTTTGCCCTTCTCTTTCACCAAACTAGCCACCACAGGCTTTTTTTCCTGGTCCACACAACTCTGTGTAAGGCAGAGCAAGAAAAGCAGGTCATAAGAGCAAAGTATGTTATTTTGCAACAGAGAAGCTGAGATTTTCTGTAAGATGGCTGGAAACACAGTTTACAGCCATGAAAACAAACCCAGCACTTTAATCTAGTTTGACAGTCTGTGAAACAACACTTAATGGCAAAATGAAGTTATGACACAGTCATCAAAATAGAACTTTCTTTCACCTGACTGTTATTTGATGCAAACACAACTCTGCAGAAATCTCAGCCTAATGCCTGGTCTCTGTTACACAATGAGATACAAGTAAGGTTCATGTTTGTGCCTACTTTGGAAAAGTTTAAACATACTTATTTATAGTTTCACAAGAATAAGAAGAATTTTAAGAGTTTGACTTTGAAGATATTTTGAAACTAAGGGTGCAGAAGGTACTCTAAAAACTCATCACACACATACAAAGTATTGCAACGTACAGTCAACAACTTCTAACACTATCTACCATTACTTTAAGTCAGAAGATCAACCGACTGTGAGCTATAATTGATTTTTGAGCTCTCCTGGATTAGTTATTAAACTAGTTGTAATTCTTCTGCAAAATGTATTATTCCCCTTTCAACCTTCAGTGTCAAGACTCAGAAGACAAACTCTCTGACTTCTCATGCTGGACAGAGCATTAAATTAATGCCCAGGAAATTGGAGTTACTTACTTCCAAGTTTCTTTCTAGGAAATTAGTATTGTTTAGGGGTTTTTTTAATCTAATAGTAGCTCAAAAATTCAATTAAAGTAACCACTGAACTTCAACCTTTCCTTTGAACATCCTTCATTGCATTTAAATATAGGCATTAAATTGCAATTAATACTGGCAAAGCCTTTCTGAGTATGGTCCTGTCTCTCCTCACTGGAGCTTGGTAAGAGGGCAGATCCTTCCCTCATTCCCCATCACATAACCCACATCCTCTCAAACATATTTAGCATCCTCCTATTGAGTTTTTTATTACTTTCGACAGGATTTTGCTGAGGGCACCAACTTGAGGTGCTGCCCCCAGGCTGCTTTTGAGACTGAATAGGACAAAATAAGAGTTTTAGGAGACATGAAAATTTTCAAAAGGTCTCTTGATCTCCCCCTGTCATTTTGACATTTCCAAAACAACAATCCTGCTCCCTTGTTGCAAAAATGGAAAGAACACAAATAGATGAGACTACAGAAGTTGGCAAAGCCAGTGTTAAATATCAGAAAGAAAACTCAACCACAACGAAAAAGCCCAAAACAGAACAGATCTAACTAACTTATGGTTAGTAATACGTCCAAGTCCTAGTTGCACATTCTGCTTTCTTATTTCTGAAACTTTTAGCATCCAGAAGATTGTCCAGTGCTTGCAATGCTGCAAGATTGTTCAATCCAAGCCATCACTAAATAGAGATGATGAATAATTAAAGCAAAAGTGATTTTCGTTGCATCTAATTGTACCATCATGTAGTTCCTCCACCAAAACCAGTAAATAGCATATTATTAAAAAGCATTACAATTACTGTTTGATTCTTATTATACTCAAGCAGCAGCACTGGGAACTTGAGTTGTTGTTTTTTTAACGCTTATTATGCGTGTCACTTTTCTTAAGTCAATTCAATAGTTCTCACACTGTGGTCTGATGAACACTTTCTGGTGGCCCACGGAGAGCTGGCAGTTCACATTGTGCTGGCTCTTGTCCTTGTTTCCAGCTGCTACATTGTGTTAGAAGAAAGCTAAAAATACATAAATACTTTCCTACGATTACTTTTCCATGCAAGCAATTTCTCAAGTTGCCACGGGGATGTTATGTGATAATGAATGGGAGAGGAAAAAGAGGTCCATGGAATCATGAACAGGGATCAGTGAGGCAAGTGCTGTATCAGGGGCATTTTATACTTTATAAAGCACATCTCCAACATCTCAGATCTTTAGTTAAAGAACTTAAACTGCAAATTGTGAAGAACCTAGGGTACACTTGCTTAAGAGACTATAAAAACAGCAGCTACATTAATTTTAGGGAAGTCCCACTGCAGATTTGTGAAGATTCATTACAGAAAGAAACTAGCAAAGCTGAAGTATAGGAAATATGGAATCATTTTTACATGGTTTATGAACCTGCATGTTAAATATTCCACTCTTGAGCAAGATTAAACTCATCTGTAGCATAAACACACTGACATACACACAAACTACAACCTGTGACTGAAAAAGTCAAGCTGGTGACTGTAGACATTTTAAGTAGGGAAATTGTAAAAACTCAGAAGCACAAAAATGGCTGTCCTAAATACTACAGTAACTTTTTGTTTGCAGTCGCTTTTAAATTGCAGTTACTTTTTCAACTGACACAAGTTCTCATAAATGATAGGTTTTTTGAAACATTTCACCTGGCATGATAACACAAATGGCAAAAGTAACAATTTTTAATTTTCAGCAATATTTTTCATGGTCATCGTTGTCCAGCATTGGACTAACAGGATTAACCCAAGCTAGCATGAGACATAGGAGAAGTTCTACAAACAGCAATAAATGAATAGTTTCTGGATGTCAGACAGTCTCGCAAAATAAATCTGTATTTTAAATACTGGTAGGCTAGCTCCTCTCTAAGTCATCAGCAGGCTGCAGCAAGAATTCACACGAGGGAGACACTACATTTAAAAGCATTTTGAGACAACAGCTATGTACCAATCCATCTTGACTCTATTTCTTGTCTGGAACACAGGAATGGCACATGATGTGTATCAGAGTAAATGTGTGATCACTTGGAACTCCATATTCAGGTTTAAAATCCCATTGAACTACCACTTAGTGCAAGGTCTAAGGCACACAATTTACACAGATGATTGCCATGGCTTCATTTCAGGTGCTGTGTTATATTTCAGTTGCTTTACTACTATATTTTAAGTATTTAATTCCTAAATACTACAGGAAAGTGACTGAAATGCTATAGAAAGATTAAGTGCACATTTCAGATTACTTCTTTAAACGTCAAAAAGAATTATAGAAGTGATTTAAAAACCAAGTTATTTTCTTCTCAACAAATCACTGCAACAGAACAACTGCTCTATATTTCATAGATTTCAACTGGCTCATTGAAATACATGACTGAGTATGACTTAATTGTTTGAAGGTTTTCACACCTAATAACACTATTGTAAAGGAGACCAGTATTTCATCCTCCCTGCCAAGAACAGCAGAAGGTAGTTGTTTCTGTGGAGCCAAGCTCTGCAACACCAGCTCCCAGCCTGCCCCAGTCCCAGTCCCAGCCTCTGCAGGAATAGCCAAGCTCATGTCTCTGTAACCACACATTTCAAATACATCCCAGGCACTCAACTTTTTGATGTCACCATTGCTCCCAGTGCTGCAGCAGGACACAAAAAACACAGCAAATGGCTGGGGTGCAGTGGAGGAGCCAGTGGGGAAAAGACAGCCCAGGAAATCTCCACACAAACCCTCTGAAGCCAGAGAAGCACTGATGAGTCTGAGGTGCCTGGGGCTGTGATGTCATTAACACATTCTGGAAGTGGTTTTTCATGAAATGAATCATGGAAGCAAGTGAAATGCAAGGATGTATTAGGTAACTGTGTCCATCCCCTATCCTTGCAACAGTGTTCCCTCCAGTACAGCTTGCTATTCTATCCAGACTAATTTTAAGGGACTAGTAATGGAGCTTGAACCACATCCTTTGGGAAGCATGTTCCATAATCTAATAAACCTCAATGTTAAGATTTTTTTTCCTAATATTCAGCTAAACATTGCTTTATTCAGCTTCATCTACTTATTCCTTTAAGTGGTTCTATGTAATACCATAAAACATTTCTGCCCCAGTTCAGTGTTTACAGCCCTTAAATAAAAGGCACAGTCAGGTCTCCTTTGTTGCCCAGCCAAATTACATACACACATTTTTCTTTCTTTTCTTTTAAAGTCTTTTCCAGTTTGCTTCCTGCAATTAATCCCAGCTCCAATACTTTGCACGACCTTTCAAATGTCATGGAACTGAAAAAGATTGCAAACACTAAATTGCATAGATTGATAAATAAGCATATCCCTAATTTCACTGCAAAAACAGTGTTTATTTCATTTTAAACCATTCATCTCCCTTTTTATCACTACATCTCAGGAGATCTTTACTGTGAAATTTAAAATGATCCAAGCCTTCCTCGGGGCAGGAACCCTAACTACTGCATTATTACTCTTTCTCTTGTTTTGAATTTTAAAATAAGGAGACAATCACCTTCTCCCAAGACCACGAAGCTCAGCTACAGAGTTGCATTCTCATGAAAGCTTTTGACATCACAGAGGAATCAGAAATGTAAAAAGACACCCCTGAAAAGTATTTAATCTGAAAAACTACAAAAACATACAAAACCAAAGTCAATACCTGTAAACTCAGTGAAATCATATATATATGTAACTATATATATTATTTACAGTTGGACTTGATGATCTTCGAGGTCTTTCCCAAACTTGATGTTTCCATGAGTCTATGATAAATTTAACATTTCCAGATGGGATCTACTTCTCTTACTTGCCCAGAGATGCTGAAGTACGGAATAGCTTTGTTAGCTGGAAATCCCTGATGACATTTTTATTATATGTAATTGGAGTATGAGTAGTAGACATACCCAGAGACAGACACCTTGAAGAATTAAGCAAAGCAAATTACATAACATACTTCTGAATCAAAAGGCCAAATAAGGCTGGGAATAACTCTAACAAGCCATTAATTCACTTTTAGAAATAGATTAAAAATAACTATAGGAGGGGAACATCTTAAGCAAGGAATCTTCACATTTTTATTAGACCAAGTCCTGACCTGCTGCTGGCAATACCAATTTCAACTCCTTTGGACACAAGTGATTCATTTTCTGAGATGGAACAATATTCCTGCTGCACATTTGAAGACTGTCCAGTATAAGTGAAGCTGCAAATGTGACCATAATATCAAGAAAAAATAAATAAAGGTTTTATGGTATTATACAAGAGCAAAATACCACAGTATTATGACTACTTGGAACCTGGGAAACGAAGTGCAAGCTTGAAGAGAGTGAGAGAGAGGAAAACGAACGAGAAATGTGGGAAAAACTGCAAATCCACCCAGTGTTGTATTTAATTTTAGAGGAACTGTCTGACTCAATCATCTATCAACCTTGGAACAGCAAACCTCACACCAACAAGTTCACAAAGAGACATTAAAAAAGAGTTTTTGGATGGTGGGAATTGGGGGCTTGTTTTGGTTTGGGTTATTTTGGTTATTTTGGTGGGATTTTGGGGAGAGAAGATTAGTTCTTGGAGAGGTTTTGTTCAGTCTTTTATTTTTAAATTATTATTTATTTATTCATTTTTGTTTTTAATAGAAAACTCTTCTGGCTTTTGCCCAGGATACCATCCCGGTATTTTATTGTTCTTGTCAGAATGCAAGGGAACACATTGAATGTGTATCATTCAACCAATTGTGGAACTTCCAGTAACATCTTCTGTTGACTCTATCAGGCAAAATATGAGGCAGAAACAAACACTGAAACATGTTACAAAGCAAACATCTTGTCAGTATTATTTTTAAATAGTGCTGATCAAGGTATTGATATTAACTAATGCTTTTGATGTAGGACCCTCAGGAGAACTTCATCCCCACACATAGTGGGGAAGGGGGAAGAAGAAATGCAGACAATCAATGAAAGAAGTGACCTGTAAAGTTGCTAGACAGGTCAAGGCATCCAAGAAATTACTTTTGCAGAGCAGTTAGATTTTTGTATCAGTTAGTGAGTTTAACACACTGCTCCTTTTGGTTTGTGTGACTGCAGGCACTTAATTCACTCATATTCCCTATGAGAGGAACAAGGAATAGCCAGCACAGTAAAGTCAGCACAGACCTGCTGCTTTCCTCCTAGACCTAAGTTTCATTCCTCCAAACTTGTGAAGCACCTCACCAATGGTACCTGCAGCAATTCCAGCCAGCTTCTTTATCAGCCTTCAGGAGAGCATTCAAAAACAATTAAATAAAGCTTCTAATATAAGCACAGCTGAAAGATCTGGAGTTCCACAGCTTAGGAATGCTCTGCCTGCCACCCTTATTTCTGAGAAGATCTGCTCACACTCCTTGGAGACTGCCACCTCTCCACAGTGCAATGGACATGTTGTTTTTTAACCCAACATTTCTTAATCCCTACTTTTCCTTTAAGAGGTAACATTTTGTTTGTGTGAGGTAACTTCTTCCTCTACACTACCTGCTACTCCAGTGACAAGGAAAACTCTAAGTCTTAACTCTCTTGCTTGAAACCTGGTCCACCAGCAACTGCATGGAGCAGGGAAAGTCCCCCCTGGATCCTGGAACAGCCTCATGGACCTCACGAGGGGTGCTGCATCCTGAGCCTCACTGGCACGACACTCTGTGGAACACACTTCATGAAAACTCAACATTCAGACAATTTTGCTGCCAGTTTTTCAACAAGTTTCTGTTCAATGTATGCAAATGACAAGTTTTGGGACCCTGTAACTTGGCCAGATTTAGTAAACTTTAAGAGGGATTGTAAATGGCACATCTCTATCCACAACTTCACTCCCTAAGCCCCGCTTCCCAAATCTCAAGAGCCTGTTCCAAGGCATGAAGGCTCTAAAACTCCTCAATAAAACAGATGTAAGAATTCAGCATTGGTTAAGTAACATTTTTCCCTAACCTCATTCTCAGAAACAGAAGAACTGTTTTCAATTAAAGCAGTGCCAAAAAATTAAAAAAAAAAAAAAATCTAAAAAAAAGAGCCTAAGGAAGATACTCAGCATGAAAAGTTTCACCACAAACAACTAAGTCTGAAAAAAAACTATGAGCAATTGAAAATTGGATTTCACTACAGAAAGTGCTCTATAAGCTTATCTTGAGGCATCAATACCAGCTCCAGCCATACGAACATTATTAAAGTGGCAGTTTTAATGATGAAGCATTGAGGAAAGCAGCAGTGCTGAGGAATGAAGTCCTACCCCCAGAACAAGCATGCCACAGGCAAAACTTTTCATTATCTCGACTAGCAGAAAATGCCTCCTCAGCTGAAAGAACCCAGTGTCCCTGCTCCGTGTCGGAGCGGGGCGTGAGCTGCTGCCAAGGCTGACGAGCTGTTTTATGTCAGCACCTGCCCTTTGGCTCCGCTCTCGCACTGACATCAACTCCAGCGGCATCAGACAGGAACACGTTTCTGTCACCAGACACCGCGGCTGGAGCCACACCAGCTCCACAGCGCTGCCGCTCGCAGAACGCTGCTTGGAGCCCTCTTATGCATCCAAAGCCGACTGAATTCCCTCTCTTTTGGGTCGATGGCCAGCGTGGAGGGGATGGAGTAGGGAAAGGTTTCGGTGTGTCAATTTACTATGAAAACAGAACACTATGGGGGGAGAAAAAGGCTGACTAAGTATTACTGAGTCTGCCTGCATATTTTTTCCCAGCAAAAACCGATAGTTAACATTGAAATTATACAGAAACATGTGCTAACACTCATCAACTTTATTATTAAAGACTAAAATTACGTATATAGTATTGAGAAAGTTTTAGTTCCAAATACTGATTTGCGAATTTATGGAATGAATTACATACAGATTTGCATTTATATGAAAAAATATATTTAGAGGCACTTTATTTTTTCTCTAGCACACACGTTCAGTTCCATAATATTTCTTCTTCAGTACCCAAAAATGTTTTTACCACAGGGCAAGGGATTCCTCTGGGCTTTTCCTGTTCCTAAGCATTTTGCACTAGTGCCAAGCCATAAAGGGAAAAGAAGTTTGCTCTCTGGGAGCACAGTTAGGAAATACTGAGGACAAGCTACTCCTGCCTCTCTGCCATCACCTACAACAGGGATATGCCCGTGCCTGAGAAAGAGGAGTTAATACAACTTTTTAATATAACGTACAAAGCAATTTTCCTTCTGTATGAGATCAATCTAGGAGTTAAAAAAGCAAATTTGAGCAGCACGATTGCCCTTGAGGGTGGCACCTGGTACCACCATCTCCAGATTTGCATGCAGATCTCACTTGTGTGGAAGCTCCTTAGCAATCCCAAGGTACCCCAGGCAAGCCCTATGATACAGACAATCTATATAGCCCCCCATCATCAGCAGCTGTGCACAGACATCCTTTTTAGGCTACTAGGTTTTGAGTAGATCATTTGAATATTATAGTATTTATCATAAGAAATATTTTTGCTATCCCAAACACACAAAATCACACAATGATTTGGGAGGAAAGGGACCTTCAAGATCATCTCATTCCAAACCCCCACCTGCCATGACCTGGGACCCCTCCCACTGTCCCAGGTTGCTCCAAGCCCCATCCAGCCTGGCCTGGGACACTGCCAGGGATCCAGGGGCAGCCACAGCTGCTCTGGGCACCCTGGGCCAGGGCCTGCCCACCCTCCCAGCCAGCAATTCCTAATTGCCAAGAGCCCAAAATTTGTGCCTGCCCTCTGGCAGTGGGAGCCATTGCCTGGGTGCTGTCCCTGCAGGCCTTGTCCCCAGTCCCTGGGCAGCTCTGCTGGAGCCCCTGGAGGCCCTGGCAGGGGCTCTGAGGTGTCCCTGGAGCCTTCTCTCCTCCAGGATGAAACTCACTCTACATTCCCACAACAATTACTCAGGAGAATTTATGGAAAATCACAAATGTCACCAAACTGTTTGGCATGAGCTGATAGCAGGGCCTTGTGCAAAACAATTACAATTAGCAAGGTAAGACAATGAGAAACACCTATGTGCTGTATTCACATCCTATAAGATCACCTGAAATTATTTGGTAAGTGGGAATCCTACACACATTATCACATGCAAACAGCATGTTTTATTAACCTTGAAGCAAGGCCCAGCATTTCAAACATGAGGATAAGGATCAGGACAGTGGAATTTTATTCCCAGCTGCAATGTCAACTGATTGTGTAATTTTAGCCAAGCTTCAAGCATGTTATTTCCTCTTTTTCCCCTATCTATAAAAATGAGAATTTTCTACTTAATAAGGGCCTTTACATCCTGATGCCCTTGGCCTGAATGTGCGTTGTTCCTGAGCTGATGTCCCAATTTCCTGAGATCTCTGACCCACTGAAGAGAGTCAGAGCAGATTAGATACACACTGGGACTGATTACACACCCATTCTGTATTTACATACAACTAACTAATGATATAGATATATAGAATGTATCCAATTATACAGATATAGTTATATAGATATATAAAGGACAGATCTTTGCTTGACAGATCCTCTCAGAATGGCAATTGCTGAGAGAAGCAGTTCAATAAATATAAACTATTGAGGCTGAAATTAGAAGCCAGCAGTGAATAAGATGGATAAACCTAATGCCAAACTTGAAATTCTGCAGGCCAAAACAGCTTTTTCCTAGGAATATTTTTTTATTTTGTATTATCTACATTTCTACATATACATTTGGTTTAATATATTTACATATGTCATATTTGTATATGCTGTATATACATCTTATAAAACCACTTGAAATTGTTTAAGTGGGAATCTTACAAATTACCACATGCAAACAGCATGACTCCTAACTAAATGTCATATTGATACAATATATTCTAGATTTATGAAACAATTTATTCTCATATGTAACTTACACATTTCATTTTTATATCTCTAAGTATTTTGATCCCTAAATGGTATATTTTTGTATAAATACACTAAATATATAGATGCAGTACACTGGGTCATTTATATTTCTATTATTAAATGTAAGAATGTTCATATGTTTCTGTACAGTCTGCATTTTATTTGTATTTTTTTTCTATTATATACATACACATCCGCACACAGAACTAGTGAGTACCAAATAACTGTCAAATGCTGCGGTGTCTACAACATCTCTCATTCTTTGGCAGAATTAATTTGATCCAGATTTACCTTCCAGCTGAGAGTAAACTCTGCTGAAACCTCCCATATATCTACTTCCATTTCTTTTGCAGACAAGAAAAAAATCTTTGTTCCAAGGTCATGATGTGGCTGCCCCATCCCTGGAAGTGTCCAAGTCCAGGCTAGATTGAGCTCTGAAGCAACCTGGTCTAGTGGAAGGTGTCCCTGCCCATGCCAGGAGAATGGAACAAAATTATTCTTAAGGTCTCTTCCAACCCAAGCCCTTACAGGATTCTACAATTCTATGATCTGATTTTTTCCTAAAAACAAAAACACCTATCAGTCTCCCACACAGATTTGTCCACAATTCATAATTCAAGTGCTTTAACTATAAAACATTCAGTGGATTCTTCGAGTTTCCACGTTTTGTATCAAAATGGGATTTATTTTCCCAGTTAGCAGTTTTTTAGCACTTACCCTAAAGATTAAGAAACAGGTAAGAAAACAGGTTCAGCTTATGAATTCCTAGGTGGCAACAAGACAACTTCAAGTCACTACATCAGGGCTTAGAGGGGATGTCTCTGTTAGAGACCCTGAACAGACAAAAAAACACCATGACTCAACTGCAGAGAAAGGAGACTACAAAATGTAAAAAGATTAAGTCTTTTCCAAACCAGGGAAAAAAAGGTATATAAGCTTTGGCAAGTTCAATGCTAAACCAGACCAAGTTGAGCCAAAAGTAATTTGGGAACAGCCTGCTAAAGGTATAAAAATCAACAGTAAAAGCTTTTCCAAACAATCTGACAGCTCCTCAAAGAGGCCAACAAGCCATAGAGGCCTTTAGGGAGCACTCTGGGAAGGTCAGGCTCTGGCAAATGAACTGCTCTGGGTGCATTTCCCAACACTTTCTGCACACTCCATCAACAGATCTGATGCATGACCAGTGAAAGCAACTGCGAAAGCAGCACCAGCTGCTGTGGTGCCCTCCCTTGGCAACAGGTCCCCTCCAGCAGCTGAGGGCTCTGCCGAAGCCCTGAAGATGAGGGGCTAATGTGTATATCCCAAACACCAAGAGCTGGATGGCTGTGGAGCCAGCCAAGAACTGGTTTTGGGAACAACAGCCAAGGGTTGTTGGTAAGAACATGCATGAGAAAGACCAGGATATGGCTGCAGAAGGGACCACATGGAAGAAGGGCAGCACTTTTCTGGGACAAACCCCCTTCCCTTCCCTTCCCTTCCCTTCCCTTCCCTTCCCTTCCCTTCCCTTCCCTTCCCTTCCCTTCCCTTCCCTTCCCTTCCCTTCCCTTCCCTTCCCTTCCCTTCCCTTCCCTTCCCTTCCCTTCCCTTCCCTTCCCTTCCCTTCCCTTCCCTTCCCTCTTTCCTCTCTTTAATCCATCCCCCTCTTTCTCTTCCCTTTCACTATACTCCTTTATCCAAAATCCACCACCATGTGCTCATACTAGAAGAACAGGGACTAACACACCAATTTCCATGCCATGTGTGTAATTCATTAGGAAAGCTTCCTAAACTTTTGTAGACCCTCTGACTTTTGTCATTCCTTCTGACCCCAAACATCTGGGTCCTCCCTTCCCCTAAAGCATCAGACATCACAGGCCCAACAGGAGGCTGCCTTTGGAGCAACAGCCTTCAAATGAAGGATCAGGATAAATTCAGGGGGAAATTCACAATTTTTTAAGAAATGCAGCATTTTTATATCATCCCGTAAGACTCAACAGCCACATTAAGCCCTGAGAATTTCACACCTAAGAATCCTCACCACAGATACAACTACAGGTAAGCCAAACTTCTCTTGCTCGAGTTTAAGTAAATAAAAGAAGCATCAGCAGTTGCAGAAACACCTGACTCCACATTAAGGAATATTCCAATGTAGTTATAGCAGTAAGAGCTCCAGTTCTAACTCAAACATCTAAAATCAGCATGAATTTGGGTAAACATGCTTTATGCATTCAAACGGTGTCTATGGAATTTCTTAACTAGTTATTAATTATCACCTGAAACAAGCCCAAAAGAAAAAACAAAACAAAACAAGATACTGCTTAATTAATATACTTTTAAGCAAGCACAGCATCGATTTGTTTGAGGAAAACATGAATTAAAGAACTCCAAAATACATCCAGAACAGATTGGAAAAAGAAAATGTACAATATATCAACTATTCCATTCCAAGCTTTTATTTCCTCCCACACCTCTCACACAGTCATAAGAGTTTAATGATAAAGACACACCCCCCACACACACATGATTGCAATTGATGGATAGTGGACCACTTTTAATTGTAAAGTGTCCTTTACAATTTGGCACTCTAAGAGAAAAGAATTTGGCACTCAATCCTATTATAAAATCCCTTCCTACGCTTGTGGAAGGACACAATGACGGCTCCACTGCGGACACCATGCCCCATGAAGAATTCTGTCAAGCACAATACCCATACTAACCACATAGAACTATATGTTTTAATTTGTACAGTCATTACTTCTTTTCAAAGCATGCCTCCTAAGGCAGAAAAAGTGACAAGACAAAGGGATTGATTTGTACATAAGGTGAAATGATTATTTAGTACTTATTTTCCATCTTTAGTAATTGTATTGTGCTTGTCTCAAGTACGTGCCAAACCACAGTGAAAATCTAATTTAAAATTAATTAACTGGAGAACTCTACATACATGCCAAAGCTAACTTCTACAAAGCTTCTATGCTTTAAAAATTGACTTCTGCAATTTGCAAATGCCAGTTCTTGACATACCAATAGGATGCTGGAATGACTTAAAAAATTACTCCAAATATTTGAGCATGCCATCAGTTTCAGCAGACTGGGGGTGGCTGTGGTGGGGAGAGAGAGTGCAAAACACAGAAGGGAAAAAAAGATGCTATTAAAAAGACAGGAAGAGAGACACTGTAAGAGTGATTGAGACCACATTATTTTCCAATACACAAACTGCAAAAGCTCATAAGGTTATTTTTTCTTCTTCCAGTGAAAATACTAAGAAGCCAAATGGCAAAGATAAACGTTTTCTATTTAGCAAGGACAAAAATTCCCCAAGTAGCTACATATTATATGACAAATCATTATCCTGACTAGACAAGCTACACAGGATTACGTTTAAAACATTTTAGTTGACTACTCAGGAAAATAATTATTAAATTTTACTGCCTAGACATTGTTCAAAGTAAGTTTACCTTCTGTTCTAAAAAACATTTTTAAGTCAACAGAGTGCACGAAGGGAACAGGAAAACCATGGAGGAAGAGACAAGAGTAATAGGTAACTACTTATTTTCTTCCTATCACTTGATGCACTGAGACAGTAAACTTCCATAGTCCCATGAGAGCCCATATTTAACATAATGTATTTTCTATTCATAAAGCAGCACCAGCATAAATGGCAAACACACCCAGACCAGCCACACACAATAGCTTTCCCTGCATTTGTTCATTTTAATGCTGCAATTAAATCACTCGGCTCTACCAAGTGCTGTCACCAGGATTTTGTTTTGTGACTGCTACAGCAGTTTAAAATTGTTTGTTTGGGAAACAGTACAACTTTTGCAAAGCTTCAGCATGTTTTCGAACTTGGGATAGGGAAGGCAAATATATCTCAGAAAAGGAAAAATTTATATAAATCTTCATTAATAAGCAATTTGAACCAATACAGCAGTTACACAAAAAAATGCACTGACAGCAGCCACAGCATGTTAAAAGGTTGTAGAAAAATTAAACAGAACATTGGGCAAGAATAGGAACGTGGCTAATGAGCACATTTTCCATCTAGGCTAAGACTATTTCAGGACAACTCTCTTAATTGCAAAAATGTAAAATGCTGCACTTCCAATTGCATAAAGCCTTTACATAACAAGCAGTTCTCTAACCTAGATTACATGTGATTCCTGTCCAAAAACAACAGTGACAACAATCAGAGGCTCTATAGCTTCCCAGGCTGCTTGCACCAAGAAATAACAAACACCACCTCGAGGGTGATGTTGTGCAGCAAATCCCAAATTTAACTTTTTACAGAAAAGACAGCACACAAAATCCCTGAACTGAAAAATGGGAGAGGAAGTCAAGAAGGGGAAAAAAGCCTGAAACCACTAAAGATTTCTCCATAGCGAAGTCAGATTATCTTTAAGCGTATTGGCAAACTCCACTCAATGATCACTAAACTATTACTGAGATTGGCTGAAACAGCAGACCTGCCACTAGAACTTGTGTGCAGATCTTCCATTTGATTTTAGGAGCAGATGCTCCAGATGCTGTTTGAGAGAAACCTTGGAAGACCAATGCTGCTTCTGGAAATGCCAATGGAACACCTTGCCACCTCTCACTTCTTGGTCCCAAGACAATTTAATGAGGTTGACTAGAAGTCATCTCAAAAGCTTTCTCGTCACAGTCATCTGATTCATTTCATAAAATATTTGGCAACAGGAAAGTTCATGGAGAATCACAAGTAAGGTGAAACTTAGTAGCAATGAAGTCTTTTGTTTAGTCAAGAAAAGGAATGTGTCTGTTTGGTACAGTCCTAGACTTGCTATATTCTTTTAAGGATTCTCCTTCATCAGGTGGGTTTTTTACTTAAAAAAACTACTCCAGATTTCACAGATCATCAAATCATATGTTTGGAAGGATCTCTAAGGTCAAGTCCAGCCATAAATTTGTTTCTGTTCATTTTCCTTGAGACTAAATGATTGGATCATTGAGGAAACTTACAAAAAAGTTATTTTCCTGCATGAAGACACAGATAGAATCACAGAATGGTTTCAGCTGGAAAGGACCTTTAGGATCACCTAGTTCCACCCCTGTCATGGGCAGGGACAACTGTCATGAGCCTAGATTGTTCCAAGCCCTGTCCAACTTGGTTTTGGACACTTCTGGGAGGGGGCAGCGCATAGGCACACTCAGAGTGGCTCACCATGAAGACCAGCCATGCTGTTGAAAGTTAACAGCTTTTAAAGACATAATTTATTTCCAATATCCATAATTTCCACCAAATTGGATTCCTCAGTGAAGAGAGAACTTCATGGTAAGTCTGGACTAGTGTCTGAAAAGCTATGACGTCAGGCACACACATTTTGACAGAATGCTGTGTGTCCATGTCTTGCTCTCCATATGTGGTGTGGAAAAGCAGCACTCAGTTCAGCAAGATAAGCAGTGACTTTGCTTCACTCCCAGTGCCCCAAGGGTCTCCTGGGCCAATGAGCCTACACAACTACAACCACGTACTAATATCAAGAAGTCCAAAAATCATTGCTCAAGACACTTGAAATTTCAATTTATCTGACTCTGAGACCACAGGCCAATCAATTACTAAGAAGGGGAACTTTTATTTTTACTTTTTCCTCCAGGACATTGCAGGTGATAAGACTTGTGAGCATCTATTCCACTTCCACTGATCAGCTATTTGGAATAGATGCTTGGGAACAAGCCCTCCTGCTAGAATTTAGTACGGGTTCCATACTACGACACAAGGCTTCCAAGAAAATCTTCTGGATGAAGAGAATACATGTGTTTTTAGCACTGTACTTACAGATTCACAACTACTTTTTCTCCAAGGAGAGCCTGTCCAAACCAAAGGAATCTTTAACCCATTACACACCACCCAGTATAGGTGGTGTTTCTGGTTAGATACATGCAGTTATACATGTCATTTTTGGACTAGTCACTAGGTCTCAGAAGTATGATGGCAAATTCTGTCAACCAGAGCTGTCACAGGCATTCAAGCTGCTGTGCCTGACTGCCACCAACACCAAGATCATAAACAGTTTACTAATATATCCTAGCAAGTACTCTTTATGCAATTTATTGTAAAACTCATTACACTGTTAAAATTAACAATTACTATTTTATTTTCCAGACTTTTTTTTTTATAGCAGTTGTTCTTTTATCATTTCAGAGGTTCTAAAATGTAAGTTTCCTGTATAGGTAATTTCTCATGAATATCATCATATCTGGCTTGCCCGGGCACTACAGGTAGTTCCAAACATTTTGAAATAAATTCAATTCTCTGTTGAGTAAAACTGTTTCGACTTATTTTGTTCCTCTTGCCACACTTTTCTGTGAAACAACACTCAACACAAAAGACCCAAGTGTTTGCTACTGACCACAGAAATGAAAGTTCTTCATAATGTTACTTAAATAACTAGATATAAAGAAATTCTAAAATTATATATTAAGGTTTTAGTTCTTTCATCTGAAAGATGTCATGTATTTTCTCAGGACTGGAAGTGGTTGGGGACATTTTATTTCAACGCTCCAACCAGACACCAATGTGCTCTGCGTGTGCTGCACCACGTGACATACCTGCTTTGCATCTGGAATGTTGCACCAAAGTTTCTCCTTCAAACGGTTATATATGTTAATTATGCACTTTTTCTAACTGTGGTTTTCTGATTGTTTTCAGCATAAACTGTGTAAAAAACCCAACACAGTTCACGCAGTATTCTATGAAAAATTAAATGCTCCTCTGTTTCCTCCATCACTATGAATTCAGAGCATGATCAAGAAGTGTCCCTTCTTTCCCTGGAGCACTTCGCACCACTGCTAAAACTGACAGGTTGAAAGTTCAGGGTCTCATCTGAAGATTTCCTCTGAAGTTACTGGGATTCTGCACAAGCACACAACGTCCCTGTGCATAACCAGACCCCAGAACCACACACTGCAAAGCTATAAATACACATCCTTTGCCACGTAGAGGAACATGAACACTTTTATACCACACAATCTGCTATCATCATCTCCAAAATAATTCTTTACTTAGGAAGAAATTACAGCCTGTGAGGGTGCTGAGGCCCTGGCCCAGGGTGCCCAGAGCAGCTGTGGCTGTCCCTGGATCCCTGGCAGTGCCCAAGGCCAGGCTGGATGAGGCTTGGAGCAGCCTGGGCTAGTGAAAGGTGTCCCTGCCCATGGCAGGGACATTGCACTTTAAGGTCCATTACAACACAAACTACTCTGTGATTCTGTGATTTGATGATTCATGGCAGTCCTGGGGGCTTGCTCTGTTTCCAAAGAATGGTACAGATTCTGATATGTTTACACAAAACCTTCAGAAGTATTCAGAGAGTAACGCAAGACCAGCTTATGCACTTAGAAAAAACAACTCTTTAGACATGCAGCCCCTAGTAAGATTTGTGTTGAAGAGCTTTGCCAGTCCAAAAGAAGTTTGCAAGCCTGGTAACTGCAATACAGGATCTTCCTTGAGAACACAGAGAAAAAGAACAACAAAGATGGTTCTCAACAAATTACTCACTTCTCTCTTATTCTACTGGCTAACCTTCTCTCCATTATTTTTTTAATCTCACTACACAAAGCATTGTATTCAGGCAGATATTACATGGGCGGTACAGTAAGAACTAGTTGTGTAAAAGCTATTTCTTGCCTCCAAAGTCCTAGTTCATTTAAGCCCTAATTCAGATCTGCTAAAAACTAGTTTGTTCTAAAGGCTTAAACAAATCTATAAATCCACCTTTCCCCAAAGGTTCAAACCCAGCTGTATGACAGACATCACAGAATGGTTTGGGTTGGAAGGGACCATGAAGACCAGCTCAGGCCATCCTCCTGACATGTTTTGTGTGAATTAAGACCAACAGGAAAGCAAAAACTCTCAGTTGAGGCTGAGAGTATAGGTCTATGTATTTATCAGCAACAGAGTCTCATACTGCTGAACAAAAATCCAAAATATTAGCTGGAATGCTATGAAATTCAGTCTTTTAACAATTTCAAGGAATCACTCCAGAGTCAGACTCATTCTGAAATTTTTCATTTAGACAGAAAATATTATCCTGTTCCTGACCACAATTCTCTTATGAAACCTAGTTTTAAATTTATTACTTACCTAATTCAGCACAAGAGTGACAAGGTCTCAACTCTGTCATTATTAATATCCACTAAAGGAATACAGGGTTTGGATCCCAGCCAAGGAAAATCTGTCCATTGTACTGCAGCATTTCTACCAGTAATAGTCTACCTCAGACCTCACAAAATACTGAAAAATCAAGGGGGAAAGAGAGCAGTGTTTGGCACAAATACTGGACAAAATGCTATCTAGAAAGACCAAATATGAAAGCATTTGCTTAATATGCTAAATAAAAATAACTTGTGAGAGCCTATCAGACCAACTTGCTCTCCTCTTGGCATAAGCAGGCCCCTAACAATAGTCTAACAAAGGAAGTTTTTTCCATTAACTCTTGGATACACGTTCACATCAGGAATGGGTTTGCATCACAACAGCCATTTACATGTAAGCAACAGGCTTCATGTCAGCAGCCAAGTCATACCTGGGTTAGAGATGTCAGTTATCCTCCCACATACAGCTGCTCCACCTTCCCAGTTCCACACATCCCCATTCTTTGTCTTACAGGACAGAAACAAAGATGGAAAGGACCAGGAGGCAATATGGGACACTCAGGCAACAAGGGATTTGCTTCTGAGCCTGCCCCTCAGCCTCTCATCTATCTAGTCCTTTCCTTTACTTCACACAGCACTTAGGTTTACAGTGCTTAGTTTTATTAGACTCCAATATTTGCTGAAAGATAAAATGAATAAAGTTGCATTCCAGCTACGGTGCTGGTGACATTTCTTCCCTCTTGCTCTAGCCCTTCACCCAGTCAGCCAGCACAAAAGCAGCATGTCACTTCAGCCTGAGCCACGTCCCCTCATCTGTGACAATCACCACCACCCAGACACCAGCTGACAGTGCTTCTCAACAGCACAGCTCTGGCCTTCATGTATATTCAAAATCCAAATAAAAATCTAATTGCTTAGAAGCAAGCAAAAATTCACACTTTCTTGTAAGGATGCTAATTGAATTTCCATGTAATGCTGAAATTTATTTTTCAATAATGGAAATCCATTCTTTTCAACCAGGATGTCTATTCCTAGGTGCCACATTCTTTTCTTGTTAATAGTATTTTTCTTTCCCCAAAGTGAGTCACTCTGGAAAATGCCATTCGCTTAAAAGAGAAAAATTGACAAACAACCCCAACTGTCACAAAAATGAATGTTCATGCTCAGTGCTACAACTACCACATACCAATAACTTAAACCTCAATCACGAAAGTACCAAATTACTCAACAATAGTAACTGGCCTCAGGACAAGGAAATAAAACTTAAATCTGCAACTGTGAAAATAGTTTCTACTAATACACTGCTAAGCACATGATCTGTTTGGCTTTGCTCTGCTTTGGCTGGGAAGTCTTTCGCAGAAAGATGGAAAAAGTTTTTGATGGCTTATTCAAAAGGAAAAATAGCCATTTATCAGGTTATGTAAAAATCTCATACTTGTGTTGGAAACTACAGTTTGGCAGAACACATTCAATTACCACTGGGTCTTCTAGAACATTAGGTAAAAAATAACGATGGTATAATCGCATTAAGGGTTTGTCTTTGTTGGTTTAAGACAAAGATTTTAGTCAAAGGCCTCATTAAATCTTAGATCATTCTGTGCAGAGCTTAGCTCCTCTGTGGGTCTACAAAAACAAGGAAGTACAACTATAATCCATAGAAATAAATGAAAGATGGAAAGACTTCCAAGTTTTTTATGCTTAAGAGTAGAGGAACATTTTCCCCTCTTGAACAAAAATTATTCATTAGAAACTAATTATCATTAGCTGTGAAAATGAAATTATTTGTGAAATCAACCCTCAAAATCAGAGTCAAACACTTCAGTCCATATAGTCAATACTGCAAGTTTGTGCTCTTAAGAACATTCTCAATAAGGCTCAAGAAAACATACTCTGAGCCACATCCAGGTGGTGTGTGCTACAACCTCCAGTGAGGTTGTAGCACCTCAAAATTACAAAATAATTTGTAGCCAAGACTTTCACAGTATTTCCTCTTAGCACAGAATGGTTTGGGTTGGAAAAGACCTTAAAGCTCCTCTTGCTTCAGCCCTTTGCCATAGGAAGGGACCAAGCTGCTCCACTAGACCAAGCTGCTCCAAGCCCTGTCCAGCCTGGCCTTGAACACTTCCAGGGATGGGACTTCTTTATCCTTCAAATATTTTTGTCTCACATTCTTCAAATTCAATGTATTCTTTGCATACCAACCACAATAAAAAAATGCAAATAACCAATTTAAAACAAGGTTGCTTAGGAAAATAAAAGCACAGTTTCATGATCTTTTGAGTTTTATGATTTTATGAGTCAAGGAGCAAAGCTTCTGCAAGACTGCAACTTGGAAGTGCAAATATACACAGAAATGCACACAGATATTTTCACTACAGATTAAAGAAAGTCAAGTATCCATCTGATTCTGGGTTTTGGTGCTCTTCAAAGTTTTGCTTCCACAACACATTTTGTTTTCCCTAATTTCCCTCAGAGATCCAGCAAAACCTACCAGTCATCTCCTAAAAGCACAGTACTCCTTCACACCATGCACATTCAAAAGCCAGAACAACAATTTCTACTTGCATTAATGACTTGTTTATGGAAGTAGTTAATTACCCATCTCCTTCTGGACAGGTGCTTAGCACTGGCAAGACAGGTACCACTTTCTGCAGGGAATATTCTTGTCTCCTAAGTGCTATTACTAAATCAGAGTTCACCTGCAGGCTCCTTAGGTAAGCATCATATATATTTAATTTATATATCTTTATATTTAAGCATTGTAGTTGAGTAGACTGACATCACAAATGAAGCCTTCTCCCCTGACAAAAATATTGAAAGGCAAATAAAACTGTTTCAGAACCTGAACTAATTTGATCATGACACAGAATTTACACATCTAAAATGTGCCTCTCCTTTCATGAGTCCATTCTATGCTGGACAGATTTCATAAACTTCTCTTTCACCTTTTACATGTCAAAAAGGCTACCAGACTTCAGGAGTTATTTAGTGAATGGGTTAAAATACAGATTTTCCTTGCAGATGCACTAAAAAAACATCTAATATCATTTATTTCAGGCAAAGAGCAGAAGGTAAAGGTGAGAGAGAACAGGGAACTAAACAGAAAAAGCACAGACACCCTTTCCTCTACCCTTGTTTTACCTATAATGTATCAATAATAAAATAAATATAAAATCTTTAAAAAATGCTAAATAACATGACAACTTCACAGTAGTCTACTGGAGAAAACAGAATCTCCAGAAAATAGAGCTAGCTAATCAATATTTCCAGACAGGCAGTGCACAGCATTGCCTTTTCAAGCCTTTAGTCTTTACACACACAACCAATCAAAAAAACCACAAAATTTAACTATTAAAAGGAGTTTCACACGCCAGGCAGTGTAACTCCCCTGCTCTGCTGAACATGGACAATGGTTAAAATTAGTGATCTGATGCCTGAATACTCCCACTCCAAAATATGGCACAGACATCTGGCAGGACAATGAAAGGGAAACAGTTAATGTGTTATTCAGTAACATGTAATTTATTAACAAAAGCAGCTTCGGATGGATTTAATCCATGAGCAGACCTGAAAAACAGTTTTTAAGAAAGAACAATAGAAAGCTAAGGAATTTGTTGTGCTTTATCAATGCTCTTCATCCTGACTTACAATGCAGCTCAGTTTCTCCTATCCATCCAATCTGTCCAGGGCACCTATCAATTATCAGACATCAAATTTAGACCTTTCATAAGGCATGATGCATGGCATCACTGCATCTGGAAACAAACAGATCATCCTTTTTCCTTACCTATCCAACCATTTTCATGAGAAATCATGCAGGTAAACAACAAAGCCTGAGCACTTTAGTGCAGGTATTGTCAAAATTATGAAGAATAAATCCCTTACAGAGCTGTAAGTTGTAGGTGTTATTTTAACATCCAATATTAGTGCAAAAAAACTTAATTTTTTGAGTCCTTAATGCTACAAAATCTGCATCTGCCATCCAGAAGGAGGACCATCAAAAAGTTCAAGATCAAAAAATTTCAGAATGGTTTGTGTTGAAAGGGAAAAGCTCAAAGCTCATCCAGTCCCACTTCCTGCCATGTGCAGGGACACCTTCCACTGTCCCAGGCTGCTCCAAGCCCCATCCAGCCTGGCCTGGGACACTGCCAGGGATCCAGGGGCAGCCACAGCTGCTCTGGGCACCCTGGGCCAGGGCCTGCCCACCCTCCCAGCCAGCAATTCCTAATTGCCAAGAGCCCAAAATCTGTGCCTGCCCTCTGGCAGTGGGAGCCATTGCCTGGGTGCTGTCCCTGCAGGCCTTGTCCCCAGTCCCTGGGCAGCTCTGCTGGAGCCCTGGAGGCCCTGGCAGGGGCTCTGAGGTGTCCCTGGAGCTTCTCTTGTGCAGCTCAACAGCCCCAGCTGTGCCAGGCTGGCTCCAGAGCAGAGGGGCTCCAGCCCTGGCAGCAGCTCCGTGGCCTCCTCTGCACTGGCTGCAGCAGCTCCAGCTCCTTGTGCTGCTGGAGCCAGGGCTGGGGCAGCTCTGCAGGTGGGCTCTCACCTGAGCCCAGTATCTGTTAACACTGTACAAGAAGTGCAGCAGCCCACAGGAAGAAGGTACTGAACCTTTAACTCACAGATTTTGGACTATTTCTTAGACAGCATGGATGGTCAAGCATCTTTATCATTTGAAATGTGCTCAAAAATGAACCTGAAAAATACTTTTTAAAGCCTTTTCACATTTATTGCTAAAATAAAGATTAGGTAGGAAATGAACATTCTTGTTGACACTCCATTATAAGGTAAAGAGCTATGGATTTCTTACCATCCACCAGAAAAAATTTATAGAACTTTAAGAAAAAGTCAAACATAACTGCTTTTGCTTCTCAAGTTCATTTTTTTACATAGCTGATTATTGACATTCTTTAATTATAAATATTGTCTATCTCAATTTCTATTTCCATAATTCTCTAGAGCAAAGAATAATTTTGAAAGCAAGAAATACCTCCTTCTCAGCCATATAAAATTCCTTTTTTCTAGCCCTAATCCTTGCAAAATATGAACTTTTAAAACTTTGTTACAATACATCAGCTTGCTTCTTGGTTTCCTTTAACAAGCAATTTCCCCTAAAGAATTAAAGAAAAATCATTTTTGAGCCAATAGGTTTTCTCTTCTCTTTTATAATGGGTTATTTGAAGCTGCTCAGGTTTTGGAATATCAGGATAAATATCAGGGAGATAAATCACCAACACACCTCGTGAAACTTGCTGCTGCACTCTCAGTAAACAAGCTGAAGCATATGGTTACAATTAGGGTTTGTATGACCACAGAAATCAGAAGCTCTAGTCATGAACCACAGCCTCGCTGCGCCGTGCACTGATGGCCCCTGCTCCAAACAGCTGACAGGCTACAGAGAGCTGCAGCACAGCTCCCCGCACAACACAAGCCTGGGCAGTGCCAGGAAGACATCACAGAAAAGAGGCTTTACAGACTTTAAAAACACATAAGCCTCCACAATGTTAAGTATGAAAAATGTTGTCACTGTCACGAGGGTTGAGTGGTGGCAGTCAAGGGTCCCCAGGAGCACCAGCCTGTTCAAAAATAAAAGAAAAATGTACAGTTTCACAGAATCTCAGAATGGGTAAAGGTGGAAGGGACCACAGTGGATCATCTGGTCCCAGCTCCCTCCTGCAGCAGGGTCATCCCAAAGTAATGGCACAGGATTGTGTCCAGATGGTCTGGAATATTCCCCAGCAAGGGAGACCACACTCCTTCTGGTCTGTTTCAGCGCTCAGTCACTGCACAGGGAAGTTCTTCCTCATGTCCAGGTGGATCCTCCTGGGCATCAGTTCCTCTGGTGCCATTGCTGGGTCCCACAAAGAGAGTCTGATCCCTGCTCTGACACGTCCCTGCAGATACTGCTAAGTCCCTTCAGAGTCAATCACAGATTTCTCAGAACTATCAAGCCCAGGAAATGACAGTATAAATTGCTATTCTGGGAAAGCATGCTTTGCTGTCACTACCATCAGTGTATGTGAAAAGAACAGAGCTCACAGAGCAAAGCCCATGCTACCTGTACAGCTAATTCTGACCAGTAGTGGTTTACTATCAAAATAATGTTGGTGAAGCTAACAGGACGGATCAAGAATTTCATGGACTCTCAGGATGGTTTGAGTTGAAATGGGAACTTAAAAATCATCTCATTCCAAACCCCTGCCATGGCAGGGACACCTTCCACTGTCCCAGGCTGCTCCAAGCCCCATCCAGCCTGGCCTGGGACACTGCCAGGGATCCAGGGGCAGCCACAGCTGCTCTGGGCACCCTGGGCCAGGGCCTGCCCACCCTCCCAGCCAGCAATTCCTAATTGCCAAGAGCCCAAAATCTGTGCCTGCCCTCTGGCAGTGGGAGCCATTGCCTGGGTGCTGTCCCTGCAGGCCTTGTCCCCAGTCCCTGGGCAGCTCTGCTGGAGCCCCTGGAGGCCCTGGCAGGGGCTCTGAGGTGTCCCTGGAGCTTCTCTTGTGCAGCTCAACACCCCAACTGCAGAGGGTCTCCAGCCCTTAGAGCATCATTATTTCTTAATTATACTACAATTGTTCTGATTTCAGATCCTTGTCATTCAAAGTCCCAAGAGCTTGGTGGAGCTGGGGCCAAATGCCACCAGAAGAGCTATTGCTGTATAATCATTCTATACTCTCACACCATGCAAATACACAAAGATAAATTACATTTCAAGATACAGAACATACATGGCACAGTGTACATCAAAGGAAGTGCCTAAGAGCTTGATAGTGAGTACATATCTGGTCTCCTGAGATACCTATCAGACACAATGTATTTCTGTACCAATGCAATCAAGGCAGAAAGTGAGGTTTTTGTCATAAAAACTTGAAAACTCTCAAAGGCAACACTGAGGTACTGGTCAGGCAGCAGCAACCCAATTTCAAACCAGCTTCTGTGGTCCTTGTAGCACCCAAGCACAGATTTTGGGCAGGATGAAGCTGCTCTGGCACCAGTTTGCTGTGCAGCTCTTGCAGACTGCCCCTGCCACACAAGCAGAGCACTCAACTATTTATTCTCAAGGTACCTGTGCTTGAACTGCAGCCACAGACTTTGCTCTGTGTCAGGCACTAAGTGAAAGATTAAAGATCTGGAAACTTCCTCAATCTTCCTATTCAGATAGGGGAAAATATCATAGTTACAGCATCAAGAGGATGACACTTACAGACTGTAAGCAAGAAGGAACACGATCAGACAGAACTGGAAAAGAAAGCTCGAATGTACATTTCCATTGTGGTGGGCATGAACAGGCAATTAAGCATTGACTAAGCACCAGAGATAGACACCAGATCTGTGACACGTCACAAAAAGGATCTGGAAGGTAGAAGCAAGCAGAGTGAAGCATTTGCTAGCAGAAGTAAAGGTTGGTGAAATCATAAGAATAAGAAATAACAGACACATTGTTAGTATCTTTTTGTCTCTCTACTTTGATATATTTTAATGTAGATATTTCAAATCAGGCTACACAAAATTGAAGAGGAAAAAGATAGTAACATAAAACTAAATATTAATAAACAGCTTTCTTGTAAAGTTAAAATCTACCATTCAAATGCTTCTATTAACCAGAAAGTAGCACCAAAAAAACAACCCCAATAGAATAAGCTATAGTGTATATAAATCACAGATGTACAACAGAGGTCTGATACCTTCTGGTATCCTAATGCTGAACAGTATAATGCAGAGTAAAGCATATACTTGCCTGATATACTGTCATTAATGGCCAGGAATATTTCTCTAGTTCCAACCAAAAAGTGTACAGACACGAGAAAACAAGCAATGACTGACCACTACACACTGAATTCTGCAATTTCTATTAATGCTACAACAGTGCATTTGTGTGGCAGATTAGTTATGATGATGACTTGGGTGATTAATGAAGCTGAATCCGGTTAGTGACTCTGCATGAGTTCCTTACAGATACAGCATTGTACCCCTCACATCTATAAACACCCTAACAGCACAAACCAAGTCAATTAGATCCCACTGTTGCAGTAACTCCTAACTTCTGCCAGATGCATTAGTGTCTGGAGTTGTTTTTAATAGCAAAGTATAAACTGGATCAACTATTTAAAAGGAAACCATCTAAATTGACTTATTTTTCAACAGTCTTGAGTAGCACTATCATTTCCCTGCCTTAGCACATCATCTGCTTGGCAGTTCCTCACTCTAACAAGGATTCTATTTTGCAAGCAATAAAATGACTAATTTAAAAAAATATTGCTTGTCCACAAAAAGTTGTCTCAACTTAGTTGACTGTAGACTATGAATTGGCAAATGTTAATAAATCTCAACAAAAAAGAAGAGGGAACTTACAGCCAACAAAAAAAACTTGGGTTTGAGGGTAAGTTGGTTCAATGCGCTTTGTGAACCAAGAATAATTAATTTCTGGTTTCCAATAAATGAGTTTCTAATATCTAAATTCTACTGCCATGCATATTAATGTCATTTATGCTTCAAAACACTGCCCCAGATCTAGCAGCACTTTACAATTACTGGGCACACCTACTGAAAGACCACAAAGACAAAGCAAAGTTGACTCAGTAGAGAAAAATCTCCTTTATGAAGTCACAAAAATAAATACCATTATTTTTCCCCTCCTTCCAAAACCACCATTGTTTCTTTAATTATTGGAGCATAACAGAATTGGCAGGACAATTCAATCCAGGTATTTTATATCCAGGATAGAAAAAGGTCCTTGCACAGAGGTAACCTGGATCCAGTCAGAGGCCAAACCCAGAAGTAATTGGTGTGAGGATGTTGGTTGTATGGTTTCAGAGTTAAGGAAGCTCATGAGAGGAAGAAAAACAGGCTACGAAGGATGAGAAGCAGGAGAAGGTTAACTGTGGGAAAGGGTAAAATTCTGCTCATATCATGTATAATTATCACTCCTGCTGAATCACAAGGAAGGAAAAGGAGGGTGGATCTAAAATACGGTGCTTCTAAGAGTTTGTTGATCTCCTGCTGCAGTGCAAGTGACTACAAAATAGGAGTAACATTATACAGGATAATTTAGATGACTGTGGTATCAAGTAAAATAATTAACAAGTACAATAATTATTTTAGGCCTCAAACTGTCATATTAAAAATACCTTTTTTTTTAACCACGCTCCTATCTCCTTTCATCCTAAGTAGATTGTATTAAGACTATTTCAGTAAACTTACTTGAAGCATTATGTGGCATTTAAAAGGCACTGAGCAACACAGACGTGAGTTTTCAATTCTTCCATTCTTTCAATTTCTATCATGTAAAGATTACAAAACACAAAAAAGTAATACAGTACAGAAATCACGTCAAAGTTTTCCACAGCTGTTCGTTGCTCAAAATTCCCTTTTGTTCCCTAACAGACTGTCACCTCGTGTTGCTGTATCTTCATTTGTGCTGTGCTCTACCCATGTACCTGAGGCTACATGAACCAAAGTATTGATTTGATAAGAGTTAATTCAGAGATAAGACACGCAAATATGCCATTTACTCTACAATCCTACTGTGCCTACATTTCACCTATAGTCCAACATCATATCTAGGCAAATAATTTTTAAAAAATCTCAAGCAACTGTCTGGGCATGGATAGAAAAAACATTTCTGTTTTTTAACAGGATGTGGTACTCCTTTTTTCCCTTTTCCCAGGCAGGAAATTCAAAAGCTCTTTAAAAATGTTCCTCTTTTAAAGCTTTAAATGAAGACACTTAATTTGCCGGGCTAAGAGATGGCACTTCAGGTACTCATGAAAGAAGCAAGAAAACAAGCGTAGGCGTATGCCAAGGTAGTTGCCAAGGAAATGGTTCAAGAGGAGTGAAGGAGGTGGGAGTGTAGGAAAAGACAAGAACAGATGTAGGCTGAAATCTTAAGAGTTTGCATTAAGAAATGGAAACTTAATATACAACGGGTAAAAAGTCACAGGGGACATCATGTAAGAAGTGTTACAGAGGGAGGCTTGAGGGGTGGCAATATGGATGGATTTACAAATCAGTCAAGTAACCAGAACAGGGGAAGAAGTGTTTTGCCTGTGGCAGCACTGACACAGAAAGACACTAGAGAGATCAGAACTAATAATAACATAAATAACAGAAATTACTCAGGTAATACTATGTACCAAAATATGCAGCAAAAACTGAAAAACTACAATCCAGATACTGAAAACTGCTTCAGAAAAACATGTTAAGAGCAATTTCTCCTTGCAATTGAAACGAAGGAAAAGAATATACCTGATGGGACTCTCGAATAAAGCACTGCAAGGAACAATTTAATTAATCTGGCGTGCGTGTAAGTGAATCGCAAAGCAAGCCACTACTTTGTGCAGGGTTTAGGTTAGGGACACAAGCCAGGCGCGGCCCCGGAGAGTTAGCCCGGAGCGCGGACGGAGCTGAGCGCAGCAGCCGTGCGCTTTTACTGCCGCCCTGAGGAGGCACCCGGGCACTGCCTCCGAATGCACGTTCTGGCAGACCCTTTGCGGCCTGAACTTTAATATTCCCTCAGGAGGCTGCCAGTGAATTGATTTCACAAAAGAGCTAAATAAATAGTATCGGTTTTAACAGCAACTGACTTGCAAAGTGTTCTCTAGTTTATCGGGGAGAAAGAAAATAATATCTACCTTTGCTGTTAGCACTGTATTATGTTTTATTCTCATTCAGTGGAAAAGAAAAAACCTCTAGGACAGATTTTTATACACCAGTAAAACACATCTGGTGTGGGGAAGGGAGCAGCCACCAACCAAAACAAAGTGTACAGTATAACAAAAATGAGAAACCTTCTTCTGAACAACAAATGGCATCAAGTCTTTGCTATTCTTCGGGCAGTATTTCTCTACAGCAAACAGTCTGGGAAAGGTCAGAATCTAGTCATACTTATCAGGAAAAAACATTAGTCAACTTACTGGGAAAGGCACAATATGTTACAAAAATTCCTATCTAGGTTGCTCCCTCACATCAAAGAATCCTCCTAGGAGGGACCCCTTGGGACCACCTAAACCAACCCAACCCAACCTCAAGCAGAGCCACAGAGCAGGTCACCAGATGCACAGAGTAATTGTAAAGAATAAAATATGCACATAAAACTATTTCTTGCAACACTTTAAGTAACTTGAAGTATGTGATTCATCAAATAGGGCACTACTTGGTTGGTTGAGGCTTTTTTTAATGTGTCAGTAAAAAAACCAGGGGCTAGGTGATACTTTTACCATCTGCTGTCCTGCAGGTATAATTGCCTCAGATTCTAACACATCTCAAGATGGGCCATGCAGGCCTGTGGACAGCTTTTCTACACTGGTATCACTTGCTGAAAAAGAAATGGGCTACAGGTGTGTCTGCAAAAGAGGGCACACAGAAGGCAATACTTCATATGGTCTGAAGTACAATTTATAGAAAATCAGACTCACTTGCCACCCCAGATGCAATTCCATAGAGCAGTCCTCCTCCATCTGTTTGCTGCTGAAAGACGTGGGTCCCTGGAGGAGGGCTTCTCTCTTGTCTAATGAAATTATACAGCAAAGTTTTCACAAGTCTGCTGGTGTATGGGAGACTGGAAAGGAAAAAAAATAAATTTGGTTGACTCACAACTCACAAAAATTGGCACAACAAAGTCCAGGTAGGGTGCAAATGCTAGTGTTTGGCATTAAAGATGGTCAGTAACTCTCCCAGTGCTGACCAGACTGGAAAGGAAAAGAACACAAAGGTCTTCCCCATGCAAAGCTGCCTGGACTTCAGCAAAGGTCTGAAGGAGCATTTTCCACAGCAGGATCGTGAAAACTGTCTTTTGGTTTTTGTTTTTTAAATACTACTTATAAATAAACCATTTAGTTTGTAGAATCATTGTATTCACTTACCTGAAGACACAAATGGAAAAGCAATGGAAAGGAATGCTGTATTTTTTCAGTTTTCACTCCATGCTCTAGTAATACAGAACAGGGTACCAACAGCATCTCTCCACACCCACCATGTTTTTGCCTGTGTGTGCAGCTCAGAACCAATCTTAAACACCCTTTCATACCTCAAGGATTCTCAAGGATTCTATAACTCTAGGAATTTGCAAAGACCAATGAAACAACCAACCTCACACCAATGGATCTGAAAAATGCCAGTAGAATTTGTTGGGTTTAACAAGAAGGTTACGGTATTTCCAAAATGGAGTAGCATTTCCACAAAAGCAAGCAGCTGGCTCCAATTCCCATCTGATTTAGAGCTGAAAAGAAGGAGCTCTGTGAGGATGGACCCTCTGACCACCTGCAGAATCCGAGAAGGTGAGGAGCTAATGTGCATGTCCCAAACACCAACAGCTGTGTGGTGTGGAGCCAGCCAAGGGTTTTCAGGAATAACAAACAAGGACTTGGTAGAAACACACCAGAGGAAGACCAGGATGTGGCTGGAGAAGGGGCCATGTGGGAGCAGGGCAGTGTTTTAGGGACAAACCTCCTGGTTGTGGCTCCTGCAGGAAAGCACAGCCTGGCCTGGCACAGGGACAGGGACAGGGCCAGAAGGGCTGAGCACTGCAGGGGGGAACTCTGAGCCCATCCAAGACCCCAAAGCCTCCAACCCATTTCCAGAAAGGCCTGAAAGAACCACTGTGAATGAGAACTGACTTGCACAAAAAGTGGGAAACTTCTCCCCAGAGAGTGGAAGATTCAAATGTGCCCCACAAAGCCCAGGGCCCCAGGACGTCCCATCAGCTGGATCCACACTGGAGTCAGGACTGGTGATCTCTCTCTTTTTTTCTTCCTCTCTCTGTCCCCTTCTTTGATCCAATTTCTTTCTCTCTCTCTCTGTCCCTCTCTTTCTCCCTTTACAGCACCCCCCCCACCTTTATCCAAACCCCACTGTGCTTACATGGGATATCAGGGACAAACACTGTTTTCCATGCCAAGTGTGTAATTTACTAATAAAACTTGGCAGATCCTCTGACTTTTGTCATTCCTTTTGATCATGATCATCTACAAACCCTGGGGGCTTCCCTCTCCTTAGGGGTGGGATGTCACACCAGTACCACTCCACCTGTTCACATTGCTCTTGATTCCCAGCCACCAAATTCCTACATCTCTCTCCAGAGGTCAGGCTCCTCCTACTCCCAAATCAGACCTCTTAGACCACATACTAAATCTTCCCCCAAACACTCCCCATTTTCCCCCAAACCCTTGATTCCTTCCATCCAGAGACTGAAGTACCAGGAGACCCCACATATCCTGAGGCTCTGGCTCTATCCTGCGGATGTTTCTGCCCAGTGTTCCGAGCTGAGCCTCACTCCTTCCCCTGCATGTCACAGTAGTATCTGTCTCTTGCACCTAGTAGAAATTTCAGGAAAGCAGAGAATAAATACATTTATGAGAAATCTGCCCACATGGAACTTGAAATTGAAAGAGAATGAATGGGAGCCTGACTAAAATGCATGTAAGCCATTGTGAAAGCACTTGAACACAACCACCAACTTGCCAGAACAAGTGGTATTACTCACACAACCAAGTCTATCTCCAGCTAAGTGTTCCCTTCAGCTCAGCCCAGCATGTGTCTTCATCTTTCCAAGGACTGTGCTTATCTGGATGGCAAGAAACCCCTAGCATTTCTGAGGGACCTGAGTTCTCTGGGCTGCAGTGCTACAAGACTCATTGCTGAATCAAAAAACCATCCTGAAAACTAAATATGTTTTAAGTTAATGAAACTACCCTCAAAATATAAAAACTATTTCCAAATTAGTTTTACTTAAGTCTGGGCTGTGAGATTTCCACCCAAATCCCTCCAAGAGCCTTTACAGATGTTTGCTTTTGTGATCTCTTTTCTTTTGAGCAGAACAAATTTTCTATCAAGATAACATTTTGCTGACTTCTGTTTTCAGGTACAAACAACCTAAGAAGCCACCAGCAGCATTTTCTTTGCCCTTAGGCAGCACCCCAGAGCAGGACCTACCATCGACCATGCATCAGGTATCTGTGAATGACGCTCTCTCGCACAATCTCTTTGTGGAATAATTGGCAGGAGAGGAACACAATGAGAGTAGTCACGGCTTCCAAAGAAATGCTGTATGTAATATCTCTGCAGAATAAAGGGAAAATTACAGAGATTAATCTACTGGGTTGTTTACAGGCTGATTTCCAAGAATACTTGGTAGCTTCACCTGAAGTTATACACTGTGTAGCACAGAGAGATTCAACTGGGAACATGTAAACAACAAATTCAAGAAACTCAGAATCATTTCATACCAAAAATTGATGTTTTTCTTAAAAATAAGCAATTTTTTCAGGCACCAAAGGACAAAACAATGTAAAGAGAGGTATTGCTCATGGCATTCAAGTTGCGACTGATAGACTGACTATACTTCTTCCTCAAAATACTAAGTATCTCTCAGAATTGTGTCCTTTGTACTATTAAACAAAATTGTCACAAAGCCATCATCCCTAAGTGAGGGAGTGAATGTCCAGCTAGCCCAACACAGCTCCATCTGCCAAGCAAACTGGATCCCTATGAGAAGAATGTAATATACAAATGCCAGCTCAAGTGTACAAAATGCTCAGGGTATCAGGATACCAGATACATTGCTCAGTTTTAAATGGTATATTTGAGGTAACAGGGACGTAGAAAGTTTCAAGGCATTACAAGGTATTCAAGATAATCACAAAGAATGAGCTGCAATGCTTAAATACAGATACCAGACAGTTCAGCACAGTTCATTTAGCTCAGGCTGATTAGGAAAGGCTGTGCAGCAGAACAGATGACAGGCACACTATTAAAAGTATCTTGTGCTTTCTGTTCTCACCTCTGCCTATAATGACTTTGTTACAAATCTGGTTTTTAAAAGGGAGAGAAAAACGGCATTTGCCTCCTAAATCAGTAACAATTTGCAGACTGCAAGAAAGCTTTTAAAACACAATGAATTAACTTGGACATGAACCAGTATCATTCTTACTTTCAATCAAAGACCATTTTTACGTCCTCCAAAATGAGGTACTTCATTTGGTGCAACAGCACCACACTGCAGCTCATTAGAAATATTGTTATCAAGTTTTGTATTGTTATCACAAGTCCTTCTAATGCTTCTCCCACTGTCACTATTTAATTTCCACAGTATGCTTCACAATCCAGTATTGCTAAGTTACAATGGTTTCCCTGCAACAGTTATCAAGGTTTTCTGACCTGGGACCTACTGGAAACTCAAAATCTGTTTAATATCGTCAAATGCAAATATTCAATAGTACCTCTATTTAAGATTTTTAAAAATCAAAACATCAAAGAACAAATCAGCATCTATGTTGTTTAATCAGTGGTGCTAAATTTTGCTTTGTTACAATGTCACCTTCCAAAAATTTTATTCTCAACAGTTAGAACAGGTATAAGCATAAAACTAAGTGCACTTTCAAACAAAACAACGATGACTTGAAAACTACAGTGCAATCTCCCAAAACAAAACAAATTAACCCCAGAAGGGACTAGATTTTCACTAGTCTCAGGATCAGAGCTGGTGTCGTCCTCACTAAAATATACAGCATTTTATTTAGAAGAAATCAGTCTAATTTTTAACACAACCAAATAGCTTAATATTCTCAAGTGCGCTGCCAGATACGCTGCAAACAACACGCATTACTGTCAAGTGTGAAAACAAGAATTTCACGCATCACAATGTACAGACAGCTTAAGTTAAGCTCTTCTGCAGCAACTCCAGGCCAGAGTTTCTCCAGAGTGCAGTAATTTACTCAAAGCCAACTGCAAACTGGAATCACAATTTCCTGGATCACAATCCACAGAACTGCACCACCTCTCATACAAAAATGTTTTTAAAAATGAAGATTGTGCACATTCACTGTTTTTTATTTTCTCTCACTTCATTTGAGTATTTGAACCCCAAACAATTGAAGTTATGGGTTGGGAAAGGACACACTGCCTAAGTAACATTTTCCTGAAAATCATAATGTCCTTTTGAATTACTTTTACTCTCTGCAAGTTACCTGACTTTTTGCCCACTCCTGAGGAAGTTCGCCAGTGTAAATGCTGATAATTAGATCAGGCCAGAGGTTACACTCTGATCTGGTTCCATTGCAAATTCATCCGAGCCAGAAGCAAGGCTGCACTAGGAACAGTGCCCACTCCCTCTCCAAACCAGAGGAGCTGTGCAATCCACCACCCACACGCATCCCAAGCAAAGCAAAGAAGACTTAAATACATACATAACATCAAATTATCAAAGGCTCAGCCACCAGAAAAAAAAAAAAATTGAGAAATGTTTTTCTATCAAAATAAAAGCAACAGTTTGGGAAAATACTTTTTTGATATTATAAGAAAAACATTCAGAAACTTATCATTATGACATCGGCTGAGAATACAAGAACAATGTATGAGAATACAAGAACATCTCCTACCCCAAGGTGATGAATGAAAAGGGTAACAACTTCATGACATACTACAGCACACACTGGGTCACTATTCGGAGAGGAAACAAATTTTGGGGTCTAGTATACTTTTTCTCCACTTCAATCATTCATTAATTTATTTTCATTATAACCCACACAAGTGGAATAGCAAATTTGAGGAATCATTACAAAATAATTTTCTGTTTTGACAAGAATCAGCATAAAAAAATAAACTAAGGGATTACTGTACTGTATTAAGGAAAAAAAATCTGCTTTCAATATCCTTATATAACTCAGAGAGAAAAAAAAACAGAAAGGTAAATTCTAGCAGTCCCATTTAGAGAGTTATTCTCATTTTCTCTAAGTTCAAAACCCAGACAGGGCACATTTAGAAACACTCCACTCAAACCTGTAGAATCTGTTCAAATTAAATCTGCTCTGACATAAACACAAACAGGGTCCTGATATCTGGGGTAACCCCTCAGGTCCAGTTACCCTTAATTTATCAGCACAGTGATAAAGCTTCAGAGTAAAATTATTTTCTCCACCAAGGGTCAAATGTATGGTTTTCTGAAACTCAGGCATTTCTAAAGGATCACAAGAACTACCAGGAACCTCTTTCAACTTCAAAGAACACATTGTTTATTTATATTGAGAGACTATATAATAGGGGGTCTTGGTTTTGATTTTTTTTTTATTTTATTCAAAGCTATCAGTCATATAGAATGACTTTACATGGAATTTATGCTGATCTTCAACTTCCCCTGAAAACTGTTTGCTTGCAGATAAGGAGGAAACTAGAAATAATGAACTCATGTATCAATTACATGTCAAAATTATTTAGCTACTTCTTTCAGAAAGCTAGAATAACTGCATGTTGTTTTGAGCTTCTGTGGCATTTTTTTTCCTTCTCAAGTGTCTTGCAAAACAAATAAAAAATCTACAGATAGAGCTCACGCTCTATGTAAATGGACATCATAAAGCAATGTACCAAAACATGCAGAGGTCTTTTTTTTCTCTTCTTTTGGATTTTCTATTCTGGGGATACATTAGTTATTCTCAATTTTTTCATCTTATACTCTCCCTCCCCTTTCCAAAGGGAGATATATTCCCATATCAGGTAGATAAATTAGCATATACTGCACGTCTGTCTCTCAAAAGACATCTCAAAAAATACACATCTTTCACATGGGAAGAATCTGAGACAGACTGAAGTCCAGAGCTCCTGGCAATCATTTCTCTCCTGCATTTGGGTTCTCCTCTTATCCCAGGCAGCTGTCCTCCTGGTATACCCCATGCCTGGTAGATCCTCCTGGTCCCATACCTCATATGCAGTGACATCCTTGGACCGGATGGAGCAGGCCCAGGTTCTCCCATGTGACACCTGAGCTAAAACTGATTTCTGGCAACAAACCTTATACATAAACATGTACTCTCTGAAGAAAATAGAGATCATGTCATATCTATCCGAGATTGTGTTAAATAATGAATTCTTCATAGAATGAGGAGCTCCAAAAAGCATGATTCCCTGATACTAGCATAACAAATGTGTGTATTTAACACGTGTTTGGTGTCTACATTTCAATGAAAAACTGATACATCAATGGATTCCTTCCAAAAGCAAATTATGCCAGATCATTTCAATTAAAATTTTTTAATTAAATGACTACAGAGTTGTATGATTTATAATCATAAATAAATCAGTAATGATTAGATAACAACTTATTAAATCAAAAGACAAAAATTAGAATAAGAGAATGGTTTGGGTTGGGAGGCACCTTGAAGCTCATCCAGTCCCATTGTCTGCCACGGGCAGGGACACCTTCCACTACCCCATGGTGCTCCAAGCCCAGTCCAACCTGGCCTTGGACATTTCCAGGGATGGAAAGTCCACAACCTCTAGGAAATAAATTCTACTGAGTCAGACCACATTCCATTTTCATCTGTGTTGTCAGGTGGGTAACAGAGATCCTGGGCTCCTCTGGGACCTCTACAGCTGCTTTAAAGCAGCACTGAATTTAGACATACAGTAGTACTGCTTTAGAAGAAAGTGGTGCACTACCTAAATCTTCCAAGACATGGATTGGAGAGAGTATCACTTCTCTTCTGGTCTTCCACCAAGAACATACATTTTAGTTTATTTATTTTATTTATTGACTTTGATGGACTTATAAATTAGAATCATCAAATCCTAGGCTGGTTTGTTTCAGAAAGGACTTTAAAGCTCCTCCAGTTCCACCCCCTGACACAGACAGCAACACTTTCTGCTAGACCAGGTCGCTCCAAGCCCTGTCCAACCTTAGCCCAAATACTGTTCCCAAATGATGCAATCACCCCACACAGAACAAGAACTATGGTCCTGTTAAAACCACAACTCCCCAGTATCCTGGCATCTGCTTTATCCATTCAAAACCATGTGGATGACCTCCTATCAGCATCACCTACCAAGAACTTCAACAATCTACCTATGTGTCACCATCCTGCTGCTGCTGGCTTCTCTCCAAGGCCAAGCACTGCTCACAAGTGCTTTCTGTGCTCCCAATCATTCAGCTTTGTTCCCTGCCTGTGAGAGAGAGGTCTGTGACAGAGGAACCAAGGTGAAGCACAGAGGCACCATAGAGGAAAATCTAGCTCCGAACTCCAATTAACACTCTGAAGGCACATGCTGTTGTAAACACTTTAATTACTCAGTGAAATGCAGCTATTTCTATATCAGCACACAGAGGCTGGGAGCTCATAAATTATTTCACACCTACAGAGCAAACAGCCTGAACAGTCAGAAACCAAACTCCAAATTTCAACTCCCACCCCTAGACCGAGCCCCCTCCCTGTTCAAATATTTTCCTGAACTTTCACCCAGCCAGAGCTGTCTACTCCGAGTATTAAAAGGTTAAAAGGTAACCCATTTTCTAATTTAGGAGAGTTGCCAAAAGGGCTGATTCATACAAAAAGTCTCAAATCATACAGGAACCAGGTTTCATTTCCCTGCTTCCTGAGGGCCCACCAGAAAGGTGAAAGAGGAGTCACCACAGAGAATAGGATCAGTTTTTAAAACTGAAAAGCAAGTACAATATCTGGCTATCAGTCTCAGGATACAAGTACAACAACTCAAAGAGAACATAATCTTTCCTCTTGGAAACACTCCTAATTTTACACTCACTGATGGCACATATGCACTGTGGCAGCTGATAATGTTCTGTAATCATTACAGCTGACTCCAAACATTTGGGAGATGTCCCAAGGGGGCACTCAGCAAACACAGACTAGAAGCAGAAAGAATCTCTGACATTTCGTACTGCATCTCCCCCACACTGGGCATTCTCAACTGGGAGAAGAATAGGGTGAGAGAACAAAAAATTTCGGAATGGTTTGGATTGGAAGGACCTTCAAAATCATCCCATCCCACCCCCTGCCATGGGCAGGGACACCTTCCACTGTCCCAGGCTGCTCCAAGCCCCATCCAGCCTGGCCCTGGGACACTGCCAGGGATCCAGGGGCAGCCACAGCTGCTCTGGGCACCCTGGGCCAGGGCCTGCCCACCCTCCCAGCCAGCAATTCCTAATTGCCAAGAGCCCAAAATCTGTGCCTGCCCTCTGGCAGTGGGAGCCATTGCCTGGGTGCTGTCCCTGCAGGCCTTGTCCCCAGTCCCTGGGCAGCTCTGCTGGAGCCCCTGGAGGCCCTGGCAGGGGCTCTGAGGTGTCCCTGGAGCTTCTCTTGTGCAGCTCAACAGCCCCAGCTGTGCCAGGCTGGCTCCAGAGCAGAGGGGCTCCAGCCCCTGGAGCATCAACAATATGGAAATACTCTGAAGTAGTACCTAAAGGATTAACATAACTCGAGAGCCTTTTTTCAAAGACCTGTTCCTAAACCCTCTGGGACAATGTGACTGTGAATATTGTCACCTCACTGATATTTACTTCTTCCCTCTACAGATTAAAAATCCTAGAAGAAATTCTGGACTTCTAAATGTTGCACAGAAGCTGTATTATTCTCCATTTACTTTTCATATCACCATGTCTTGTTACCAATATTCACTAAAACTACTTAAAAGACATTACTTTTCAAACAACAGAACACAAGAGAGCAGCCCAAATTCCTACAGAAATGGACAGCTGCAGAGACTCCCAGGTGTAGTTTCCATCTTCCTCTTCCAGGGAAGAGGAGATGACCCAGGTGATCAAACAACTACATTAGACCATCAGAGAGTTCTACACAGAGCCAGACCACAGGAATCACATCAGTGATGCAGCCTAAGTGAAAGAGAACCTGCTCCACAGTCCCTCTCTGTTTTTGCTGTTGAGACTCAAATACCTGCTAACAGAGGTTTTCCAACACCCATCGTCTTTTGTGAAAAGAGGGCAGAAAACCATATATGAAAGCAGATCGTTAGGAATATGATACACGGCATAATGTATGAAAAACTGTACAGACCTCTGATACTGTGCTTTGAGGTGAGGAATTTTGTTACAAATTAAAGCACACCTAGTGAACAGATAGAACAGGTCACAGAAAAATACTGATCTAAGTCTAAAATAAAAACTAAACTAGAACAGAGTAAGAATATGTGATACAGATAAAGATTCTCCTACCACCCCAAGATGCAGCAGCAAATAAAACTCCCTTTATATGAATCAGCTCTCTCCGAAACAGAGCACAATAGTCTTAAACTTAGAGGCTCTTCAAAGTGAAGCAACACAAATCTCTCTCAGTTCGGATATTTTTGCTACCTTCAACCTCAGTTTCAACAGATGGAAGTTTGCCTTTGATGATTAGACAAAGTTGCCAAAAATGCAAAATCACATGTTTTCCAAATAATGGAGCTACTACAATCTTGATAAAAATTCCTTGAATAGACTCTTTCTATAAAGAACTATTCTGACCTATTCTTTTGAAAGTAACAAAAATAATTAAAATATGGCACTCATGAGCTAGAACAGAAAACATTTCTTAATCTCTTTGCTACTCACAGCTGGCAAAAAAGAAAGCCTAAACACTTCTAATCATCTGTACATGGCACTTTTCCTACACTGCAGTTACTTTGTAGAGTTTTATAATCAATTATATTGCCTTTCTTCCTCCTACATACGACTTTTAGGCTCCCATAAAATGCAGCGAGCATCCCTAAATGAGTCAAAACTTTGTCAACATTTAAATTTTGTCAACATCATCAACATTTCCAAACAACTAAGACTGCACCCTAAAACAACTATAACTAGAGAAAATAAGGGAATGTAATAGAACTATCAGCTAACTTGTACTGGCACCACAGGGTGCTACTTAGGAGTGATGTAACTAGATCAGAGTATTTCATTTTTCCTCCACATGCATTTATAGTTTTTAATGAAGTGAAAATGCACTGATAACAACCAGATGTTCAGTTATGGATACCAGTTCTTAACAAGCTGCTGAAAGAAGCCTTTATAATTTAAAGCTTTGGGAGTTCCATCCTGCAACAAAATGTTAGCAATAGTTTCTACATAGCAATCATACAATTAAATACTAACATTGTATCTTTTTGCCGACTATGCAGTTCGAATCATTAGTGTACACTCTCGAGTGCTAACATTAGCAAAACCAAAGAAAAAGCAGAGTATCCATAGCACACCCAAGGGAACCATAAATCAAATATCAACATATGGTAACACAAGGGTTATAAGGGACTGCACAAGTCTAATTGATGAAAACTGTACTTCCTATAAAATTAAACCTGAAACCTTTATCCCTGGCATTTTGTACAATGCAGCACAGCCTGTTTTTCAGAAAGGTAATTCAAGATATTTTTAATAACTCTCAGACACAGCACCACAATGTTGCAGAGTCCCAGAGTCCCTACTGCAACCTATTTCTGCCTTAAAGCACATTTGATTTTTCCAATACAAACTAACTTTGAGAAAGATTTTCTTAAATTCCATGTAAAAAACTGAGACACTTCCAGAAATGCTCTGCCCCCCAGAAAGGCGCTGCAGCCTTTCCTAACAACAAAAAAAAAGTTATGCTTCATAATAAGGGACAGAGATCTGACATTTATCTTCTTCCACATCCCACACCTTACTTATTAATTTTGAGAAATACAGTCCACCTGCAATTTCCATGTATACTGTAGGTTGCTTTGTACACATAAATGAGCTTATTCTGCCAAGGCTGATAACCAGAGCAAGCTCAGAGGTGAGTGACATCTGCCCACACCCAAGAAAAGACTGGAGCCTTCATGAATTCAGTGTCCCTGCCAAGCCCAGACTTCTTACATTTAGAATCCCAGAATGGTTTGGGTTGGAAGGGACATTAAAGCCCACCCAGTCCGCCCCCTGCCATGTGCAGGGACACCTTCCACTGTCCCAGGCTGCTCCAAGCCCCATCCAGCCTGGCCTGGGGCACTGCCAGGGATCCAGGGGCAGCCACAGCTGCTCTGGGCACTCTGGGCCAGGGCCTGCCCACCCTCCCAGCCAGCAATTCCTAATTGCCAAGAGCCCAAAATCTGTGCCTGCCCTCTGGCAGTGGGAGCCATTGCCTGGGTGCTGTCCCTGCAGGCCTTGTCCCCAGTCCCTGGGCAGCTCTGCTGGAGCCCCTGGAGGCCCTGGCAGGGGCTCTGAGGTGTCCCTGGAGCTTCTCTTGTGCAGCTCAACAGCCCCAGCTGTGCCAGGCTGGCTCCAGAGCAGAGGGGCTCCAGCCCTGGCAGCAGCTCCGTGGCCTCCTCTGCACTGGCTGCAGCAGCTCCAGCTCCTTGTGCTGCTGGAGCCAGGGCTGGGGCAGCTCTGCAGGTGGGCTCTCACCTGAGCCCAGGGGCACAGGGGCAGGATCCCCCCTGCCCTGCTGCCCACGCTGGGGCTCAGCCCAGGGCACAGAAGGTTTCTGGGTCCTTGTGCACATGGCTGGGGCATGTCCAGCCTCTCACAACTTCTGGGGTATAACCAGGATATACCAAAATCCTTCTCGTTAGGGCTGCTCTCCAACCAGTCTGGAACAACTATGTACCTGCCTGCAAAATACCACACACAGGTATCCCAAGCACCTGAAGTGACATTCAGAACAAGCTCAAAAGGAAGGAGTGCAAAACAGCTGCACAGGTACCTCTGTTCCTGCATTCTGAACACAGAAATGGCCTTCCACGCTTTAAAAATAATGTTACAGTTTCAGTGAAGGAGAAAAATACAAGTTTTAACTGGGGTGCAGGCAAGCAATATTTTCAGACAGCAGCTGCCAGCTGTATCCACCCCTTCACCAAACTGCATCGGCAGAACCCAAGGGACACACTAATTGTCAAATTCCTCTGTTAAGGCTATTGAATGCTCTTAACAAAATCTTTGCTGTTCTGAAAGATACTTTGAAGACTAGCTCAGCATGGAGATTTTAATGGTCTGTCACCAAAAAAAATTCATCTTTGATAGTATCTTTACAGACAGACATTCTGTTACAGTGCCATTGCAAGCTGCCAAAACTGTCAGTTCTCTCACAGGTGATCCTGAGTTCTGACACAGAGATCATTACAAGTTTGAATATTTCATCTATTCCACTCATCTATTCCTTCCCCAAATTCACATACTAGGCTTGCAGCTCTCTTGATTCATTCTAGCTAAAGACAAAAACGGACTAGTCCCTTGAAACAAAACAGGAAAGAATCTCTAGTGATAACTCATCAGGGAGAGAGAGGGAAGCAAGAAGTACACTCATATGAAAGCAATCCTGATCACTCTCTTGAACAAAATTAATAATAAAGTAATACATCATAACACCTTTCTGAAGAAGATAGTTGGACTGTGTATTAGAGAATACAAGATCTCCAGTATGTCCTTTCCCCTACCTATTTCCCTTTCCATGTATGGGAACAAAATTCTTAGTTAAGGCATTATCACACTGTTAAACATACTCTAGTGATAAACAAGACAGTAATACATATTTTTGCAAGTGTTAGCATTTAATAGCAATCAGCAACATGTTGTTTCAGAAGTTTAGCTAAAAAAACTTATTTCACAAAAAAAAAACAAAACCTAACCACAAAACAAAAATCTTCCACTTTATCTCTTATGAAATGTAAGTTTTTGATATAGCTGAATATTAAATTATGGACAGGCTTTATAATCTTCCTTTTAAACAAGCCATTTTAGCATTAGATTTTATAGTAATCTAAGTGCTTCCAGCAGCTGCTTCCACTTGCAGCAACCAGATTCACACAGAAACAGAGCTGCTGAGAGCTTCAGTTGTGGAAGTGGGTGAGGAACTATCATGCTGGCTTATTTTCTCCTGCTGGAAAGGCATTATGAAGGATACTGGACTACACACGGGTACTTCCAAGAAAGAAAAATAAAACCCTGCAGGATTTATGAACTTGCCCGTATATCACAGTCCTCTCAGCCCTTTGTACTTCCTCTAATCTGCTCCAAACAAAGCGTGTATGCGTTCCAGGAAGTCCTGACAAGCTCTGTGGAATGACACTTTGAATCACACCACTAATTCATTACACTCTACCTACACAAATCCCTCGCGTTAACGCTGACAGAGCTGCATTTAATGACAGCAATGTCTCAAAAAACATTGCATCTTTGTCAGTCTTCCAACCAAAAGAACAATCCCAGCCACGAGATAGCAGAGCTCTATACTACACTGTAACAGACAATCTGAAACTCCTCCAAAGCTGCCATGCTTCAGCTGGGCCGCTACATTTTAGACACAGACTACAATGAAATTTAACACTAAAGACACTGCTCACTCCACCTTTAGTAAAGTTTATCATGGGGAAAATAGTCAAAACTCATCAGAACACTTCCACAAAAGTGAAAGAATACTTTTTTTTTCCAAAGAACAAAGCATGCTCTCCTACATAAAACACAGAAGTATGTTTTATGACACATTTCCCAACAAGATGTGGAATCAACATTTCTCAAATACAACAGATGCATGAAAAAAATGCCATGTAAACAAATCTGGAGATCTACAGAAACATTTCACTTATTAATTTCTCTTGTCCCTTCTTCAGACATCAATTCACTGGAATTTTATAAATCAGTATTAAATAGCACAGTATGATTTATTTTCAATTTAAACCCCCACAGAACTGCAGAAGAACTTTAGTTTTCACCTTACTGCATACCCCAGAGCTGAAGTGACACCTCCACTGTACCTTCCCCTGTACCATGAGCACAACCATTTCCACCAGTTACTGTCTGTGTGCTGACAGGGGTACCTGAAACAAACGGAATAACTTCTGTTGATGGTTTGAACTGGGTGCGAGACGTTCATTATGTACTTCTTCCAACAGAATATTCAGGGCTGACACTGGCAGCAGCTTATCATTATCTGTACTGCTCCATCACATGGAACATTCAAATATGACTATTTAAACATTATAAACCCATTACTACAAGTTTCATAGTTTCTCAAATGCTCAGTTTATAAAAGAAGACTAAGTAAAAAAAAAAAGCCTACTTACAAGAGGGGAATTTCAACAATGAGCTGGATGAGGCAATATAGCAACTCTTCTATAAGGTCTTCACACTCTGCTCCTAAAAAAGAAACACAGCAAAGGATTTCTGGGTTTTCAAATACCAAAATAAAACAAAGATTCAAACATATAAATGCAGATGATCAACATCTTAAGGAACAACCACTAGAAGTTCTAGCTGTTAAAGGAGATAGGTTTTTTTCCTGAAATAGAAAGCATTTGAAATTATTAACAGAGAAAACGGTGATGCCTTCTCTTTTTTACATAAAAAAGGTAACTAATAACAACTGCATAAATTAAATGAGATGTTGGTATTGTAGGAACGTGCTAATATTTAGCACAACAAGCCTTCCTTTACTACTTACAGAAGATCATATTAAACAGTGTTATTACTAACAGCTGAACTAATCACTGGTGACTTCTCACTGGTCCACAGTTAAATGTCCTTTCAAAATGCCCTGCACTTCACGTATTTTCCCACTCTGTTTTCTAAATCCAAGAGAAGAATAATCAGAGACAGTGTCATTTGTCTACGATTCATTGAGCAACATCATAAAAGAATGTCAAAAGAATGGAGCTCCTGACCATGTCACTACTGCTCCAGAGTAACATAGATACAATGTTTTCATGGATACATATTTATCCATTGAGGAAGTTTTACACCTTTCAATGACAAGCTTGTGCATTTTAAGGAAACAGAAATCACTCTCTAGTCATATACAATGTGATAAAATGCATGCAGTGATGCAGAATTATTAAAAAACTTGCAACTATTCTAAGCAATAAAACTTCATATTTTACATGAGTAATTTTTAAAAGCAACTGTAACAAAAGACTTTCAAGACTCATTAAAGAGAAAACTTATTAAATCACTTGAAGTTATCATATAGTACTAAAAAAACCAGAAGACAAATCTATTGGCTCATCAGGATTTTTCTGCTTTCAAAAATAAAATTATGAGAAACCTACAACATCATAAAGAAGTGGAGGGTTTTATAGCGCTGAATGGCTTAGGAGTGGCATGGCTGATCCCCTGCATTACAACATTGCAGCACAATAATTACCCAAATGCCTGTTTATTTTGTATTTTCAAATAAATAAGTCCTGCCATAAACACAGCTTTATAGCCAGGTTACAGAGGTGTTACTCTGCTTAACTCAAGTTTGTTCTTGAATACAGAACTCAATTTTAAGAAGTACACCAGGGGGAATATTCACTATAAAGCAAAATTATTTCTTTCCACAATCAGTTTATTAAAAACACATTAAAAATTGTCACCTAGTGAACTGCACATTCTAAAGGAAATCAGTTTTTTATCACGGAAACGTGGTTTCCTTTATATAGAATCCCCCATGAGTAACACAATGCAGCTCCTGTTAGTAAAACCAAGAACTGCTCAGAGTATTTAACCTCGGACAGAAACCACAGCCAATAATGGAGCACAGATAGTATATTCTGAAGTAACTTGAATGTGACATTTTCCTAAGGCTTTCTGAACCTAGAAAATGCTTATAAAGCAAGACTGCTACTAGTTCCCAACAGGTACCTAATTTTTCTCCCAACAGAAGAAAGTGAGAAGAAAAAGGTTAAAAAAGTAAAGTGAATGCATTTTTAAAACACAAATTTTTCCACCACACTGCATGCACAACTTATATGAACAGAGAATAAGGTTATTTGAATATGAAAGAAGGCTTTTCTCTCAAGACAATATTCAAAATAAAGGAAGAAAACACTGGGTTAGCACAGTCACATAGAATGAAAGATGTTATTTAAAAAAACCAAAAAACAACTTAATTGCTGTAATCAATGTCATTCAGCTACAGTAATTAATGTATCCTTTTCCCAATTGGGGCACACACATTCTTGTTTAATTTTCATCTTGCCAAGACAATGAGGAGGATGCAAGCCAAATCTATAACGTGAGAGAGAGCTATAAACACGGAACACTCTGTGTTTTCATAAACAATGCCTCTTTCAATAGCAGGATAAAGACAATACACACAAGACTCATTCACATTAATAGATCACATACTTGGATCAAAGACCTGTAAAACCTTGGGGAAAGTAAGTACAGGGTGAACCTGTCCAGATAAAATTAGATCAGGGAGAAGAAATCATAGGTGTATCTTCGAAACTGCACTGCAGAAGTGACAGCAATTACACAGGTTTCAAAATGTCCAGTCATGCTGAAGCACCATTTTTTTCATCAGCTGTATTTAAGTCCTCAAACATGGATTATTTAATTTTGCAAGAAATTTTATAGATTTTGACTTTTTGGTGGGGTTTGTTTCGGATTTGGTAAATATATATATTTATATATACATGTATATATTTATATACTTCGTTAACATTTTTTTATAATGCAATTATCTTCATTTTTTTTTACTTTTTCAGTTACCCACATTACAGACACTGGATTAGCACACACTACACAGGTCAAATGGCTTATGAAGATGAAAGCAGTGATGCCAGGAGGCCCCAATTCTAAAACCAGTTCAGCTCCATCTTCTCAAGAACCTAACTACTACATTGATAAGACCTGATCTGGTGGATGCCTGAATATCTTATCTGATCAGTAAGATATTCAGGCATAACAAGGTACATCCTCACCTTAAATGCTACTTGTTTTTCTGCCCTGTTGCTCATACAGAACCTGGACACAAGTAATGAAATAAATAATTCCTTGCAAAACAGACTTAGAGGTTCCACAGGTTTTGTGGCTTGGTCTTCAGCTCTAATTACTTTTAAAAACTTACAACTTCTGCCTGATAATAATGAGTACATAAATTGATTGCCTTCCCTCATTTCCTTTATGTGATAGCTGAACATGCATGAAATCATTTAAGGCTTGCAGTAAATGTCTTTTTATTTATTCCCTTCTCTATATCCTCGTACTTGCTTTAATATGTCACAAACAGCCCTTAGTAGCCTTGTGTTTAAAAATTCCTCTATAGATAATGAATAAAGCTTCCTACTACAGCTCAGGGAACAGGTTAAACGAATCAATAGCCTGATTTAAACTAAAATACTCAGCATGTGCTCTCTTGCACCTTTGAGTCACTACAGTTAAGGACTGCAGAAATTACAGGATACAGACATTGGAAAGATGAATGATTTGTGTTAGTGAGACTAACTCCAACTTCAGCTGAACAGATGCTGACTCCAGTTTGGGATTTATTGATATCAGGACATTTTAAGTTGAATCTTAAAGTATATGGGTTTAGTCTCTCTGTGGATTTTCCTGCAATCAAAATTATGAAATATTCTCCAAAATTATAAGCAAATTCCAGTTACGGATGAAGAGGCGAAGGCTGCACCATCTGAAACTCCTCAAAAAGAACACATTTCTGTTAATGGTAGGCCTTCTTTTGAAGGAAATCAATAACAGCACTATTAGCAGCAACTCAACTCAGGGCAATTTATTTGTTAGGCTAAAGTACACCCATGGACTCAGGCTTCAAAAAAATCCCATTTTATGACACAAAGCAAGGTTGCACAGCTTTCTTCTGAGCCTCAAGTGCAGTGCAGCAGGAAAAAGTATGAACTGGACATTCAGAAAAAGTGAAAGCATATGAACTGCAAAATCCGAGATAAGGCAAATATGAAACTTGCTACCTGAACAATCATGACTATGTCATATATAATCTATATTTCTGAGCAGTCAGTGACAGGGATGTTTTCCATACACAGGACTCTCACAGATTATAATTATACACTTCTCTCTGACACACCAAATATCCCAGAGCAGGTGCTGATTGCAGTGTGAGCATCCTGATGTGCTGACACTGCAGTTATGTGCTATGAGCTCCCAGGTTCTGTACTTAAATCAGAGAGCATGGCACCAGAAGATATTGTCCACTCAGAAGGATAAAAATATGATGTTCATAGAGAAACAAACACCACCGCAGAGTGATTTCCAAAGGATTTGTGAGATGATCCTGAAAGGAACAATAACCTTTTCTCAGAAGGCTAAGAGACTGAACAAAGCATATGAAAATGGACCACGGAGTAGAGAGGTTGTTTGTGTTGTTGGGTGATCGCACTGTTCTTTACAATGACTACTGACCAGGCAGTAAGGAAATACAGAAACTTCAAAATTCAGACATGGTATTAAAACTTCTTTTAATTTGGATATTTTATTTACATCAAACAGTTCATATAACAATGTCTTTCATAAGGCTTTGTTTTATCCTCACAATTGAAGAATTATAAATAATGCCAAGCTCTGGTAAATGAAAAAAATAGTATGGATGACTAAGAACTTAATTTTTAAAAAGCCTGTTCACCAAAGACAGTAAAATTTCCATAAAAGTGCTAATAAATGTATGTAAAATTAGGAGCAATATAGGAACAATAATATTCTAATAATAGATTAATAATTTTATAATAAAAATATATAACAATAACAGGAATATTCTATTTTCCAAAAAGTAGACATCAAAAATTCAAGAAAGCAACACTTAATTATAAAAATACAAACAACAAACCACTTCATTTTCTTCTGCTTACTTTTAACAGGCCCTAGCACAACAACAGTTCATTACAATTCCTTCATGATACTTCATCTTCCTATAGCTGAGGCTAAGCCTTATTACCACCTTCTGTAGATATTTAAAAGTAAGATTTTTAGGACTCAAACCCAATGGCTATGTAACTTCAGCATGTTATGAACCTCAACACCCTGAGGAAGTTCACAGGAACCATCTCCAATTGGAAACCCAAAGAGGAGCCAAGGAGCAGCTCATTTCCTGCCTCACCAGCAGACCACACACAATTACTTTCCTAATCAACAACATCCCATGAACAATCTGCTCAGAGGTAATTGCTAAGTACATTTGCCATCAATATGCACAGAATTATTGCTAATAAATGTCACCGTGAATTACAGTCAAGTGCTACTAGACATGGTATAAGCATGGGTCTACCCTGGTGACAAGAATCACTTTCCATACCACACTGCAAGGAACTCCCAGTGCAAGGAATAAAGATCACAGGGGTTCCAGCTGACAAAACTCTCAGCTTTTCCACCCATTCCACTGTGGCATGCTGCACGCTGAAGCAAGAGGTGAGCCATTTCTTTAATCCAGGAATAAACCCACAGGCAGTCTGCAGAGATAGCTTATACACAAGCAGATACTCCTTTCCAGTGCATCAGTGAGCTGACTTCCCTCCTAGAGATCACTCATCACAGTTTAAATACATTAAACCATTTCAACATGTAGCGCTTAATCCTTTGGCACCACAGTTCTGATTTCCCCAGAGCACTGGCAGGAGCCAAGGAGTTAAACAGATTTTAATGAACAGTTTTCACTGCTGGATGAGCAAGCAGCAACTCGGTGCTCTCAACACGTGTCCTCCTTGCAGGAAATCCACAGTCAGACACTCTTGGTTGCTCTCACACCATCCACTCACTCTGCTCCAGCATTCTGAGACTTTTTGGGCTTCATGCAACATGCAATTAAACACTGAACAGTACTTTGACTTGGACTTGGCAGTTGCTGGGTTGACTTGATGATTTTAGCAGGCTTTTCCAGCCAAAATGATTCCATGATTTACCACAAAGCAAAAGAAATCAAGGCTCCCATGGCAGCATTATCCATCACGCACTTCATGAGAGCATCTTGATACAGGGCTACACCAAGATTTGTGGCAGACAGTGCGACTGATTTTGAATGCATTTCTATTATTCTTGTTCAAAGACAACAGCTTCTTCCTTGAGCATCTCTTCTGCCACCTTCCATCTTGCATAATACACACGCCATTTCTTGGACATCAGCCCATCTTAGTAATTCTGCCTAAATTCTGTATAAGCTATTGTCCCCAAACTAAATTTTAGCAGGTGCTCTCTCAAGGGGTCAATTACAACCATAGGACTGTTACTTTCCTTCACTAGATCTCTAAAAATAGCACTAATTCCACTCTGTGGCTGCTGTTTGTTTATAAAAAATATGTGAAAAGATGCATTAAATTGCAATATCAATGTTCCAATGTTCATTCATTGCCACCTTCACCTCAATTCCTCTGAAGAGGACCATTATCACCTTTCAAACTGTTTGAAAATCACTAAAGCTCAGGCTGATCTACAGCACCACAACTCAACAACTGTTCAAAAAAAGCCAGATTAAGCTAAATCAAACTCTCTAGTACTTAATTTCTGGTTTTAAAGCAGAAAAAGTTTGGGATTCTGAGTCTAAAAAACATAGAATCATAAAGGTATTTAGACCTAAAGCACCTGAGGGAAAAGACCCTTAAGTACAACCATTAATGTAACTCACTAGTCCAGCACTAAACCATGTCCCTATGTGCCACATCTACAAACATCAGGACATTTAAGTTTCTCATGGGATGTTTCACTTGCACTTGTGTGTACCCACCATATGAGCTTGGTCCTGCTTTCTCTTCATAAGTAAAATGAAGTTGCAGCTCCTCTTCTGACATTCGACTGATGAATACTTTCAGCAAACAGCAAATAATGAACAGTGCATTGTGAGCCTGCCAGATAAAGAGGTGGCTAGAAAAGAACAAACAAGAATCAGTAACACTCCACCAGCAAACATGCATCAAAAGCCACAAGAAAATAAATGTCCAAGTAGACAAAGTTCTACAGCTGAAGCAAGAAAAAGTGTTTAAGCAGGGAGTCTGTAGTTGATGTTAGAGAAAATACAATGGGAATATATTCAAAAGTAGTTCAGAAAATACAACCTTATCCCTAACTACATTTGTGCCATTAAAAACACCACAGTAGACAGAACTCTTTGAGAAACTCACCAAACAGTTCAGCAAATTTCTAGAGGTCTCTAGACACTATGGATTCAAAGCACACAGACATTTGAAAACTTCCAGCAGGTTCAGACCTGAAAGTTTCCTGGCTCCCTGAACCTTAGCCCTTTTCCCAGGTGAACAGCTTTCAGGTGACAGGAGGCATTTATGGACTTCATGAGCACCACACAGCACAATTTTCTTATGGAATCCACACAAATATTTTCCAAGCTTTCTGAATGAAAGGGAAATACAGCTGCCTAAAAATTTTTTGAGCCCCAGTAGGCCCTGCTGGGGATCCCATGCAGCAGCACAGAGTCAATTATTGCCAAAAGCTGTACTTTCAATGTATTTTAGGATTAAAACAGCAACAGCTATCTGGGCACAAGTAACTTCTTACTTTAGATGCAAGCAAAAAACTTGATGGGAGTCATGGGAGCAAGGAGTAATTCCAGCCCCAGATCTGATGAAAATGGGACATTTATCCGTGGGTGTGAGAGAACAACTACAGAAAGCCTCCTGCAAAAGAAAGCCCACAGTGCTGCACAAGTGACCTATTGGGAGTTCTCTCCTACTGCTGAAAGGGGCAAACAAAATCAACAGCAGCTGCATGACATAACTTGAAAGCAGTATTTTGGTATTTACATATTCATAGATATAGATATTTAAAATATTTCCAAGATAGAATATTGGCTCATACATTAAGTTCAGCTTAAAAGTTCAGATAATTTTTAAAGATCTCTAAGGCAGTAGTACCCATACCTTACACCATTCATATAAAAATGTGTTCATCTAACATACAAGTATGTATTTTTGCCCAGTAATCTACTTACCTATTACACTTAATTTCTGTGTTTAGAGAAGTACTAGACACTTGTTCTGTTTCAAACAGCAGTTTAAGAGAATTCTAAGGTTTGGTCTGTGAACGTGTTAATTAGCAGTGTAGAAAAATTTAAGAGCTAGCAACAAAAGGAACACCTAAAATTAAATGGCACACACAGCTTTTTTCTGAGAACTTACTTCTGGCATTCTGCTGAAATTTTTAACTCTTTGGTTCTAGAAAGAAAGACTTTAATCAATGATCCAAGGTTTCCTGTTCGAGGATTCTTCTCAACTAGGTGAGGAAAAAAAAATGTTAAAATTACAAAGTAAGCATAAACTGACACATATAGTTGTGTCTAGTTCAAATAACATTTAGAAAAAAAAAAATCAAAAGCAAGGTCTCAAATATTTCTAAATAAAGCACAGTATGTCTTGGTTTCTGTACAGGCATTCTTCTTTTAAGATTCTCTAGTACATCGTTTACTAGTCTAAAATTGTTCTCTAAATACCATTAATCCTAGATTTAAAATATCCCAAACATGGGATACTCATACTCAAACTGTTCCTTTCCCATACCTGTCTGCAGCACAACTGCCTCCCATCAGAAAACTGGACAGGTCTTCACAACTACCTTCCACTTTCTCACAACACCACTGATCACATTTATATCACCCCTTCCTCTCATCTTCTAATTCCTTCCCCTTACTGATCAGCTTAAAGGGCAAAGGGAAGAAGACATAGCAGAGATGGAAATATTTGTTTTAAACCTTGCAGTCATATCAAGTTCTGTAAAAGAATTAACAACGAAAGTAAAGGTTTGGGGTACACAAAAACACACTCTTTACACTGCTTTAATTTTAGTAGGGCAACATATACAAATAGAATGATAAAGGCATGAATGTGCACAGGGATGCTGTTTCCCAATTTTTCTGGTAAAGTACATGGAAAAAAGATGGTGGAACATCTCACCTAAAGACTTGCAGACAGAGATTGTGGCTTCTTCCAAGAGCTTTAAATCAGCACTAGGTAAGAGGAAAAGAAAACAAAACTGGTTACACAAGCAATTGGGTTCCTTTACTTGAAGTGAAAATTCATTACAAAACAGTAATAAAATCTTTCTATGAAGCAGTTAATTTTAGCCATCCATTAGCTTGTTGAGGTCAGTTTGTCCAACCTCCCTGCTCAAGCAGGATCTCTTAGAGCCAGCAGCCCCTGACTGTGTCCAGGTGGCTTTTGAGTATCCCCACAAACTCTCTGAGCTACTCATTCCAATGCTCTGTCATCCCAACATCAGGCAATGCAATATTCTTTTGAAGCACAGCAACTATAAAAAAGGAAACTAATATTCAAAAGTGAAATGTCTATCAGAGTGAAATTATGTCAGTGTTTTCTCCCAGGGAACAAGGGACAGGAGGAGAGAAAATGTCCTCAAGCTGTGCAAAGGGAGATTTAGGTTGGATATTGGGGAAAATCCCTCCATGGAAAGGGCTGTCCAGCCCTGGCACAGCTGCCCAGGGCAGTGGTGGAATTCCTATCTCTGGAGGGGTTTAAAAGCTGTGCAGTTGTGCCACCTGGGGATAGGAGTCAGTGGTGGCCATGGCAGTGCTGGGGAATGGTTGGACCCCACGGTCTTTGTGAGCTTTTCCAACCTAAACGATTCTGTGATTCCATGTGCGTTTTATTACTGCTAGTTTTGCAGCTTCAGTGCTGCCATGCTCAGTTTGGTGTTACCAAAATACAAACAGAACAGCAGCCTACAGAAAGAACTTGAACATTTTTACAAGAAATTTCACATGAAATGACGCACTTTTAAAAACATGAATAAAAGAAACCTCAATCTGACATTTAACCTCAAGCTAACCAGCTCTTTCCTTTTAACCAATGTTATTATACTAGCACAACAATCACATCAGATGCAGCAAATTGTTCCTAACTTCATTAATTGCCTCGTGATACGCCTCAGAAAAACATTATCTGAAAAGAACAATAAAGCACTAAAGCAAAACCTGACAGCAACCACTGAAACCACATCAGCTGCATCAGCCACGTACTTCTGACCTACCAGTGCAGGGCAACTGATCTTCAAAAGCATCCTTAACAGATGGGAAAACAAGACAAACCATCAGATACTGTGCTCAATGTCACACTGAGCAATATGAATATTAATAACTAAAGGACACCCTGTTCCACCACTCTGATCATTACAATTTTTTCCTTCTATCTTGTCTGAATCCACCCTCTTCTAGTTTAAAAGATCATCTCTTGTCATATCATGAACATATGAACATATCATATCTACTGCTCAGTGTTTTGAAGAGATGGTAGAGCCTCTACACAGACTGAACATATAGCCTGACCTTCAGGGACTTCTGAAGTTCAAAAAATTAAAGGATGCTCAAAAAATTTAGTTCAACGCTTGCAATCATAACACAATCCTTTTTAAATTTACATGGTAATCCAGTTTACAGCACTGTTGCATCAACCTGAGATTATCAGTGGTGCTGTATGGGAAGCTGCTTAACAAGCTCCAGTGCTGAAAACCCTGTGGAGGCATGCTCTTGGAAGCTGTGGAGTTTGAGCTGTTCCCCAACTCATGAGGACTAGAAGATACTGCAAAAAGAGCAGTCAAAAAAATTATTTCAAAACCCTTCAACAGGAAATTATTCAAGAGAGAGACATCAAATTAAGTTTTAAGATGCCTGCAAATTTTATTGTATATCAGACTAATTTACTGTGCAGTGAGCTGACAGCTGAGACAGCTCTTCACCTACAGCTGAATACCCTAAGACAACATTAGATTACGCAGATTGGCTTGTCCTGATATCAATTACCAGCATTCATTGTTCTCTTACAAACTGCTTTGAAACACAAGATTCAGAAAGAACAAACTTACACTTTGATATATACTTTAAAAACATTAGGCTTGGTCTCAAAGGTGGTCTCTTGTTCCAGCACTACAAACATGCAGAGTAATTAAAAACAAATGGTATTGAGCAAGAACCACCAGCATGCCACCAGCAACTATGGACAACACAGTTTTCTAGGTCTATGTGACCTTACACTTTTTAAAAAAACAAAAACTTCTAAATTTGCCCAGCTGGCTGCTTGTCATCAGGATTTATTCCTTCCCAAGCCCTGGCAGGCAGGGAGGGTGAATATTACAATGGACAACAACTCAGTAGAGAGTTTTAGGTACTGAAAACTCATAATGTAACACAACATGACCCCTCCCACTATCCAAAGATCCTGGGGACACAGTCAGAGTGGTAATTGCTCCAGGATTTAAACCCTAAATGCAGACATTCAGCTTTTGAATTATGGTTCATTTTCTCCCTAATTTGTAAGGTTAGGTTTCAAAGTACAGCATTCTTACAGATTTTTTTTCTTCTCTTTTGAGTTATTAAAACCCATACAGAGTCCTCAAAAAAATTCCACAGAGTTGTTTGGTTTCTACAAGTTGCCAGGATCAAAAACAGTGGCAAAGCAAGCAAGGCTTTCAGATCTTCAGCAAAGCTTTTAACACTCCAGTAATTCTTTTTCATACTAAAATGAAGTTTAACGCTTAAAAATTAACTACAGCCCACTGCCTCTTGTTCATACAACAAGAACACAAAAGTGAATTTTGCCACACTCAAGATGAGGCAACAACTACTGTAAAATTTCAGTTCACTTAAACGAAACACCTAGTGAGGGGGAATTACAGCAGAAATACCCCCCAATAGACAGACACCACTGAAATGCATCCCCAGGGATGGACTCATGGAGACAGTATTGTGGAGGGGTACAAAAAAATAGCAGCTCATTCCTAAGTACCATGGGCCAAACTTAGCAGTGACTTTCTCTCCTTTGATTGGGCAGGAAAGAGAAGTGAGAGACATGGAAAAAAGCTGTCTGGGTATTTTCTTGTGCAGTGAAGAGACAGAAGGTAATTACATTAAGATTTGGGCAGAAGATGCCAGAGCTAAGATTCACAAGGTGGGACAAAAGAAACAGTTCAACCAACTGTGGTACCAACTTTTCTCTACAGTCCCTGTGGAAATAACATCTGGTTAATGAATGAATGTAAAAATGGAAACTCAACACTGAAACATCTGTCCTTTCATTAAGCCACAGAGAACACTGCTAATAAGTACTTATTTGTATTTCAGCCCTAACAAGAGCAAGGACTGATAAAGTGAAGCTTCACTGCACTGATCACATAAAAGTTCCAATTCCCTCTGAATTGACACTCTCACCGGAGGAATACGGACTGCCCTGTTGTCAAATACCTGTCAAATACATGTCTGGAGCACAAGTCTGATGAGGAGCAGCTGAGGGAGCTGGGCAGGGGCTGAGCCTGGAGCAAAGGAGGCTCAGGGGGCCCTTGTGGCTCTGCACAGCTCCTGACAGGAGGGCACAGCCGGGGGGTCGGGCTGTGCTCCAGGGAACAGGGACAGGAGCAGAGGGAACGGCCTCAGGCTGGGCCAGGGCAGGCTCAGGGTGGATATTGGGGAAAATTCCTCCATGGAAAGGAGTGTCCAGCTCTGGCACAGCTGCCCTGGGCAGTGGTGGAGTTGCCATCATGGGAGGGATTTAAAAGCGATGTGGATGTAGCATTTGGTGACATGGGTTAGAACACATAAAAGTAAAGGACAGATTTGTTAAGGATGGAGTGTAAAATATTCCCTGCTCTATGACAAACATTTGGTATATTCACAATGTGAAACAGATTATCTATTGGTAGTAACAGACAGGCAGTGAGTATGAAAAGTCAACTCTGCCTGCTGCTTGATAGTCCTGCTGAGCATCAGCAAGAAACCCAGGCACTCCAGTAACATCCAGGAAGCTCTGCCCTGGACAAGACACCTCTTATGGAAACTAGTCACATGCATAGGGAACAAACTCTGAGGGAGGTAGGGCCCTTGCACAGGTTGCCCAAAAGAGCTGTGGCTGCCCTATCTCTACAAGTGTCCAAGGCCAGGTTGGACAAGGCCTGGAGCAACCTGGGACAGTGGAAGCTGTCCCTGCCCATGGCAGGGGTGTGGAATGGGATGATTTTCAAGATCCTTTCCAACTCAAACTGTTCTGGGCTTCTGTGACACCAACTTCAAGCCACGGGCCTTTAACAGCAGGATCACAGTGACCTAGGTGAGTTTGCACATGTACTTCAACTGGCACAACCTGCACTGAACAACCTCGCTTCCACAGAGCAGTACATATTTACATATTCACCAGTTCCACGGTTTTCCAAGAAATGAACAAAAGGTACCACCTGATGCGGGGATTCAAACAGGCTGTGAACACAGGGGGCAAACAGAATAGATTCAAATCAGAATATTCTTAACTATACCAACTTTACTGGCTCACTTGGATACAAGAAAATTTGTGAGGTGCATGGTTGCTTCCCACACATTCTAGGAAAAAATTCCAGGCTTCACAGGAGTTCCTCCCTCATGCTGTGATCTGATGGCCAGCATTTTCAAAGTACTTAATAAAAGAAAAAAAAATTATTTTATTTGCTTTTCTTTTATGTAGAGTATAAGTCCACAGACTTCAGCAAAACTAAAGTTAATAATAGTGAAATTTGCTTCCTTGACAGCACAGCCATGTTTTAAGAAAATTGGTTTGTCTTTGTTTATTTTAAAGGTATCCAAACAGGAGAGGTTTTACAGTGGCAGTGATTATTTTCTGTAACATCTCAACACTATGTAATAAGAATATTTTCCATACCAATTGTCACTAAAAGCTGCTCCAGACACAGGCAGCATCTGTGTGACCACAGCTATCACACATCAGTGGTGAAAATAAAGAGTAATCAAGGATAATCATTATTTCTTTGGGATTTAATCTCTTTGTGTTTGCAATCACTCATCACAGTGCAGAGTTTCTCCATCAGGAAGTTAGTTTTCTGTAAGAAAACCTCTTTTCAGTAGAGATGGGAAGGAATGGCAAATTGAGCAGTCAATTAATCAATAAAATTTCATCATTTTCAAAGACTCTGTATTTTTATTTCTGGCTTCTTACAACCAAAAAGCAGGATCCTGCAGTCAGCAGGATGTTTTTGTAAAAATATTACTTCAAAAAGAAAAGGAAGGGAAAAAAAGAAAAAGGAAAAACCCCCAAAACAGTGGCATTATAAATAGGATTATTTTTAAATGGTTGAATTCAGCTGTCTTACTTTAAATTCACTAACAATCAGTCTTCAGCAAAACCATAATTATTAAGACAGTGAAGGTTGTTTCCTGGCAGCAGCCAACTTTGAAGAATGTGGTTTTATCAGCTTTTCTTTTAACAGCACCACAATAGAAGATGCTTCAAAATTGCAGTGGTTTCTCTTAAAGTATCTCCACATAGCAAGAGAAAGCATTCTGCCTAAAAGCTGCAATTAGAAACATATTCACATCACAACACCTGCCCTTAGCATGGTAAGAAAAAGACCCAAACCAAAGCAGACAAGTACCCCTCTAAAAAAGGAGGGGGGAAAAAACAAAACAAGCAGCTTTCCTGACAGTAAGGCCTTTTTTCTTTGCCATTGAACACAACACAGAAGAACCAGCCCATTGACTAAATTCTTACTGTGGGAATGCTGATTTTAAAGGCGTAGTTGGAGGACAGACATCAAAGAGAATAAGGCAGCATATGATTTATTGTACCATTTAAAAAATGTACCATGTTAAGGAAACATAAAAGCTTCCCATCTCTATGTTTTTCCATTAAAGGCCCGTGCACATTATTCTTGAACCACCAACTCATTTATAACTCTGGGGAAGGAACAAAGCAGAACAGTAAATATTAAGCACATGATTTTCAGCAAGTTCTGCTTTAGTTAACTTTAAGTTTTCCATCAGAAAATAATTGTAACTAATACCACCACTAAGGAAGAGGCTGCATTCTTGGTAGCAAATCACAGAAAATCCAGACAAACACAAAGTCTGCCTAGACTGAGAGCTACCACTCCAAAGCAAATGTCATAGCTCTTAATCCTGACAGTAACTAAAAAAACTAAAAAAATCATCCAGAGAAGCTGTATTTAATTTTTGCAATAACCAACACTATTGGACTGATAGGGTAGTCACCTAAAGTATATAAGTGGAAGATTTATACAGATTTTAATTCAGGTCCCACAAGTCCATTCTGTGCAACAAATAAAAACCTATGAATGAAAAAAAAGACAGGAATATGCAGGAGTGTGAAATTGGAGTACCAAGTACTTCCTAATGGCTGAAACCAGAAATGCCTCAGCAGACACCTCAGCAGTACCTGCTTAGCACGCATGATTTGCTTTATGGAAGATGATATCGCAATAAACCTTTTACAGTGAAAAGTGTGAGGCAACCTAAAACTAAACTGCTGGAAGCTGGTTCCTTGGACTGCTATTTATGTTTGCACCACTTATCTGCTCCCACTCCTAGGCTGTGAAAGGCCCAGTGGCTTTCTTTATGTGCCAGATACCCAGGCTGGCTCTGGCTGTTACTACTCACTCATGACAGGGGAGTCACAGGCAGCGAGCAGGGATTCACCATCAGCTCATTTCTGATTACTAACAGCTGATAGTCTCTCTCAATACTTGCCTAATTATTAAGAAAATCAACAGTACGAGAGGAAAAACAAGCAGCCCAGAAAGGCAGTATATTAGACTCCTCAGAGCAAGCTCTGCTTTGACCACACTCTCCTGTTCATTTTTGGATGGCAAAGCAGGTTTAAGCAATCCCACTTTTTACCTCAATAGGCTGCTGTGCCCCAAAAAATCAATCCCTCATCCTGCCAGAACTGTTTTGTGGTGCCAAGCTATGAATCATTGTAGGGAATTATCTTGGCTGAAAAAATAAACACTTCTGCTATGTTTTCCAGATAGATTAGCTCCTAATTAAACTTACAGAAGAACAATATAAACACTGGAAGAGATAGTAAAAGGGCAAGAGCATCTTGCATCAATGCTGACAGAGATACAGCAACTTTGCAGTCAGCAGCACTGGTATTTGGCACACTTTCCCATACAGAAACAAACTATTCCATATAGAAAACTACCTTGAGTTCTTCACAGAAACAGACCAAAAAGTCAACAGGACTGAAAAAATAAAACCCAGGAAAGAAAGGCATGGCTGAGGAAATGAGCAATGCTAAACTATTTCACATGGAACCAGAAAAAGAGAAATTAACACATTCAGTCAGGTAGAGGTCAAAAAAAAAAAACAACCAAAAAAGAGAACCATGAAGATGAGACATGGATAAAAGGAGGAAGAGATCAACCAAACTGAAAGGGAAAGAGAGAAAAGCAAACAAGGACAAATAAAGAAATACAAAGTGCCAAGACACACAAAGCATAAGAAAATGAAGACAGCAGAGCGCAGAAAGTGGTGCTATTTTAAGATCTGGTATCATGTCTTCATGTTTCTTGAGGTAACAAAACAGTCATTCTCCATATCTCAAGCCAAATCACAAAGACTACTGTTCCACAAAAGATCCAGCCCTGTTTGACACTTGGGATCTACCAAACCTGGACTAACGTGGAACAGCTTCTGTAAAGCAAAGCACTAGTCACAAGTTCCTAACTAGAAAAAGCATACATGGAAAAGTGTTAAAAACCCCACAAACTTTCTTACACACACTGATTCAGATTTCCTTTGGAATCCTTCTTTGCAGATACTGTTTCCTTGCTATGGCAAATGCCTCTTGACAACAAGGGGAATTTGTTGGGCATCTGTTGCTGAAAGGAGTAAATCTACCCCAGCCCCACCATTTCCCCACCTTGCTGGTTTTTGCTTGGATAATTTGGGTTTGGCTGATTGCTTTTCCTACCAACATGAACTTGTCTACCACATTCTCTTCTAATGATTTTCTCTGCCTCCTCCCCTATGGTACTGACATGTGTAGAATAGAATTACATCCAAAGCAGCACCCAGAGAAGACAGCCCTCTTCTCCCTGGGGATCGCATCAGTCCCATCTTTGCAAAAACTTCAGGAAACAGATCTTTTACTCTGAAGTATCACCAACTGCCTCCACAAAAAAAAACCAACACAAAACGCTTTAACTGCTCCAAATAATACTTGCAAACAGTCACTAGTTTTGCAACAAACCAGAAAAAGTGAATTTAAAAAGAGAAGAAAACTGTAAAACTCTGTCCTGTATGATAGGTGAAAACTGGCTCCTTTCCACAAATCAAAAACAAGCATCTTGCTCCTGACACTTAAGCCTCATTAAAAAAAGAGTTAACTTGGTAATTTGGAAGATTTCAATCTCAGAAATTGACATTGACCTCTATTGTTCCATTCCTGCAGGCAAGGTTATCTGATATAGACAAATGCTGAGGGTGCTGTGCAGCCAACATAGCCCAATTTCACTTGCCAATGGTTGTCTCAGTTAGATGCAACTAAACGAGAAATTTCTGTTTCCTTCCAATACTAAGCTGCAGAAAAGATGTCTCTAAAAATATTTCTTCTCTAGCTCCCAGGCAAGAGCACCATCTGGTGTTCAGCTAATTAAAGCTTTCAACCTGCATTTGGATCATTTTATTTGACTTCTTGTCTTTTTAATTATGTTTCTTGCTTGAGGTTTTTTTGTTTGGTTACGTTTTTACTTTGCTGATTTGAGGGGGTTTTTTAGCAAATTTTCTCTACACTGGATCTGAATTTCATGAAACAGACACAAAGGCTGCAAAACAAGCTAAGAAAAACTCCTTAACTTGCATGAGGGAACGAAGAAAAATAGAACAACCAAAAGAAATTGGTGGGGTTTTATATGCAATTATTATTTATCCAAACAACAGAGTATTATATAAGTTTTTACTGTCAATCTTATTAGTCATGGGTAGGCTGTAAATAAATCTTGTCTTGAGGGATCTTAGAGGAAACACAACTGCTTGTTTGCACACTCCCAATTCCATACTGCCCTTTACCAGCTTTACAGCCCTCCACAACACTGTCCCTTCTTCCAAACCTCTGGCTATTCTCTCCAGGCAGAAGCCAAAATACTTCCTCCTCCTCCTCCTCACTCTTTACAAAAATAGCACCTAGTAAATGCTTCCCAGTTATTTACCTTAACCATTTTCCATTCCAGTTGCCTGAACTTTCACTTGCAGAGAAGCACCAGTTTTATGCTGAAAACTGTAAAAATAATTTAAGTAACACCTGAAGATATTAATATCAGATTGTTCTTGTAAAACTGATAATCTACACACAGGCCAAGGAATTTAGCAATGGAGTTGGGCTAATAGAAGTTACAAGAACTTAAATTCTCTACTTCTGGAGATGTGCTATGGATCCTCTAAAAAATACTGATTTTATTTATACCTACACCACTTTCTGGAATGAAAAGGCCTTCAAAGCTTTTAGGTATTTAGAAAATATTTTTATGGAGAATACACACCAAATTTCTTTTTAAGATGCAAAGAAGGTGAAAAAAAGCCATACAGACTAAGCAACTCAAAAGCTGACCTACAATTAAATCATGCAAGAAGTACAATTCACTCTAAATTGAGAGGAAACATCAAATGTTGGAATCTCCAGTCAACCCAAAGGCTATACCAAAGGAAAAGAAAGCTTCCTAAAACAACAAGGAAAAAAGGCTCCCCCAACACTACAGACCCTATTTCTGATCTTTACCAGGAGAATGAGTAGCAATTACTGCTATTATGAAGAAGAAAGAAACCCACAGGAATGGAAGAGGTGGTGGAAAACGCTTCCAAACTTAGAGACAACAGCCTATTTTACACAGGCATTTATTCCTCTGCTACCTAAAACAGGAATAATTAACATAACCACTCATTTGCTTTCAGACTGGTCACTTCTATAAACATATTATCAAAGCCAGCTCTCCAACACCCTCTTACCTGTTTGTTGGAGTGGTGAAGCTAAAAGACAGAAGCTGATTCCAGAACGGGTCATTCTCAGAGATGGGCTCTGATCCTGACAGTTTCTGTAAGTACTCATTTTCTGGAAGCTCACTGATGCTGCTGCTATTCGCTCCCATCTTCTTTATTTGGCAAAGGTTTTTCTAAATTTTCATTTCTTTGAGGAAAAAAAAAAAGAAGAAAGAAATATTTTACGTCTTTTGCACAAATAAGGAATATGCAGACCCTGAGTTAGCCACCAGTAAAGCTTTAGATCACCTCCTTGAAAAATTACTGAGGTTTAGGAATCAGGCACATAGGAATATATTAGAAAGATTTCCTTTCAACAGACTTTGGACTATAACATCTTTCTTCAAGAAAAATACAAGTTTTTGTGCTATTCCTTCAGTCATCATCTCATTTGTATTTTAGTAAATTATACTCAGCAAGAACACTGCTTCACAGTTATATCAGTGACAAGGCTGCTAGCAGTGGGGAAAACTACGAGAATAGAATTCACAATTTTAACGAGGGTGCCAAGCTGATCTACTATTCAGAAACATGTTTTCAAACTCAGCATGCACAGACAGAAAATTACTACTTCTGTAAAGATGCAGCTAATTCTGCGTGCCACCAACGATCTACACCTTTAAAGTTCCTGCCTTAACAGCTCTTATTATGCTGTTATCAAGTAAGCAAAGGTACTGCTGACCATACATGAATCTCCTGACCTCTGTGAAATAACATGGTTCCTTCCAGGCAACTACTTCAATGGGAAAGAGCCATAAAATGAACACATCAGGAACACAAGTGCTTTTTGATGGAACACTGCAGAAGCTGGCACTCCAAACCCTCTTATTATGTGTTGTACTTGATCTGTGTGAGGAATGAGAAGGTTTAAAATCTTCATGCTGCTTCTCATTTTTATAAAGAATTTAATTAACTAAGAGAACCAAAACAATGCTATCAACTACGTGCCAGGTATAATCCCAAGCACTTCACATCTTTCCAGGGCATCAACTTCAATAAACTTCTACCTTTTGGGACAAAATAACTGTGACTGATTGGTTTAAAAGTTTGTATGAAAAAAGGCATCACCATCAAGATAAAAGTGTTGTGCAACATTAACTGCAACCTAAATACTCACTCCTGAGCTGGCATAAAACATAAGAACAGGCACGGCTGTATCAGAAGATGTAAGCCACTACCCAGCAGCAACTTTCCCCCCCCCCCCTCCCCCCCCCCCCCCCGTTTTCTACGAAGATACAGATGCAAAGTATCAGATACAAGATATCAGATACAAGGATCACGACCATACTGATACTCTTACACTCATCAACTTTGCAGTAGCAATTACTTCCAGAAAAGATACTTCTAAGGGCAATTAATACTAATAAAGAACTGTGTAAATATGAAGAACTGACTAGAAACAAACAAAAAGCTGTAACATTAGCAGCCATCATGGAATTCATATTTGAGATTTAGAGCAACTGCAAAGTACACAAATATGTCAGAAACAACAAAGGGCCAGCACAGTCACAGAGTAGAATATAAAATATTAAAGAGATCTTTAAAATTGAGATCCTAAGAAAACAAAAAACAAAAAACAAAAAAAAAACAAAAAAAAAAAAAAAACAAAAAAAAAAAAAAAAAGGTGACTATTTTCTAAATTTTATTTGTAGGAGATTCTACAGGCAGGGACACCTTGTACCGGACCAGGTTGCTCCAAGCCCCATCCAACCTGTCGTGTTTGCAACATGTTAACTACAGCAAAAGCCAACAATGATGCTGTTGGGCCTGGACCTATATTTTGACACAAGCCCTGTCCCTTTAAATGACTTAAAGGCCCTACATTTAAACCTTTGTTTCTCGGAGAAAAAGCAAGTCTAGTCTCTGTCTGTTTCAAGCTCCCATTCTCTGCTCATGTTTTCCAGCTTACTTGCTCCAAGACAAACAACTAATGGTGAAGAGAACCAAGAGGCAGCTGGAGCTCTGCCTTCAAATGCCTCCACCTTCACCTGGAACTCTTGAGTTCTCCATGCCAGAGCACTGACAGTGCCCAAAACCCTTCGCCTGTTCTCCTAAAATGAGTCACTGTATTCTCTATTTACAATCTACTCTTACAGCTCACTGCAGCTCCCAAAGCCCCCCACATTTAAACCACCTTCCCAGAAACATGACAGCAACTGGAACAGGTTTCAAGCTAATTCTTGAAAAGGAATCACGCTTGCTGTCCAGATTTCCTATGGCATGCCAGCAGGTTCAATACCATTAAGACAAAATCCAAAACAAAGAGGGCTTTAACAGCAAGTCTTAGCAAAATTTTATTGTCTGTTTTCAGAGTCAGTGTCAAATCACAGTGCCCAAGAACATGCCCAGTTCCACAGCCACGCTCCCAAGCAACATGACAAGCTGTGGAGCCCACTGTGAGCCCTCCAGCCCTAATGCCCAGCTGGCTCCCTCCAAACTGCAGAGAACATTTTTCATTCCACAAACCTTCCCCAAAACGACAGTAAAATAAGGCACTGGCTGATTATTTTCTCCTCTAAATGAAATAAATATCAAGCCATCCAAATATCAAAATAATCCTGCTTGCTTGAGCTTTAAATACCTGACAGTACTTTGTAGATAAGGAGACTTGGCGAGCTTCGACTTCCACTCATTCGAGAGCCAACAAATCTTGGAGCAATCAAACAAACATACAGATTTTTTCTCTCTGTTATGGCCCAGGTTGTTTCTTTCCTCTCCTAAGTACATTACACTCACTATACCCCTCTGAAGTAAAAACCTCAGCAAGTTCTACTGATCCTTCCTGTAGATGACTACACCTACAGACACACAAAGCTAACTCTTTCCATCAGGAACTTGTGCTATCCCAAAGCTTGATGAAGCGCTCTGCAATGACTTCACGATGCAGCCTGAGCACCTTCAGCTCCTACAATCTGAACCACAGGCCCTGCTTTACATAAGCAAGACATTTCTGAGGAACTCCAGCCATCAAATGACCCAGGAAACAAGTCTCTCCTTCAGAGTTCATGAATATCCTACTGGAAAAATGACTAAAAATAATTTCAAATAGAAAAAAAAATCAACATTTAATTTCTGAGCATTTTAACAACAGTAACAGATTAACCCCAATGCTTGAACTTAGCTGATTACATGCTAGTCATGATCTCAAACGCATTTCCAATTCAGCTGCTACTAAATAATATCAAATTAAAGGACAGTCAAATCAAATATTTCTTTTAGAAACAGCTGCCTTTAGCTGAAAAGATCACTCACATAAAACATGTAACCACTTAAATGTCCACACTGCTTTTGATTAAGAGGCACTGCTTCTGTGCCTGCATGCTGGTTAAGACAGTAGAGGTTCAAGCTACTGGATAATATAAAAGGTTCATCAGTACTTGGAACACATTTACAACAGTATGCTTTAAGCAATATTTAAAACATTTACTTATTTATCCACGATTTTTCCTTCAATTTCATAACAGCCTCTACTGCACAGAAAGGCTGCTCCAGGGGATCCCAAAGAAACTGCAAAAAACAAGGTTAAACAACTTCTGCTTCCTCACATCCTAAAGTGGGATAGCCTAAATAAACACCAAGTCACAGGAAATTCACTCCAGGAAAGTCAGTCCTCACTCTAGCAGTAAATTACCAATGAATCTGATTTACTTTTCCTTGAAATACATTAAATAAATAAATGCATGGTTCATTAAAATAAGATTTTACAAAAGGTTAATCTACTTATCTGCCCCCCCACACACACCTTCTCCCCCCCCAAAAAAACCAAACAGACACAACTTATTAGCAACTCATTTAGTTTAACTCAGTATTACTACACCCCCAAAGAATCATAGCCTGATCTGCAAGTGTCATTCTCTATTAAATCCAGCATCTGTTTAGCCCCAGAGCTTGGCTCCATAATGCAGCAGTAGAGGCTTTAGAGCAACACAAAGGAGTTTGTTTTGCACATCAGGACTCATTCCAATCTCAAATTGCTAGGGGTAGGTATAAATCCCAAGTTTACTGTTTCTTCTAGAAGATTTTAGTATTAATTATTAACAAGGCTTACAAGAATATAATTTTTCATCTGAAAGAACATTAAAAGCAATTCAGCAATACACAGATGCCATGTGTGAGCTCCTAAGTAACTCAAGGTACAGATGTGTACTGTTGAACTTGGGAAAAAATTTCTCATCCTCTATACATCTTCTATTTAAACAAGTTTAGACAAGTAATTAGAGTTCCTTTCAGGATTATATCTCCTACTGGTCTCACAGCTTAATTGCTAATGCTGGAATTTTATCTGCCCAGTACAGCCAGCTGCCCCCTTCCAAAATCACACTTGCCATGATCATCTGGCATAGTCTGCAGACATCTTGAGTAATATAGATTACATATAACTGTGGGATTTTTTTTAGAAATTATTTCTTTAAAGTGTAAGAATTTGAGATGGTCATGCACAGATTTTACAATGTCATCTGAGATCTGGTTGCTAGATTGAGTCCTCAACACAATTACATGAAAATACTGAAAACATCTTAAAACCTAACAAAAACTTAAATTTCTATACATAGAAGGACTCTGGTTACCTTTATACTTTGCAGCTTTACGAACTATGGACACTGTTTTCTTTCCAAGCAAAGGAGCCACAATCACTGTAAAGGTGAGAACATGAGATGTAATGCCGCTCGTTCAGAATTACCAAAGCACTGCACTGAGGCTTTCGGCTGATTCCTATTTGTATCCAAGAACTGCAGGTTTCAGACCATCCCATGAGACATTAAAGCATCCCACAAAATCCTAAGATAAATCTTGCCACAGAGGTATGAGACTACTGCAATATATTTACACATAATTCTCCATACAACAAAAAACAGAGAAGTTAAATTAACGTTATGTATTGTCCAGCTCCAATATTTGAATTTTACTGTCTGCACAATATATTTGAATTCTGACGACTCACCCGTGCTACAGTAATGTTTCATAGATTCATAGAATGGTTTGTTTTGGAAGGGACCTTTAAAGGCCATCCCAGTCCACCCCTCCCATGGGCAGGGACACCTTCCACTATCCCAGGTTGCTCCAAGCATCATCCAACCTGGCCTGGAACATTTCCACAGATGGGGCAGCTTCAATTTCTCTGAGCAACTTTGCAGCTTTCCAGACATATTAAGTGTTTATTACCTGCACTGCTTGGGGAACTCTTTTGGGGAAGTTTTGGTGCTGTTAAAAAGGTTGAAAAAATCCCTGAAGAAATGAGATTCTGTCTTTCTACAAAACAAAAAGCAGTTATGCAAATATTTCATTCATACTCAGAGATCACTCACTAATTTTCACATAGAAGTTCCAAACTGTAAGAATTTTTATTTTGCCAGTTAAATTGCTAAGATTTTCCTAAGCAAAACTAATGATGCAGAAATACCTGGCAATAACAATTCATGCCAGTTAAAGAGATCTTCAGGAAAAAAAACCTTTACAATCCTCAGACTTTAGGAATTCTTGCCATTTTAGATCAGAAAAGAGGATTGAAATAGTGTTTGTTTTTAAAGCATGTTAATGAGTCAGAATATTCCAGCTATAATTTAATGCTTAGCAATCTTCAAACAGTATCAAACCACTATTAAAAATTCACCTTCTCTGATACACCAATTAGCCACAACCAAGCAGCCTGGGAGATTTCAGAATGGAAAAAACATATCCTTCAAGACCAATTAGAAAAGCTTCCGACCGTTTTTAAGTTAATGAGTTATGCAGGAAAGACTGTTTCTGCTTACTTTACACTGATTTGTAATTTCCCCCCCTTGCTACTGCCTTTTTGCCAACAACTCCTTTCACTCCTTTCTTCAGTTCCCTTTACCCACCCCTTTTACTTTTGCATGTTGAAACTGTTCAGATACATACCAAATCCCCTACCCTCCAGAAAAAAAACCCACCAAAACCACCAAAACCATAGTTTTATGAGAAGTAGTAGACAGGCAAGCTGCTTTTGTGACAAACACAAAATAAGTTCTCTTTCAGAGAACCTGGCTGACCATGACAGGGTCTATCTTTGCAGCTTGGAGACCAATACCATCTATCATAGCTTTCTAGATAATCCCGTTTCTCCTCTACTCACTATTTTTCAGACACTGCCAAGTTTGATGGCTCCTGTCAGGGATACAACCCTCTAACCTATTTCCATCTCTGCAGTAGCCCAGTACAGTAACTATTCACCAGGTACCAAAACGTCTTCCTGTAAAGCTCAGCACATCAGGACAGAAGCATTTTTTGGATGGCAGTAAGAAATGCAACAGAATTATGAAGTGGTCCCCACGATGCCTAAGAACAAGAACAATAAAATTAAAAAAAATTTAAAAAATTTAAAAAAAACCAAAACAAAAAAAACAACAACAACATCTTAAGGTCTTTAGGCAGCTTCAACATAAATTATCTGACTTGCTCACTGTTTACTCAGCTGGATGAACAAACACAGCATCTCTTTTGGTCCTCCTGCTCTGTTCTAGTGCCTTCCCCTTCCACAGTAAGGACCTGAATCGAGCAGCAGTGCAGTGACATCAGAATGGTCCTTCTGGGTTCCACTGAAGCCTGAAGAGACCTGCACACAGCAGAAGTGACCAATCTCAACAGATTTACTGCAGGCAAAGAAGGCCCCTCACAGGGAAGGCAAGCAGCTGAAAAAACAAGTGATGATGCTATGTTTTCTGCTCCAGTTCCTCTTCCACAACATTTTCGTGGGAGTCAGTCATCAATAAAAGCCTAATTCTGAAGAGCACAATCTGCTTCCTTCATGTCCCACCTACGGTACAGTTGTTCTGCTCACAGCTGAAGAAGGGATTTTTCAAAACCTTCATGGTGAGGCCGGATGTTGTAGTACTTCCCCAAAGTGCTCAACAAGGGATGCTGTTGTCTTTGACAGCTCACACTACACAGTTTGTCACATTTTAATAAATGCTCTGAAAGGAGATGACAGAAAAATGAAAACCTAAATTCTATAAATGAGACTGAGGTGTACTGATCGTGTTTCTCAGTGCCATCTCAGAAAACGAACACATTTTCATACGCTCTATAATCTCTAAACTCCAGGTTATTGGTGATCCACTCTGCTAATATCTGATCACCAAATCTAGTAATTTTGTTAAGCAGATGCCCACTTACTAATCTCAAAATACCTTACTTCAAGTGAACTACTAGTCACCTCCACAGGTCACCTTCAAAGCCATGTCCTGAACTGGAACTACTGACTCACAGGAGGACAAAAACAAGGAGGACAACCTTGCTCAAGATGCTTTTCCCTACAGTTGTAAGAGATCAAAAATAATTTACACAAAAATGCCACTCCAACCTTTCACCTCACAACAGAAACTTCTGATACAGAGGGCTCTAAAAAATATTAAAAAGTTACGTGATAGCCTCGAACACCAATAAGCAAATACGGGCTTGTGGCAAACTAGACCCCAAAATTATTATATTTCCACCCAACATGTATTGGCCTTTCCATTAGCACATACCCTTAGTGACACAGCTAATCTAAATGAAGCTTTTTGTCCTCTATTCCCTCAGTCACCATGCTCTGGCAGGGCAGGGCAGCAGGTCAAACCTCTTGAGGAAGCTTTTGCTGAATCCTGCATGTGAAATGCCTTTCTCTTAAGGCATTTCACAAGTTCAGAGAGCTCCTGTTTAACTTTTACAGTTAAAAAAACATTTAGAGCATTTAAGGACTTCTTTGTCCAATTTACAAAATAGGCAATTTATGCAACAAAACATATCTCTAGTCTATTAACACAAAATCCCACAAGATCAATTCGGGACTCCTCAATTTGTTCATTTTTAGTGCAGGCAATTACACACCCATGCTAAAACATGATGCTTGTGGCCAAATCTCCCTGAAGGTTCAAAAGCCTCTCTACCTATAAAATTTATCAAGAGTTAACAAAATTTAAAGCTATAAAAACTACAAAGATCACTTTTCTGTCGAAATTCCTACATAACAAGTTATGAAATAAATGTTGCACCAAGCCTACCAATTTGAGAGCAGAATGACAGCATCAGTTTCACAAAAACATTCTGTCACGGGGGGGGAGAGGTGGTGTGCAGGCAATTATGAAAAAATTTAATCATGAAGAAAGGTACCTCTATCCTTACTCTTACAATCCAACACCCCAAGAAAAGGTCAGCACTCAAATACAGCTAGTGTTTTTTGGAGTACATGCAGAAATAAATTCTTTAATCCAATTAGTAAACACTGTCAGAAGGGAAGAAGGCTGGGTCAGGCACACCTTGTAATTTCTGTGTAAAACACCTGTTACAAAACTATTACAGGTAAGTAACACATTTTTCAAAAGTTTCAAGAAGTGAAAATTCAAATACTATCTCCACTCTCTGCAGTGGGCAGGAATTTCTGTAAGGGTTTTATTTGCTCTCACCAGTGAGATTCCTGCTGCCAGCCAGGACAGGTGTGCTGGAACTATAAAATGAGAACAACAAACTGAACTTTAAACAAGAATATCAAAGGGATATGGAACTTAAAAATAAAGACAAATCAAGAATGAGCACAACCCACACTGAGACCTGCCTTCACAGATTAGGAACAGACAGCACATCAGAACCAACATTGCTGGTTTGACATTATCTTCTCCCAGTGGCCAAAAAGGGACTTTTATTACCACAAAAACAGAAATGGTTTTCAAAAACAGTTTTACACCAACTCCCTGATAATCTATGATGGATTATAGTGTTGGAAATTTTGTTCAATATGAGAATGCTTTGATGACTTTGTCTCTTTCCTCTATTTATTAAAAAAAAAACACTCAGCACACCTACCTCAAAAATTAATTTATAGTAATTCATTGTTTCTAATTGAAATGGACAGGTGGGTTGGATATGACACAAGTCAGGCTAAATGTAGCCTGATTTAATAAGTCAAGTAGCTTCAATATGGAAAGGATGCTAAGATTACTGTTACACACTAGTATTTCCTCCCTATTTCACTATCAGACCTAAGTAACACCTGCCTAAAGGCCACAGTAATGTTGCAAAAAGATAATTCAAGCACCATTTAAGCTTCAAACAGATGCTCAGATGTTTGTTAAAAGGCCTGCATTTGTTTCAGTATTGGTATATTTTGCTATATGTAAAAGTTTATACAACTATTTTGGTATCTGTGCTCTTCCACAGTTTGGGCATTAACCCTATTTTTGCAACAGGATTATTTGTCTCTGCTTCTGAAGTTTCTCACAGCTGAAGACCTAACTACAACATAAAAAAGCATGTTATGCAGAAAGACAAATCTGCTCTGTATGGGTAATAATTTTATACTATATTACAATCATAATTTATATTAAAATATTACATTAATATGTTATATAAAATATATCACCTATTTTCAGGATCCACTGCAAATTCAGTTTTACTTGGCAGAGTGTGGGATTAGTTGGAGGTGGTATAGACTTTCCACTCTAGAGAATACACTTTGAAAAATACTGTTAAAATCATTAATCATCTACTGTGGCATCAGTTCAGCAGCCACCAAACAAGATTTCTTGCTTTTAGTGACTTTTGTCAGTCATCAGCATGTTAAAAACATCCTAAGGTCTTAAAAACACAGCATGTCAGAAAATGCCAGAGGGCAGGTTTGGATTAGATACTGGGAATTAGGAGTTGCTGGCTGGGAGGGTGGGCAGGCCCTGGCCCAGGGTGCCCAGAGCAGCTGTGGCTGTCCCTGGATCCCTGGCAGTGTCCAAGGCCAGGCTGGATGGGGCTTGGAGCAGCCTGGGACAGTGGAAGGTGTCCCTGCCCATGGCAGGGGTGGAACAGGATGATCCTTAATGTTCTTTCCCACCTAAACCAGTCTGGTATTCTATGATCTCCAAATCTTCCTTTTAATCGGATAAAATCACTGGAAGGAAGCACCAGATCCATCTGAGTTTAGCAGTAATGTGCTACAAGTACTTTTTTTATTGATTCAGCAGGAAATATGAGGGATTAGAAGCTCTGCTAGCAAAACATCAGCACGGGACTGTAAGAGGAGGAGCTGAGGGATGCTCCAGCCAGGTGACGGTGCTGAGCTGGGTCCATCATTCCCCGGGCTGTCCACGGGCCTCTGCTGATGCAGCAGCAGTAGAAAGAGAAAACAGCCCATGGAAATGACAGCAGGAGGCCTCCCAAACTCCTGGCAATCCAAGGAGAAATGGCAATTTTCTAGTCGGCCCAGCTGGAGCACCCAGAACGTTTTTCAGTTGGGAATTGACACAATGTGGGATTACACAACCCTGCATTGGGACACGGGACCCAACCACCTGGGAGCCTCCTTCCACCCCCCTGCCCTCCAAAAGTGACCCGTGATGGAAATATCAACAACTTCCTTATTTCTGCAAACACCTACAATGATTAAAAATGCAGCCCAGCACATTATCCCTCAGCACAGGCAAGGGAAAAAATTAGATTACGGCCCCACAAACTCCCAGCACAGATTAAAAAGAATAAATAAATAAATAAACAAACAGTGCTTGGCATGAAGGCATATGAGGTAATGCAAAGCCCGGCAGCTCAGGTGAGATACCAGTTCAATTTTAAACTAAAGTATGCCTCACTTTTGATATATATTATCATTCATAAGTATAAAAACAGTGTGGTAGGAGTGAGGAGGCAGAGTGAGCCCCAGGAGATCTGAGATCCTGCAGAGGAATGAAAAGACTCCATCAAGAACAGGACGGAAAATAAATCAATTTATCATCTAGCCATGAACAATAAATATCATTAAGAGCACACAAGAAAAAAACAGGTATAAATCTCTGGCTTTTCAGTCCTGGGCGCATTTAAAGGGACACAGGGACATCCCAGGGACCCCGAGGGATCACAGGATCCCTGTAAGGGAACACTCATGATCTGGGTAAAGGGACACAGGCACATTCTGGGAACCCTGGCAGAAATCCCTGGATCCCTAAGGGACACAAGGACATCCAGGGGACCCAGCGCGGGATTGGTTCCTGGATCCCGAAGGGACACAGGTACAACCCAGGAACCCTGTGAGGGATCCCGGGAGATGCCCCAGCCCGGGCGGGGACACGGCGGATGCCGGTGCCCCGGCAACTCTCCTCAGCGCCGGTGTCGAATTACGCAAGGCATCCCTCCGTCTATCGCGACACAGGCCCGCGCCACGCGGGGACGGTGACGTCGGGGCAACCGGGGGATCTCGGGGGCCCCCTTCGGAGCCGGCAGCCGCTGGGTTCACCCGTCGCCCATGCCCTTCGAAGGCACCGCCGAGGGCGCGCTTACCGTCCGTGCCCTGGGCCCGAGGTCGGTGGCGGGGTCGGTACGGGGGTGCCTCGGCCCGCGCCGCTCCCGGGTCCCCTCACGGCCCCTCACGGTCCCCGCCCGCCTCCACGTCGCCGGCGCTGCCCCACTGCGCGTGCGCAAGGCCGGCGCGGGGCGGGCCGCGGGGCATCACGGGAGTTGTAGTTCGTGACGGGAGGGGCGGCCATGACACCTCCCGTGTCAGCCTGGGTGATCCCCCCGCGTGGGCAGCAGGGCAGGGGGGATCCTGCCCCTCTGCCTCTGGGCTCAGGTGAGAGCCCACCTGCAGAGCTGCCCCAGCCCTGGCTCCAACAGCACCAGGAGCTGGAGCTGCTGCAGCCAGTGCAGAGGAGGCCACGGAGCTGCTGCCAGGGCTGGAGCCCCTCTGCTCTGGAGCCAGCCTGGCACAGCTGGGGCTGTTGAGCTGCACAAGAGAAGCTCCAGGGACACCTCAGAGCCCCTGCCAGGGCCTCCAGGGGCTCCAGCAGAGCTGCCCAGGGACTGGGGACAAGGCCTGCAGGGACAGCACCCAGGCAATGGCTCCCACTGCCAGAGGGCAGGCACAGATTTTGGGCTCTTGGCAATTAGGAATTGCTGGCTGGGAGGGTGGGCAGGCCCTGGCCCAGGGTGCCCAGAGCAGCTGTGGCTGCCCCTGGATCCCTGGCAGTGTCCCAGGGCCAGGCTGGATGGGGCTTGGAGCAGCCTGGCACAGTGGAAGGTGTCCCTGCCCATGGCAGGGAGTGGCGCTGGAAGAGCTTTGAGGTCCCTTCCAACCCAAACCCTTCTGTGATTCATTCTGATTCTCTACTCTGCACCTGTCCCACATTTTCAGTGGGACATGAGGTAAGACCAGTGAATCCAACAGTGAATGTCTGAAGGTGGGAGGATTTACCAGGCCCTGTCCTGCCTTCGTGCTGCTTTAAATCGTTGTTTCTCCAAGAGCAACCTCCAAAGTGGGGTTTGTGCCATCAGTAGCAGGTTCCAAGGTACCCATTGGCTCATTAAAAGGGGAACTTCCCAGTGTAGTCCTGAGTTTATTCCCACATTCCATGTGGTGCGTGACAGCAAATCCCCGTCCGGGCTGTTCCCCATCCCTGTCCCTGGGCTGTGCATGCCAGCAGCAGGTCTGCAAACAGCACCGTGGGTGTAACCCTGAGCAAACACTGCCACGTTACAGCTCTGGGGCTCAGCCCGTGCTCACACAGCGCTGGGTGGGAATGGCTGCGCCCACAGAGCTGCGGCCTGGTCAACAGCACAGCTGTGCAAACGCTGTGTGACAAAATGTAAAGGTTTTGTAGAGCAACCCCCATGCCAAAAACAAGCACTGTGGGTTATAAACACATCTACTCACAACATGTCAATTTGTGTTTCACTGTCATCCCAAGGACAGGTTGGGCAGGGCTTGGAGCAACCAGGGATAGTGGAAGATGTCCTGAGGATGTGACAGGATGAGATTTAAGGCCCCATCCAACCCAAACCATTCAGTGATTCTAAAACAACAGTGAAATAAAGATACAGCACTATTACCTAAAAGCATTTCTAATGCAAAATGATCATGGCAAACATGGCCTTCTAGAGCTTTTCAATTAAATTACTGCAGCCAGGTTCACTGAAAACAGGAATATTGGCAGTCTGTTACAACCAAAATATGATTTAGTTCAGCAAGCATTGCTCTAACAATCAGAAGACTACACAAAGATAATCCCTTCTTTCAAGTCTTAGGCAATTTAATGAAACAGTCATTTCTCACTGAAGGAGATTTTAGTTAACCTAAGTGTAAATTAAATTTCTCTTCATTTTCTTCACCTGCAAATTCTGCAGCCACTGTTCTTTCAGCAATAATGTTCTCCTTTGCACAGAAATCATGAAGGAATGCCCCTGAGGACTGAACCTCTGCAGTCTGTCGAACAGCTCCCAAAATTCAGCTGGGACATGATTGCTCCATCTGGGCAATAACAGCATAATGTGCTACTGTCATTAGATCAGAATTTATTTTCAGTTTAGACATTCTCAGCAGCTGATCATGTGCAGTCTAACATGCCAAAATTTTCTTTCCTGTCAGGATCAGGCCATCAAAATAATCAGCAACATAAAATTAATTCTTTTTATTTAAGAATTTTTGGCATATATTTGTATTTTTTTAAATGCGTTTTTCTAACTTCTTGGCATCCAGCAAATGTGAAAACCAACATACAGAAGGTACCATTAAGACCTTCTTATTAAGAAAACTTGAAATTAGTTGATTTGAATGATGTTTTTTCAAATATTGATTTATTGATCTTTCCTCAATAGTATTTAAGCAAAGCCAGACAGGTTTAATGCTGAAGAACTTGGGACTAGATTTGCAGTACATTGGTCCCCTAAAGATGCCAACTCTGAAATTTTCTAAAAGTCTTCAGTGTAAATGGAGCTGCTACTTGGTCTAGGGAATTCTGGTAGAAGTCCACGTGCCACCATCAGGTGCCTAAACCTTTTGTAAATCTTGTTTTTAGCAAGTAACAAGCACGTGGGAATTTTCTCAGTTAAATTCAACTCACTCAATCAATATTATTCTGTCACATAAGGATTTCCTTAATTTCTGCCTGCTTCTTCTTCTTAAAGAAGGCTTTGTGCAGTCCTTTGCGTCCCGGCAGATGATCTCATGCACTCCAGCCCAAACCTGGGCCTTTGCTTTCACTCGATTTTCATTTAGCTATTCACAACACAACAGGATTATTGACCTATTCTTGAAAAAGAATAGGGGCAGAAGAGTTATAACACAAATCTCCTGACAGGGCTTCCAGTGAAGTGCCTCACACAGAAAGTTTTGTGATGTAGATTGCTCCCTTTAGCTATAACTGCAGCTAATAAAAGCAGTGGAACACCATTCCAGAGACCATAAATGTGTAATCTTACTTGCATTATCTGCCTGTTTTCCTTTTTGCAGCTTTTGCAGAAGGCCTGGTGTTTAAATATGGTGCTGGCAGACAGCTGGAAGCCTGGTGCTGCAGCGTAATCTACTATACACTTTATTTTCTCTGTTATTTTTCAATGCATTTTCTTCTGTAATAATATCCTAAATAACTAAACAAAAATTATGCAGACTTTATAAATTGTCTGAATACATTTACAAATTAAATTGTCTGAATAAATTTACAAATTAAAACACGACTTTTTGTTGTGTTCCCAGCTGTTTAGAGGTGGATATACTCTAAAACTATGGCCTGTTTATAAGATGCCCAGCATATTAAAACAGCATGGAAGGGACAATCCCTTCAGCAATGCTCAGGATGTCAGAACATGTATTCTTGTTTAGCTGAAGAGCTGCAGATTGCACTGGGCATGACTGAGGCACCTCCAGTGCTGGGGACAGCTCTGGGCCCTCAGGACAAGAGAGACCCTGAGGGGCTGGAGCGTGTCCAGGGCAGGGAACGGAGCTGGGCAGGGGCTGGAGCCCCAGGAGAGGCTGAGGGAGCTGGGCAGGGGCTGAGCCTGGAGCAAAGGAGGCTCAGGGGGGCCCTTGTGGCTCTGCACAGCTCCTGACAGGAGGGGACAGCCGGGGGGGTCGGGCTGTGCTCCAGGGAACAGGGACAGGAGCAGAGGGAACGGCCTCAGGCTGGGCCAGGGCAGGCTCAGGTTGGACACCAGCAGGAATTTCCCCATGGAAAAGGAGGTCAGGAATTAGAAGGGGCTGCCCAGAGAGGTGTTGGAGTTCTCATCCTGGAGGTGTCCATGGAATGACTGGATGTGCCACTCAGTGCTCTGGGCTGAGCAGAGGTGGGGAACGGTCACAGGGGGACTCAGTGGTCTTTTCCAACCTAAATGATCCTGGGATTCAGTGATCTAGGAGGAAGATGCAATACACTGATCCGATGGGGGGTAATGTTCCAAGGATGAGGTAACAGCTGATTAAACAGCGATTCCAAACTCAGGTCCAAACCGAGTCGCTCATTAAGGAAGAGAAACAGCATTAATCAAGGTCTGACACGGAGGTGTCTGTGCCTGAGCTCATTGCAAAGTCATGGCTGTGGCTGCAGGGGTACAGGATCTGTGAACACTGCAGAGCCATTCACACCAGGTCTGACCAAACCAGGCACTGGCAGGAAACGAGGCACCTCACCAAGGGCACCAGGCAAAATTAGACACCAGAGTAATTAATTAACTGCTGAGAGAAATCACAGTCGCAAGAATAACACTGGACCATAGTGACAGGTCAGGGACTGCCTGTACAAAAAGTGCATTTTTAGGCCTGACTGAGAGAGGATTTTAGGGAAACTAAATCATAAAGAACAGTTCAAAACTGCTGGAATCCAGAACTGCTGGTTTAGTTTTGAATCTTTTAAAGAGCTCTCTGGTGTGGTATACAGGAAAAAGCAGGAATTACCACTTTCATTCCTTACTAAGCACAGGACACTTAAAACCCTTCACAGCTGGGATGCAAGACAGCAGCAGAATCCATCTTGCCAGGAAGAGGCAAAGTTTGCCCAGTTCACTTTATCACAAATTCAGTTATTTCAGGGCCTCCTTCTGCCTGGGGCCTGTCTACAGGTTTTCAAAGATTTTGTCACCACTTCAAGTGCTTATAGCTCTGAACACTAAGAATTCTGCGATTCTGTGCAATAATTGCATGAAGCGACTTATTTTTAAGTAAAATCCCAGTTTATTATAATGAAAATTCCACAAGCATGGTAAAGAGGTTTTAGTTGGATGTTGAGTTTTCTTTTTAAAGCCAGAACTGCGCCATTATAAATCACTACAACAGAACATAAAGCAACATTCTCTTTCATCATGCCTCAGGAAAAAAAAAAGGCATAATATTTCAAGGAAAATAATTAAGGAAAGTATCACATCAAGACTTTCTGCTTTTAGTAAGCTAAGCAAATTTTGTATGCAGCACAACTCCTCTAGCTCATCCATAGATTTCACATGAAAAATCTAAATTCTTCATAAATTATGAGCTTTTGTTGTCACAATGTAGTCCACAGTTCTTCACCAGGAACAGAAAAAGCCTTTAAGGTGAAAGCCTCAAGTACTGCACTAGCACTTAGTGACATCAAGATGCTAAGATACATTTGCCTTTCATAAACAGATTTATTCTTACATTATTTAACCTAAACTCTAATCACACCAAACAGCTGGCAGATGAAAAGTAGTTCCAGCGAGAAAAATACAAGAACATCAGCTTTCAAATATTTTAAATAAACAAACAGCTGTCATTTTAGTGGCAAAAGAGACTCTCCTGCAAGCAATTAAGTTTTTTATTCAGCTAAAATGTGCAAACAAAAAAGTCTCAAATTGAGAGGAATATCAGCAGTTCATACTGTACACGAGGGAATAAAATCCTTAGGAATTAACTCCCTCAAGCTGTTTTCTTGTCATATACTGCAGCAGATCCCTTTGCAGGACTTCCATTTGCAATGCCATTGCTTTCCAACTGCAAACAAAAAACAGTGTCATTAATGAGATGTCAAATTAGAACTTTACATCTAAAACAGGAACAGCTGGTGACAAAAATGGCTTTTAGAAGCAAGGCCAGCAAAGATAAATGGAGAAATATGGAGCAAGAACAAAAAGTGGTGGTGTCTGTGTAGATTTACAAATAATTATTGTTTCAGGGGGAAGGGAGGAATGAGAGCAGCGACAACATTTATGAGTCTTTGCATTGTGACAGAAGATAAATAATAAAAGCATAATTTATATGCACTAAGCGTTCTCCCCCATTACAAGTGGCAGAGCTGGCTGAAGAGAGAGGCTGTTTTTAATTTCTGCTGGTGATTTGCCAAATATTTGACTTTTATCTTTGAAAGAACAGCCAGCTGTTAAAAAAAATAATAATTAATTAAGCTGTTTCAGGATACAGGCACAATTCCTCCAAGACCAGAAGACTCAACTATTATACTAACTGCATCTTGAAGCACCAATTCCTAGATGGCACAGCAGTGGTAATTGCTGTTCCCAAGAAAGTAGCCACCAAAATATCTGTCAGCACACCCAACTGTTCACCCTCCCGAGCTACCACTAGGTGGCTCATCCCGGCGCTTCGCTGCTTAGCTGGGTGAATTAATCTTACTTTATGGCTTCCAGATCCGTCCTCCTGGTCTCTCTTGGCAGCCGCAGGTCCCCGAGGGTCCCCAGTGCTGCCTCCTGGCCCCTGCTTGGTGCCTGGTGGCTCCTGCACAGCTTTCTTGGGCCAGACACGCTTGATGAAGGGGGCAATCATGGGGTAGATGTAGGGCTCCACAAACTTCTTGTAGACCCAGAGGAGAACAGGGATCACGATGCAGGGAATGCACACCATGGCTCCCTCCTGCGCTGGGACAGAGATGGTGGGGGTAGGGGGGAAAACAGCTTAGGTGGGAGCATTTGTATGCCACAACCTGAGAAAACAGTATTTACAAAGAAAATAAAATCCATATTTCATATTCAAACGTAATTATTCTGTAATTATTAAGCAGCTGCTAAAGCTTCAAAAGTGTTGTGTGTTCCAACGTTATAAAGTCTCCAACAAAGGGAACATTCTTGCCATTTTAACAAAAAGAAACAAACCAATTTGCTATTATTAATCAGTCCTACAGATGCAAATAAGGAAAACAAATTCAGGAAATAAGAGTTTTTGCTTAAGCCACACAAAAACAGTTTAAGCAGCAAGCTGCCAGTATTAGCCCAGTTCCCACTATATTATGAGTCTAAAGGGTTTGTTTTGCTCAACCCATTTTTATTTAAGGAGAAACTAAGCAGCAGAAAGCAAATCCATCCAATGGGTTGCTATCACTGAAGGGCAGGATAGTGGAAAAGGAGAAAAAATTCCAATCAGGATTTGAGAGAACTAGCATATGGGTTACTGTCTTCCTGCTGCTCTCACTTGATCCCACACCAACCCCATACAATTAACTGTTGGAAAATGAACCATGACCTCTCTCTGAAACCCACAAGGCATCAAAATTTGCACCTTGGGGTCTATGCTAAAAAAAAAAAAATAAGAAAAGCAAAGCAAGGAGGCAGAGAGGTCCATCTGGGAGAGGAAGCAGTTAATTAGGGCTGGACCTGTCCCTGCCACTGCTGACAGCAATATATTAGACACACTCTGCTGCCACACAACTTTGCCCTTCACAGTCCCCCTCTCTAGGCTGCTGACATCTCAATTCTCACACCAAGAAGCAAAACAAAAGCTTTCCAAGATGGAGAATGAAAAGGCAGATGTGCACACCTCACGAGGGACCAGTTTTGCTTTTTATTTTATGTTATCCTGAGGATTTTTAGCCCTGTGGAAAAGGAGAGCATCAATTTCCAGTTGACTGCTCTGGCTGCTTCAAATACACTTTAAATCTACTTTCTGAGGTCTGAGAGGAATCTTACATTGAGACAACACAAATGAGGTAACCCTTTCAACTTACTAAAAAATATATTTTCAGATACTTTATTTCAGATATTTCAGATACTGTATTTTCAGATACTCCACCACAACTTCCTAAGTATTAAATTTGCAGCGAAATGTGGATTCATCCAGCAGCTGAAGAACATGCCTGGAGGGAACACCTCAGGCTGTAGAATCATTACAGAATTACGGAATTATTTGGGTCACAAGACAGCTTCAAAATCATTTCCTTCTATTCCCTGCCATGGGCAGGGACACCTCCCACTGTCCCAGGCTGCTCCAAGCCCCATCCAGCCTGGCCTGGGACACTGCCAGGGATCCAGGGGCAGCCACAGCTGCTCTGGGCACCCTGGGCCAGGGCCTGCCCACCCTCCCAGCCAGCAATTCCTAATTCCCAAGAGCCCAAAAATCTGTGCCTGCCCTCTGGCACTGGGAACCATTCCCTGTGTCCTGTCCCACGGAAACACAGCCCCTGTTGTGCTGCCTCTGCAGCCGCTTCGTGTCTAAAAAATTCCTGCCCAAAAAATCATCCCTACCTCCGCCTGATGCACCAGCGATCCCTGGGATCAGCGTGGAACACCGTCCTGACGAATTCCTCCGGTGACCTGGTGACGCTTCGCCAGCTGGTTAGCAAGGAAAATAACAAAAAAGGAGAAAAGAGGAGTGAGGGGGTGGCCGGGCGGGTGATGTCCTGCGGCGGGCGGTGCCGCTGCCCTCGGTGAGCCCCCGGCACGGAACGCGCTCACTGACGGGCAAACCTCGGCACGGCACGGCACGGCTTTGTTCCCAGCGCCCGGAAAACACCACAGGGGCAAACCCGCCGTGTTTTCCCCGTTTTCCATAAAGGATGAGGAGCCCGGGAGGCTGCCTGATGTCAGGCGTTGCCGTTCTGCTCTCCGGGGGCGGTTGGGGCCGGTGCAGCCCGTGAGCCCCCGGCCAGCGGCGTGGCACGGCGGCCGTGGGCCGTGCGGGGCGGGGTGTGGGGAAGGGATCATTCCCGGCTCCCGGTGCTCCCGGTCCTCCGCACCCACCTGCGCCCGCACCGGAACGGCCCCGCGCTTCCGGGGCGGTGCTTCCGGCCAATGACCGGCGGCAGCGCGCATCACGTGACACACCAGGCCACGCCCCACCCGCGCAGACAGGGACGCGGACGCGGCCCCGATTCCTGATTATCCCGGACTTGGGAAGGGGGGAACTGTGGGATGGCCCGGCAGCCGGCGGGAACACGCGGCCCGGCTTGGAGGGCCGATATTGGGAAGGAATTGCTGGCTGGGAAGGTGGGCAGGCCCTGGCCCAGGGTGCCCAGAGCAGCTGTGGCTGCCCCTGGATCCCTGGCAGTGTCCCAGGCCAGGCTGGATGGGGCTTGGAGCAGCCTGGGATAGTGGAAGGTGTCCCTGCACATGGCAGGGGTGGCACTGGATGGGCTCTAAGGTCCCTTCCCAGCCACACCACTCCATGATTCTGTAAAATTCACTGCCCCTGACCCACAGCAACACTCAGCGCAAGGTCAGAACTTGTAGCAGAGCAACATAATCGATCCAAATTTTAAAAGATTTTATTTATATACATCTGTCCAGGCAGATTTATTCCCGAGCCATTAGCTTTTGCTTCTTCAGCTTCTTCTGGGAGATCTGGGAAGCAAACACACAAAAAGAACAGTGAAATTAGACTTCCCAAAACATCTCAAAGTTATCTTTTAGAAGTGCTGCAAACTATTAGGAATTGTTAATTAGGAATTCCCCCACAAATGATACAATCATCACACCTGCACATGAACAGGAATCCCTACAAGCACTACACTACATTGCTTGCAGGTTCTAAACTAAACTTATTTTATTGCACACACCCAGGGTTCACACACATAATGCTGTAGCTGCTTTGAGGCAGGAAAGAACCAACCCTCCGCGCAATTAAAACATGGTTCTCAGGGCTTTTAAATACTTGAGTTGGAAATTAAAAAATGGGGTTGCTCAGAAAGAACTGATTTTTTTCATGGGCATTCCAAAGGTGTCCTAAGATTGTCATCACAGCAACCCCTCTCTGCCAGACCCTCGGCTGTCCTGACAGCATCACAGGAACAGAGCACACGACACAGAGCACACAACACCTGGTACCTTTTTCTTTTGGGCAACTTCCTCCTCCGGCTTGGGCACGATCTGCTCCTTCTCCGTGAGGATCATCTCAATGTGGCACGGGGAGCTCATGTAGGGATTGATCCTGCCGTGTGCCCGGTACGTGCGCCGGCGCATCTTGGGAGCCTTGTTCACCTGGATGTGCTCGATCACCAGGGAGTCCACATCCAGACCCTGGCATGGAAGAAAATCTGTGAGCCACTTTCATCTTTAAATAATTCATTTCTGCAGCAAGAACTGCTGCTGGTGAATGAAACAGCCAGGCTTGGTGGTGCCATGGAGCTCAGGGTGTTCCAAGGATTCACCACTGATACAGCCAAATTGGTGGTATCATGGAGCTGAGGGTTTTCCAAGGATCTGCCAATGGAACCGCTGAGCTTGGCAGTGTCATGGAGATGAGGACTTACCAAGCAAGCATCATCTAAAATGACAAAGTCCAGCCCTCACACATCACAAATAATTTAAAATTGTGCTGATGGCTCATTGTCTATGGTTATTTCATGGTTACTCAAAGGTACTACTCCAACACTGCCTGCAAAGCTACCAGATTAAGCCTATAACAAAGATAGCAACTGACCAAGTCAGCTAGTGATTTCACATGTTTTAATTTCACAGATTTTGAGATATCTGAACAGCCGTTTTGTTAAATTTTTAAATTTAGATTTCCCCTGTGAAAAACTGCTGCTGCCATTTACCTTGAGGAACACACATAGCCTGCTTTAACAGGGAGCCACACCAAACCCTCCCTACAATTAAGTATTGCGGATGAAGCAGGTGGCAAGTGGCTCTCCAGGTCAGTGACACCCAGGCCAGGGATGCTGAGAGAGGGCCTGACACCACTGCTTTGTGCTCAGTAACACCCACCTTGAGCTCAGCATTGCTCTCCGCATTCTTCAGCATGTGCAGCAAGAACTCTGCGCTCTTCTTGGGCCAGCGGCCCTGTGTCCAGCCCCATTGCTTGGCCTGGAATGAGAGAGCAAACAATGGGAGTCTGCTTTTGACCTGGTCCATTCCAGTTACCTTCTACACACCTTTAACTTGCCATTATCACAGAATGGTTTGGGCTCAAGGAGACCCTGAAGTTTATTCGGTGTCACCCCTCGCCATGGGCAGGGACACCTTCCACTGTCCCAGGCTGCTCCAAGCCCCATCCAGCCTGGCCTGGGACACTGCCAGGGATCCAGGGGCAGCCACAGCTGCTCTGGGCACCCTGGGCCAGGGCCTGCCCACCCTCCCAGCCAGCAATTCCTAATTGCCAAGAGCCCAAAATCTGTGCCTGCCCTCTGGCAGTGGGAGCCATTGCCTGGGTGCTGTCCCTGCAGGCCTTGTCCCCAGTCCCTGTGCAGCTCTCCCGGAGCCCCTGGAGGCCCTGGCAGGGGCTCTGAGGTGTCCCTGGAGCTTCTCTTGTGCAGCTCAACAGCCCCAGCTGTGCCAGGCTGGCTCCAGAGCAGAGGGGCTCCAGCCCTGGCAGCAGCTCCGTGGCCTCCTGTGCACTGGCTCCAGCATGTCACTATCCTTCCTGTGCTGAGGACCCTGCATCTTATGGATATAGATTAGAATGGATTATCATCTACTTTATTTTGCTGTAGACCAAACCCCACAAAATTTAATCCCTTGACTTAATGCTGCCAACTAGATGCTGACACTCCACGGAGATGCATCCTCTGGAATTAATAGCCTTTCCTCCCTCTTGAGCAACATGATCTGGTGGAAGATGTCCCTGTCCAGGGAACTGGAGTGAGATGAGCTCTGGGGGCCCTTCCAACCCAAACCACCCTGTGATTCCATGTTTTAATGCAGATTTTCCACCAGCAATGACAGACTACACCCACACCCCGTCCCCATCACCTTTCTGTGTTAAGCACCCAGGGCCAAAGTCTCCCTGCCGGGGTTCCCAGGAGCTCACCTGGGCGCACCTCCCGACGCCGCCGTTGTAGCGCCGGAAGGGGACACACTGCTTCTTCAGGGTGACATCCTTCAGGTACTTGGTGGCCTTGCGGATGTGCATGCCCTTGATGGCCTGCGCCGTCTCTCGGGTGTTCTGCCAACACAGGGCACAGAAAAGATCCTTCGAACAAATCCTTACAGGAGACAGCACGAGCTCAACCCTGCCTCTGCCCTCCCTGGATACAATTCCGTCCACTCACTAAAGAATACCTAAGTCTAAGACTGAAAAATAATTAATAATTAACATTTTTTTACTCTGTTACCACTTTTCTAACCCCTGGTATGACTGCCACTACTAAATTTGTGTTTCCAGCATACTTTTTTTTCTTTTTTTTTTTTTTTTAGGAAATATGTAAGTCTCAATAAAATTATAATTTTGGTACCTATACTATTCATGGCTCCTGTTTGGCCACTAATCTAACAAGGTAAGATTCGGATGGATAAATTCTCACTAAAACCTCAAATACAGCACCTCAGAGGAACCGATGAAGAAACACTGGGGCAATTGTTAACAATGTTGTTTTCTCTAAAAGAATCATAAGAGAAGAAAAGGCTCAGAAAGAAAAATTAAGGATAAAAGATCGGTCTTTTAGACAGCATTTACTGATTGTGTAAGCCAGCTTTAAGTATAATCCTACCTATTCCTAATAAAAAAAAAGAAAACCAAAGTTAAAACTTCGTATTACACTAAGCAGAAAATGATCTGCTAAGTTCTAGTTTCATGATTAAATAACACTTCTGAGTTGTTCTCTGCACCTAAGCCTTTTCCAGATGAACTGAGTTCCTAGTGCCAAACAGCACAGAACCAAAAAGAGTAGGAGAAATTAGACAATTTCACACCAAACACTAGCCCAGCGTCTGATAAATTTACTCCAACTGTTTTGCTGCTGTATTTTGTTAACTGAATTAGACAAGGACAATTCTAGAATCTAGACTCTTTAATTTTTTGTGGATGGAGACCATTACAAGCAGCTGACAGCAGTTCTTTAGTGATTAAAGAGTAAAAGACACTTCCTTAAAAAGAGGAATATTGGGAAGAAATTCCTGAGGGCGAGGAGGCCCTAGCACAGGGTGCCCAGAGAAGCTGTGGCTGCCCCTGCATCCCTGGAAGTTTCCAGGGCCAGGCTGGACGGGAGCTGAGTCCCTAACCACAGCAGAGGTGGAAAGAGATTATCCTTACAATCGCTTTCAATCCAAGCCATTCTGGGCTTCTTTTAAAAACTAACAAGAAAAACTAGCAAAAACTACTTAAAACAAAAAATAAATTTACGATTGCTGCTAATCACACACTCCTTACCTTGAAATGCACACGCAGGTTAGATCCCCGGGACTTGCATGCTACAAGAGAGAAAAAAGACCAAGTTTTAGAATCAAAACCTCACTGGCTTCCGGGAAATCCCACACGAACTCTCCTAAAACAGCAACTCACATTTCGTCGGGTTCTCCGGATCCAGGGAGTAGCGCACCATCTTGAGAGCTCAGCTGAAAAACACCAATTGAAACATAATAAATCTCTAACACTAGCACACAGGACCCGGACTACTCCCCTTACCCCCGCAGCTGCTCAGAAATTACGTATTCTTTTCACAGTTACATCCAAAGGTGTCCTAAGAAAGTCATCATCGCAGCCATGGATTTTCTCAGGCCTGCCCCTTCCCCGCATCCGCGCCCGCCCTCCCGCGCTCCATCCCGGGGAATACCGCGGGCGCGGGGCATGTCGTAGCGATCCCGGTGTCCGGGACGCCGGTGCCGGCGGGGATGGGGCGGGATGGGGCGGGATGGGGGCGGATGGCGGCGGCTGGCGCGGGGCCGGGCCGACCATGGCTGCTCACCTCGGGGCGGCGGCCGCAGAGGAAGAGGAAAGGCGGGGCGCGCCGCCAGCGCGCGCGCGTCTCGCGAGATTTCCGGCGGGGGGACGGTCCCAGGGAGCGCTCCGCCCCCAAGATGGGGGCGGGTTTCGCTGTGAGGGAGATGCGCGCCCGGAGCGGGTCCTTCGCCGAGCCTGTGAATAAAGCCTGCTCTGGGGAAAGACATCGCGGTATTCGCGCTGCCGTGGGGAAACACACCGCGTTATTCACCCTCAGCTCGTAGTGCTGGTGCTTTTAGCAGGGAGATCAGCGTGCCTCTGGCACAGCACCACCACCCTCCCAAGGGAGGGGATTGCCCCGCGCCGATCCGCGCTGAGCACCTTGAACGCTGTGAGCAGAGTTGGTCACTGCAATATAAGAAAGACATTGAACTGTTAGCGCCAGAAGGATGGCTACGGAAATGGTGAAGGGCCTTGAGCGGAAACCGTGTGAGCGGCAGCTGAGGGCACCTGGTCTGTTCAGCTGGAGGGAGGGGAGATTTATCGCAGTTATAACTTCCTCGTGAGGGAAGAGAAAGGTCAGGAATTGATTTCTTCTCTCTGGTGATCACTGACAGGACCCAGGGACAGCTGGAGCTGTTCCAGGAGGTTTAGGTTGGATATCAGGAAAAGGCTCTTCCCCATAGGGTGCTGGCACTGCCCAGGCTCCCCAGGGAATGGGCACGGCCCCGAGGCTGCCAGAGCTCCAGGAGCCTTTGGGCAGCACTGCCAGGGATGCTCAGGGTGGGATTGTTGAGGAACTGGATTCGATGGCCCTTGTGGGTACTTTCCAGCTCAGGATATTCTGTGGTTCATTCAGTCAGGATCATTCAGATTGGAAAAGACTTCTCAGATAATCAAGTCCCAGCTTTCCCTGATCTCCACCGTGTCACCAGCCCAGAGCACTCAGTGCCACGTCCAGGCATTCCTTGGACACCTCCAGGGTTGGGGACTCCAACACCTACCTGGGCAGCCCCTTCCAAGTCCTTTCCAGGAACAAATTCCTCCTGATGTTCAACCTGAGCCTCCCCTGGCATAACCTGAGGCCATTTCCTCTTGTGCTGTCCCTTGTCCCTTCAGGGAGCAGAACCCGACCCCCACCTGAGAGCACAGAATTATTACGTTTGGAAAAGGCCTTTAAGATAACAGGGTCTAACTTTCATCCCAACAGCCACCACCGTGTTCACCATTAGATGGCAGCTCAGGATGGGAATAAAGCAGCACATCGCTCACAGAGGTGTCCCCGAGACCAGAGCGAAGAGATTAATTCAAATTCATATTTATAAACCTCAACTGGTATTTACTGCACCATTATAAAATAATCACAGACTGACTCATTGAAATAAAAGATTTTTCCTTCCCATTTGAGGCAGCATTTGCAACTAGAACTGCTTGGGAAGCAGCTCAATAAAAGCAAAATATTTCCTGAAAGTGGTGCAGCAAAAGTGTCATTGAGAAAAAAATGACAGAATGGAGGGAAAAAAGAGACATATTCCTGAGATGGCAGTAATCTGGTGTGCAGGCACCTCCCCAGCATGAGAGTCTGGGTTTAACTCTGAGTTTAGAAATAAACAGAGGAAGAACTTGCTGTCCATCTAAATCCTATGAACAGGAGGTTGGTTTTGGATCTCTTGTTTAGGGCTAAAAAGCCCCAAAGTTCTGCAGCTAGGACTTTACCCAAATGGGAAGAGGAAAATATTTGAGCTATCACAAATATTTACCTGGCTAAAAACCATAAGAGCTCTAGTTGTTTCTGCAGCTCTCCATTTACCTGCCTTAAAATGTGCCTTTTTCTTTGGTTTTGGGGAAGCTCTCTGCAAAGTCTCCAAGCAACTTTCAAGCACTGATCTCAAAGCCTGAAACATGCTGGGGTGTGGGCAGATATTATTTCTGAATAGTATCTGTAGAATCACAGAATTATTTGGAAGGAACCTTAAAGGTCATCTCATCCCACACCCTGTCATGGGCAGGGACACCTTCCACTGTCCCAAGTTGCTCCAAGCCCCATCCAGCCTGGCCCTGGGCACTTCCAGGGATCCAGGCCACAGCTTCTGTGGGGAACAGTATGTAGCACTAAGTTTTCAGGTACAATAAATTAAAACTGGCTTAAGCTGGGATCCTCAAACACTCCCACAGCCTTACCCACCACACCGTGGGAATCCCCTCTCTGAACACACCTGAATGCAACTCTTCTTCATCCTTTCTGCCCTTCCCTCTGCACCTTCCTCTGTTTTCTTTATGTGAGAAGCACCTTTACACACAGCTGCTTCTGTGGCAGCAGTGCACAAAAGCGAGGAGATGTTCAAGGAAAGCTGGAGGAGAGGTGTGAAACACAAGTACTTGACACATGATGGAGATTATCACCTGTGTTCATCAATCAAACCCTAAATAAACACATTTTCAGTTTCCCCACAGGTGGAACTGTTTTGCTCAGCTTATAAGGGTTTGCAGTGATGGAAGGTTAGCACAGAATCACGGAATGTCCCGAGCTGGAAAAGGCTCGCCAGGGTCATGGGGTCCAACTGCTGGCCCTACACAGACACCCCAAAAATCCCAACCTGTGCATCCCTGTGAGCATTGTCCAAATGCTCCTGGAGCTCTGGCAGCCTTGGGGCTGTGACCCTTTCCCTGAGATGTTTTCAGCTTTGTTGGGAGCTTGACAAGAGCTCTTGTGGGCAGCCTAGCACATTCCTGGTGCTGGGATCAGGGCTGAGGCAGCTGAGCTTGTGCCCTAGTTGGGATTTCACCACATTTTTCCCCCACTGCACCACCTGCCTGGGATATTTGGGTTAACTGAGTTAACTCCAAAAGAGCTTTCAGATACTAAGCAGAAAATTCAGGCAGGTGAATCCAAAACTGTATTCTTGAAAACTCCTGTATTGGAAGCAGGTGCCTGCTAATTGTACGGGAACCTCAAATCCACAAATCCACAGGACTTTCCCTCAGGCTCCGCTGCTGCCATCCCTCTTGCTCCCCTGTCCATCCTGCCCAGCCCTGGTGCCTGTGCTGTGCACACCCAGGGGGACCTGGGTGTGTCCCAGCAGGGATGGACAGCAAACACCCAGCTGTGCCTGGACCTGAGCAGAGCCTCTGCTTTGTGCTCTGGCAGCTTCTGCTGGGAACATCCTCCTGTGGAGGGTGGATCACAGTGGCAGCAGAGGCTTCTGCCATCTCCTCTGCTCTGGAGCCAGGCTGGGAGAGCTGGAGGTGTCCACCTGCACAAGAGAAGGCTCCCAGCAAAGCCATCTAAGGGGCTCCAGGAGAGCTGCAGAGGGACTTGGGGCAAGGGCTGGAGAGACAGGACACAGGGAATGGCTTCCCCCTGTGATGGGGGATAGATGGGAAGGAATTCTTGGCTGTGAGGGTTGGGAAGCCCTGGCACAGGTTTCCCAGAGCAGCTGTGGATACCCCAGCCCTGGGAGTGTCCAAGGCCAGGTTGGATGGAGCTTGGACCAACCTGCAATAGTGGAAGGTGTCCTTGTCCATAGCAGGGGTGAAGCTGGATGAGCTTTAAAGTCCCTTCCAACCCAAACCTTTCATTGATCCCATGATTCTCTCCTGTGGCTGTGCTCCTGGGGTTGGAACGTGGCTGTATCCCTCATCCTGCCATGGAAAGGCCTAGCAGGCAGTGGGGAGTGTTCAGGTACTGGAGTGTTGCATCATGCAAGTCCTTTTGTGTCTTTAGCTGTGAGGGAGCAAGCAGCCTTATCAGTGCTACTGGGAGCCAAATGTGACAATTAGCCAATGTCCCTGACAGTCCTCATCCCTCCTGACCAGAGGGACAGCTCCAAGACTGGCTGGAGTTATGTTTTCTCTGTGCTGTGGGCTGTGCTGAACCCCTGCAACACAGAGAAACACTGGGGCTGACTGACCAAGCTTAGCTCTGGCTCACTAAAACACATTCTGTATCTGCTCTTCTACAGGAGAGGGCCTGACCTGTTCTTTGCACTGGAATGGAAGCCAATTCCTCAAATCTTTTTGTAAGATATCTTGGCATTTCTCTTAGAGACCCAGCTTTTGGAGTCCAAGGGTTATGTGGGGATATTAAACTGTCATTCATGAAATTGCACACAAATAGTTCCTTGTCCTAATGTTTAAGCAGAAAATCTTGAAGACAAAGACATTTTAAATTGAAACCAGCTTGAATGCTGCAAACACTGAGGATTTTCAACCATCAGACAGCCGGCTGTATTTCCTTCTGTGAAATCCTCTCTGCTGACCAGCCTACAGTCTCCTGCCCTCCTTGTCCCAGATGCTTGGCTCTTCCAGAGGCACAGCTCACCCCCACTGTTTGCCTTTTCCTCCCACAGTCAACAACACAGCAGCACTTGGACACATGGTAGGCAAGTTCTCTAGCTAAAGGGCTTTCCACAAACATCTCGAAATCTACTGATCCAGTCAATGAGACACAGGAGCAAGATCCTAGAATTGCAGAATCATGGAATGGTTTGGGTTGCAAGAGACTTGAAAGATCCATTCCCACCCCCTGCCATGGGCAGGGACACCTTCCACTGTTCCTGGTTGCTCCAAAGCCCCATCCAGCCTGGCCTTGGGCACTGCCAGGGATCCAGGGGCAGCCACAGCTGCTCTGGGCACCCTGTGCCAGGGCCTCACCACTGTCCCAGCCAGCAACTCCTTCCCAATATCCTGTCTGTGCCAGGGCCCCCCCACCCTCACAGCCAGCAATTCCCTCCCAATATCCTGTCTATCCCTGCTCTCTGGCAGTGAGAAGCCATCCCCATGTCCTGTCACTCCATGGAAAGTGGGGAAATGCACCTCCAAAAATGGACTGACCTTCATCAGAGATTTGTTCTGCATCAGTAATTCTGTCTTGGTCACTTGGAGAGCTCAATTATGTCACCACTCCACCCTGTGACTTTCAAGAAGAGATTCTTCCATAGGGAGCATCTTACTTAAGGAGGTAAGTTATTTATATGCATATATTTATGAGCATATATCTGTACATACATATATAACTCATCCTAAGTGTATCATCTAAAACATGTGAACAACTTAAATGTTTTTGATTCCCTAAGGGTCCTCCTAAAACACAGGCAATTCTTTACAAGGAGAGAGTAGCTGCACATCCTGTTTAAATAATTTTTGTCGTGTGTATGCTGTACCTAGAGCAGGGGTGAGGAAAGAGCTGGGGAGCTCAGTGTCAGGACAGCTGAATATCTGTGCTCGCCATCACCACTGCTGGAACGTGACGCAGTAGCCACAGCACCTTCCCCACACTGCTGGTGACCTGCCTGCCAGGATCATAGTCAAAACAAGGAAAAAAACAAAGCACAGCAATCGGTGATGTAGTCTTAATACTAAACTTTTTTGGCATGTTGTCCAGAGCTATGGATTCATCCACCCCCTACACACCCAGCTAGGACAGAATCAGTGGTAAAACAAACCTCCTGTGTGATTAAATAACCTTGTAGCTAAAGTGTGTGTTTATTCAGTGCAGTTTTTGACAGCAAACCCATTTACGCAGGTTGTGGAGGTCTATGACTGCTTGTTCCTCACTTTAATGGCCAGGAATGGACAATCTCCATGATGAGTGAATAAAGGCATCATGTAACTGCCTGATCACAAACACTTCCTGGGATAAATTAATTCCTGGGTTTATATTTGCCCTAACCTGTCCAGCTTATAACCAGTAAGTACTGCTTTAAATGTGCTTTTGATTAATGAAACCTAAATTATCCCTGGAATCAGGGATATTGACCACAATTTAGTCACAAATTTAACTATGGGGAATTCTGTTTAAACAAAAGAGAATGGTTGAACCCTGAAGCAGGTGGGCTAGGGACAATATCCTGGGCAACCAGCTCTGGCTGACTCTGCCTTGAGCTGCAGGGGGGTTGCTCTGGGAAGCTCCTCTGGCCCTTTCCAGCCTCAGCTTCTCTTGATCTTTGAATCCTGTCAACATTTCTAAAGCTGAGTGTGCCCTGTACTGTGAAGCAGAGCCTCAAACTCCCTTTGTTGCACTGCATCTCCTAAACAAAATGGATCAAAGAATCCTCTTCCTCCTCCTCCTCCTCCTCTCCTCTGTTACAGTTGTGATTATTAATGTGGCAGTGCTGGGCTGGCAGTTGGACTCAATCACCTAAGAGATATTTTCCACCCTTAAATGATGCCATGATTCTGTAAGTCTGTTGGCCGTTTTTGCAGCTGCCCTGCTCAGGAGCTCCTCTGGGTCAGCTGATAAACTCCAACCAAACTCTCTTTTCTCTTTCAGGGGCTTCTCCACCTCCCTGCTGGCAGACAAAGCATGCAGGGACCTGGGACAGGAGCATCCTTACCAACAGGACCCGGCTTTGCAGAGTTCTGCTCAGAGCTGGGAGATGAGCTTGCATGATGCCTATTAACACAACCCGTGCCAAAATTTCAGCCAGCAGACAGCTTTCTATTCATGGCACAGCGAGAAGCAGCAGCCCTGAACATCTAAACTTCATGTCCATAGCAATTTTTGCAGCATCTGCATTTTTCATCTCAGTGCATGGCTTTTGTGGTCATTCCTTACAATTCTTATGGTCAGAAATTCTTCCCAAGTTTCTGATCCCTCCATCTCTGACGATTGCAGTGTCTTCCTGTCCACAAGACGCAAACAGCTTGGATCCCAAATGTCACCTCTGAGGTCATCCCTCCTTCCCATCTTGCTCCACGGCTGTTTTCCAGTCATCCAGCTACTTCCCTCTTTGCTATTACAACAACTCTGACACAAGCCCCCTCTTTCAAAGCTTTCCCTATCTGTCCAGCTTATTAATCCTCTCTAGCTGCGCTGCCCTCCCCCTCTCCAGCCTCTCCCCTGTGCTCTGCCTGGTCTTTTGCAGCATGGCCCAGTCACATGCGGTGCTTGGGAAGGTCATATGATGGGTAGGGACTGCCGGGCTAGGCTGTGGCAGGGGCCCCTAGAGGCAGCACACCTCCAGCTCCCCTCCACCCTCAGCCATCAGCTGCCCCGTGACTCACTCAGGTGCTGGACCTGCATCCTGCACAGCACGGCACGGAAGGACAGGCACAAGAAGGTGCACAAGGAGAGTTCCCTTCAGGGAGCTGATTAGTGGGATGGGTCCTGCACCCATATCCCAGACTGGGGACGTCTGCTGCTACTGCTCCCCTGTCCTACCTGCCCAGCAGGCCTGTGCTTAGGGGATGCCACCCTTGCTCTGTAAAGTAAATCATAAAATGGAATCCCAGAATGATTTGGGTTGGAGGGGATCTTAAAAATCCTCTCATTTCACCCCTCTGCCATGACTTGGGATACCTCCCACTAACCCAGGTTGCTCCAGCCTGGCCTTGGACACTGCCAGGGATCCAGGGACAGCCACAGCTGCTCTGGGCACCCTGGGCCAGGGCCTGCCCACCCTCCCAGCCAGCAATTCCTAATTGCCAAGAGCCCAAAATCTGTGCCTGCCCTCTGGCAGTGGGAGACATTGCCTGGCTGCTGTCCCTGCAGGCCTTGTCCCCAGTCCCTGGGCAGCTCTGCTGGAGCCCCTGGAGGCCCTGGCAGGGGCTCTGAGGTGTCCCTGGAGCTTCTCTTGTGCAGCTCAACAGCCCCAGCTGTGCCAGGCTGGCTCCAGAGCAGAGGGGCTCCAGCCCTGGCAGCAGCTCCGTGGCCTCCTCTGCACTGGCTGCAGCAGCTCCAGCTCCTTGTGCTGCTGGAGCCAGGGCTGGGGCAGCTCTGCAGGTGGGCTCTCACCTGAGCCCAGGGGCACAGGAGCAGCATGCCCCACCTTGACCTGCCTGTCACACTGCTGGTGATGCAGCCCAGGGTGTACCTCACCTGTACAGAGAAGCCCTTTTGCTTTTCCCCTATCCTCACTGCAGTCTTTCTGCTTGTCTGGACTGGGAAGTTCTGGGAGGAATGTCTGCAGCATCTGTACATTACAGACAGGAACATAAATTCAAGGCACTAAGAAATGCCCCAAACTCTTCCTGATTAATTACAGAACATTTGACTCTTCCTAATAAGCTCCACACACTCAATAAACACAATAAATGAGAGAAGTTAGGCAATTAGGAATAAATGGCCAGAAGGTGAAACAGAGCCTGATGAGGACCAGCCTCCCACCATCCCATTGCAGACTCTGCAAAGAGACGTAGTAGGTGTCCTTTTCATGGAGACATTGAGTAATAAGACTGGATTCAGGGATGGGATAACCAGTGAGTTGTCAAAGTAAAATGTGCAACCTGGTGAAAATCAAAATGAGTAATACTGTTGGCGTAAGTAAAGCCAACATCTGAAAAAAGCAGGAGACTCTGTGTATTTCCAATGGTGACTTGAGGCTTTCCCCTACCTCTGGCAGATCCCATCTCTACACTCTGCATGGGTTGCAGAAGACAAATGGTTCAAAGGGAAGGGTAAAGGAAGAACAGGGTGCTGGAGAGCAAATGACACTGACCTTGATGAAACACAGCCACATCTTGTGCAGCTTATTCCTGTCCTCAAGCTGTTTGTCACCCTTTTTCTTCACACAAAGGCTGGTGCGTAAAGTCTGTGTTTGTGGTTTAAAATACGATTCCTCTTCAGTGTGTGAATCACAGTGAAATACTGCCACAGGGTCTCCTAAACACCAGCTGAATCAGCAATCAGGACCAGAAATAGATGAAGAATTTCTGTGAGCTGACACAACAACCGCCCAGGAAGAAACAATTATCTGAGTTTTGCAGTCATAAAGCCTGGGTACAAATTAACAATAATGGTGAGAACTAATGTATGTTTTTACAGGGCTTTGCTTAAGTGAGTAAAGAATTAATTGGTTTTAATAAAAAACTTGTTTACTTTCTAGTAGCCACTGGAAGTGGAGTGGTATGCTCAGAGTTTCATGCGTTAAAATGGATTTAGGAGTGCTGAAAATTAATAATAGAATAATAGAATGGGTTTCAGTGTAAGTTAAAGATCCACCTGTTTCCAAAGCCCCTTTCATGTGCAGGGACACCTTCCACTAGATGAGGTTGCTCCGAGCCCTTTCCAACTTGCCTCCAGACAACTGGTTTGGGCCTTAGTCTGGAGAGTTTTCAGAAAAGAATGAGATGTCAGCTTACTTGTTATTCTGCCAAAATACCAAACTCCAAGATTTTTTACCTGCTTATTACAGAACTAATCCCAAAGCCATAGCTCTGTCCAGTCCAACAGACCCATCTCAGTGGGCAGGAGGGCCGCTGCCTGCTCTGCCAGTTCTCAGAGTCTCCGCTGGTGCTGAAGCCCAGCTGAGTGTTGGGTACACCTCACTGGTGGTGCTACCACATCCACTCCACACTTGGGCCAAATGTTCCTGCAGATTTGAAGAAAAAGCTTTTGGATAAGGATATGCATTCTAAAGCAATCCCTAAATCAAACAGCTGCCCTACCAACTTATCTCTGGACTCCCTAGCAATCCCAGGCTCCTCTTATTTTGGTATTTCTTTCTTTGCTGGATGCAGGAAACTTAAAGCAGAAGCTCTGTTGGGGCCTCACTATCTGCCAGCTGAAGGATCAAGTAATCACAGACTTCTGAGATGTTTCTCCAGTCCCACCAAAACAGGACCTCAGAAAGGAGCAGAAGAATATCCCTCTGGCCACCCACAACACCTCTGCACTGCCAGTGGACTTGGCTGCAAGTCCATGTTCAAGCCCAGACATGCTCAGCATTCATCCAGCTTGGATGGAAAACGGTGAATTTTGCTTAAAAGCATAAGAAGAGAGAAATACACGTCATTCCTCAGCACAGACCTAAAGGCATCCTTGTCTGCAGAGTGGATGGAGCAGGCCCACCACACACCACCGGGCCTTCTGTCTGACACAAAGCAGCCTAGCAGCCTGGATCCGTCTCATGGACCACGAGACATGCTGGGAATGACAAGCTGAATTCCACTTGTCTGCTTGGGCACAGCAAACAGGCGTCAGGACACACAGAGCTCTCTCTGGCTTCCAGCCTGAGCTCCTGCGCAGCCCTGATGGGGATAAAGGAGGGCAGGATCACTCACAGCAACCCAGAGACTCATGCAAGACACGGGCAGGGGTGAAAAGAGATAAAAACCATCATAAAATCATTCCTGTTGCTCATATATACGTCTGGGAAAACAGCAGAAACTTGAAGAAGGAAGAATTTTGTCTGTGGTGAAGGGTGGTCCATGGTCCCCCATGGGGAGGGGGCAGCCAGCAGGGATCAAAGCCTCCTGGAAACCTCCCAGTGGATGGCGATGCCTGGAGACAGGTACAAACTGTAACCCTGTGTGACAACGTTCACAAGAATTAGCATTTCTCAGGAATGCGGGGATTTATTCTTCAGGGCCCACCATATCCGCGAGCACTGCAGCCCAAACACTGCACCAACAGAGCATGTGTTTGATAAGAACCCAGGAACAGATGCCAGCGGATTTAATGTGGGACAGGAGGCCCATTGCAGGTTTGCAGACTGCTGGCAGGGTCAGCTGTAAATATTCCTTCACAATCAAAGGCATTCATCTAAGGATTACATGCTGGGAGCTTTGTGGTAAAGTAAATTTGCAACTAACAGGACCATTAATAGTCAGACAGTTTAGTGGGCTCGCTGGCTGCCATTTATTTTCCCCCCAGTCATTTTTACTACATCTAAATACCATGGGGATGTGGGACTTGAATGAGGTGGCTTAAGAAATCAGCTTAGAAGGAGTAGGAGAAGGGGTTACCTCCAACAAAGAGAGCTCAACGGGGATCGAACCGGGATATCAATAGTGGGTAAGGCCACTGAAGCATGTGAGCTGATTTCATAACCTGCTGGAGATTAGCCTCTTCTGTAAGCAAACCAACCTACACAGGGGTATGAAGTATTGGTCCTATAAAGTGTGTTCATAGAGGGGATGTGTTTGAAAGGCTGAGGAGGGAAGGCAAAAAACTTTGTGGGGTAGGGAGTGGCTGTGGAACAAAGATACCATGGCCTGTTTGACACTCAGAACAAAAACAACCAGAGCAGAAACTGTGCTGCAGAAATAATATATCGCCCCTCTGCAGCAAGCACTAAGCATAAAATAATTGTGGTGAGATGGGATGATGACAAACCCAGAGTTCCAGGGCTGAGCAGGCACAGAGTGATACAAGAATTAACCTGGGATAATATTTCACTGAAGAGCTGCCTCTCCAGAATATCTGACATCTTGGGGTGCAGTCAGCTCTGCACCCCCATCCTTCCCAGGCCTTTGCCCCAGCTCAGCACACCTTGAGGCTGCTGCCATCCGAGCAGCCCTTCCCTCTCTCAGTTTGTTTGCTACCTCTCCTCCTCTGTCATCTCAGAAACAAACTAGGCAGAAGGAGCCATGTGGGAAACTAGCATCAATTCCACTGGATTATACTGCCTGTGTTTTGTAATTGAAAGAAATAACTGTTTTATAACTATTAAAAAAAAAAAACCTACCAAAAGAAAAAAAACAGAGAGAGGGAGAGATCCCTTTCTCTCCCCACCTTTTATCCTGTAAATCCTACTTGCTCTTTCACTGGAGAAAGGAAGAACCAGCCAGGAAGAATGGAGAGTGGGTGAAACACTCTCAGGTTTCTAAATGCACTCCCTGACACTGAATAACTGACCTAAAGCCATGACGTTTCTCCTTAGTTTGTTCAAATGAAAAGATTTTAATAGGAGCATCTTTAACTCTGGTTGGTATGCCATTGTTTTCACTAACCACTTCACAAGCCCAGGAGTCACAATTTTTCCCTGACAGGAGTGGCCAAATGTTCCACTTGTACCTTCCCAGCAATGTGAACACAACAGGCTGCAATCTTAGCTATGGGAATACTGTACAAATCCCTCTGCAGCCACTCATATCAGCAGTGGTACTCTGTCCTGGGCTGCAAAACTTTCTCTTTGCTGTGTTTCCACTGCAGGCCATCCATGGGAGGATGAGGGATGCAATGTTGGCAGCACTGTTCATGCAAAAGGCTGCTGTGAGTTTTCCTTGTTATCTCCAGCACCACTCACACCAGAATTACTCTATCTCTACAGGTTTTTAAAGAGGACGTGTGATGATGAAAGGTTTTCTCTTTTCCTTTCACGCTCAGCTCTTTAATGGGCTCATTTCTGCAAGGAAAGCAGGTGTCTACATGCTAATTTTAAAGACAGGGAAAAAGAGGAAAAAGAATAATGACAATTATTTTGCAGAAGTCTTCTGACTTCAGTCTCCTTGAAAGTCTTTCTGTTAGGGATGCTGAGCTCCTGCAGAAGACACTGACCATAACCCAAGTTTGAGATGTTCTTCTTGTATAGAAACAGCATTGAAAGTGTCTCCTTGATGGATACATGGGTGTGGAAACCTCTCAAATTAAATGCTGCTGCTCTAAAACCTGTCTAGTCCTTCCCTGAGAGCACCAGCAGACTTCAGACCTTTAAATATTTGGGCATCCTAATTTACATCCCATACTGATTTTAGTTTTTTGCTACTAAAAGAAGCTTGATTCCTCTCATGTACCTTCTACCTCCACATTTCAGGACTGTGCTCTGACTCACCATGTCTGGTGCTGAAGGAGAAACCAGACTCAGCCACCCAGCAGCCACCTTCAAAGAGCTTGTGACTACAGCTGAGTGGAAACATTTTTCTATTTCCTATGAAAACACTCATGATCATTCCTCTTCTGCTTTTGGACTGAACTGAGATCTTTAGGAAATCACGTAGGAATGGAGCCAGGGAGAGAGGAAGAGAGCCAGAAGGGCACCTCCAAGGACAGCCACTATCTCCTCGGGCATTGCCCCCTCACACCAGCCGCTGAGGTAAAGCCTCCAACATCCCTACAAGTGCTGTAACTCTGGAGCTTCCTTTTTTGAGGAACTCTTGAGCTTCCGTCCATCTTTTAAAGTGGATTACTCTCATTTCACCCTGGTTTATTATTTATTACTTACTACAACATCCAGAAATTCCATCTGGGAACCATGAGATCTTTTCCAGTGAAAAACTAATCAAAACTAGGAATTTTCCCTTAGAATTATTTGGCTTAACGAACTGTTATTTTCCAAGCAGCTCTGGGTGGGAGCCTCCTTCCCCCCAGGCCACGAGGGTTACAGAGAGGTCAGTGCCGAGCCACACTCTGTGAGTTGATACAATGCCCATCACAACAGACCCTGAGCATCTCCCCAGATGATCATCACCCTTCAGCCGAAGCAGCCAGGAATTTTTTGACTTTTTTTCCTTGCTGTTGCTAAGCTATTCTCACTGCTACTGTCATTCTTGGAAGCCAGAGGCAAAGAGCAAGACTCCCCTCCCAGAGCCTGGAGTTGCACAGACAAAAGCAGGAGCTGTACAATAGAAGGAGAATGAGAAGACCTTGTAGTTAAACCACGATAATGTCGTGGTGGTCAGCTGTCTGGAAGGGGTTTGTTGGCACCAGAAATTTTTTAAATGATGAGGCGTTTGGTGACGAGGCTTGGCTGAATCATTTCCTGCAGGAGTAAGTCCAGTAGTGGACAGCAGCTGAGAAATTTAGGTCCTTTTTGTTTTAGGTCAGTGCTGGCAGGATGCTGCTCCTCGAGAAGGACCACACAGCTGCAGAGGAGAAGCTTCATCCTCAGGACATTTTGCTCAATCCCACGCTCCCTGAGGAACATGAGCATCATCTCCAGCCTCTGGAAACAGGGTATGCTTGGGGAGATCCCAGAACATGTATTCATCCTGCAAAGTGAGAAGTGAAGAAGTTCTAGGGGTGATCCCCAAAGAGGAGAGGAGCATCAGTCCCCATTCACAACCTGTCACATATAAGAGAGCTATGAGGAAAGAATAGAATAGAATAGAATAGAATAGAATAGAATAGAATAGAATAGAATAGAATAGAATAGAATAGAATAGAATAGAATAGAATAGGAGTGTTTCAGTTGGAAGTGACCTACAATGACCATCTGCCAATCCACACAGAGTCAGGAGGTGTTTGGGCTGAGGAAGGCTCACAAAGATGTGGAGTACAAACTCAGTACCCTGAGAAAGCACTGCCAGAAAGTCAGATTAATTGATTAATTCTCTCCATTTGTGTCTATTGGTAAGGGCTAAAGCAATTTCTGTGCATGATTTTGCATGATATCCCCTTCCCTTCCCTTCCCTTCCCTTCCCTTCCCTTCCCTTCCCTTCCCTTCCCTTCCCTTCCCTTCCCTTCCCTTCCCTTCCCTTCCCTTCCCTTCCCTTCCCTTCCCTTCCCTTCCCTTCCCTTCCCTTCCCTTCCCTTCCCTTCCCTTCCCTTCCCTTCCCTTCCCTTCCCACCGTGTTTCTACCACAAAACCAGGAACAAACACACCAATTTCCATGCCAAGCATGCAATTTTCTAATAAAACCTTTAAAGTTTTTGCAGATCCTCTGGCTTTTATCTTTCCTTTTGACATGAACATCTACAAATCCTGGGTGCTCCCTTCGCCTTAGGGGTGGGACACCACATTCCTCATCTTTGCCCATCGTGTGCCTGCACCTTTTTCCTTTGCCCTGGTGCTTTGTCCTTGCTTTCTTCGGTGAGTTTGGAGAGAAAGAGGAGCCACGGTGCTGAGGAAGGGGATGAAGAAGAGAGCAGGAAAATCATGTGTCCCCAGAGCATGATCTCTTCTTACAGTGTGGTGAGCCAGCAGCAGTATAAAGTGAAATAACTTGTCACACATCAGCAATTGGTAAATAAACCAGTAATAAAAAAGTAGAAATAAATGGTACATTTTTGAGTTCAAAATTACTTATGATATCAATAACGCATATCGATAGAAGAAGGTGGTGGGCTGCAAGTTGGGCAATGCACTTCAGGCAGCATCTTGTGCCCGTTAGGTCCAGAGGGCCCAAGGGGGGAAATTTGGAGGGTTCCCACGGGTGGAGACGGAAAGCAGAGACCCCACTGGAATGTGGGACTGCAGCATGAGGGGTCAGCACAAGTGAGACCCCCTTCCCAAACACCCCCAGTTCCCCACGCGGGCTGCATGTCCCCTGTGCCCCTCGGGGTGCCAGCGCTGGGGACCCCCGGTGACTCTCACCCAATGTCCCCTGTGTCCCTCGGGGTGGCAGCGCTGGGGACCCCCGGTGGCTCCCACCCAATGTCCCCTGTGTCCCTCGGGGTGTCACTGCTGGGAATCCCCTGTGACTCTCACCAACCCCTCCACACGTCCCCTGTGTCCCTCGGGGTGCCAGTCCTGGGGACCCCCGGGGACCCTCCCACGCGGGGCGTGGCCTCCCATTCATACTATGTGTGACGTCACGGAAGGCGTGACCAATAGGAGCGGCGGGCTGGCCCCGCCCCCATGGTGCCACTGTTAAAGCGGCGCCGCCGCCGCCGCGCGTCCGTGCGAGCGTGTGTCCATCCATTCATCCCTTCCCCGCTCCAGCCTTCGTCCGTCCGTCCTCCCTCCGTCCGTCCTCCCTCCCTCCCGAGCCATGAGGAGGCTCTTCCTGCTCCTGTGCAGCGCCGTGTCCTGCTGCATCGCGGCCGCGGAGGCGGCGCTGCCCGCGGCGGGAGGTGGGTGAGCGCGGTCCACGCGGGAGCGGGGGAGCCGCGGAGCGGGCGCGTCCCCCGGCGGGGCAGGCGGGTTCGGAGGCGCTTTGCTGACCCCTCTCTCCCGCGGGCTCGCAGATGGCAGCGCGGAGCGGGTGCCGGAGCAGAAGGCGCGGGTGAAGTTCGGTCTCCGCTCCTCGCCGGACGCCGGTGAGGATGGCTGTGCGCTCGCTATCGGCCAGCGGCAGTGCTTGGAGGACTGCAAGTTCAACGTGACAGCTAAAACCTTCTTCATCATTCACGGCTGGACGGTAAGCGTGAGGAATCCTGGGCACTGCTTAGTCTGCCCACTCAGAGAGAGCAAACTGCCCTGCAAATGGGCTGTGCCTCCAGAATATTATTTTCAGGAATTTCTTTGATTGACTCATCCCTGAAGGTGTTCAGGGCTGGGCTGGGTGGCACTTTGAACCACCTGGTCTAGTGGAAGATGTCTCTGTTGATGGCAGGGGAGCTCAAACTAGAAAATCTTTAAGGTCCTTTCCTACCCAAACCGTTTTAGAATTCTATGAATATAGGAATTTGGGAAAGTTTTCATGTTCTGAGCACAATGGTCTCTTAAAAGATGCACCTCTATTGAGATCTCTGGAGCAAAGTGTTCGGGGTCAGGCTTAGAAACTCTGAAATCACCCAACTCATTCATAACTGCTCAAGATCACTTCCTAGCTGTATAATGTGAACATGGGACTAAAATCCAACTGAGTGACCACTGTGAATGTGACACTTGACTTGACAGGCACGTGTATAGCCCTTCTGTAATCGTAGCTGAGCGCCCAGTCTGCTATGTGCACTCCTTGATAAAGAAACAAGAGGGCACGCAGACTTTATCAAGGTTTTTAATTCTGCATTTGGTAAGGCTGAGTGTGTGGCACTCAGGGGGCTTATCAGCTCTGCCAGGGCTTATGCAAACTGCACTGCCAGGTCTGGTGAATAATTTTGCAATCCATCAGAATTTCTTGAGAAAAAGTGAGATAAGGTGGCACGTAACAAATGCCTCTTCCTCCTGCCCTAGAAGGCAAGTGGATAATTACAGCCAGAGTCTCTCAAAACCTGTTTTTCTTACTCCGTTGCATGCATGCTCTTACTGCATCGCTGAGAGGTAGTGGGGCCTGCAGAGGAGCAGCATGCAGCTGGAGCAGCGAATGTAAATGACATGCAAATAACTTGACTGTGGATGTGTCATCTTGGTCCTGCGAGCTGGAAACTGACACGTGAATCTCTTTCTAGATGAGTGGCATGTTCGAAACCTGGCTTGACAGCTTGGTGTCCGCTCTGCAGGAGAGGGAGAAGGATGCCAACGTGGTCGTGGTGGACTGGCTCCCTCTTGCCCACCAGCTCTACACCGATGCCGTGAACAACACGCAGATTGTTGGAAAAACCATAGCGAGGTTGCTTGACTGGTTACAGGTAGTGCAAGCTGAGAGCAGCCTCTGTTGTAATGCTCTCGCATTGAGGGACTGTTGCACAAGGCTGCTGAGCGCTCACCAGCAGGGCAGGCTGTGCTGTAACACCCAGCCCAGGGCTTGGCCAGGTGATGGCTCATAGCTGCAGTGCTGCTGCCCTGCCTCCCTGGAGATACTGCCTCGGGTGAGGCGTGCTCGGGTCAGTGGTGCTGAAGGGCAGCTCAGATTTGGGAGTGCTGCCTGAGCAATGTGGGCTCGGGCATTCAGAGCCAGCACTGGCCTGGCAGGAGGCGGGGAAGGAGGAGAGGTCCATGGTGCTGCACTTGGCACCTGAGGCGATGGCTGAGTCTGCTGGCAGCTCCCAGGGGAAAGTTTTCTTCTTGGTGATAAAGGATATCATAACTGGGGCTGGAACATGGGTAAACCACGAGTGCCATCCAGACCGTTCCGCTTGTCTTGATGAAATACAAAACGAAGCGTGCTTATCTGTCCCCTCCCACCAATCCCTTTTTGGAACTGGACTTTATATTCCTGCAGACAGAAGCAGCACCAGATGCCATGAAAGAGAGGGGATCAAACTCTCGTATTTTCTTTTCCTTGCAGGAGAACCCCCTCTTCAAGCTTGAGAATGTCCACCTGATTGGGTACAGCCTGGGTGCCCACGTCGCTGGCTTTGCTGGCAACCACGTCCATGGCACTATAGGCAGAATTACAGGCAAGTGGCTTTTTAAGCACTTTTTCAAGCAGTCTCTCCCCTGTTCTTCCTGGCAGTGAGTTTCCCCGAAGAGGCTCGTTTCCTGTGTTGCTACAATGTTGTTTTGGTGTTATTCTTCCAGAAATGACAAGTTTTCTGCTTGTGGCAGCAGTGGAAAGCACAGGCCTCCTCACATCAATTATAGCAAGGCTTCAATGTAAAAACTTTACCCGGGACAAACTGGTCCTGGGTTTGTTTGAATTTAAATGTGGGTTCAAAACAAGTCCAGCTCAAGCTCTTACTATCCAAATGCTATTCCTCTCAGTGATAGTGTTTTTGTAATTACAGCTCATAAACTAATGGAGGTGAGAGCTATTGGATGCTGTTTGTCCCAGAGGATGTCTGATTAAAAAAAAAAAAAAATCAACTGTAAACCCTCATTCTGGAAATATCTGAAGAGTTTGCTTCCAGCTCCAGAGGAAAGCTGATTTCAACATGTGAGGACTTAGGGCATAGTACAAGGAGTTGCATTAAGGATTTACATGTGACACTGGCAGTGATAATTCCATATAGCCTAGCAATAAATGTCTGTATTTAATTAATCAGGGGAAAAAAATCACCTAATGGTCAAGTTGTAGAAATGCTCTGGAGTGCAGCTTCTGGTTGAGAGTGAGGCTCAGGAGTTAACAGAGCATCCCAAACCCACCATGGGATCTCAATGCAGGTATTTCTTGGCTGCTGCTTCAATTGTGTTAGTCCCTCCATATGTGCAGTCTGAAAACAGACTAAATGTCACTGAGCCAGCTGTTCCTGGGGTGTTAAACCTCTTCTGGTGTTTGGAGCTGCCTCTTGAATCATCTCTTCACCATCACCTGGTGAAAGCTCTTAGCTTCCAACAGGCAATCTGATCATGGTGCTGCTATTGAGTTGTGCTGCCCCAAAAGTGGAGAGGGGCATCTTTATTTGTCCCCTCAGTGAGCCCATGGTGAAGACATCTTGAGGGACAATACCAGGAATGAGGCTGGGACAGTCTGTGTATCAGGTGGTGAGGAGACCTGCCAGCAGCAGGCTTCTGGCTATATTCTGTATGAAATAGCCCAATTTCTTACCTGGCCCCTTGTGTTCTGTCTCTGACTCCAGGATTGGATCCTGCTGGCCCCATGTTTGAAGGAGTGGACCCCAGCAGGCGCCTCTCCCCCGATGATGCCAACTTTGTGGATGTCCTTCACACCTACACCAGGGAAACACTGGGTGTTAGCATTGGGATCCAGATGCCTGTGGGCCACCTTGATATCTACCCCAACGGGGGAGACTTCCAGCCTGGCTGTGGCCTAAGTGATGTCTTGGGAGCCATTGCCTATGGGAGTAAGTTCTCTTTAATCTTTTGCCTCTGGTCAGTGTAGACTTCTCACAAATAGACTTGGGTTGATGGAAAGAAAACCATTTTTTCCTTCTAAACTGTCTGTACTTCTGGAGATAGTCACTAGAAACTATAAATGCTTTTAACAATGAAGCACATTCTCACTCCAACACCTGATCATAATCTGTGGTCTTATGCTGGGACTAGGACCCTCTTAAAGCTCTTCATGGGAGGGACTAAGTGAGCATCTCCCACTAACCTCCTGAATCGCAGCTATTGGAAAACTGTTTGAGTTTGTCCCTGCTCTGCTGGGCTGCAGAAAGGCACAGCTCACTTTATCTTATGGGCTGCTTAAGCCAAGTGTGTCCCTTGCAACTCTGCCTCTCCAGCAATTGGTGAAGTTGTCAAATGCGAGCACGAGCGGTCTGTGCACCTCTTTGTGGACTCCCTGGTGAACCAGGACAAGCAGAGCTTCGCGTTCCAGTGCACCGACTCCAGTCGCTTCAAGAAGGGCATCTGCCTGAGCTGCCGCAAGAACCGCTGCAACGGCATCGGCTACAACGCGCGCCGCATCCGGCACAAGAGGAACAGCAAGATGTACCTGAAAACCAGGGCTGACATGCCCTTCAAAGGTAGGCTTGTAGGCTTCCCCTCCCAGCAGGAGCACTGTGGGAGCAGCCTCCCTGAGTCGGTGTGGGGAAGGAGGCAGAGGTGGAGGAGCAGCATCGCCCCAAAGCTGGGCACTCCAGCTGCTGTTCTGCTGGCACCCGGCTGCACTGCTGTGCTGTGCCATCACTGTACTCCTTCCTCCCCGTGGAATCCACCCACAACAACACTCTGCCTTTTGAGCAGGGCTGCAGTTACCTGCTGTGCTTGCAAAACTCAGCCTCAGAGCAATGTAAGGTTTGGGGAGCTGTCCCCAGGGTGGGCCTGCTGCTGCTGTTGTGTGAAGCTCAAATTTGTAATCAGTAAGGGCAGGAAAAGGTGATCAGAGCTCTCTCACTAAATGAAGGGTCTGGTCTTTGCTAGCCAACACTATTTCACACAGAGCAGTGCTGAGCAATGTTTCTTTCAGCACAGCTGGTTCCATCTCTGCTCTCCCCTCTCTCTCCAGTCTACCACTACCAGATGAAAATGCACGTCTTCAGCTATAAGGGCTTGGGAGAGGTTGACCCCACCTTCTTTGTCACCCTCCATGGCACCAATGGAGACTCTGAGCCCCTCTCTTTAGAAATGTAAGTAATCTGTCCTTTGTATTTTTACCTATGTATGAAGGCCACAGGGACTACACAGGATGGCAGAATTCTTTTTCTTCTGCTAACACTGGTGTTGCATCCCAGCCTAGCAGCCTCACTTCATCACCTTTCCAAAAAGCTTTTCACTCAGTAGCTTAATTACAATTTATTATTGGATGAATTGAGAACACTTTAATGTGCCCAGTCCCATGTTAGCCTTCACAGCTCATTACTTTTTTGTGTGTGATTTTTTTTTTTATGGTTGGTTGGTTTGTTTTTGCCCTCCACCATTTGGACATAGTCTGAAATGTCTCTGGAGGCACTGCTGACCTCACTTAGCCTCTCCCAAAGGAAAGAGCAGGCACAAACCCCACCTTTGAGCTACAGAAGGATGACCAAGCTAAGCACACACTGCGTTGTGTGGAGCCAGCTATCTGAGCTCCTGTCAGTGCAATCAGTAATTAACTGGTGACAGTTGAATGTGCAGCACTTGATAAGCTGCAGGGGCTCTGTTAAACTCCTGGCATGGAACAAAGGAGCACCTGGCATGCTTCCATAAGTTAAAAATGCCAAGTCTCTGCCTCTCTTCCAGGCTTGATCTAATTGGCCTAAACGCTACCAACACCTTCCTGGTCTATACTGAGGAGGACATGGGTGAACTTCTGAAAATAAAGCTCACCTGGGAGGGGACGTCTCAGTCGTGGTATGATCTGTGGAAAGAGCTGAGGAGCTACTGGTACAGGCCTGTGAATTCCTCCCAGGAGCTCCACATCAGACGAATACGTGTGAAATCTGGGGAAACACAACAGAGGTAAGAGTTGTGCTAGGCTGCATGTGAACTGACCTGAAACTTCAACCCAGAGCCCAGGGAAAAAACCCAGTGTTTTGAATGTAGTTGGTATCCTGGGCTGCCTTCCTTTTTGGTGTCACCAGCTATTGCTCCCTCGTGGTGTAGCAGAGCAGGTTACTGTCCAGCACGAGGCTGCAAACAGGCTTTAAGCAAAACTAGTCACCACAGAGCAGATTTGGAGCTTTATTTTGATAGTGTGGGGTCCACTGGGGACTAAATTAACATGCTTCAAGGTGGTTTAGATTGTACCTGAAGTGTTAAAGTACTGAGCACCAAAAGTACTGAAAGATGGATGGTCATGGCTATTATTTACAGGCTCAATGTGCTGAATAGGTACAACCAGCAGGGCCTAAAACTGCAACCAATAACATGGTGACACCAACCCCTCAAGCTCTGCATTGCTCCTTCTGGAGCAATGGGATCTGGCAGGGGGGTTGGAACTAGGTGATTTTTTAAGGGCCTTTCTAAACCAAACCCATACCCCTGGATCATAGAATTGACCATAAATTTTAGTGGAAGGTTCTCTACCATGGCAGGGATGATTTTTAACGTCTCATCCCACCCAAACCATTCTCTGATTTTATGATTCTCTGCAAATGGAAAGTTACCTGAGCATCCAAAAATTGTTAAAGCTCCCAAGCATGTAGCACGGCGCTCCCACGCCTTCTGTTAATGTTGTTCTGAAGGTAACCCAGATCTGTCAAAGAGCAGCAGTTGACATTGATGATTTCCCATTGATGATTTTAACATGTTTCTCAGTGCTTTAAATAAGCATCACCTGTCATCTGTAAGGTATTCTGCATCCTGGCTTCTATGAAACATAGGGCTAGTAGAAGCAAAGATCCCCAGTTAAAATACTGAAGTAGGAAATAAAACAGCAACTCAAGGGGCTGATGGTGTATCAAGATGTTCTGTTCAATCAAACAACTTGTCCTAGAATAAGCTGCAGTCCGTATTACCTGCTAATTGTTAATCATTGTTGTTAATAATAATTGTTAATCTCAAACTTGAGACAGCAAGTACCTTGACTTCTGTGTCCTCCTCTTCCTCCTCCTAGGTTTGCCTTCTGTGTGGAGGACTCACAGTTAACCAGTATATCTCCTGGCAAAGAGCTCTGGTTTGTGAAGTGCACAGAGGAATGGCAGAAAAGGTATGGAAATCAGTCAACAGAAATTCTGTATGATGCATGTGGCTTGGCTGGGATGAGTGGAACCTTCTCATTGTGTTTTTAACTCCTGATACCTCTTTTTCTTTTAAAAAAGATAAGAAATCCTAGCCTAAGATTCACAGCTATCAGATTTAATTTTTTAATATCACCTGCTATTGCTAAGTAAGTGATATTATTCTCCCTTCTCACCTTGGATTGTCATCTTATGCCTTTACATCTTTATAGCCAAACAGGTGTATCACAGTCCTTGCTCCTAATTGTGGTAGGTGCTAAAGTCAGGTGCCACCAAAGCCCCAGATCTGGCAATAGTGGAAAGGTAACTAAGAGTCATTTATTAAGTGCTCTGTAAAACAGGGGGAAGCTGGGAGAAGTGCAGGGCATTTCCTCAAAGTCTGGTGGAAGACCTTGAGCTGCCAAGAAATCACTTGGTTAAACTTTGAGCTCAGCTACATGAGGAAGATTCAGGTGAGGAGTTGACATGGTTTTACAGCCCTGAGTCCTGCAGCTTCATCTCCAGGCCTGCTGATCTCCTCTGGTTCAGGAGAGTGCCACTGCCAAAGCAGCTCAGGCTTGTTTAACCTCTGGGGCACTTCCCAGACACACAGAACAGTCCTCAGAGCATGACTTCCAGAAAGTCTGGTCCCAGCAGTGACAACCTGATTGCCTTGGATGCCTCTGGTCATGTTTTGAATGAATTCCTGTTCATTTGACTAAATGATACTTTCATTTGGAATTAGCCCAGCCTTTTGCCCTCTCTTAAATTTCATTTTGTAGACTTGGAGCTTTGTTCCTTCTAATCCAGAGGCCAAAGTGCTTGTTAGGGCTAGCAGAGCTGCGTGGAAGTCAAGCTTAGCACAGCCTTCCTGGGCAGCAGAACTCAGCTCAGAAATGTGAGCTGGTCCCATTCCAGGTTTGGCAGAAACCAGCAAGCTGTGCTATGCACGGTAGCAAACAATTCTGTGAATGAAACCCCTGTGCAAGAACTTGTTGCTCTGCCACAAGTCTCGAAAGATCGAGTAAACATTCCTGCAGGTACAATAAAAGGCTGTTTTGATATGCTACTTGGTAACCTCCATAAAACTGAATTGCTGGCAGATGTGCCCTTCCTCCTTTCTCGTGCAGTACAGCTTGTGCACGAGGCAGAGGAGCTGAGCTCAGCTCCAGCACACCGTTTTTTCTAGGAAATGATCCTTCCTTCCAGAAATCATGAGTGATTACTTGCTGTTCAGCTGTTTCTGCCAAGTCAGTGCAATACTATAGTTCCCTCCTTAGAGATTGAGCCTGCAAACATCTGTCCATCCCAAATGGAGCTGCACAGGCAGGGTCTAGCTCAAGCCCTGTAATTTCTGCTTGCAGCCTGCATAATGTCTGCTGCAGTCTCTCCCTGAGTAGCTACTGGGCAAAGTGCAGCTTTGGCAGAATAAAACACCAGCCTGTGCTGTCCAAACCTGTTCTTGGCGTTCCATGAGTTCTCAGCAATCCTTCATTACTCCTCTTAACTTCTGCATTTAACTAGGTGTCTTTTTTGCTGTCTGTTTTCCCCAGGTCTGTCTCAAATCTGCTCTGAAGGCTCCCCTAAAGACTCACAACCAAGCAACCTAGATGCATGAAGACCACACAGGTGGCAAGATGCTCTGGGAGAAACCTGGCTTGGTAGCACTTAAAGAAACTGGCTCTTCAGGACAAAACATCTTGGATTGCATGCAAGAAACTGAGGAGCAATTGATGAACCATGGTCCTAGACCTAAAATAACTAAAACTCCATTTTCCCTTTCCTGAGAAGCCTGGTTTGTGCATTTAACCTTACCTTGATCTGTTACACACCGCATTTTCCCTTCCCTGCTCCCATTAACCAGGACTATGGATGAGATCTTCACAGACTGAGACCTCAGCAATGATCTTCTGGTCTGCCTGCCAGTGGAGTTGAGAAGAGAAATAACCATGCTAACTGCCCATCAGACTGTGGGTGACAGAGCTGCCAAGAACAAATTAGCACCTAGGGTAGGGGTTACCATGGTCCTGTAGCACTGTGGGCTCTGGGAAGGTGAGACCAGCACAGGTCAGGTGTGTGGGGTTGTCCAGGGAAGGGCTGGGGATAAGCACAATGCCACTTAACTTCAAGTTGTCCTTTGCTTGCCTTAAAAATAATCCGTTCTGATACTGAAATGTCTATTTTCCTGACATATGGCCTCATAAGGAGGCAGAGCTCTGTCCTCCCTGTGCCTGGGGCAGGACATGGTGCAGGTGGTGGTGGTGGTGGTGGCAGCTGCTCCTCCATGCCTGGTCAGTGTCTGCAGCGGGGCTGCCCCATCCCATGTGGGGATCCCTTTTTAAGGGGCAAAGAGGATCTGCCCTTGTTCTGACCACAGGGATGGAGGAAGGCAGTGCACCGTGCTGCTTCGGGAGAGCTTTGCACCACTCCTTTTAACCTCTGAGAACAGAAGGTTCACCTCTGCTCAGAAGCTGTTGTAGCACCAATGCATAATTAAGACCTTATTTTTGAGTGCCAAACATCCTGCCCTCAACTGTCACAACACCCCAGTTGCATTCCCTGGTCCCAGGTGATCTTGGCTTGGCTTTGAGTTGGACAGACTCTGCAGCTGTCCTCTTTGTTACAGAAGAGTGGGCCTTGTCAGTTGGTGAAATAGGTTTTGTTTTGGTTGCTTGCTTTTGGCTTTTATTTCTTTTTCTTTTTTTTTTTTTTTACTTTCTGGAAGGAAAATTGATATAACAACCCTTGAGCTTTTGGCATGCAGAAAGGCAATCTCAAAAATGGTGTTGCCAGGTGGTGCACTGAGTTCTGAAGTCTTAGCAAGTCTTTCTGAGGCCTGCAAATCTCTTCAGTTTTTGTAGAGCTTCACTCCAACCAAAGCAAGCACATTTGGGGATATTTTTTTCATGGTTTTATGCAAAGACTTCAAAAACAGAAGCCTTTGGTATCTGTGAGTTGTTGCCATGCCATATCAGAGAAGTTTCAAAGCCCTATTTGTATATTGTGGTTTTTGTATGACTTAAAACATAATTTATTTCTCATATTGTATATATGTAAAATTTTAAACATTTTGGTTTTGAGTAACAGTTTTTATGAGCCTTGAGATAAAAATAAAGGGCTTTGTAAAAATCAGTGAAGTCTTGTTATTGATGACAGAACCATTTAGGTTGGAAAGACCCTCCAAGAACACTGAGTTCGAACTTGTGCCCGGCACTGCCAGGGCCACCACTGACCCCTGTCCCCAAGTGCCACATCCTCATGGCTCAAAGGATGGGGATTCCACCACTGCTCTGGGCAGCTGTGCCAGGGCAAGACAACCCTTTCCATGAAATTTTCCCTAATTTCCAGCCTAAACCTCCCCTGGCCCAGCCTGAGGCCGTTCCCTCTCCTCCTGTCCCTGTTCCCTGGGAGCACAGCCCGACCCCCCCGGCTGTCCCCTCCTGTCAGGAGCTGTGCAGAGCAATCTACCTAAAGCTTTGACATTCCTTGCCAGAACAGCTATGATGGTCTTGTTCCTCCCTGCAGCTCCCTGAGACGTTCAGCCAGGTTCAGCACCCTCCTTCCTCCTCCTTCCCAACTCCTCTGTGTGGCCAAGGCCAAGCTGTGCTCTCCACGCTCCCACCACTGAGGGCCTTCAGGAATGGGGCAAAGTCACTCTGGATCTACAACTGCCCTGTAGAGATGCCTCCCATAAAACACTAGGAGAGGGGGGACATGGAGCTGCTGCCAGGGCTGGAGCCCCTCTGCTCTGGAGCCAGCCTGGCACAGCTGGGGCTGTTGAGCTGCACAAGAGAAGCTCCAGGGACACCTCAGAGCCCCTGCCAGGGCCTCCAGGGGCTCCAGCAGAGCTGCCCAGGGACTGGGGACAAGGCCTGCAGGGACAGCACCCAGGCAATGGCTCCCACTGCCAGAGGGCAGGCACAGATTTTGGGCTCTTGGGAATTAGGAATTGCTGGCTGGGAGGGTGGGCAGGCCCTGGCCCAGAGTGCCCAGAGCAGCTGTGGCTGTCCCTGGATCCCTGGCAGTGTCCCAGGCCAGGCTGGATTGGGCTTGGAGCAGCCTGGGACAGTGGAAAATGTCCCTGCCCACGGCACTGGATGGGTTTTAAGGTCCCTTCCAACTCAAACCCTTCTGTGGTTGCAGGTTTATTTCAGTTTTAGCTCAGCAGTGAGGATATTATTTGAACAGTACCAGTACTATCATATTTTTTTCAGCAGAGTGAATGTCAGAAAACCAAAATCCTTCTCCGCTTTGCAGTAGAGAGATGTTCTGGCTGGCCCTTCCCCACAGTGACCATAAGCCACATTCAGCAGGGAGCTCCACCAAAACCATTAACCTTCCCTTCCCATGCTGCTTTCTTTCAGACATGGCAATACCACTACTGCTTTTGGCTGGGGAAAATCAGGATTTGGTGTTACTTTCTATGGTTGTAGCAGTGAGCACAGTGGACTCTGGAAAGACCATTGCTGTTGTGCCAGGTTAGTCAGGACAAGTTCAACCTCCCTCTCTTCCTTTGATTTCTTCCATCAATTTCTTTTTTCTCCATTAAATGTAATTTATATTTTGCCTGAAATGCTTCACCTTTGCCTGACTTCACTAACAAACCCATTGGTGAACACTTCTAAGGAAACTTACCCAAATCTAATCACTAACTGAGTTTTCCCAGCTTTTCCCTGCAGCCACACCATCGAATTTAAAGGGAAGCCTCTTATTGTGCTCTGCCTGTGCCTGACACAAATTGATGGCACAAATCCAGCAGCAGCAGAAGGACTTTGCAAACAGAGTAAATACCTCTGAGCTGAGGAAGATTTGCATGAAATTACTTAGTTAACCTTTCCCTATGGAAAGCTCAGCAATGCCTGTCTGCAAGGAAAACTACCTCGGTGGATTTGGCAGAGAGCTATTTGGTGCTTGTAGGGCCCCTGATTATTCTGCACCCCAGAGCTGGAGCTGTTTTCTGATGTGTTCCTGTGGGGCTCCCTTCCACCCTCTGCAGAGTGTGTGGGGGGAACTAACACCAGAAGTCATTCCAGATATCTGGAACTCATTTTTTGGCTGCTACCCCGTGGACACAGCTGCAGCACAAGGGCTGGTGCCTCTTGCAGGGTGAGTCTCCTGCAAGGACAAGCAGGAGCTGGCCTCTAAAGGAAAAGGGAGAAGAATAGAAGTTCACAAGAGAGGAGAAGCAGACTGCAGCTCTTTCACACCCGTGGGCATCCTCTTCAGGTGTCTGGCCCTTCACACAGTAAATGTTAGCTCCCAAATGCATCGCTCCTGCTGCTCCACACCTTGAGGGGTCACACCTGCTGGCACACCAAGATGCGTCCCTGCATGCCTCCCCTCACTGGGAGCTCAGCTGTGTGTTACACAAGTGAGAAAACAAAGAGAAGGGGGTATTTTTTTTTAAAGTTTCCAATGAATTTAGAATCTTTTTTATGTCTCTAAGGAGTTTAGGCCTGGCAGAGCAGACACATCCCAAATCTGTGCCAGGCAGGGCTGAAGCTGCACAACTGTGCCCGAGCTGCCTGGCACCCCTCCCCCAGGTTTCCTTGGGGTCACTTTTTCACAGCCACTGCATTCAGCCCCAAGGGTTAGGTCCCCACAAAGGTCAGGCTGTTCTCTGAGGAACAATGGGACCGGCATGGGGAATGCTTTATAACCCTCCTCAACCCCCACCCAGGGCTGCCCCAGCCTCACAAGCAGCAGCAACTGAGCACTGTTTCACCAATTACCATAAAATCAGAGCGCCATAGAATCCCAAAATGGTTTGGTTTGGGAGCTTAAACTCCAGCTCATTCCAACCCCCTGCCACTGGACACATCTCTAGAAACACCTTCCACTATCCCAGGCTGCTCCAAGCCCCATCCAGCCTGGCCTGGGACACTGCCAGGGATCCAGGGGCAGCCACAGCTGCTCTGGGCACCCTGGGCCAGGGCCTGCCCACCCTCCCAGCCAGCAATTCCTAATTGCCAAGAGCCCAAAATCTGTGCCTGCCCTCTGGCAGTGGGAGCCATTGCCTGGGTGCTGTCCCTGCAGGCCTTGTCCCCAGTCCCTGTGCAGCTCTCCTGGAGGCCATTTAGGCACTGGCAGGGGCTCCAGGAGAGCTGGAGAGGAACTTGGGGACAAGCCCAGCCTGTCAAGCACATCCCAGCATCCCTTTTTGGAGGTGATCTGAACACAAAATGCAATTGGAGTGTGCTGCTCCCTCATTTCCCAGTGTAATATCTCCCTTTGGCAGTGTGTCCTAGATCAGATCTCCCTGTCCTGTTCAGATCTCCCTAAACCAGGACACAGTGCTCTGAGGTGCCTTAGCAGATGTCCCCAGTGCAGGTCGAGCCAGATATCTCTCCCAAGCTACAAAAGTCTGGACACAAAAGATCTGTCTGGGAAGAAAAAGACCAACCCATCCTTCCAAGAACAAGGACAACATGTTTTTTGCTGACTTCCGAAACTGAGACAATGACCCAGCCTCACTCCAGCAAGTAAAACTTTCCAGGTGTCCCCAAGAGCAGCCTCACCGAGAGATGGCTGTGACAGTCCAGGAAACCCAAGATCTTGCTCCTCTGCCTGTGCAAATCAGTTGTAATTTTATGCCTGTTCTGATGCTGACATTCCAACATAAATTATACAGCTCATTGCCTTCGCAGCAGTCCCATCCAGCCCAGCAGCAAACACAAAGGGTCTGGCAACTTCTGCACGTTGATGCAAAACCTCACACTGCCCAGAGGAATGGGTAAAGCAGCTGAGCCCAGGACAAACCCAGGTTTAAAACTAATGATCAGACCATTTATATTGCTTGATTATTGGTTTTTTCCTATCTCTGTCCTCTCTGTTCCAGGTTGTTTTGCAGCTGTTTCACAAAGGTTCAGGACATTTATGGCAATCTGTATAAAGAAGACACAAAGTGCAAACATGCAGAATCCTCTTCTGCTGACCTGACTTGTAATAACATTGAAAAATGAGGAAGATGGATTAATAAAACAAGGTTTTCCAGGCCATGCTGTCCCACCTCTCCTCATTCTGCAAACAGGCAAACCAGCTCAGACAAAGTAATGACACAAGACTTGGACAAAACATTAACGCAAATATGGTGGATTTTTCATCCCCTCCTTTCCATGTGGCTTTCCATATCTTGTTTTGGCTGACCACGGACATATCCTACAAAGTTATGAAGAGAAAGGCCACACCAGCTGGGCTGGAGCTAGGCAAGTGTCCTGAAACAATCATAGCCTCATGCCCTAAAACCTGCGGATGTTAATGAGTAGAAGATCCTTGCTCTGCTCTCTCTGTGAAACAGCCAGACCTGTAACTGAACAACCCATCAAAGACTCCATGGAAAAGATGGAACACATTTTATTCACACATAGCAATGGGGAGAATACCCAATTATCTCAAAATCAGTTGGGTTATAAAGGTTAAAATTTATCTCTAAATTTCAGACTGATGGATCTAGGTGGTTTGTAGACGACTAAATTTGTTCAAAAATCTCACTGCTCTCTTTACAAATAGTTAATTAGTTTTGTCTTCTTGCTTAGGAAAAAGAGTCCATTCAAACACAACAAAATTGATAGCAGGATAAGATTAACAGGTTTGCCTTAAAAATATAGTTTGCCTTAAAAGCGCTCCAGGAGTCAGTGAGAGAGAAAACACAGATGCCTTTACCTTGATTAACAGCTCTGCACATGAACTAGAACTGTTCATGTCTTCTCAACAGTTTTCATGCAAAAAAAAAAAAAAAGTTGAAGAGTTTATTTTTCTTACAGGAGTTTTCTTCTACTAGTCCAGTCTGGTCTATTATGGTCTAATTCACATTAGGTTAATGAAGGTAAGTGAAGTTAAATCAAAATGAGTGAAACAGAAAATTCCTAGGGAGAGAAGGCACACGGAGCTGCTGCCAGGGCTGGAGCCCCTCTGCTCTGGAGCCAGCCTGGCACAGCTGGGGCTGTTGAGCTGCACAAGAGAAGCTCCAGGGACACCTCAGAGCCCCTGCCAGGGCCTCCAGGGGCTCCAGCAGAGCTGCACAGGGACTGGGGACAAGGCCTGCAGGGACAGCACCCAGGCAATGGCTCCCACTGCCAGAGGGCAGGCACAGATTTTGGGCTCTTGGCAATTAGGAATTGCTGGCTGGGAGGGTGGGCAGGCCCTGGCCCAGGGTGCCCAGAGCAGCTGTGGCTGCCCCTGGATCCCTGGCAGTGCCCAAGGCCAGGCTGGATGGGGCTTGGAGCAGCCTGGAATAGTGGAAAATGTCCCTGCCCATGGCAGGGGTGGTGTTTTACTGTCCCTTCCCACCCAAACCATTCCATGGTTCTGTAACTCTCCAAGGCTGCCATGGTGGAGCATCCATCCCCAGGAGAGCTGCAGCACACTTACACACTGGACATGTTTCCCTTGATGATTTCTGTGACCAAAGCCAAGGCTGTAGAAGCAGGGGCATGACAGCTTTTCTGGGAGTTGTGTCTGCAGAGCTTCCTCCCTGTCTTGGGAGCACAGAGCAGCTGCTGTCGGGCTCGGGGTCACCCAGTGGGGCATTGCCCAGCAGGACCTCAGCTCAGGGCACACACGAGTGCTCCAGCTGGGCCTCCTTTGACATCTAAAGGAGTTTTCCCTTGGACCTCAGCAGATGTGAGATGCTATTCCAGGAAGGGGAAGGAAGCTGAGCTGAAATGCCCAGGTGAGGAGCATGCTCTGCGCTGTGCAAGGCTGGTTATAAGAGGCATAAATTCAGAGAAATTAAAAATCTGTCCACGTTTTTGTCCTGTTACTTCTGCTCATCATCCTCAGTTATTGACCTAAATTCCTGTCTGCAGTCCAAGTCACACGCTGCCTCCAAGCCAGCTCCACTAACAACATCAAAGCTCTGACCTAGACCGATCCTGTGTTCCGGCCAACAGCTACTTAACAGGACACGATGAACTTTAGATCCAGTTCATCTTTACAGGGATGAGCCAAAGGAGGGTCTCATTTTTCAGTCTCATCCAAAGATCCTCAGTTAACTTTTGCTGCCCTGTAATGGTGCTCTTTAAAATTGTTTGCCCTTCCCATCTGGAAGACCATAAGAAATAAGTGGAGAAATCCTTACAGCTAGAGGGGTGAAGCAACAAACCTGATTGTGTAAATGCAATGCTGCCAAACAATCAAGAAAAAAATGAAGAAAGGGAAAGACCAAAGACAGTGTCTTCTTTTCTTTTAGCTCTATTACAAGTGATTAAGTAGTGAGGGGAAGCAGGGACAAAACCAGAGAGTCTTAGGATATTTAAATAAATACTGTTTTTTTAAGATAATAATTACTATAATGCCTAATAATCACTAATGCCTTTCCAGTTATTTCCACTAATACTGGAAATAACTGGAAAGGCAACCATAAAAAAATTTTCCACTCTTTCATTTACACTAAAATTGAGCATTAAAGAAACCCAAAACATTTTAATGAAGACTGTTTTAATTCAAGTCATACCCTCTACATATCACTGGAGCCAAAGCCAAGCTCTGCTCTTCATCATTAATGTCCAGAAACCATTTAGAAGACAGATTTTTTAGATAATTCTGCATCATCATTATCTGTGAAATAAAACCTGCATCTATGTTTTCCTTTTGCATCCTTGGATTGGCCCCCATCCATGATCCCCTCCCTCTCCCCAGTAGATTCATATCCATGTTCCTCATTGCTTTTTCCTCCAAGTTTTAGAAGAATCGGCCCTGTCCACTGTTGCCTAATTTAGAGCTCAGTGAGCTCATGTTTGTCCTCCAAAAGATCAATATCTGCACCCAAATATGAGCCACTTCTCTCAGGTGAGAGCCCACCTGCAGAGCTGCCCCAGCCCTGGCTCCAGCAGCACAAGGAGCTGGAGCTGCTGCAGCCAGTGCAGAGGAGGCCACGGAGCTGCTGCCAGGGCTGGAGCCCCTCTGCTCTGGAGCCAGCCTGGCACAGCTGGGGCTGTTGAGCTGCACAAGAGAAGCTCCAGGGACACCTCAGAGCCCCTGCCAGGGCCTCCAGGGGCTCCAGCAGAGCTGCCCAGGGACTGGGGACAAGGCCTGCAGGGACAGCACCCAGGCAATGGCTCCCACTGCCAGAGGGCAGGCACAGATTTTGGGCTCTTGGGAATTAGGAATTGCTGGCTGGGAGGGTGGGCAGACCCTGGCCCAGAGTGCCCAGAGCAGCTGTGGCTGCCCCTGGATCCCTGGCAGTGTCCCAGGCCAGGCTGGATGGGGCTTGGGCCCCCTGGTCTAATGGAAGGTGTCCCAGGTCATGGCAGGGGGTGGAACAGGATGGGCTTGGTGGTCCCACCACCACCAGAATTTCTGATAAGGAATTTCACAGCACAGAGCTTGACCAAGGGCAACCCACATCCCAACACTCTCCAAGTCCTGAGTTCCTCCTTGTCTTCTTTCCCCACATGTGTGCAGCCTCCCTTGATGTAACTCCTGGAATTCTCTGAGCATTCTGCCTGTCCTCAGCTGGGCAGTGGAGAGGTATAGAGGAGCATTCAGGGTAAGCTTTGAAGTAACTGAGGCTGAGTTTCTCCTGCCCAGAAGCAGAAACCCCAGGAGCTCTCAACCCCTGTAACACACCCAGGTAAGATGAACAGTGGCATTGCCTTAGCAATCTGATGGTCTTCCTGCGTCCCTGCAGCTCCAGGGCCATGCATCAAAGCAGCTGAGATCAGGAAAATTATTTTATATGCTGTTTTGTTAAACAGGGATAGAGGAGAACCTGTTCCAGCCAGGCCATCATCTGCCCCCTGCCTTCAACCTTTGTGTTCTGGGGATGCTGGAAGAGATGCAGCCCCTGTGCAGAGGCACTGAGAGCTCCATCTCCACCTGCACCCTCTCCTCAGACCTCTCAGGAGAAACACATCCTCCAGCTCCCTTCACCTGTAACTCATAAAGGAAACCCTCTCTGCTGAGCTCCCAGAGGGAGGTGTAAGGCGCAGGTGGGCAGGGGACACACATGCACTGATGTCCCTCTCGGCTGGGTCATGCTGCTGCTGGCCCACAGAGGTCACCTGTGAACCCAGCACAACAAAAGCCCTCCAGGCAGTGTGGAACTTCCCACCAGGAGCTGTGATAACAGCAGCAGGCATGGTGCACCCAGCCACGCTGGAGGCCACCAGAAGTCCAGGCTTTTTGCCAAGGATCAAACCCTCCTGTCGCTGGAAGATACTGCAGGAGCCAAACAACACATTCCAAACCTCAAAGGAATTTACAGGGTTCCCTCCTTGATATCCTTATGGATCCTGGCTTGAGCATCCCAAAAAAGCAGCTACTACTCGTGGCAGGATCAGCCATTCCTGGGAGGTTGCTGAGTTAGGTTGGGATTGCAGTGCTGGCTCCTGTGCTCTGCTCTCGTATCAGCAGCTTGGAAGAGTTGTGAGCCATGTTCTTCTGAGCCACCATCAGCTGTTGGATATGATAATATTGAGCCCTTACCTAAATTTGTGGTCAGTTTGGGAATTTAGGTTGAAGGACCATGTCCTCCCCCAGGTCGGTGGGGATCTGCAGTTGTTGTACTGCAGCAGGGCTGTGGTCTCTGATCACTCCATCCATCTGACTTTTCTTTAATGCCAGGATGAAGCCACCTGCAGCACCACCTCCAGACCTGGCAGAGAGGTGGGACAGCTGCTCACTGCCAGGGGTGAGCTGGGGCTGATTTATGCTTTGGGAGATGGGCACACTAGCAAGGCTGTTTGTTTGTAAACCAAGGATGATTTATTCCTCTTAGTAATTCAGTGTCCTTCAGAAGGCACACGATGTCAGCCCCATTCACCAGCCTTTTTATTTATTATTTTATTCCTGCATAATCCATGCTGCAGACAAAGAGGCACATTGTTCTACTCTGGATGACAAACAAAATCTGTTTTTTTATAAATTCCTGCTGTGTTGTTTTCTCCCAGTTTTGCTGTATCAGCTTTTAACTTCCATTTAGAAAAAAAAGGGCATTATTTTAAAAAGAAGTCAAATTCGTTTTGTAATCCAACTGAGTTACCTCCTTATGCAGTTTCAGCAGCATTTTGCTGCTCCAATGGCCAGGAGGCTGTTTGTGCCAGCCTATCCAGACTGCCTTGCCTAAACCACCCCATCCTGTAGTTTTAATGGGACTGGACTCAAGAAACAAAGCAAAGGACCAAGTCCAAGCTTTGGCATGTACTGATGTCATTTTTCATCCTGCTTTCAGGGGAAAAAAATTGTAGAATCCCAGAATGGTTTGGGTTGGAAAGGACCTTAAAATTATCTCATTCAATCCTCTTGCCATGGACAGGGACACCTTCCACTATCCCAGGTTGCTCCAAGCCATGTCCATCATGGCCTTGGACACATCTAAGGATGGAGCAGCCACAGCTGCTCTGAGCAACCTCAGGGCCTCACCACGCTCACAGCCAGGAATTCCTTCCCAATATCCCATCTAACCCTGCCCTCTGGCACTGGGAATCCTTTCCTCCTTGACCTGTTTGTTCAGATCCTTGTACAAAGTCTCTCTCCAGCACTTCTGTAGTCCTCCCATACACATTTGCTAAGATAGAGCAGTTGGGGCCCACAAGATGGCAGATTTTGGGAGATGTTACCTTGAATTTTGTGAACTGATCCACTGCCCCGTGGCAGAAAATTCTGGGGAAAGTCACGGGAGCCAACAAAACTCCCAGTGTCTGTTAAACTGCAGATGATCTCTGCACCCATTGCAGTGAGAATTGACCTATTGCAAAATGCACACCAAACATCCCTTTCCTGGCCACTGGACTCTTGTTTCCTCTTCAGGGTCTCTGGAGATGATGCTGAAGCAATCCCAGCTCAGTATTGTTTTGACTGGGTGGCTGACCACAAGAAGGGTCTCTGGCTATAGCACAGAACTGGAAAGTAGATCCAAGGTTGGTCATCAACACTGATACCCAAGGACAACCCAAAGGTCACAGACTGGACTGGAGAGACCAAATGCTCTTTAAACCCCTTGGGAATCTGCTGAAAGCAGACCATGAGGTTGCTGGTCTTTGTTCCTGCAGGATGATTGAAGCCTACTCAGGTCCTGAGGCCAGAAATCCCTCAACATCATCCCCATAACTCACTGTGCTCACTGCACCTGCTGCCCACAAGGACAGGTGAAACTGCTCCAGGTTTGGACATCAGCTGCTTGTTGATGTGTGAGAGCTGGGAAAGGCCATTACCAGCTGCCCAGCCTGGCTGAAGGTGGTTTTAGAGGGTGAAATCCATTTAAAGACAAACATTTATTCTGGCTCCATCTTGATCTTGTGGTTTTTCTTTCAAGTGAAAGGCTGGTGGGTGTCAGACAATCCTATTGCAGATGCACAGCAAACGCAGGACAGTTGCAGAGTGTATGGAAGCTCCCAAGGGATGTCTTATGTTTTGCCAAGAGTGACCCCAGCCACCCATGTGGCAATCCTGCACACAGCTGAGTGCAAGCACAGGTTAGAATAAGAAGAAACACCCCTCAACTCCATGCAAAATGCCAAGGACCAGCGTTGACCAAGGGTGAAGAACGGGGCATGCTTATCATGGCAACCTTTTTCAACAGCAGAACATTATCATAGTTCCCACCTCACTAGAATCTGCAGAATAAACAGTCTCTGACGCTGGATCACCAAGGGGTGACTTTAAATTCCCTGTTTCTGGGCAAAATCTTGTCCCCAGGGTGTTCCTTGCACTCTCAAGGAAGCACACCAGAAAGCTGCTGATGCCCCTTATTAGTCCTGTAAAGCTGCAGGACAGCCTCCCATTAGTCACTGCAGTAAAGCCAACTTGCTCCACTCATCCATGACCAGACTCCTTGGCCAGCAGCCCAGGGATGTGACCCCCAAGCTCCAGAGGCCTGGTGATGCTCAGGCTGGGGAGCACCAAACTGGAGGGGCCATTTGCTGCCAGATTGCAAAGGGAAGCCAAAAATAAGTGACAGACTAACTAGGGACAGAGCAGCTCCCCACAGACCACTGGTGTTCCTGAACTGTCCTCGGAGCACCAGCAGCATTGAAAAATAAGCAAGGAAATTTCCAGCTCAGACACTTCCGAATTACATAAAAAGTTCAGGGAGGACAAAGACACACACAAAAAAGGAAACTCCGAAAGGAGAGCTTGTAAAACCACACAAAAAATGCTTTTCTCTGGCCATGACAGTACCACTAGAGTGGTGCTGTATTGGTGCAGTTCAGGGTCCTGAAGAACTTCTAAGGAGTTCATGTGCCCAAGGAAGAAGGGAAGAGACTGGGCTCTTTTGGGCTGTTCAGAGGGTGCAGCCAGCTGTGCAGGGAATGTGTCCTCCCTGCCGGTCCCTTGATGACATCCCCTTTGTGTTCATCTTTTGCTGTTATCGTGTCTCTTATTCTTCAAAACTCTCACAAAACAAGTCTAAGGTGATAATACTCCCTGCACAAAGGCCTGTTCTACAGCAGAGGAGAGCATACCATACCTCAACCTGCACCCCCAGACCAGTTCTCCAGCATGTTTGCAAGAGCTGCTGCTAGAACTCAGCATTTTATGGACTTTGTGGTGGATGCTTTCCCTTCTCAAGAGACAAGAAACACAGGTTTTGCACAGGGCTTTCTACATATGCAAGAATTTCTGTCTTGGAGCACTCCAGATTTCCAGATCTGTAGATAAATCCTTCTCTCTAACCTGTGCTCACCTGCTGCACAGGGCGTGGACTGAAAATCAACCCTTCACTCATCATTTTGCATCTCCTGGAAAAGCTGAACACCAAGGCAGATCTCAAATCACTGTTGGCCCTGCCTTTGGTGTGAAAACCAGTGATTTCAGGTTATAAAATTGTGTTTTTGCCATCCAAGTGACTCACAAAGCCGGGAGTGCCTCCCATCCCATGCTTGTCATGTACCACAAAGGTCCTGCCCCAGGCTCTCAGCATATGGGACAAAAAGTGAGAGAAGCACAGCATGGGATACATTTTGGAACGTGTGGCTGCCTTCAGCCCGGGCATGGCAGAAAAGGGAAGGTCCATGCATGGACCTTGTCTAAGTTATCAGCATCCTGTGGAGTGTGGGCTGTGGAGCTGAAGTATCTATCTACCTGTTGATACACCCAATAGCAAAAAAACAAATAAACAGTTCACCTGATAACCCCTCTGCAGTTTCTCTGTTGAAGTTTTTATGTCCTTCAAAAAACAACCCACAAAAAATAAGCCTCACAAAACCCCATCCATCATGGTCAACTCCCCACCTCTTCTAAGAGCAAAATTTTAAACTCAACTTAAATGCTTAAGATGAAGTTTTAAGCATCAGCTAGATCAAACTTAAACACAGAGGATGTAATAGACAACTTTTTGGAATTTAACTGAGGTTTCTCCATCTCACCCAAATTGTGCCCCACTTAAAATCTTATGCACGAGTGCTTGGAACAGCTCCAAAACCTTTAGCAATTTCCACATAGTACAAAGAGAACTTACCTATTGCCAATTACATATTGCCTTTACCTAACAAAGCCATCATTTCCTCAAGGCATCCACTGAGTTTCTTTTGCAAATGTCTCTTATGTGGCAACAGGGAGCTCACTGTTTAATAGCACCAAATCCTCACTCTTCTTTTCAACACAACGCAGTTCCCCAATGGTTTGGTTATGGATCACAGAATTGTTTAGGATGAAAAAGCCCTTTGAGATCATTGAGTTGTGCAGAGCCACAAGGTCCCCCCTGAGCCTCCTTTTCTCCAGGCTCAGCCCCTTCCCAGATCCCGCAGCCTCTCCTGGGGCTCCAGCCCCTTTCCCAGCTCTCTTCACCGAGGCTACTTCAGCATTGCAAGAAAACAACACTTTTTCCCTTGACTTTTTACCCATTACTGGGTATTTGTCACCTGCAGGTAAGACCAGCTCTTCAGCAGAACAATGACCTGCTCTACCTTGGCAGCAGACTGGGAGTGGGAGGAAAACTCCTTGTTTTCAATTTTTAGAACAGGCAAAGACCAAACAAGGAATTAGCTAATAAAATCCTCTATGTTCCAGGGTAAAAAAAGAGAAGAAATCTTGAATAAATTGTGTCAGACACTGTAGCATCTGAACCCTATTTGCTACCAGAGATAACAAGATAACATACTTTTCTTTGTATTTCAAACCAGTCTTGGTTTGTTTCAAACCAGATTTCCAGAGTCTGGTGGTGCAATATGATCCTTTTCTTGACCAAGTTGAAGGATAAGCCATTTTTTCCCCTCATCTGGAAACAGCTGACAACAACATACTCTGCATTTATGGAGTACTTTTAATCTTGGGTGAAGTGTTTATGGACCATGGGCCTTGTTCCACTTTCAGCTGCATCTGTGCAAGCCCGTGCTTGGCTGGAGGAAGATAAATTAAAGGAGGGCAGAAATCACTGCAGTGTGTGCAACAACAAAACAAGAATTAACTCCATATGAAGCCCATTTGGCTCTAGCAGGGCTTATTTGTTTTCTCTGTGTTTTTCTTTACTCCTGCTGCTCACTGTGAAGGGAAGATAAAGAGATGGCTGTAGATTGCCTTGCATAATAGAGCAGAATTTATTCCAGAGATTTATTTGGTAAGGGAAAAAGAGTAGATCTTGGAGACCTTAAAATAGATCAAAATCCTATCTTTTCAGGTGCTGTACAGGTACTCACTAAATAAAGAGCCAGGGATCTGGCAGGGGTCACCCTGCATAAACCAGCAGTAAGGAGTGTTGGGGAGGGAAATGAAGGTCCAGAGCAAGCAAGGTGTATTAGCCAGGTCACAATACCCATCAGTGCCTCCCAGATCTCTGCAGTGCCCACTAAATACCTCTGCAGAGATGCTCTGGATAAATTATCAACCCCAGGAAGCACAGCTTCCCTCCAGGCAGTCTCAAGAGCTTGAGGTCTGTCCCTGAACCAAAACCCCATGTAACACTTATACACCACACATTATTCCCGAACCACCAAAGTCCTCAGAAATTTTTAGGAAAAGCTCCCTCCAGCTCCAAGCTCAGGGTCAGTGAAGGTTCATTTCCCTGGTGGAACTCAGGGCTCGTTGTGGAGCTGGAGTGATGAACCCTGTGTGTGAAGCACCTGCTTCTTCATGCTGCCCTGCTGACAGCCAGGCCCCCAGAGCTGATCCCTTGTGGTCTGCAGAGGCTGAACGTCTGCCAACGCCTGCACTCACCTGGAGGGGCTCTGCTCCTTTCAGAGATCTCCTGGGGTGTTCACTGGTGGGTACCAGGAAGAACACCTTTGCCACATTTCTTTCCCTAGATCTGTGTGGTTTTTCAGACAAAGCAGAATCACAGAATCATACAATCATAGAATCATCAAAGCTGGAAGACACTCTAAGATCACTCTAAGATCACTAAGCCCAGCTGCCCACCCAGCACTGCCACAGTAACCCCTAAACCACATCTCCCAGTGCCAGATCCTAGCTCCTCTCAAACACTTTTCAGGGATGGTGACTCCACCAGCCCCATGGGCAAACTGATCCAATGCCTTACCAGCCTAACAGTGGAAAAATAGTTCCTAATATCTAATCTGAATCTCCCCTGTCTCAACTTAAGGCCTTTTCCTGTGGTCCTCCCACTTCAGCCACAGTAGAAGAGACCAGCCCCCACCTCACTGCACCCTCCTGTCACGGAGGGAGTTGTGGAGAGTGATGAGGTCCCCTCTGAGCCTCCTTTTCTTGAGGCTAAACAACTCCAGCTCCCTCAGCTGATCCTACAGAAGTTAGGTACACCTAGGGATTCTTAACCTTAAAAAAACCCCAAAAGACCAAACAAATTAACACACAACCCAACACTGGCACCTTCCCTAACCTTCCCCAATTTTTTTCTCTGCCTGTATGAATCAAGAAATTTCACTTCCAAAACATGCCCTGTGGGATTCACTAACACTTCAAACACTTTTTCTCATTTTAAGGACTGTGATGAGGCAGAGAACTTGAATGAAATAGAATAGTTTGGGTTGGAAGGGACCTTTAAAGCCCACCTCATTCCACCCCCTGCCATGGGCAGGAACACCTTCCACTATCCCAGGTTGCTCCAAGTCCCCTCCAAACTTGCCTTGGACACTCCCAGGGATGGGAGCCCACCTCCCTCACAGATAATAGTTCCTTCCCAATTTCCCATCCAGCCCTGCCCTCTGGCAGTGGGAAGCCACTGCCCTTGTCCTAATGGTTGTATACACACACACACGCAGGACAATAATTACATTAATAGATGGAAGCGAGGACATTGCAGCCAGCATTTACCAAACACCTAAAACTGTATACAGAATTTACATTATGGGGTGATTCCAAGGAAAATTGGAGAGCATCAGCGATACAGGGAGTGAGGCTGTTCTCCTGCCTAGTTTTGTAGGTTCATGACATTTGGAGCACTCAGGCTCCTGGATGCTGACCAGCCTTTATGACACAGTTACTCTGGGGTGTTTTCAGGCAGCATTTTTCTGATGCTGAGGATATGCAATGAAGATCAGACTTAGAAAAAGCTCACTGTGCATTTAAGAAGTTGGATAGGTCTAAGCAGCCCTTTTTAGGGCTGCACCAGTTGCAGAGTCAGGTGATTCACCATATGACAAGTGGGCTGCTTTTGCCAGGGTTTGCGCTAGTGCAAGGTTATGGTTTTTGAAATCTTGTCCCAAGCAGTGCTATCATGAAAGAGGCAGCGAGATGTGGGAAACCTCTGTCTCTGTGCCAGAAAGAACAGATGTCTGTTAAACAACCAGACTCCCTCAAACATGTGTAACTGATAATATTCCAAATTAGTGTTCCAGGTAGAAATTCCACAAGCAAACAGAGCACTTTATAATTTTTTAAGCTCGGGAGACTGGTCTCTCTGCATCAGGGAGATGTGCTCAGTCCTGGAGCCTGTGCTGCTGGCCAGGTTCCAGGACTGACTGTATCAGGTTTCTGCCTCTGTATTTGCACATGGTTTTAGATTTGGGAGGAGAAGCCCTTCCTCCTGTGACAGCCAGTCCTGGATTTCTGGATTTTCTGCTGCCCAAGTACTGCAAGTTGGAATGAATTTTAAAAAGTGTAGGTCCTGTTTAGGCTGTTAAGAGAAGGCAACTTCAGTTTTCATCCTTTCAGAGAGTTTTTATGCTCCTCTTGGTATTTTTTATTCCTTCCACGATTCAGAGCCTTACTTTGGTATCTAAGTAACTTTCTTTGCAGCTGAGTTTGGTATTAGGGGCCACTTTTCCATGTGCCCAGGCATCTAATGAATCAATGATTATTTTTCCTGTGGTATCTCTCTCTTATTTCAGGCATTTCAGTCATCTAAAACAACAGCTTTGTATTTCCAGGTACTGAGTGTTCACCTTGCTGAACTCACCTTCTCAACTCTTTGACTGCACTTGATTTGTTTCTATCACATGGGAGACTGGTGAGAGCATGGATCTGACTCAGCATAAACATATTTAGGAAGCTAATAAACCTATATTTTTCAGCTCTCTCGCTCCCCCTCTTGTTATGTTCCCTGTTACTGTTGAGGTTTTTCATGCATTGACCACATCCAGGTTCCACCCTTGTCCTCAGTCAACCTCTTGTTACTTGTGAGCTCTGAGCTGCATCTCCTGTGACTGTTTGATTCACCTGTTCTATCATTTTTTTGTCTCCTCAGCTCCTACTGAACTGAGATTGGTGGTATTCCCCATTCCTGGGAGTGTTTAAGGGCAGTTTGGATGGGCTTGGAGCAATCCAGGGCAGCAGAAGGTGTCTCTGCTACCCTGGTGTCAGGGGGTGGAACAGGGTGAAGATTAAGGTTCCTCCCAACCCAAACCATTCTGTGATCTCTTCTGCTCAGAATGACAGAACTTCTCAGGAGAGTCTTCAGCTTTTCAGAGTGGCAGATATAGAGGGGATGATGGGGTTTTGGGGTTGTGAAGTCCTGAGGGACTAACACTCCCGTGCAGACCAAATTTCTAGTGGTGTTTGGAAACGATGAGTGGCTCGCGAGGCTGATGCCCTCAGAGCTGCTGGTGAATGTGGAGCTGCCAGCATGTGCCAAGTCCCGGGGGCCGTAAATAAAACCAAACTGCCCCTCTACTAAGCCATGCATCACGTAAAACCCCTGGGAATGGGATCAGTGACTCGCTTCAAATGCAAATCGCTCTTGGTGCCGGCGGGCGCAGCCCTGGGTTCACGTACAGCGCCATTCTTCCAGCCCTGAAAGCCAGACAAGGCCTCCATGAGTAATAAAGTACCTCACTGGACTCTGACGCCGGCTGCTCTGGGGCCTGTGTGTGAGTGTGGATGCGTGCGTTTGTGTGTGTGTGTGTCTGTGAGTGTGTGTGTGTTTTCGTGTGTGTTTTTGTGTATGTTTGTGAGGGGGTTTCCCTCGGCCCGCTCCTTCCCCCGGGCACTGCTGCTGTCTAAGTGGTGTGGGCCTGTCCGTCACGGTCTGCTGCCTCTTGGCCGGCTTCCACCTGGCAGCCTCTCCGCTAAACCCATCAAACAAAAATGCTCCTCCCTGGAGTCCCTCTTGCTTTCTGCGGGATTGGGAGCTGCCAGAGAGGACCTTGGCACACCATGCTATGGCAGCAGTGAGAGAGAGGTTTCCACCCTGGCCCACCACGTGTCACAAGGAGGGGTCTGTCTCTTACAAGGACAAATTTTTTAGCAGGGCTTGTTGTGACAGGATGAGGCGGAATGGCTTTAAATTGAAAGACAAGGAGGTGTGTATGGGATATTGGGGAGGAATTGCTGGCTGGGAGGGTGGGCAGGCCCCCAGCTGTGGCTGTCCCTGGATCCCTGGCAGTGTCCAAGGCCAGGCTGGACAGGGCTTGGAGCGCTTGGGATAGTGGGAGGTGTCCCTGTCCATGGCAGGAGGTGGAAGGAGGTGATCCTTAAAATCCTTTCCAACCTAAACCAGCCTAGGACTACTTATAATGAGCTAAAGAACATGCTATGCTGACCCAGACTCTGCGCATATCTAACAGCATCACTCTAAAAATTTTGTTATCCAGAATCTGGGCTGGAGACTCAGATCACAACAGACTCTGTGGAAGTAGTGTTGGGAGATGTCCTTTTTTTGTCTGGACATCTCTGTAATTTAAGCTGTTGAAACCTGGATCTCAAAGTCTTGGGAAAAAAACCAGAAATATGGTCTGTGGAGATCAGAGGAAATGATCAAAATGCTAAGGACAGAACAGCAGACAAAATTTAGCAAAACCGAGGAAAAAGAAAGATAAAATCACAATGATTGCATGAGAGGGAAGGGGGAGAATAATTTGGATTGATTGAAACATTTCAGATACAGCTGCTACAGAAACCTTTGCCAAGGGGAGTTTAGCAGTTGGCAGATGTGGATTGCTCGCTATTACTGTCTCTAGAGGTGCATCTTCACTATTTTTGACACTCTCAATCTGCCTGCTTTCCTTTTCTTGTATCACAATGTAAATTGTTTGGGACAGAGACTCTCCTTTCGGTGCATGGTGGACTTTGCCTAGTAGGTCTCTGAGCATTGAAAATTCTACTGGCAATTATACTGAAGACAGCTTAACCCCGAGGAAGGGATTTTTGACAGCCTAGAAACAGTCAAGATGCTCCTTTTTTCCTGCCAAAAAGTTAATTTGTGATGAATTATGGGTTTGAAGCATACAAGGAGTAGATACATAAACAGGAACACTAAGTTCTGTTTATGAGAAACCTGCAGAAACTCAAAAGCAACAAATCTTCCTTCACTCAGCCTTCATCCCATGGTCCTTCCAAAAGCCTCTTTCCAGTGGGCACTCCCCAACTTTTCCTTGGCTGTCTGGGAATGCTTTCAGGTAATTTTTGAGCCATGATAACCAGGAATCTCTGCTTTACTCTGCTTCCCACCTTTGGTTTCTCAGAGTGTTTCAATAATTGCATCAATGATCAGACAGACAATGAGAGCCACAGTAAATATTTAATTGTTAAGGAGCATATGTGTTTAAGTCATGATGGGCCTTCCCTGCTAGGATCCTATTTATCTGGCCATGGATCTCATCTGTATATTCTATCCACCTACTTCAGCCCCCAGCTGAGAATCCCTGTCAAATCTTCCCAACACTCCTGGAAAGTTTAAAATTAGATCAAATCTCCGTGGGTGGCTCTTACTTCTAAAGTGGATGAAATCCAAACATGAGCCTGAGCTGCACACAGTTTGGAGGCTGTTCTGGGAGGCTGAATCCATCCAGCCACCCTTGTACAGAGGCCAAACCCTTACATTGCCCAAAGCACCGCCCCCAGAAACGTGTTAGGGCTGGGATCAAAGATCAGAGGGAACGGAGAATTGCCGCTGGACTAACCCCCCTCACCCTTAGCATGGTGAGAGTTTCATACCAACAGAAACACAGCAGCTATTTATTGGTTTTAATCACTTCGAGCTCAGACCTTTTCTTAAAAATGCTCCTTCAAACTTCAGGCTCTGAATCAGCCACGTGCCTGGGGCAGGTGTCCTGCAGGAGGACACGGTGGCCCACACAAGGCCAGGGGGTCACATTTCCAGGTGGTGGTTTGACCAAGTGGAGCACAACAGATGTGTGATGGAAATGTCTGTCCATTCTCTGTACACAGGCATTTCCCTGAGTATATAGGCCATTTTCATCACCTCTGGGACACTATTTCTGCCAAATATGAATCTCTGAATTAGTTCCTCAGCATCCAGCGCAATAAATTTCCAATTCTGAAAGGGTTTCCAGACAAGCAATACCAAAGTTAAGTAATCATAATGTAAAAGTACAGTAATTTCCTTCTTCAATACAATATAAAACCCAGGAAAAAGATCCAGAAACATTTTAGATTAGAAGTGCCAAGGTAGTCAGACAAGAAGCAACTCAGTACTTTTCTTTTTTTCAATTTCAAAACTGAGATAATGGATATTCACAATTCGTAATATGGAGATTGACTTCCCATTTATCCAGGATGAAAAGCTCTCTGTAGGAGGTGAGCTCAGCTGAAGAAGGAATTTGGAGAAATACTTCTTGGAGTCCATCAGGTGGAACAACTCTTCTCATCTGGGATGTGGAACTAAGTCAGGGTGGTAACAGGCACTTTTTAATGAAAACAGGTCAAGACAGGGACTGTCTCCTATTTAGTACTCTGGTGGAGACACCACTCATCTGAAATATGAAAGAGCACTGATTTGCTGTCTCTTCTCCAAGCTATACACAATTATTCCTATAAATGAGAGCTGTTCCTACACAGACAGGGTGGATTTGAGCTTGGTGGTCCCTCACCCCACCTGAAACGTTCCAGAGTCTGAGCCAAAAGGGATAGGTCTTTCCTGGCTGGGCTTTAGGAGCTTGGAGGCACATCCTGCAGCAGCCTGGCTGGGGCTTTGGGAGTGTCATGGATACTGCCATGGAATCCTTTAGGTTGGAAAAGCCCTCTAAGCTCATGGAATCAACCATTCCTCAAGGCACTGCCAGGCCCACCAGTCACCCGTGACCTCAGGTGCCACTGGGGACTCCATCACTGCCCCAGGCAGCCTGTTAAGGGGTTTGACAACCCTTTCCATGAAGAATTTTTCCTAACATCCAAACCAAACCTGCTCTGCCGTAATCCAAGGACGTTTCTTCCTGTCACTTGTTGCTTGGGTGTCCTGAGCACAGTGTGCCTGTGGGTGGAAACCCTGCTGAGCCCAGCCCTGGATAGCAGGTGCCCAGCTGGGCTCAGTCCTATTCCTGCTGCCTTTGGGAACGTGGTGTGAATTATGCTCTGTATAAACATCCAAATTATGTCTGGGATCATGTTAACTTGGCTGGGGGAGAGGGGAAAAAAAGGAGGGAGACACGGGTACCTTTTGGGGGTAGGGTGAGGGACACAGACACCCTGCAGATTTCAAAGGCCCTTTCTTTGTCTTTCTTTGAGTTCTTTGAGCCCAGAAAGTTTATTTTCCCTCTGAGTCTTTCTTCTTTCTCTTTAAAATGAATGTTTACTTCTATTAAAATCCCTCCCAGACTACAAATGCCAGTCTTTCTCCACTTGTGATGCTGCACTCACCATCAAAACAGAATGAAAAGCCAGTCCTCCCAAATTCTGGGGGAAGAGAGGGTTTTCTTGTGGTTAAGCAGATTGCTCTCTGGGTCATTATGTACAACAGGAGTGCTGCAGAATTGTCCTTGTGCATGAAATTCCCTTGAAAAAGTGGAAGTCACTTGAAGCAAGAAGGGTTGTTTTAATTTCACAAGGCAAAGAAACTTTGGGCTTAGACAAAACAACCTGGTGTGAGATATCAGCTGGGTGGTTTATCCTCACCAGGCTCCTCAGGGGTGGCTATGGGAACAGATCCGAAGCCAATTTAAATGACATATTGAATATTCAGATATCTGTAATGAAAAAGCAGTTTCTAGCACTGATTTTTTTTCAGTGCTGAAGGGAGCAGTGCCTCTGAGATAAAACTGAAAATGTCACTTCCCCTTGGGGCCCAGCTCCATTCTCTGGTAGGCAAAAGAGTGATTAACATATTTTCTTGTTTCTATTTCCCTGCTTTGCATTGGTCTTCCCAGCCCACATCAGGGAGAGGGTTAGAAAGGAGACGTGTTCCTGCTGAAAAGGCTTTTTAAAGTCTCCGATTTGGAACTTTTATGTAGGATTTCGACCCCCATAAACAGGGAGGCAGCAGCTGTGAGCAGCAGGGAGGGTGGCTGGGAGGGCAGGGTGTGCAGCAAACAGCTGGTATTTGTGTTGTCAGCCTGCAAATGCTGTGTTTCATACACTGTGTGGTTGTGATACTGGTGCAAATGGATGTGCTCAGATGCGGCAGATCTCCAAGAAAGTGCAAAACATTAAAAAAACCCATTTCTGCAGCCGTGTCCTGCTGCAAGATGCACCACCAGGAATTCCTGAGCCCAAGATGTCACTTGCAGCTTGGGTAGACTTTACTGCCTTAAAATCCTCTAATCCTGCCCTAAAAACCTCTAATCCTGCCCAACTTGTCCCCACTGAGGCCAATGTCATCATGTCCACAGTTTCTACAGCTTCATGAGACAAGCAATGAAAAAATATTGGGCCAGATGACCTTTAAACCTCCCTTCCAACCCAAACCATTAAAAGACTCCCGTGACACCATTTTTGAAGCTTCTACCTGGTGGTTCAATTTTTTGTACTCCTGCAGATGGGCTGCAGGAGTGTGGATGCAAAGGCAGGCAGACTGGTCATCAAAATGGGACCTGCAACATGCTTTTTGATGCTGTACAAAAAAGTGAGTATTTAGAGATGTGCCTTCTAATTACCCACGGAGATGATAACTATAAACCTCTGCTCCTGGGTATGGTTACAACACCCTTCTTTCTTTTAAGGCAGTTTCCTTGTTTCCTTGCCACTTTTTCTTAAGCAGCTCTGAGGCTGGAGCATAGGGATCATGGTGGGAACTCAAAACCCAGCACAAGCAGATGCCTCGCCTCAGAATATTTGTAGCTGTTGATACCAGTGGTGAAGCTTGGCAAAAGCCATGTGATGTTAAGAGGAAGAATGAGCTCAGTTCAGCTAATTCTCATGAAAATGGGAATCGAAGTCACAAGTGCCAGCAAGAACATTCTCAAAAGTGTTTGCTGCCTGTTGACTCACACTGCTTTGGGCAAGCAAGGCACAGCCAGGATTTGGGTTACTCTCTTAGTGCATTTTATAATTTTTCTTGTAAACAGGACAAATATCTGGTAAGAAAAAATAATTTTATGGAGGTTCAATATGTATTTTTATGTGGTGAGGACAAAAGCCAAAGAGGATGGTATGTAAGAGGTTTGCAGCTCAAATATTTGGCTTTTCATTGTATTTAAAGCTGGTTCTAAACAACAGTGTTACTGAATATATGTGTTTTCCAAAGTCCTAATTTCTTAAATCAAACAATTCCTGTATATAACTGTAGTGTTGCCAGGCTATGGGGTGTCTTTCACAATTCTTGTCATTTCTAGACATTTCTTGCATTTCTTGTCATTTCTAGACATTTCTTGCTCTTCTAGATCCCAATTTCTTGTGTTTGTGAGAAATTCAGCTTTTGTTAAGAAAACAAACAAAGTTCCTGGCCATCTTAATTGTAAGGTTAAAAAACAAAAACAAAAACAAAATGAGAAAGAGGACCTGGAGATGCTGGGGATTCTCTAAGGAAATAATAAATGGTGTTTTCTAGATTGTCTGGAGGTGTAACAGCTCCTCAGGTTTCCTCCAAGAGGTCTCCTCCACAGCCTCCCTGGCAAAGCTATCCATTAGGGGTTGAGGAGGCTGCGTCTCAGCTGTCAGCCAAGGAAGGTGCAGAATGTGCAGCAAAGCTTCCTGCCCATGGACAGGAAAGCTGCTGGCTTGGGGATGTCCTTCCTCGTGTGTCTGGCAGCTGGTCACGGAATCACGGAATCACGGAATCGCAGAATCGCAGAATCGCAGAATCGCAGAATCGCAGAATCACAGAAGGGTGGCCTGGGGATGGAAGGGGCCTTAAAACTCATCCCATTCCACCCCCTGCCATGGGCAGGGACACCTCCCGCTATTCCATGTTGCTCCAAGCCCCATCCAGCCTGGCCTGGGACATTTCCAGGGATCCAGAGACAGCCAAAGTTGCTCTGGGCACCCTGGGCCAGGGCCTGCCCACCCCTCACAGACAGGAATTTTTCCCCAATATCCCATCTGTCCCTGCCCTCTAGTAGGAAGTCATTCCCTGGGTGCTGCCACGACATGCTCTTGTGAAAAGTCCCTCTTCATGTTTTCTGTTGGCTCCTTCAGGCACAGGACAGACACAATTAGGTTTCTCTGGAGCCTTCTCTTTTCCACCCTGAACAATCCCAATTCTCTCAGCCTTCTCTACTCAGATAGAAAACGTCTAAGAAAGTGGATTGAGTATTTCCTGCTAGGCAGGAGACATTCAATGAATTGAAGTAATGACACCTCAGAGCCAAAACTGCACTTTTTAACCTGCCTTGGTAGCTGCAAAGGTGAAACAGAGATGTAGGAAGGGCAGGGACCTCGGCAGTCTCCTTAGCTCCCTGGTCCTTAAAAGATCCAGGTGTTCTAGCTGAAGTAAGACACCAAAACTCACGGCACCCCATGAGTTTCGTGAGTGAGTTTCATGGCATCCTGTGAGTTTCCCAGCAGCGTTGGAGCTTTAGGGAAAACTCGTTTCATGTGAGCCCTGGTGGCTCCTGGGGAGCTGAGAGCAGCCAGGAGCGCCTCCTTACCCAACCCTTCCAGCTGTGAGTATCGGTGCCACTCAAAATAGATGGGAAATCTGCTGCTACTCGTCGCCAGAGCATGGTGGGTGGTGGAGCCCTGCCAAATGTGGGTGTGTGCAGCCTGGCAATGGATCCATGGCGCAGAAAAAAAAAGGGAACGTGCAGGATTGTTCAGGGGACGTTTGTGGAGCAGTTAGGCAGGGGGATTGTCTGATGGAGGCTGCAGACACCTGAGGTCCTGCAGCATCTCCTCGATGTGCAGAAGGGCCAAACTTCCACTTGGAAGGATGCTCTGACAGCTCCAGTGCTCTCCTGTGCCAGGATCTCTCCTGGGTCCAACCCTGCCTGCATCTGGACGTTCCCTAATTCTCCCTGAGCCCCTCAGTGCCTTTAGCCCCTCATTTTCCCTGAATCACCCTACCAATCACCCACGGAACAATGGCACTATTACACTGCGAGAAACCTCTTCACAAACTCATCTCTACAGACATTGTAGCAACAGCATAAAATATCCTTAGTTTAAAAAAAGTCTATTCCTTGAGCAGGAAAAATATGGAGTGGTCAAAATAATTGAAAGAATGGTGGTAGGTAGAGGTTTACTTACAAATACTTGAGTTTGTGTGGTTTATTGTTCTACTCATCAGCATTTTGGGCAAGAAAATTACTTGAATCTGAATATGTATTACTGCCTTCACAAACTTTTTATTGCAGTTTTTGGATTGTTGCACAAAACTCAGTACAACTGACATCAGCTATTAAAACCTAATACAGCTGGTAGAAAGGAAAATCTCAGCAGCTGAGAGAGGAAGAGAGAATTCCCTACTTCCATTTGTTTTGTATTTGTGCCCAGTTTCTGTATTCCCTGGGGATCTTTCAAAGACCATGATTACAAAACGCAGGAAGGTGTGTTTGGGAAGCTGAAGCACCAGACAGTAGTGCCCAAAAAAGGCCTTCAGATGGATTTATCAAAAAATTTACTACCTCCAGAGTTAATGAAAGCCTTTGAACAGAGTGGTGTGATGCACAGGAGATGAAGGATTTGCTGCAGTTTGTTGCGTGGTGTTGGGAGACGTGCCATGAGCCTTCATAATGCTGGCAGTGACACCCTCCCCTCACTGTGCACTCACCCAGCCTGCTCCTCGAGGCTTCAGGGGACACTGACACAGCCAGGACAAGGCAAAGGAACAGAAATAATAAGGGCTAGATGGAGACATTAAGTGTTTTGTCATTTCAGATCCTTTTCCCTGCCACCACCAGCAATAAACTCATTTTGTAAGAAATTATCCCAAATAGGAATTCACTTTTCTTTGTCTTTTTCCACCAAAAACCACCCAAAACGGGGGAGAGAGACAGAAAGAGAGAAGGTGAGCACACCATACCCCTTACTTTTCTGTGTATCAGGACAATGCTGAAAAAAAATAAGTATGTCAGTTTGGGAATATTTTGCAGGTGGGGTTATAAGTCAACTAAAAAATGAAACAAAAAAATCTCTTGGCGTCCTTCTTTCCCAGACACAGCCAAGATTCCTGCTTTGACTTGATCCAGGCGAGGGAGGGAGTGCAGCCTGTTCCTCCAACACACTGAGATGCAAGGGGTGTTTGTTTTCTGTTATCAGCAAAGGGTGGTGATGAGCTTACTGTCCATGAGATAAACTTTTTTTTATTACTGTGGGTTAGATCAAGTGCACCATGGTTTGGAACAACAATGAGACAAAAATCCCCCCCAAAACTGGAAAAAAATCTCCACCCTTCTCTTTTGCATTGGTGATAAAGTGCTATTTTTTGTCAGAGTGCCCACCCTGAAGCATGCTTTAATAATATTAGTGGATATTACATGCAGAGCGTCTTTTCATGTCACATGAGCCAGGCTTGAAAGCAAATCCCAGCCCCTCTGTGAAATCCACTTGATCCTCGTGTTGAAACACAGCTATTTCCAGATGATACAAAGCACCTGTTTAACAGGGAACTCAGGCAGGAAAATCCCATATTCCAGTCAGAATGGCAGGAGGAACTTCTTGGCTGTTCAACAGAATTACTCACTGACCACACAGGGCAGGTCACTGTCGTACTTCCACAGAAATTGTTCCAACGTGGAAATGTTTCAACAGCTCCCTGACCAGGGCTGAGTCAGAAAGCGTTGTCCTCTGCTCCCACCTCAAACATGCACCCATATTTTGCCATGACGAAAGGGGACCAGTGGTCAGCTGCCACGGCTAGAGGATGATGTGTCATTAACGTAATTATGATGTTGAGGAGAGAAAAAGATGGTCCAAAGAGCAGCAGCAAGTCAAGGCACTTTCTTAGGAAGGAGAGCTTTGAGAGCATTGCAGAGGGAATCACAGAATGGTTTGGGTTAGAAGGACCTTAAAGCTCATCTCATTCCACCTCTGCCATGGGCAGGGACACCTTCCACTGTCCCAGCCTGCTCTGGGACACTTCCAGGGATCCAGGGACAGCCACAGCTGCTCTGGGAAACCTGTGCCAGGGCCTCCCCACTCTCACAGGGAAGGATTTCCTTCCAGCACCTACGCTAAATTCCCCCTCTGAGTTTAAAACTGTTGCTCCTTGTCCTATGACTATTTCTTCCCTGTAAAAAGTCACCTTCCAAGGCAGAGGAGATGCTTCTCAATGCAACAGGGCATTAAATACAGCAGAAACTTTTTGAGAGAGCAGTTGGAGACTACTCAAAATAAATTGCTGGAGGATACTTAGGGACCCGTTCTTCTTATGCTTGCAAAAGCTGAATGACTAGTTTTTATCCAGATTCATTCCTAGCTGTTACAAAATCACTCATATTCTGCAGCGTAATTAAGATGACCTCTCCCCTTCCCGTCTTCACAGCACCACACCGTAATTCAGGGATGTAACTTATGGGTCTGACACCATCCCTCACTCACGGGATCATCCCTGGGGCACAGGGACCCACGGGACACACGCTCCCAGAACCCCACCCGGGTGCTTAAAGCTGCACCAAAAGCACCAGCAAAGTCACGGCGCCCACCAGATGCGCTGCCAAACCTGAGGAGGATGTCTCCCATGAGCAGGAGTGCGTGGATAAGAGAACAATGCGATTTGGGGCAGACAAAAAGCTTGAAATCTGAGCCCACCGAAGTATCCCGGCAGCAGCTGCAGCAAACACTTCCCGGGCAGATCCTGTTAAAGGAGAAGGATCTGCATTCACCCAGCTCCCCCAGGTGCCATCACAGCAAGGAGAATGAAGATCTTTTGCTGTCCACATCTCCCTGACAGGAGGGGGCAGCCAGGTGGAGATCAGTGTCTTCTGCAACGGAACAAGTGATAGGATGAGGGGAAACAGCCTCAAGGTGTGTCAGGTTGGATATTGGGGAAAATTTTCCATGGAAAGGGTTGTCCAGCCCTGGCACAGATTGCCTGGGTAGTGTAAGAGTCTCCATCTCTGGAGGGATTTAAAAGCCCTGTGGATGTGGCACCTGGGGACATGGGACAGTGGTGGCCTGGCAGTGCTGGGGAATGGTTGGATTCAATGGTCTGGGGGTTTCTCCAACCTAAACCTCTCAATTATTCTGTGATTTCCATCAAGCAGTACAGAGAGAGAAGGGCCAGCTGGACGATCCAGCCTGGACACAGAAGGCTCCTTGGTGCCCTAGGGCTGCGAAGACTTTTGGCATTCCAGTCTCAGCCAGAGGTTTTCCATGGTCAGTGGAGATAATGGACACTTGTTTCGTATTTATCCTTCTTCTTAGGGAGGAATGGACACTCCTGAAGAACCCCTCAGGCTCTGCTACCTGCAGAGAGGATCTGCTTGATCACACGAGGGGAGTACACCAGGAAGCTGCTCTATTTCCAGTTGTGTCCTCTCCAAGGAGTAATTTTTATCTGCATTAATATTTACATTTTTTCATAGCCAGTTTTGTTTCCCTACTCAATGTCAGGGATGTTGGAACAACCTATTCTTTATCAGAGCATTTCATTCCCGATATGTTTCCAAAACAGTTTTCAGTGCAGCTTTTGTAGTGGTCCCATCACCAGTGTGTCTCTGAGCATCATGTAACCACGATTTCAGTGGCAAGCGAAGCATCATCACTTATGCTGCACACAGGCTGCAGGTGCTTTGGAGGTTTTTGTTGATTTTTTTTTACGGTTTGGGAGTGCTCCCCGTGTTTCCCATCAGGGCATATCTGCAGAAGTACAACGCTGAAGCTGCAGAACGGGCACACTTCCAGATTTCACCAGCTTTAGTCCCAGTATCAACTGTTTGCAGACAGCTGTCCCTGTAATCTGCAGGCTGCAGCTTGTGCATAAGGGAAGCCAAAATAATGCAGATTACTGGAAAGCTGATGGGCAGAGATGGCCAGGAATATTCTTCCTCTTACTGGTGAAGATGTCTAGGGTGTTTTGTTTTTTTTTTTTTTGTTTAAACTCACATTTTGGATATAAAGGGAGAAGCTTAACTCCCCAGAATAGGCTTATTTTATTTGGAGTTTTTAATTTGCTGCCAAATTCTTGTTGTTTTTCTTCTATTTCTTGGAATTCGTATTCATATGTGTAAGAAAAACCACATTTCCTTTCTCCTTCCTGCCATTCAGGTGTTCCTGTTGTCATTTGCTGACAGTGACAAAGAGCTTTCTAAATTTCAGTCACTTAGAAAAGCTGAAAATACCTACAGAGCTTCTGCCTGGGGACTTGCAGCCACATGCAGAGGCCTGTGCACAGCTGGGAAGTGCCACTGACTCATTATTAAGGATCTCAGCCAGGTGGACATCTAAATCCAGATAATCCATGTGCTGATATACATAGAAAGAGAGGAAACAGAACCAGAAGGAGACCACAGGGCAGGACAGCCCTGAAAAGCTCTGTTAAGTGACCCACTATAGGCAAAGCTGAGCTGTTGCTGCTGCTAAGTGGTCTGAGAATTTTTTTCCTGATTTTTTGGGGTGAGGCAATCTCCTGGAAGATAGGAAGTGCCAGCAAAACTCTTTTTCCCCTCAGTTTGTCCCCATCCCAGCTACTGCAATCCCCCACCAAGCTTCAGGTGTAAATGCTCGTGGCAGGCCCTGAGCATGAGGTGAAACTCCACTGAACTCCCTCTATTGAAAACCCAACTTCATGGCTGGAGTTTGGTGGCAAAATGACAAGGGTAGCCCAAATAAATGGGACACTTGCAGCTCCCAAAAAGCAAACCCACAGACAGCTCTTTTTGCTTCACCCAGGGAGGTTTGATGTTTGCAAGGAAGGTCAGCTCAACTTCAGATGTATCCCCAAACCCTTTTCATCCAGTTGTGGCATCTCAAGAAGACAGAATTTCAAAAGATCATTTGGAAATGGACATGTTGTTATGGCTATAAGCATGGATGAGCCATTTTTCGTGAAGGGGAGACAGTGTTTACTGTTGGTGAGCTGTAGAACAGATAAATAAAAGCTTTCTCAAGTGCACTCAGCTGTCTTCTGCTAAAGGGAGCTGCTCTGGCTGTTCATAAAAACCTCCACAGAACAAACACCAGTGGCATTTCCCACCCGGTGCTGCTTGCACACCTCTACTTCCACAGAAGTAACTTTTTGTCAAGGGAAAAATAAGTGTTTAAAGCTCTCAGCATTTCAGTTGGTTTTTGGTGAAGTGTTCCTGCAGTGATGGCCTTTTGCTCTGCAGGAACCAGGAGGGAGCCACCTTGTCTCCATCAGCATCTTCACTCAGTCACAGCCTGCAGACTGAGAACATGACTTTGTACCAATTCTATAAAATTGGTACAAACTGGAGCATTCAGTTCTCTCATTTTGGAGGTGTCTTTAAAAAATCTTTCTTGCGGGATACACGTCACAGGCACTCAACCTCAGGAAATTGCCTTGCATCTAGAAGGGGAAAAAAGCCCCACCAGCTTGCCACCTCCATAAATCAGCCATCTGCAGAATGTAAAGTGGTGCAGCGTGGCTCTATCAGCACTTACAGCTCCGAGTGCTTTGCAGAGGTTTACACAACGTGAACTATTCCGTGTCTCCTAAAAGAAATCTCATGCTATAAATTGCCGAACTTTCCAGGAAACACAACAAAAACCCACCCGTCGGTGCTGACCTCCGGGACTCAGCTGTAGAGCCCGCGAAAAGGAGGAGTTTCCCTGGAGATGGAAGGAGCTGGAGAGCTGAGTTTATCTGTGGGTGTTTGGGGAAGAAGGTCACCCGCGGCACATCGCGATGCCGCTGCAACGCGAGAAGGTGTTTTGGGAAGGGGCTGACAGATGATGGGGGGAAGTGAGGAGGAGACCAATGCACTCCTCTCCTTCCTGGCCTTCACAGGCTCCAAGGACGTAACCCAGGATCAGCCTGAGAGAGCAGCAGAACTCCTGCTGAACCCAACAGGGCATGGAAAGATATCACACCATTTGTAAGACTTCATTAACCACTGTGGTTTCAGCTCTGTGGCACTGGCCGCAGGAGCAGGGGCTCCTTTCCAAGTGCAGAAACAACTTTTGCCCATGTTTTCCCATTCTCAGATTTCTCTTAACTCGTGGACATAGACAATGCTGCTGCTGAACCAGCCCTGGGGCCAGGAATTCTCCACTACGCTTCAGCTTCATCAAAGTTTGTACAGTGGGTCCATCAGGAGCAACATCCTCTACCTTGTGATGTGGACCAGCAAAATCTCCACTAATTCTTGAAAATTTTAAGAGTCTGGAAGACAAGCAAGAGGGGAGGCAAATGGGGAATGAATTCCCACTGCCAGAGGGCAGGGATAGATGAGATATTGGGAAGAAGAAATTGTTTCCTGTGAGGGTGGGGAGGCCCTGGAAGAGGGTGCCCAGAGCAGCTGTGGCTGCCTCATCCCTGGCAATGTCCAAGGCCAGGTTGGGCAGGGCTTGGAGCCATGTGAAAGGTGCCCATGGCAGGGGGTGAAACTGGATGATCTTGAAGTTCCCTTCCAACCCAAACCAACCTGGGATTTTGTGATCTGTGATGCTTTGAACAATTGTATTGATACTGGTATAACGGGTCTGGTGGAAAGACACAGGGCTGGTTCCTCCCTGTTGAGTCAATTCTGGGAAAAGTGGCCAAAGAGTTGGCCTGGTACATGCTCTTTTTCTGTTTAAGTTATGCACACACACTGAGTGGAAAAGCACCATCTTTCTGCTCAGCACTTAACAATTTCCTAATAATTGGTACATTTAAAAAGGTTTTTTGCTTTCTGTTTGGTTTGCAACATTATTAATCAGTGATGATCTCCAGCTGAGGGGCTGGGAATATCCACAACAGGAGTAGACACACAACCAGATTTTTACTCATCTTTGTGACAAGATGAGCTTCACACAACTTCTCTTTGCCCTCTTCTTTACCTTAAACAGCTGCTCTCCTCTTAAGGGATGCCAAAATCTCCAATGGAGCCCTGGCTGCTCATGCTACCTGGATGGTAACCCCAAACCTGCTAAAGTGGGCCAGGAGACTTTACTCTGCTTCTAAGAAACATCCTTGACATACAATAAAAAAAGCCAAATTATGAAAACAGGAAACCACAAGTGGTTTCACCTCTAGTAAGTTCAGCTGTTCAAGAGAACCAAAACAAACCGTGAAAACACACTGAGCTGCATTTTCTGAGGCCAACTGTGCTGAAACACTCTGATTGCTGGCTGTTTTCTGTTCCCCTACATGGCCCACGACATCACCCTGCTTTTCAGGGCATCACTATATCAGTACCCAGTTATAATGTCACTCACAGTAAGGAATTCTTCTCATTTCTCTGGTTTTGGCAACCTTGCCCTGCAGCTGAACCTCCCTCCAGTCTCGATCACAGACAGCAAGGAGGAACTTCTCCAGACCTCCATCCTGGGGGAATTAGAGTTAATCATGTGAGGAGAAGGAGGTCTGGGAGCTCTGAAGTCTCCCTGGTGCCCCTGAGGAGTCACAGCAAAGGGACTGCACTGCTCTCATGCTTGGCTCCCAACCCAAGCCTGGTATCCCACGTCTGTCTGTCCTTCTCCTGCTTGGCCCCTGGTCCACACCAGCCACCTGCCTGCAAAGAAAAATGCTGAAGGAAAAGGTTCTGGTGGAAGAACACACAGGGAATTCCACACAGGGGATTTAAAATGAGTGTAAAAGCTTCCCTCACCCTCCCATGCAGAAAAGGTCCCCAAAGAGGGACTTACTGACCGCCAAAATGTGCCAGAAGTAGCAAGTTCCTGTTTCTGTCCGAACATGGAGGAGCTGTGTCAGAACACACCTCCTCATTCATAACCTAATAGAGAAAATCACAGGATTTGGGGTTATGTTCTCCTTCCTTTCCCCGAGTTCATTCACATCACAGGCCATACAACCCTCCCCTTCCCCGTCCCCACGGAATCCTTGTATGACCTGGCAAACCTGCTGGAAGGCACCTGGGCCATGCCCAGCTCCTGCCCATTCACCTGACCAAGGTGCTCAGCCTCAGCTCGGGTTTGTGCATAAAAAGCACAACTAGAGCAGGATCCAGTGACAAAAGAGCCCCAGTCCCAGAGCTGAGAGGGCAGGATGGAGAGATCACCCCTTGAGAGCCTTCCTGGCTTGCTGCATCACTTCACTCCTCCAAGCCCCTTCTCCCTAGGCATGCTGCCCTCTCCCTCATCCCCACCTCGTGTGCCCCTGCCCATCTCCAGGAAGAAACAGGACAGGGACATCCAGGCTGGGCAGCCACAGCAGCCCTGTGTGTGCTTCTCCTGGTACCAGTGCTGTGCTGTGGGCAGGACATGGCTGGGAAGGGCAGTTTCACCTCCCTCCAGCCATCACCTGAAGGTGTAGGAAACACCTCCCCTACAGCCAGCAGAGGAGTATTTCCAGAAGGAGGATGATCTCAACTTAGAAAGCAAGACGTAAGAAAATGCATGAGCAGAGGACTTTGTGAAGTCTTGTTCCAGAAACAAAAAATGATAAAGAAGCAACAAAAAACCACTGTCATCCTGAAGCTGTCTTGCTGCAGCAGCTACAGAGAGAGTTGGGATGACTAACATTCCTCCTTCAGCAGCCAAGTGACACACAGCTCACCTCCACAACAGAAAATAGATCAGAGATTAATTTATTGTAAATAGAAAGTGTATCCAATAACACAGCGCTGAGAAATGGGAAAAGCACGGGAAGGATTTCAGGCAAGGGTGTGCCTGAAAGCAGAACACTGCATGTCAGGAGATTCATTAATGTGCAGTGCCATGGGACCCCGAGTGAGGAAATGAGCTCATCTTTTCATCTTCAGAAACCCCATCTCTTCAGTTCTGTAAAACTGATGGAATTTGCTGTCTTCATTCCCTGTCCCAACGAGGAGAGAATTCTACTTTTATAAAAACATAACTCAATGGATTTCTCTCTTCAAATAATTCTATTAAAACTGGTCTTCAAGCAGATTTTAATGTGTCATAATTTCAAGAACTGATTGAAAATTTGAAGATGTATATTCATTATATATGTTAAGTTCATTTAAAATGACAGTAAGTATGATTTTACATTATTCAGGAAAAGATTGACAAGTGAACCATATGCTTGAAAACTAGAAGAATTCATTCTATAGTAACAAAAGTTATTTTTTTCACAAATTATTTAAAACCAGGAACAGTCCCTTATTTTGCAAAATAAGTCATATTCTCCGACAGGCATACACTCAGGCTGAATTCTCTGAGAATAACAACATGCAGATACATAAAATAAAAAAGGATAAATAAAAGCAGGTATTTCAGAAAGAAGCCAACAGTATTTCTCCTTACAGGTGAGCTGCATCTCCTGGTGACAGTTCTGGATGTTCGTAGTGACAAGGGCCACCAGCAGCCAGACTGCACGGGAGGGAGATGGAAGAACACTTTACACCAAGGTAAGATGACTCAATGATCCCCATGGTTCCCTTCCAGGTCAGCTTATTCCGTAATTCAGTGATTAATTCCGTGATTCTCAGACAGCTATGGGAACCAGCAGTGATTTCTGGGCGGCTGAGACTGTCCAGATTTGTTAGTGTTAGTTAAGATAGTTCCAGGAACTGGTGCTAGTTAAGATAATTCCATCAGCCAGTGCTGCTCCTGCCGCAGGAGGAAACACACAGGTAATTAATTGCTCCAAGTTCCCGCAAGCACCCGCGGCAGCTTCGTCATTGCAGTCGTTGGGTGATTTGCCTGCTGGGTGAAAGCACAAACCCTGGCTCACTCCTGCAGGTCAATTCACAACTGAAGGAGTCCATCTGGAACTAACAGCCAGCTGCCTTCCTGTGGTCATTGGGTGACATTCATTGAACAAATAAAGAATCTGCATTTAAAAAATCTTTAAAATCGGGTAAGGGTGGGTTTTTGAGTCCATGCATGCCTCCAGCCCAAACAAGAACAGGTAGTACATAAATCCATACTTCAGCTTCGCCCCAGGCAAAGTCTGATGATGACTGAAATAAGTAAAAAGGTTACCTTGTGTCCTGCATGTTTCACTTTTTCTCCTATGCTACAGGGTACGCTGGGACTTTCTGCTCTGCAACAGAAAATCCCAGAGGTTTTTGACCTCCACAGCATGTTTCAGGAGTCCTCTGAGGTTCAAAACTCTTCTTCCCACCTGATTTTTAAGCACAAAGCAGTTCATCCACTGTGTGGGTGTGTGGATACACACCCACCTAACTTTAACCTAAATATGAACCATTTCTGTTTTGGGGAAGCACAAATGTTTGATCTCTTTGCTTGCACAGTGTGACCGTGAAGAAGTTGAAACAGGATGACACTAATTTTAGAAATATGTTTCATTTTTGTGAAATCAGAGCATCATTTACATTTGACAGTAATGAACTAAAACCATTTTATTTCAGGCTTTAAAAGAGGAAACCGAACTAGAGCAAGTGGAGTTGGTGGCAACCCCATGGGTAGAAAACACAACTCTCTTTCCAGATTCTTTAGGTTTAAAGGTACACATCATTCACCCAGCACAGGGCTGTGAGGGGGGAGCTAACACACAGCTCTGAACCTCACAGAATATCTCCTGTCTGTATTAATTAGCATCAGATGGATATGTCAGTATGAGCACACTCTCTCCAAAATGCCTTTATTTTGACACATAACATCCTTTGACCTACCAAACCCACATCCCTCTGTGGCAGGAAAACTCACCAGGATAGCCACCCTATTAAGTGATGGTGAGCATCCCCATAACCATTCCTGGGATGAGCAGACCAAGTGTCCTGGGCATTTTTTGGGGAATAACAGCCAGCAGAACAAAAGGTGTCTGTGTGAGCATCAACCAAACTCAGCCCTGACCTGAACAGAGGTGTCTCTATGTGTGCTAAAGATCTGAGCTCCCTCCAGAGCCATCTGAGATCTGATGCTCCATCCCTGGAAGTTTTCCAGGCCAGGCTGGACAGGGCTTGGAGCAACCTGGTCCAGTGGAAGGTGTCCCTGCCCAAGGCAAGGGGTAGAACAAGGTGGTCTCTAAGGTCCCTTCCAGCCCAAACCATTTTGTGGTTCTGTGTTTGTGTGATCCACTTTGCTCACCCTAATGCAGATTTCAGGTAGGACCCTGTGAAACTTCTGTTTTTTCCCCCCATATAAACCAGTAGGCAACATATGCTGTCTATTGGTCTCAACACCAATATCCTGGGAGGTCTGGGCCAAAAAAACCCCACAATTTGTGAGAAGAGCTGAGTGCCAGAAAGGTGACTTTCCCCAAGGTACCTTTCACATCTTCCCTTTACTGGAAGGAACCCAGGAACATGTCATCCATATCAGCACTTACCCATTCCTAGGATATTTCTGGTGCTGCAGGAAAACATAGTCAGGCATCATCCTGCACTCTGAGCACATGCATTACTGCTCTCCAAAACATGTGTTGAAGGCCTTGGCAAGTCTGTGTTGCCCCCAAGGACAGCTCAGGTTCAGCTCAGATTCATCTGCTCTCTCTCCCCATGCCAGGAATGGAGGTGATAGGCAGTAGATATATCATCACACACATTTGGGGCACATTATCGGGGGTCACCCGAGAAGCAGGGTGCAATTTTAGGTCATTTTTCCTCTCTCTTGTCTGTGCACAGCTCTGGGTTAATCCTCGCAGGGGTTATGGCTTGTGATGGTGCTGACCAAATTTCAGACGAGAGGTGTCTCCTCTACACACTTTTCATCTCCAAGAAAACGTTTGAAATCAAATAAGGAAATAAGCCCCCACAATCAGTATTTTGAAGCCTGAATTTGGCTCTGAGGCTTTTATTTCTACAGCATTTGCCTGTGTCAGTGAGGAGGGAGAGACCACGGGGCAGAGGTGGGTCACCGTGTCCTTGCACTGCCTGTGGCACACAGCCCTGCCTGCCCTTCGCCTCAGAAAGATTTATGAGTTCCCCTTTCATCTCATAATCCTTCATTTTTGCCACGTAACCTCCCCTGAACCTGCTGTGAGTCAGCAGGACTTGTCTGTTAAGGCAAGATTGATGGATGGCTCTGGAACAGATAGTGCGTGTTCCTGGGTCAGCCAGAGGCATGCTGGCCATATCAACCACCTCTCCCCTCGCCCCTGCCCCACAGGAGGGATGGACCAGGTCCAGACCCTGCACAGAGATGCTCCAAGGGCCACTGCCCCTCTGTCCCTTCCCCAGACAGACTGAGGTGGTGATGTGATTGTGCAGCAAAAAAGTGCATTTTCCATCTCTTTTGCACAAAGCTCGTGTCCCACAGCTCAGGTTTTGGCTGCTGGTGAAGCTTTCTTCCAAATGGGACCAAAACATGAACACTGTTCATTTGTGCATATTAGGGATTGTGTAGCTGGCAAAAATATTCACCATGGGGTTCTGGCCCAACTCTTCCCACGTGGTCAAACTCTGCCTCCCAAAGCTCTCCTGGAAAAAAAAACATACCTAAAGTTGGTGCTGTAGTTTGCTTTAGAGGTGGAAACGTGTCAGGAATGAGAGATGGCTGGGAGAAAGCGCTCCCATTTGCTTAAAAAAAAAAAAAATCCCAGAGCTTGATATGGGAGGTCAAATCTGCCAGCTTAAATCACTTTATTTCTTAAAAGTTGCCATTCTTGGCAAATATATGGTGGCCTTCACCTAAAAGTGAGGCTGTCTGTGAATGCCATCACATCAGATGTGCACTGCGGCTTCTTTCATCCCCGGCAGAGGAGGGCTGAGGGCTGCAGCCTGAGGCTTGAAAAGATACTTTTCTTTGGAGATGCCAACAGTTTCTTCGGCAGATTTCTCCCCCTTACCCCCTCCCACCCCAACCTACTTTCACAAAAGAGACAAAAAAAACCCCAAAAAAAACAACCCCTAAATGGATCCTGTAGTGTCTGCAATGTAAAGAATTAGCTGAATGGGAAGAAATGAACCATGGTCTTTATGTCCTAGTTACAGTCAGTGCAAACATTGCTGCTAATCCCTGTTGTCAGAGGGGACTGGGGAAGAGACACGGATAGATCCCACTGGGAACATTTTGTCTCTCTCAATCCACACTTGAGATCACATTTTTTGTGTGTAATAACACTGGGTTGTATTAAGAAGCCTGTGGATAACGTGAAGCTGGGGGGGATAATTGCTCACTGTCCATTCCACCGAGCATAGCACCTACAGCCTTCATATGCAGGGAGGTCTCAGCAACCCATTCATTTCAGGGGAGAAAAAGAAAGCTATTCATTCCCAGCAAATCCCATTTTGCCATGGTAACCCCCCTTCCCGCCCCTCGAGCACAACAGTTGTTCACAGGAGCTGTTTAAAACAAGACAACAAAACCAAACCATCGCCCATCCAGCCCTGGCATTTTCTGCTCAGACTTTTCTGGGCAGGGATAACCCAGGGATGGGGAAGGGAAGGAGTGAACAGCTTATTTTGTCCCCTGCCATCCCTGGGGGCATCCCACTTGTGTCCCTCAATGGGACCCATCCCAGGGGTGGGGTGTCCTGTACGCCCTGAGCTCCCCGGTGTGACAGTGACCATGTCATGGAAGCAGGGAACAATGGGGGGAACTTATTTTCTACTCTGTTGTGCCAAGGAGAGGGCTTTGACTTGCCAGAGCCCATGCTGGGGCTGGGGAAGGGAAAAGCTGCCAGCTCTGTCCCAGTCTGGAAGGATCAGCCCTTTTTTCTGCCACCTCTTCCATGGGGAACATATCCATGGGTCCAACAGCAGCTCTCACCACTTTGGGGACCTCCAAGTGTCCTGGGCCTCTCCAGCCATCCTTGGGTAGGAGCTCTGGAGCTCCTAGCCCACAACCAGCATCAGCAAACCCAACTTTGTGCTGCTGCTGGAGCATTTGGTGGTCACTAAAGCTGTGTTTAAGCTGCTGGGGAGGACACAAGGCATGTAGGGTTTCTCCTGGTGTAACACTGAGCAGCCTGGCACTGGGCAAGTGTAGGGCAGCGGGATGGAATGAGCTGATTGTGGAATCCCAGAATGGTTTGGTTAGGAAAGGACATTAAAGCCCATCCAGTGCCACCCCCTGCCATGAGCAGGGACACCTTCCACTGTGCCAGGCTGCTCCAAGCCCCATCCAGCCTGGCCCTGGACACTGCCAGGGATCCAGGGGCAGCCACAGCTGCTCTGGGCACCCTGGGCCAGGGCCTGCCCACCCTCCCAGCCAGCAATTCCTAATTGCCAAGAGCCCAAAATCTGTGCCTGCCCTCTGGCAGTGGGAGCCATTGCCTGGGTGCTGTCCCTGCAGGCCTTGTCCCCAGTCCCTGTGCAGCTCTGCTGGAGCCCCTGGAGGCCCTGGCAGGGGCTCTGAGGTGTCCCTGGAGCTTCTCTTGTGCAGCTCAACAGCCCCAGCTGTGCCAGGCTGGCTCCAGAGCAGAGGGGCTCCAGCCCTGGCAGCAGCTCCGTGGCCTCCTCTGCACCTTCTCTGACAGCCCCACGTCCCTCTTGTGCTGAGGCCCCCAGAGCTGTGTGCAATGCTCCAGGTGGGTCCTCTTGGGGCAGAGTAGAGGTGGGGAATCACCTCCCTTGACCTTCCCATTCCTCTTTTGATGCAGCCCAGGGAGTGTTTGACCTTTAGGGCTGTGGGTCTGGCGCACAGCAGCTCATGTCCAGCTTTTCACACACAAGAACCAGCAAACCCTGGGGAGCTTTGATCCATAAGGCCCCATCCGACTCACACTGTTGTACAATACCCACCCCAAGGTCTGCCCTGTGCCTCTCCATCCCTCTCCCTTCCTGATGCCCCATCCCTGTGTAGCCACTCGATGTGCAGGGAGACTTGGGGTGCAGGAATTCTCTGGCCCAAACCATTTTGGTCTTGCACCAGAACTCCAAGCCAAGTTGCAGGTCCCACCAGAACAACCAAGACTGAGGCGAGCTGACCACCACCTCTTTGGCAGGAGACCCTGTTCCAGCCAGAGGTACTTCCTTCCTGTAGTTATTATCTGAGCAGAGACTGATGTTTCATCACAGAACATCCATGGGACAAGGAATCCAGGGAAATCCAGCCAAAATCCAGGCAAGCAGTGTGGGGAAGACAGGAGATCCTCAGCGTGTGCCACAAGTGCTTTAAATCTGTGGCATCACCTCTGCTGAGAGCAGGGCTTCCCACAGCTAAAAATCACATCATTTTTGGTTAACCTGAATTTGCATTTGAGAGTAAATAAGGGATTCTTGGCATAAATATAATTTCAGTAAAAACTAGAATTAAGGACTGGTTTTGGTTGTTAATTAATAGGCCATTTTATTTTTGTAAACGCAGAGGGAGCGCAAAATGTTGGGAAATGAAAACAACTGTTTGCACCAGGTGTTTTTGAAATAAATCTCAGCAACGCCACAGATTTTATCCTGCACTTTTTTGTTGACTGAGGTGAATGAAGCCCTCCTGGTAACCCAGACTTTTCCCTGCTACATGCTGGGTATAAAACACTCCCTCTCCACAGGCAAACAATGTTATTCAGTTGGTCATACCACAGCCTATTAATATTAGATATTTTAACCACCCTCCAGATCGTCCCACAAATTGCCCTGCCTGGCTTTTTCAAAGCACACAACCAATTTCCTGGTTTTTAGTGGCACTTCTTCAGGAGTTTCTCATCTGTCCAGAGCACCTTCTCCTCTCTAGAGACTCAGTACGTTGTGGGATATATCCCCAGCACTGCTGCCCACTCCCAAAGAAGTAACTTTAGAGTTAGAGGAGTCTCAAAGCAAGTTGTCTAAATCAAATAGCTAATTCAGCTGAAACGCCCACTCCTGGATGGAGAAACCACTCCTCTCCATTCACAAGAATGAGAATTTAAGGTTGCAATGAATCCCCCTAAAAAGTCCCCTAGAAAAAAAAATCCTGTAATGACAGAGTTTGACTCACACTAAACTCACTGCAACTGTGGGGCAGGGGGTAAGAAAAGGGGGAGGAAATAAATCCAAAGGCTTCTCCATTCTCATGTTTTCACTGAAAAGGCTCTGACATGAGCAAAAGCATATTAAAGCTAAGTGCCGGGAGAAATGACTGCTCCCAGCTGTCTGTCCTGCCTCCTTCCCCTCCAGTGTCACCGTGTGTGTGACACAGACAGCCTGGCTCAGGCAGCAGCTGTTAAACCACTGGAAATTTCACACAGATTTAGGGTTTCTTTCATATATGAAGTGTAACCTGCAGCTGTTGAGCAGCTGCTGTGCAGGAGCTTAACCACCCGTGCAGCAGAGCTGGGGGAGAGCAACTACCTGGGGGACACAGAGCACCCACATTTGATCTGCTTCAACCACAGCCCAGCCCTTGGTGCTCACCAGAGCTTTGGTTTCACTCAGTTCCCTGGCTCTGGGGTCTCTGCAGGGTCCCTGCTCCCCTCGGGCTCCAGGTGCACCAGCCTGGTGCCACCCAGCTCAAACCATCCTGGAATGAGCACTGGAGAAGTGCTGTGACCTTGCAGGTGTGGGCACAGCCGCTGCACCCTGTGAGTCCTTAAAGTACTCAAACATCCAATATTTAGAGGTTGGAAGGTCTGCATGAGAGTGAAATCACGGGATGCATTTACAGGTTATAGACTCAAGGAATTACTTGGGTTGGAAAAGCCCTTAGAGGCCATCAAGTCCAATCATCCCCAGCACTGCCAAGGCCACCACTGCCCCATGTCCCCAGGTGTCACACCCACACAGCTTTTAAACTCTGCAGGGATGGGGACTCCACCACTGCCCTGGGCAGCTGTGCCAGGGCTGGGCAACCCTTTCGGTGGAGAAATTTTTCCTAATGTCCAACCTAACTCCCCATGGGAGCCAAATCCTCTGCTATTTGGCTTCTTTTTTTGTGAGGACCATCAAGTTTCTTACCCCTTGGCTAAGCCAAAGTGTCAAATACTGACAGCCCTTGGTATTTCTGGACTCCTCAGGACAGAAATGGATCTCTGGGTTGAGCACAGGACATTCAGGAATGGTGTTCCACAGCCACGTGGGAGCTACAAGGCTCCTGCTGGCTCCTGTAGGCAAACACGTATTTATTACCTGGAGAACACTGCCTTTAGCCTCCAAAAAGGATGAAATAGCAGGATTGTTAACCTGGAGGACAACAGCCATGGTAAGAATGCAATGATTTCTGTGCCCCTCAGCCAAAGCAGCCTTTTCTTTGCTGTTCTTGGGATTTGCAGCTCCCAAACCACCCAAAATGCCAGCAAAGACCAGAAGCTTCCCTGGGGCAGGTGTTTCCACAGGCTGGGCCACAGCAGTGTCCTGGAGCTGCCCTTTCCTACCTTTCTCCATGTACATTTCCCTAAGGCACTGAGGAGGTGCCCAAGTGAGGCTGTCCTGGGATCCTGTGATGGCTTTAACACATTGACCATGACCACTGATTTACACCATCAGCCTCCAGATCAACAACTGCCAGTTTGCCACCATGGACAGGAGAATCACTTAGTTTTGCCACAGTTCTCTCATCCTCTCTAGACAAGAAAAGAAAGCCAAGAAGAATTTGGCTTAGAAAACACAATCAAGTCATTTCTGTATCCTTCTCTCCATGGAAAGAGAGTTTTAGCTAACTTCATTTCATCTAACCTCACCCATTCTGTTTTCCATACAAATGATCTTATCCTCTCACCATAAAAGCTCAGGACAACATCAGATTGTTCGCTGTTGCCACAAAGTTGTTTTTATTGATAAGTACAAATGAATATATTTGCCCTGTTGGTGACTGTTTAAGAAATACTTATGAGGAATGCTCCAGACCAGTTCCAGTGGTGCTTCATTGGTGGTTCCTAGAGAGAATGCCAGAACTGTGTAGTGTTCACTCTCTGAAATTAACGGGGGGAGAAACTAGCATTGCAGGACACCACTCTATATCAGCCCTGTTGCGGGCCACGTTTTTGTCACACACATCACACTGTGAGTGGTTCCCTAATTTCTTCGCAATGAAATTAATGAAGAATGAAATTCAGGTTTACATTTCAAGCAGCCACACACCCCACAGAAGTTTCACTGAGGATGTAATTAAATATAAATTAAATATTTGCTCTGGTTTGTAAGTTCATATCAGCCTCAGCCAGAAGATATCCCACTGCCAACCCTGGGCTCCCAGGGTGTAAAATATTCCTACTGGCAGCACAGCCCTTGTGAGAGCACCAAAGCCTTGCACAGACACTCTGGGTGATGGAGCAGGAGACTTTCCAAAGAGAAGCCACTGTGCTGAGGGATGAACTGTTAGGATTTAGGAAGGGACCTGGGGCAGAACCTCAGATCTACCCACCTTTGAATTTCCCAGAGTTTTTTGTATTTGTGTTACAGCATGAATTTGTCTGTTCTTGCCCATTGACACGTTCTGAAAACCAACAAAGCTGTTGAACTCCCACTGAAGAGCACTTAACAGAGGCTGGCATGCTTTTCCCAGGAAAAAAAATCCTACTGAAAGGAACCAAAAACATCCACGTCCTTGGCTGCATCTGGCCCACATGAGAGAGAATATACCTGTAGATATCAGAGTGGGTGGAAATTATAAAAATTTCCAAATTTCCTGCCTCTGCAGCATGGTCTCCCTTCTCCTTTTGAAGAAAGACACTCACTGCTTTGGAATCTCAAGAATTTGGAATTAATCCCGCCCCCTATCCCTCGACACTCTAATTTTTTTTTAACCTTGTAGGTGGGAAATATTAAAATGCTAATTGACATTTTCAATCATTGATCCTTTGAAAAACACCTGCATGACCCTGCTGATAAAATCTGTGGGCAGCACCAGCCACTGGCAGCTCTCACTGAGGGCAGGGCAGCTGCACTGGGATCTTCCAGCCAGCCAGAGGTGTTCTGACAAACCCCATTTTCACTGAGCTGTACAGAAAGTTGCAGCTGCAGTTGTTATCTGTGTGGTGGGAAAATGTGTTCTGGAGGGTTTCAGCTGAAAAAAAAAAAAAGCAGATGCAATGGTATTGTATTGGTATTGCATTGATTATACAATTGCAGTGGCACTGAAGAAGCTAGTAGCGATGCCAAAAAAAAATAAATAAAAGGACTGGAGAAGTTAGTGTAAGACAGAAGAAGTATTCTCAGGGTTCTGTATCAAAAGGAAGAACAAAAACCATACTCAATCCACCATATCCACTCCGAGTTCACAATTCTGGCTGGGGCTGGGGCTGGGGCATCCCCACAGCAGAGAGGGTGGTAAGATTTTTAGTTGTTGCACTGAGTGAAGGCATTTTCCAGCTGGGATCCTAGCCCACAGCAGATTTCATCCATCTTGTGGTCCAAGGGTTCTCTCGGGTTTAGCCAAAGGAGGGTTGAGGAGTGCTTTGATCTCTGCTTACGAGTGCCTGGACTAGGAAAATAATTAACGGGTACTAATCAACCCCAGCAGCTGAATCCAGACAAGTGCAAGTAAGAGTAAATCTCCCTTTCTCCAAAGGTTTGATTGCGCACATGGGACAGCCCTTTCCAGGGAGAAAACAGACCTGCATTTCTTGGTGTCCTCAGCTCCAGACGTCATCTTTCTCAATAGTGTCCTTCAGCCCGACCCAAGCTATTGTGTGTGAATGGTAATGGGGGGCAGGAGTGAAAGGAAAAATGAGGAGGAACTGGACACTTTTCTTCTGCTGAGGAAGCCCTTTGGCACCACGAACCAGCCTTTCAGCGGGCAGCACCACTTGGGAAGCAAGGCAAGAAGAATTCCCTGAAGAATGGCCTGTCCTTTGCGGGAGGGAAAACTCCAAAAGCACAACTTGTTCTTCCTGCAGTGCCAGCCAGCCCTGATGCTGCTTGGGGATGGCTTTGTCCGTCTGCAGTTGTGTCAGGACATTTGTCGTCACTGCCCAGCAGAGTGCTCAGCAATCCCCTGATCTTCTCATCCTCCCCCTGTACAAGTCGGTGCCTTCCAAGTTTTTTCTGCCTCCTCTTTGTAAGGGCTGAGAAAGCACAAGAGCTATGGCCTGGGCTGCCAGCAATGACCTGGAGGGAACAGAAAAGCCACCAAGCAAGACATTTGCCCCTCAGTGTCAGGAGAAGCTCAGCCAGCAGCAATGATCTGCCCAGGTTGTTCAGCGTGGAGTGTCTGTGCCCAGGACAACCCACGGAGATCTGAAGAGGTGGCCCCCAGCCACTCCTGGATGCAGCCCTGGAGATGAGGGCTCCCAGCCTAAAACCCTCCCTCTGTAAAGGCTCCAGATGCTGCAAAGTAAAAAAGAGAAGCAGCCCTTTGAGAAACTAAAACCATTTGGGCAGGGGGCTCAAATTAGAATTGTACCTCTCAAGGTTTATGAAAAGACGTGTCCATGTCCCTCCAGTGTCACTGCTGTGACCAGCTGCTAATGGTCAGCACACCAGAGAGGGATGATCCCAGCTGGAAGGTGTTGATTCGTTGGTAAATCCTTGGAGAAATTCATGGAATCACAGAATCATTTGGGTTGGAAAAGCCTTCAGAGGCCATCGAGTCCAACTGTTCCCCCAGCACTGCCAGGGCCACCACTGACCCCTGTCCCCAAGTGCCACATCCACACAGCCCAAGGGATGGGGTCTCACCAGTGCCCTGGGCAGCTCTGCCAGTGCTGGACAGCCCTTTCCACTGGGAAATTCCTGCTGGTGTCCACCCTGAGCCTGCCCTGGCCCAGCCTGAGGCCGCTCCCTCTGCTCCTGTCCCTGTTCCCTGGAGCACAGCCCGGCCCCCCCGGCTGTCCCCTCCTGTCAGGAGCTGTGCAGAGCCACAAGGGCCCCCTGAGCCTCCTTTGCTCCAGGCTCAGCCCCTGCCCAGCTCCCTCAGCCCATCCTGGGGCTCCAGCCCCTTCCCAGCTCCCTCAGCTGCTCCTCACAGGACTTGTTCTGCTCAACACGGGGTTTCTGCCTGGCTCCTGGTGATGACAAACTGAGCAGGATGAAGGGGACACTAACTTCGGGTTGGTTTTTGTTTTATTTTTTCTGTTCTTAGAGTTATACAGAATAAGAGTTCATTTGCAAAGCAGCCCCTATGGTAGGGTTTCCCTTCCATCTGAAGGCTCCTCCTAGACACCTTGCAGGAATTTTGTGCTTATGAAATTGCTCCAACCTCTGCAGCTCAGCTCCCCTTGGAACAATGCATTCTCTGTGAGCCCCTGAATAGAAAACATCAGCCCATAGTGATAGAGCTCCTGTTAGTGCCCAGCCCTAGACATGGGATAAAAGTGCTTTTCAATGTGTACTTGGGAAAAAAAATGTCTTTTAATGCTCCCACAGTACTCCTTTTACAATGCCAATGCCACTTACAGCCATTAATAGGAAGAAGTTGGACTAGTCTTAGCCAGAAGTTCCCATGACCTTTCAGTATCTGCAATACTGCAACTTTTCTTAAAATTATCTTTGCAGGGAAAACAATGTAAAATATACCAAAGGACTTACAGCAGACAAACCCTTACTTGTTAAGGAAGTAGGGTAAATATTACAGGAAGATGTTTTTGGTGATTTTATGCAGCTGGTATGAGGAGGGCAAAATTCACAGGAATCAAACGGGAATACTGAAGAACAAAATGAAAGTGAGTCAAAAGGCTCAGCAGTGATTTCACTCAGTGCTTCATGGGGTATAACCTGGGAAACTCCCTGCCCCCTTATATCATCTCAAATTTGCAAGTAAAATGGAAGCAACTGTGATTAAATATTGGACCCCCCCCTTCGCTTTCTTAGAATCAATAAAAAAACTCCTCAGAAAAAATGGTTTAAACCCTCTTTTTAGGAAGCAAAGTCATAAAAGCATGGAAGAACCAACAAATTAGAGACAAAACCATAAATCTTTGAGCAAATACACATCAAGCAGCAGCACTGGGATACAAGGTCTAATGGAAGAAGAGGAAAAAAGAGAAAGGAAAGGAAGGAAATCTCTTCTCCCTGTTGTCTTTGTTTACAGTAAACTGCGCTCACTGAGAAGCTGTTCAACACCTCTGCCAAGCAAAGCTCTTATTCTGGCCTCTGCCTGCTGCAGACTGGCCAAAATCCCCCCAAAACTGTGACAGCTGGAATAAAATAGTGATCCTGGCAGAGCAAACATGATCACAAAATGGCCTGGGTTGGAAGGGACCTTAAATCTCATCTGATTTCACCCCTGCCCTGGGCAGGGTCCACTATCCCAGGCTGCTCCAAGCCCTGCCCAACCTGGCCTTGAAACATATCAAAATGATAAGAAAACAGTAACAGGAAAAAAAAAATTTTTGAAGGACCAGGAAACAATCAGAAGCCAGATTTGAGAAAAATAAATGCAACTAGGTCTTGTGATGCAGGGAAAAAAAGCCACGCTCTTGAAATATGTCATTCCATGACACGTTTTGGGGGAGTAGCACTGAAAAGCAGCAGGCTGTTAAACATTCATCTGTTTCCAAGTGGGAAGTGCACAATTTCAGAACCAGACCTTTTCCATGCATAAGTGGTGGGACAAGCACTTCATTCTTTTTATGACAGGGAAGAAGAGAAAAAAGAAGAGGCGGTGGAGGCTGTGGTGGGCTGCAGTTGAAGTGGGATGGTCACCTCAGTCTGGCTCTGCTGGGACCCTGGACAATGACCCTGCACAATGGGCCAGCGTGCTTGTCCTGATGTGATCTCTGGGTTCTGCCTTTCAAAACTGAACCTCATTAAAAATAACAGGCAAGCTCTGTTCCTTAAGGCTTTTCAGCACAGGAATTTGCCAAGGCACAGGTATGGTTACTCCTGGGACGTTGGGGTGACACCCCTTGGAAAACTGTCCACAAGCCTAATGTATTTTATATGTATTTTAATATTTTTAAAGCAACAGCAAGCTGCTTTTCATGCAAGTAGGGATGAAAATATATGCAAAAACTGAAATAGATTCCTTTATTTTCATTGGGCCTTGCAGACCATACCACTAAGTGTTTACAGGCTGTCCTTTTAAGATTTATTTTTATATTTGGGTATTCAGAGGCAGCTTCGGCTCAAGTAGAACTCCTTTTTCTGCTGTCTGTGAGTAGTTTTTTCCTAGTAAAAACAACCATTATTTTTACTAGCAACAGCTGCTGTCCTGAGCTCAGCCCAGCAGCACCCAATCTCCACAGACGTGGGAGTTTTCCCTTCAATCTGGGAAACACCAACACCAGCTCTGCTCTTTTTTCTTTTAAACCAAGCGTTGCCCAGCCCTCAAGCAGGGATGAGCAGGCCCTGAATCTGGCTCCTTGATCTCAAAATATTTTGGAGATGTGAGCAGTGGGCTCATGGCTGGGCTCTGCCCATGGCCACCAAAAAGGGGACCACAAACCTGAGCCAGACCAAATTCCACTATGGACACCTGGAAGATCTGCACCCCCAGCACTCCCCTTGTCCACAGCAGCCTCCTGCTGAACACCAACGGGATGTGGGTTCCTAGACCCCTGGGCATTCCTGAGAAACTCCAAAGGAAAGAAAAAGGATCCTTTCCTGGCCGTGGAAGGTCTGCAAATGCCAGACGTTCCGGCTGCCTACATTCAGCCTCAAGGCCCCTTTGTCTCATGTGAGTTATTCATAATTACTCAAGCTGCTAATTTTCCTCTCATGTAAATGATGTTGGGAGGCAAAGCATGAAGGCAGCTAGGCACGTACAGGATAATGGATTGCAGGAGGAAAGAATGGAGCTGGCGTGATGTGAGAACAGCTCTGGGTGCTAGGCAGGTTCCAGCAAACTGGAATGCTTCTGGGAATTCCCTAGAGGTGCAGGTGGTACCAAAAAAAAAAATTCCTCTTCAGATTAATCACCAAAAAATTGAAAGGGTGAAATGTTTCCTCTCACATGGAAAAAAATCCATTTTAGTGCTATGGTGCTCCCTCCCCAAACCAGCCCCCTCTTCCAGCTTGGGGATGTTCGGTTCAGCCACCCCAAAGGCACAGCCCTTGGGGACGGCTGGGTCAAGACTTTTGAGGACATCCTCTCTGTGTTTACCCTGCTGGAAAAACTTCCAAATGAGGCCTTATAAACAAGCTCATGTTTTTGGATTTTTTTTCACAGCATCTCCACCTGACAGCTGAGTGGCCATCTCCTGGGAGCACACAGCCACGAGTGAGCACTCACCTTCGGATGCAGAGTAAACACCAGCAGATGCACACAGCCATCACCAGGAGGTCATCCCAGGCACTTCTGTGTCTGTGCTGGCTTCTACCTGCATCACCAGCACTGAGTTTTCCATTTTAAACCTCACTGCTCTTCAAGTCAAGTGGTTTACACTGACAGTTCATGCCTTAGCTCCCCGAGTGTTTTGCTAGCTGTGAGGATGTCAGGAGAGGACAAGGCTGGAGTGCCACAGGACAGTGGGGTTGTTGCTTGTCTCACATAATGTGGGGGAGTGCTGAAAAGCAGCTCTGAACACACCTACCAGGCCTCCAGTGAACCCATGGAGCCTCCAGACCACATCAGGGATTTGTTCAGCTGGAAACCTTCACTCAGTGCAGATGTGGGCTGAGGTTTTCACACGTCTCTGTTAATTTTTAGCCTAATGGGGCTGAACCCTACAGCCAGCATTTTCAACTCTCATGACTTCCTGAGCCTGTGACTTCATCCCACGGGACATTTGGCCTGGTGTACGGGAGCACCTCTGGGCAGCACATTTCCTCTCCTTACCTTGCACAGGTCCCCCCGTGGACTTGACCATAAAGTGCTTCCAACCAAAAAAAGGTTATAGCTCAGCTAGAAAAGATGGGATACTCTCAAGGTGTAAGGAGTCTTACTGACACATCTGTACACAGCTGAAAAGGGAGAGAGCAGCCAGAGGCCAGTGAAGTGCTAGCAAGGATGGAAACCCTTGCAGAGAGCTTTGAAAAGGACAGGATTTCACTCTCTTAAGTCCATGCATTGTCCCACCAACCTGTCATAGAGACTAAGGAGTGAAGATTTTTTTGAACAAACACACACAACCAGGGGAACTTGAACTTGGGCTCATTAATGGGAAGGGTCACATTTTTCCTCTTCCAGAGGAGAGGAAACAAAGATGTGGGATCTGTCTTAGTAACTGGAGGAAGGAGAGGGTGATTCCAGCATCTTTCCAGCAAAAAAAAAGCAACATGTGTCAGCCAAAGAGCTGAGTCAGCTAAGCACCATCTGTGTAATTAACCATAACATGAGTAAGATTCCTTGGGTTTTCTTCTTTTATCTCATTCCTTTACTGCAAATCTATTTTTTCTGCCCTCATGTACCCTTTAATCTGCCTTGTCTAGTTACAACTGTGCTCGTGTGAGCTGAGACACAACAAAGTGTTCTCCTGCCCTGGGGTTGGAGGCTCTTCAAACCGGGCTATGGGGGCTTGAAACCACTGTGCTACCTCCCCAAAATACTGCTGTGATGGGCATTGAGGTTGGCTTCAACAAGGTCTACAAGAGGTCCCTGAGGAACCCAGAGGGAACTCTACTCCCTGTGACCAGGACAGCACCCAGGGCACGGCTGGAGCTGTGCCAGGGAGGGTTTAGGTTGGGTATCAGGGAAAGGCTCTTCCCCAGAGGGTGCTGGCACTGCCCAGGCTCCCCAGGGAATGGGCACGGCCCCGAGGCTGCCAGAGCTCCAGGAGCCTTTGGACAGCACTGCCAGGGATGCTCAGGGTGGGATTGCTGGGGGTCTGTGCAGGGCAGGAGCTGGGCTGGGGGATCCTGGGGGGTCCCTTCCAGCTCAGGGTACTCCATGATTCATGCCAGACACCACTTGGGTCATGAGCTGCTGCTGACCAGGTATGGGAGTGAAAAAGGCCTCTCCAGTGACCAAAAAAACTCAAGAAAGGTCTCTGACCTGTAGCAAGACACAGGAGCCTCAGAAAGGTGCGCTGCTTCACACTGCTCAGCAAGAGCATCACCCTTGCCCACCCATGCCCCTGTACACACCTGGGCTCCCGCGCCTCCCTGAAAAGGTTCAGCCAAATCACAGCTAATGTTGTGTGTGGCACCAGCTGGTACTGCTCAGAGCTGGTTTTCAGCTTTTAAATGCTCTTTCTGTTTCAGTTCACTGCCTTCAATCTGTCTTGAGGTGAAACACCTATCCCACAAAAGGTCTTTCAGCTCCACCAAGCCCCAGCAGATAATTTTATGCAGAAATACCTAATTTATCACACAGTCAAGAGAACATTGCATTTTCACATGCAACTCCAGGAAGCAGCATGCTCTTAGGATGTCACCTGTTGGGTCTATTCCTCATTTCCTGCCCAGAAAAATCCATTAGTCTTCAACTCAACAACTACATCTCAGGGATGTAACCTACCCCTCACCTTTCCTGTTTATTAGTTGGGTCAGGAGGCCAGAATGGGACTGGCCAATGCAGAGATGTCACTGGTCCACTTCCAAATTGCTGCACGGTCTCCAGAGATGCATATTCAATAAAACCTCTCCTCTCTGATACCTCCAGCCCTTGCTATCTCCTTTTACAACAGTTGGGTTCAAGCTGAATGACTCAGTGAGCTTTAAGAGAATGACATTATTCCTTGAGTTTTAACAGGGTAAAAAGTGATTTTACAAGTTAACATTTTCAATATGTTCTGGAAGTCAAACTACAGCTAAGTAATAGCTTGGGGCACTTTATAAAAGAATTCTAAAACAGTTTGGGTTGGAAGGAAGCTTAAAGTCTATATTATTCTAACAATGATGCCATGGGCAGGGACACCTTCCACTGTCCCAGGCTGCTCCAAGCCCCATCCAGCCTGGCCCTGGACACTGCCAGGGATCCAGGGGCAGCCACAGCTGCTCTGGGCACCCTGGGCCAGGGCCTGCCCACCCTCCCAGCCAGCAATTCCTAATTGCCAAGAGCCCAAAATCTGTGCCTGCCCTCTGGCAGTGGGAGCCATTGCCTGGGTGCTGTCCCTGCAGGCCTTGTCCCCAGTCCCTGGGCAGCTCTGCTGGAGCCCCTGGAGGCCCTGGCAGGGGCTCTGAGGTGTCCCTGGAGCTTCTCTTGTGCAGCTCAACAGCCCCAGCTGTGCCAGGCTGGCTCCAGAGCAGAGGGGCTCCAGCCCTGGCAGCAGCTCCGTGGCCTCCTCTGCACTGGCTGCAGCAGTTCCAGCTCCTTGTGCTGTTGGAGATTCCCTTTGAAAGCAATAAAATGTACTAAACCCCAATATAATTCCATATTTGTTCAACAAAGGTGGCACAGGACCACTGAATATCTGGTCTTTGTGGGGCTGGGTTTTCCCCTCCTGGACAGGATGTCAGCAATATTCCCATTCCACACAGAAACCACACGTTACAGCTTCACATGCTAAAAATCATCAGCACCATCACATCCCCCTGCACAGCTGGAAGCACGCCCAAGGAGCCTTCACAATCACTTAGCAGGTGTCAGACAGTAAAGAAGACACCTCTGTTTCCCTTGTGCATCTTCAGAAACTGGAAGCACAGCCGAGTGGTGGAACCACACACAAGGTGAACCCTGTGTGTCCAAACCAGGCTGGCACCTTCTGTGAGGGCCAAAAATAAATTGGGTCAGGGTTGACTTGCTCTTCTTCACTCCTGACACCCCCTCAGGTTCATGGTGTTCAGTGGTATCTTTAAAAACTTGGCATTTGGGCTTCTGTTTTACAGGAAAAATGTAACTGTCCCAGCATAAAACCAGAAGCTGTTTCTGGTGGAACCAGTGCTCAAACAGCTCAGGGGGTGGAAAGTTAATCAGGCCTCCCTGAACTCAGGGTTTCAAACAAGCAAGGTGCTTTCAAACAGGTTTCTGTTGGGAAGAAGAGATAGGGAAGGGATTAACTTTTATTTAATTTAATAGGAGAGAGTGCCAAGGCTAAGGCTGATGCACAACTGAAATGCCTCTAAAAGGCAGAGGTGAGGAGGGCAGTCCAGGAGGCACTTTCATTTCTGGAGCTGGGTCTTCTTGGCAAAGTTCAAGACCTCTAAGAACTACTACAATTAATTGCCTCCTCCACAGCTCTTGTAGTCCTCATTCTATTGTATAATATATATATAATAAAAAACAACAACAACAACAACAACAACAACAACAACAATAATAATAATATATAATAAAAAACCATGAGGATCTACTGGGAAGGAACATTTTCAATTTCTCTTTTGAACTCTATCATGCAAGAGTTCATGCAAATTCCCTGGAAAATAACTGGCCAAGAAATCGAGATCAAAATTACTTTTTTTTTTACTCCATAAAATCAAACAATGCACCAGCACCCCAAAAAATGGTTCTGCATCTTCAAAGTATCAAAATTAATAAATTTTCTAATGAATTCTAGTTCAATTTTATTTTTTGGGCGGGGGGGGTAGCAAAATAATTACAAAGTGTCTATTTCAACAAAAGTATTACCTCCGGTGCCACGTTAATTGAAGATTAGGCTGCAGAGTTTCTAATCAGATAATGGAACAATTTTAATGTAGATCATTAGAATCGACAATTTTGTATTGTCAAGCCATGGGTCAGCCACAGTTGAGAAGCAAAAATCATCTACCCAGAAACAATGTCCATCTACAGAGACATGTGTAGAGAGGGGGAAAAAAAAAGAAAAATGAGGAAAAATCATGATTGAGGATGTGTATTTCTTCATAATGGCAAAACTAAAGTTGGGTTTTAATAGGCTTCAACCAGCAAAACTTAATTACATGAATAGGCTTACAAAAATGTGTTTTCTGAACACACATGTGAAAGACTGGTTCTCCTCAAGGCCACACATCCCACACTGCCCAGGCATGGGACCAGGGCCCAGAAGAGATATTTTTTTAATGTTTCACTGGTATGGGATGGCACTGGGGATTTCCTTCAAAGAGCAGCCGCTGAAGGCAGCAAAACAAATTCCCCTGCTAACATTTCGAGGAAATGAGAAGTGTCTCAGCCCTCTTTGAGAGCCTCTTCTGTCACTGTATAGCACGACCATATCTGCTGAATTCTCTCTGTAAAATCCCCCTCTCAAATGAGGGTTCTGAAACTTTCTCAGAAGATGAAACACTGCAAATTTCTCTGCCCGTCAGCAGCATAAATTCACCAGGAAAAAAAAAAAAATCATGTAGTTTAGCAGAATTTACTTAGGGAAAATTTTCATAGTGGGGTTTGCTTTTGAATGCTTGCCCAATGATATAATCAAAGTCAAAGATCTGGAGACAAACTCCAGCCGAAGACCTTGGAGAGGCAGTGGGGACCTCACCAGCCTTTCCCAGCTTGCAGGGCAGGATGCTCTAATGGCACCAGGCACACTCCCCTCACACCCACCTTATGCAAACAGCAACAACCTGTTGGGTAAAACACGGCTTGCTCTGGCTTGGGGCAGGCAGGCCCTGCCTCCCAAATGGCACATTTGGTTCATGGTCTCACTGGGACCCTCCCCATCCTCTGGGGCTCGCTGGGGTGCCTCAACAACCACCCTCCTTTATAGGATCACAGGATGGTTTGGGCTAGAAGGGACCTTAAATCCCATCCCATCCCACCCCCTGCCATGGGCAGGAACACCTTCCACTGTCCCAGGGTGCTCCAAGCCCTGTCCAACCTTGAATGTTCCACAGCCTCAAACTGCACTAGCAGAGGATCGTGTTGAACATTCAGAGGAATTTTTTTACAGAAAGGGTGATTTAACACTGCAAATGGCTGCCCAGGAAGGTGTTGGACTCCCCATCCCTGGAGGTGTCCAAGAAATGGCTGGATCTGGCACTGAGTGCTCTGGGCTGGGTAACAAGGTGGGACCTGATGGCCTCAGAGGACTTTTCCATTCCGAGTGATTCTGGGATTCTGTTTCCAAGGATGGGGCATCCACCACCCCTCCGGGCAATCCTTTTCCTCTCTGGGACACAGCAGCACAGGAACATGCCACTTTTAGCTGTGGGGAGGGATCTGTCCCCAGGCCACAAGAGGAGATGTGTCCCACTGAGGTCCTGGTGTGCCTGGGGTCATTCCTGTCCCCAGGACACAGGAGGAGATGTGTCCCACTGAGGTCCTGGTTTGCCTGGGGTCATTCCTGTCCCCAGGACACAGGAGGAGATGTGTCCCACTGAGGTCCTGGTGTGCCTGGGGTCATTCCTGTCCCCAGGCCACAGGAGGAGATGTGTCCCAGTGAGGTCCTGGTGTGTCTGGGGTCATTTCCAACCCCAGGCTACAGGAGGAGATGTGTCCCACTGAGGTCCTGGTGTGCCTGGGGTCATTCCTGTCCCCAGGCTACAGGAGGAGATGTGTCCCACTGAGGTCCTGGTGTGCCTGGGGTCATTCCTGTCCCCAGGACACAGGAGGAGATGTGTCCCACTGAGGTCCTGGTGTGTCTGGGGTCATTCCTGTCCCCAGGACACAGGAGGAGATGTTTCCCAGTGATGTCCTGGTGTGCCTGGGGTCATTCCCAACCCCTGGGCCCCTCCTGCCAGCCCCACAGGTAACAACCAGGCCCTGCCTCAGGCCGGCACTGTCCAGCATGAAGAGTGATAAATAATGGGGGATTGGCCAAATCTACTGGCTGATCCACGCCTAGATAAGTCCTCCCAGCTGCCCCAGCCACACAGGGAAGCAGTTGTGAGCTGACTTGGTGCCCCTTTTCCTCTCTCCTCATCACACGAGGAGCGGCCCCAGCCGTAGCGATGCCCTCAGAGCAGAGCATGCTCAGCACAAATATTGCTGGTTTTACTCACAAGCAGGAGTTAGAGAGGGCTTTCTCCACCCAGGTACTTTGCAGCAGAGTTGGATGCATCATTTGCTTTGATGATGAGCTGCATCAACCCATCTGGGCCCATCCAAGGAGCTCTTTATGCAGGAGACCCCCAGTCCAGGGAGGAGATCCCATACCTTGAAGGACACTAGCACAGAGCTTCTCCTGGATGTGGGGCAAGCTGGATTGCTCCATTCTTTGGAGCAGAGCCATGAGCAGTCAATGCTACCAGCTCTCCCTCTAAGGAAGATCTGGGAAAATTATTTTCTAGCTCCTTTCCATAGAAAAAGTCCTAAAAATGCAAAGATGTCAGCAGGTATGGCTGAGACCAGCCACACTTTGATTCTTCAACAGGAAGCTAAAGAGCTGAGAAGATCCTTCTCAATACATAAATGTGATGGGAAATGACTTAGTCCAGTGCTGGTAAAGCTCAGGATAACATCCAGCCTGGCACAGCTGCACAAGAGCGGTGGACGTGATCCTGAGGAACAGCATATTCATTTATTTATTAAGTCTCATGCCAAAAATACTGGAGCACTATTTGCTTGTAGAAATATTTAGTTCAGTCTGGGACTGCCCTTCCTGAAGCTGGTGTGGGATTATTTACCTAGGCAGAAAATTGCAGGGTGTACTCAGGTAGGAATAACGTGGCCAGATCTGGGATCTGCTCCTGTCACTGGCAAAACAACTGGCCTGGCAGAGCAGCCCGTGGGGAGGGTGATTAAAGGGTCCTTTTCCCTCCTGCCCCAGAGGGTGAAATGTGAAAGCATCTCCTTGAGGAGCCCCTGAGCAGGGTGAGCAGCTGAAGAGGACACATTTGCCCCAGGCATGCAAGGGCCCAGTGTCCTGTGGCATCCCCCCGTTCTCCTCAGCCCATGGTGGGATGGGTGGGATTGGGGGGAAAACACTGATTTCAGGCAAAGGCAAGAGCTGTTAGTAGATCAATGCTAGGTAGGGAAAGGTTGTCCTACTCACAGCTCTAACAGGAGTGTGTGAGAGCCACAGACATCTCTGCCTTCTGGAGACCCACCTTAGGTAGCGGAGAGCCCACCTGGAAGACCTAAACAGAGGCTGTTGAGTAAATCTGTCTTGCAGCCCCTCAAAAACACACAGGGACAGGACAAACCTTGCTAAATACTTTCACTCCCTGAAGAAATCTTCATCAAATTCTATTAGGAAATTGTCTCAAGCAGTTTTCCCCAAGATGAGGGAGGCAGCTCCCACCCCAAAAGTCCTCTGGTTCAGCCAAACACCGTGTGGGTGTCTCCCTCCTTTACCCCAAATCCATTTCTGACCTGATGCCCAGAGGTTGTCATTCTGTAATTTGCCCCTCTCCCCCCTCCCCATCATTACTCCTGCACTTTCCCTGCCAGCTGCTGCTGCTGCAGTACCAAAAGTGTGTCAGAACCACATTTTTCTCCTGCACTGGGCTGGGCAGGTCAGGAGGGAGCAGAACATGGACAGGCACCCCCAGGCATCCCCGTGCTGGGTGCCCAAGGGGAAGAGGGTCTGGTGACAGACTGCACAATTTTGGATGGGGCTGCAGCAGTCCCCTGTACCCAGTAACATCTTGTTCCTACAGATAAAACAGGGGTCTCATCACCTTTGGTTCTGGGATGTCTCATGTACACCAGGACAGTAATATAAGCCAGAAATACTTCCCAGACCTGGCAATCTCACAGCTGATAATGAGAAACATTTTCTTTAACAGAAGACTTCCAGGCATAGAAACACTGAGAATAAATCTTATCAATACTAAGAATGAAGACAAATTATTCCAAACCCAGGATGAGGATTCCATAAATCTGTGAATTGCTCCCGGTGGTGGGAGGAGAGAGCCAACAAGCATCTTGTCAGGAGACCATGCAGAGGTGGGCACCACTGCAGGGAAACCCTGGATAAGCTCTTGGGGCTGACGTGCCCTTCTGTTTGATCCCAGTGCTGAGCAGTGATGGGCTCCCAGGGTCACCATCCTGGCCAGGCAGCACTGCAGGGTACCAGGGAGCAGGGGGTGGAACCTGCTTCAAAGCAACCCGGGGTAAACACTGCAGCTAAAAATCCTGTGGGCCTATCACTGCAGCTGCCAAAGCTTCTGTCTGTGTCCCAGATAGGAATTTGGAGATAAGAGAGTATGCAGAGCCCACGGAGCATTAGGATGGAGCATTAGGATTGTGTTTCACCCAGCGTGGCAGTGACTCACGCTGCCAGCATGGGTAAGTAATGCCCCCCCTCCATCCTTCTGCTCTTGCTCCATCTGCACTAAGATTGGTGCAGAACTATAGAAACTGTATTAATAAAGGTCTTTTATGTGGGTTTAATCATCTTCCAGGATCTGCCAGACCACAAACTTGAAACTCTTTATGAATGTGACTCACTCCCAGAGCACACGTTCATTGGTCGACAGACTCTCCTGATTTTGCCCTGTGAAATTCTTTTTCCTATTGGAAGAGAGGGCCTGAGGTGTTACCTATGCTGCAATGGAGTTCACTGACTCACAGTAACCCCAGATACTTGTATTACATTATTTGATACTCATTCATTCATCTCAGAGCAGTCTCACAATAAACACTGACCCCCCCCCCCCTTCAGCAGAAATTACCATGTGTGCAGATACACTTCCTAATTTTGCAACACATTTTACAGAGTAAGGCTATCTGCAAGACTGAAACAAACGGAAAAAGAAAAAGTTATTTTTCTCCTCAAATATATTAAACATCCAGATTTGTCACGGTGCACCTAAAGAAAAGGATTTGTATGAAGAACCTCAATGTGTTTTGAATCAGTATCAGATCCCACTTAGGAGCTGGTGTCTGACCTACAGAGAAATGCAGTACAGCCAGAGATGAATGAATTTTAGTGACATTTTTAGAGTCAAATATGAGCTTGGCAAGTGATTAATAAAGAAGAAAGTTGATAAATATGGACGCAGAGTTCAGCACTGGCAATTTAAGCTGAGCTGGGGTTGCTGCAATATTAAAGCCATTGAATGTCTGTATTGTACAGAGATCTCTCCAGTTCCTGTTCCCCCGAGCTGCAGAGGGATGGGGGATCCCCGGTCAGGCTCACAGGCTCTGTGCTGCACACATAATCCACGGAGCCAATTAGAGGCTCATGCACATCATCACAAATCTCTGTTAGTGCAGAAAAACGGAAAGGAGAGATTTCCTGCTTACAAAGAGCCAGGAAATGTCCAGCTTGGCAGAGGTGTGAAACTCAAACCCTCAACACAGGTGATGGGCTCAGCTGCTAAAGAGGAAGCTATTCACAGGGGGGGCATTGCAGAGACCTATGGATTTGACCCTCTTTACAAGCATCTGTTTGTCAAGTTCACCAATTCACACGAGCCCGGGGGCACCTCCTTTGCGTGTGTTTATTTGTACATCTGCACTCACAGCACTGTACAGACCATCTCCCACCCAGGGCTGCCCCTCAGGCAACCTCCCAGGCTGCCCTTCCAGTGCAACAAAAAATCAGCCCCCAAATCCGGACCTGCTCACTGCCCTTACACATTTACACCAGTCAAAGTGCCTCGTTGGAAAAACTCAGAGCAAAGCAGGCAGGCAAGAGGCAAATGCATTCCTAAATATCTTCTCCAAGGCGCTGGATCCTCTGCAGAGCAGGACATAATAAAAAGCCAGTATCACCACAGCTTGTCCTCCCCACACTGAGCACTGGCTCACACACTGAAGAAAATATCTTGGATGTCTGTCTGGAACACAGCCACTTGCTGACAGCCTACCATAACATTATATACAGGGCTATCTTACCTTCCAATTACACGTCCCCAGGGTGTTCCCTAAATGTGACTATGCTGATTATATTCAGCAACTCTCCTTCTATTGAAAGGCACTTACTTCCCCTCTCCCTCCCAATTTATTCCAGACACACTAGAAGGCTGAATAAAAAACACTGAACTCTGTTGCCCATTTTAATTTCAAATACAATTTAAATTTTAAATTTTAATTTCCAAACACGGTTTTTGCTTTACATATTTCTCAAATGCCTTCAGTATCCTGGTGTATCCTGCTGATTACTCCAGTCACCAGTACATTTTTTTTCCCAGAGCAAACGTCTCTATGGAGTATTTCCCTCCATTTGGCACAAGGAAATTGGTACCAGAGGTGAGAGAAGAGAGTGCTGAGGATGGATGAATAGATGGATGGAGGTCCCTTCTGCATCCATCTCGGATGCAATAGCACAGAGTTCCTATCACACAGGAAAGGTCTCTCATGTCACCACTTCTTCTGTGTTTGCACAGCACATTTGGCTCCCCCGTGAGCCGTGACCACGTCAGCATTGGCAAACTCCACTCCAGTGTTGACATCTTTTGCAAACACCCTCTTCATTCAACAAACAGCACCAAAAGGCACATTAAAATATCTGAGGCGTCAGCAGAGCAAAATAATACGCACATGGATATTTTACCAACATACTCATGGACTGCAGAAAATCCTTATTTACCACAGATTAGCAGACCTCCTCTGTCAAAAGGCTAAAAAAAAAGTGCAGCAGCCTGAAATAGAAACAAACACACTTGTTTGGTCACTGAGGTCAGTGCTGCTCTCTTGTGAGGAGCTTTGTCATCCAGCTCTCAGGAACTGTGCTGCTGTCATTGCAGCCATCCCTGCGTGCCCAGGGCTGTGCTGCTGTCATTGCAGCCATCCCTGTGGGCCCAGGGCTGTGCTGCTGTGGTTGCAGCCATCCCTGTGTGCCCAGCACTGGGAGATGCAGGGACACATCCCTGTGTGCCCAGAGCTGGGAGATGCAGGGACAAATCCCTGTGCCTCACCCATCACACTCCCAGAGCCTGGGTCCCCAGCCATCCTCCCCTGCTCCTGGCCAGCCTGAGATGCTGCCAGGCAGCCCTGGAACCTCTCTGCCTGCCTTCCTAGGAGCTGATACAAGAAGCAAAGAGGTGAAAAGCCAACCTGACAAAGGGAGCAGGCTCCAGCTGCCGTGAAAGCCTCAAAAAACCCCAACTCCAGTCAGTGACTGCCAGTGCCAACATCTGGGTTCACTGAACCCAAGTTGTGGCTTTGATTTCCTGCGATTCACCTGTGAGATAAAGTGCTCAGTCAGCTCCATCAGACATAGGGTAGAAGAAGAGACCACTATACTCCCTTCAGAAAACCTGGCACACACAGATATCTTGACTGAGGTCAGGCTTCCCAGTGCTCCAGGCTGCCTGCCCCATAAGGCCGGGGGGCTCCCCAGGACACTGTGCACAGCAGGCTTTCCTAGAAGCCTGCTCCAGTAATTTTGTTGTCAGAGCAGTTCTTTTTAAAGGTGTTTGTAGAAGGCAGAGAGGGATAATCGTGGCTGAGCAGGAAAGCACAGGCAGGATGAAATCCAGGGCGAGTGCGCTGAGCTGCGACGCGGTGCTGTGGGGCTGCTCCTGTGAACTGCAGGGAGATGGTTACGGATGTGCTGCAATTCAGCCACTGGGGTTTGCCTTCTTTTCTTTCTCTTTTCCTTTTTCTTCTTTTCCATAAAGAGCTAATATCTTGGGAAGCCTTCCAAGGCAGCTCAAAAGAGAGGTGGACATGCCAAAACATGATGCGCGCTGGACACCGCTCCTCGCTGCAGGCTGCCAACCAGCTTCTCCAGCCAGCTGCTTTAGGAGTTGACAAGATTTTCCATAGTCCAGGATCAAATTTAGAAGCAGTGATCCAGCTAGCAGCAAGCAGCACAGATGGTTTCTTTGTCAGGAGAGCAGCAGGTAGAGATCTTCCAGCTCAGGGGACTGATCTGCCTGGCCTCAGGTCTCCCTGTTGACTCAGAGCAGGAAAAACCTCAGCAAGCTTTGGTGGGATTCAGGCTGGAAGACCCAAACCCACCCCAGGCAGGAGATGCCAGATAGGTCCTTTTCCCCTCCTTTAGCCTCCCCCACCACCTGCACTCTGTGATCCATATGTTTATTTGCTCTGCAAGGCGGAGCCAATTCCTGGCACTCTTTGGAAAGCCACCACCTGTTCCAAGAGACCTTGGTGACTGCCCTTTTGCAGTCATTATGTTTGCAATAAAATTCAAGCAAGCCCATAAAACCAGGGGGAAAAATCAGATCAAGTGTGGGTCCAGCCCCGGAAGAAAAAAGAATTTCTGGATTTAGCTCAGGGGTGCTCAGATCTCAGCCTGGGCTTTCTGCCAGGCACCAAAAGCTCCCCGCAAACCCAGTCTGGAGACAGAGCTGTGCCATGGCAAATGGGCTGGGAATATCTCTGAAGGGGCTCCACAAATCCCCATGCACTGAGAGCCCTGCCAGGAGACAGCACTGGGCAGCTACTGGAAGGGGGAACTGAAATGTTAAAGTTCAGGTCCTAACACCAAAATCTCACCTCCAGCACCAGAGCTTTGTGCTGGGTCACTCCCACACAGTGGGACAACTGCTCTGGCTCTCCCAGTGCCTGGGCTGCTCTCTGGGGCTGACAAAGGCAGAAAACCTGTCTCCACCTCCAGCACTGAGCTGTTTCCTCACCTCCAGCGAGGACCAAACCCGTGTGCCTCAGTTTCCCCACCTGCTACAGGGGCCCAGCAGCACCTTGAAGTCTCTCACAGTGCAACTCATACCACATGCAAGACCTAAGTACCATTGCACTGCAATTATAATAATTTCCCATACTAAGCGTGGCTTTTCCTTCTCCACTGAGAGCTTTCCCTGCTGGCTTGCAGGAGGCAGAGCAAGAGGAGCCCTGCTCACACCACTGCTGCTCCAGGCCACGTCACTGGGCTCACACCACCCTCCTGCACCATATTTCTTTCGGGAATGCAACACAAAGAGCGTGGGAAGCACGGAGGGACCGGGCCCTTGATGTGCAGCCCTCAGACAAATCCCGTGGATTTGCTCCTTCTCCCTTGCCTCTGCCTCTTTGTAGCCGTGACCTCTCCCTGGCGAGGCCAACCTTCTCCATGGCATTTCGGGGCTGACCAGGGCACTGAATAGGGAATTAGCCAGAACACAGCCTCCTTTGTTGCAATACTTCTTCTAATATATGTAAATGGGGCAGGTTGCTGTTCCAGCCCCAGCACCCACCCGCAGGTAGGGGCCTTCCCCCCGTGGCAGAAGCCAGAGCGGGGCCCAGCCCACGTTCCTGGGTGAAACACAAGCTGCATTCCTCCTTCCTGCCCTCCCAGCAGAGAAACATGAACGGCCCAGATAAAGCCACCCAACATTTGATATTTCACAGGGCAAGAATGCACTTCATCCTCTTTAGGACAGGGTTTTCGTGCCATGTCCTCCTGCTGACAGATCACTTCCACTCAGCTGGCTTGGGGGTCTGGAGCAGGACACAGCGCCCTACGGTGGCAGTGCCTTCAGACCCAGATGATCCTGCTCCTTTCTTGAGGTTCTTTTGTCCTTCACCTCTGCTGTGGGGTCACCCATTGTCCTGCCTGGTGATGGGTTGGCAGTTTTCACAGGAAGGTGACTCATCATTCTCTCATCACCCTCTCAGCTTTGGGGCACTCAGCTGGTGTTTGGATACCTCCTGATGCCTCCTCCCAGACACAGACTGCTACTATCAGGTTCAGGCTGGAGCTCCATGGGCCCAGGAGCAGGGAATTCAGTCATGGAACTGCCACTTGAAGCCCAGGACTTGTCCCATGTTTTGGTCCACGTAGTCCATAAACAGGAAAAAAAATCAAGGTTTGGCTGAGGGACACACAAATATTTCAAGCACATCTGAGGGGAGCTCCAAGACAGACCCCAGACCTTCCTGCAGAGGTGTTTTAGTGACTAAGAGTGAATCCTGTGGCAGAGTGCAGCTGAGGGGAGCCACCAGAGGAAAGGGAAGGTGGGATTTTGCTCTACACATCCCCATTTCAATGCATGACTCTGTAGTTTCGCTTTTGGTAGCAAACACCAGAGCTACAGGCAACAAAGGCAGCAAAGAGAAGAAAAAAGGAAGAGGAGGAGACAGAGGGGGAGTGGGATCAGAGATTAAAGGGCACCCCAAACCTCATACAAAACATTTTGCTTTTGATCTTGTCCTTGATCACAAAGGTCCATCCCACTTTTGCACAGTCAGAGGTCATATTATGGCTTGTTTTCTCAACAAAAAGAAATACAACACCAGAAACTTGCAGAAATTGGCTCTCACGCACAGACCTGAGCAAGGGTCACATTTCCAAAGTGTGTGTCCTGTCTGAGCAGAGGACATGAGAGAGCCTGGAAGGTCTGGGGATGGCTGCAGCTCTGCTTTCTGTGTGAATGCAGATGAGCAGTTTAGAATCCAGCTCCTTCCACCCTGCCCCAGGCTGGCGAGGTTTTAAGCAAATTGGACAAAGAAGGAGAGATCTCAAGAAACCAGTTTTTCTACAAGGCTTCTGGAAGTTTATGTTGGGAAGAATAGAGTGAGGGAAAAAAAAAAAAAGACCCTGTAAGTGTATCCATTCAGAGTAAGAATCAATCTGTGGGTTCATTTCCTACTAAATATTGGAGAAACACATCAGAGACCTCTTAAAAGGCATTGGCATCAGAGAGCTTTTAATCAAAGCTCCTATTTCCTTCAACACCAAAATCAATCAACATCAAGACACCAACTCATGGTAAATCAGGCGTCCTAGCTGCAATGCTCACAGGGTTTTCCCTTTCCTCTCTCTTGGACAAGGTACAAGAAATAAAAAGCTTGTTTCCAAACTGTACAAATTTGAAGTGAGCAGCTGTTCACCAGGGAAAGACCCAGAGCTAATTACCAAGCTCATCTAACAACCTCCTTGGGAGGCTTGTAGGTGGTTCAGGTTGGAGTGGGCACTGGGGGAGCTCTGCAGGCTGAGCCCCTGCTCCAGGCAAGGTCAGCTGTGAATTCACACCAGCACTCAGGGCTTGGCTCAGCTGAGTCACAGAAGCCTCCAAGGATGGAGACTGCAGCCTCTCTGGGCAGAGCTTCCCTGCAGATCCCTAATCTGGGATGTGAGGGGCAAGGAGGTACTGGTTGGTGGCAAGGGAATCACAGGAATGTCACAAAGAGCACAGCTGACCTCCCTCTCGGGGTTCCTGTCTTATCAACACCTATTGACACCAGGAGGAAAACGGTTTTGGCAAGTTTTGGCAAAATCCAAAGTAAAACCCACAGTGACTACAAACACCTCTGCAAAATGAAGTTCTCCAGGGAAAGCACAAAGCACAGCCTTTCCCCCTGCAGCTGCATTAGGAAAAATCCACCCATTGCCTGCCCACGGTGATCTCAAGCCCTATATTTAAACTAGGAAATCAGCTGTCATTGGGAAAGTAACCTGGGTATTTTCAGCCACCGAAGAGGAGGATTCCTGGCATAGCCTGGGGCTGCTCCATGGCAATCACAGAGCTCAGTTGCCTTTTGTGGGAATAAACCTCGGGACTGGCCCGGGAAGGAGGAGGGGAGCAGGGCAGGTTCAGCTGGTGTGAGGTGTGATGGGTGCAGGTCGCAGCCCACTCCACATCCCGTGACACAACCAAGCCCTGGGAAGTCTTGGGCAAAGCCCAATGTACCTAAAGAGTGGTTATTAGGCCCAGAAAGAGTCGGTCTCTGACTACTGCCAGTGAGCAGCTGGGTGAGTCCATAAATGCAGGTGTGTGAGGTTACAGCCCAACACAGATGGGGGCTGGTCTCAGCTAGCCCAGCTCAGGTGTTTCTACATAACATTTCCTGCCTTACAGATGTATTTACATTCCCATCCCCTACTTTCCTGCATGACCAGAGCTCATTTCCAGCGACTTGATGCACACCTTATGCAGTAGGGCACAGAGAGCAGGAATGGAGCAGTCTAGGTCCCGACCCAATGCAGAAAAGGCTGTGCCACACTGTTACTGCATCCCTGGCTGTCCCAAAGCACTTTCTGAAACCAGCAGCGAGGTTCAGCTCGGCCCAACACGGCACCAACCCCAGGTGCTAAAATTGTGATAGGATCAGAAAATTAAAGTGGTTTGTTACAAGCAGCAGCTTCTTCCTGCAAAGGTACAAGTGCAGCACATCACTGTACTGGTGGGAAAGAACCAGTGCTGATCTTCACTCCTGTTTTATTCATGGCCTCATTTCCCTCAGGCAGAGGCAGTGATGAAGACCCATCCATGGGATTATTCTTGCTAATGAGTGAACAGGAAAGAGCCCAGAATTGCTCTTAGTTTCGAGACTGAGGGATTGATGCTCAAAATACCTATTTACCTGGGATCTGAGTTCCTGGCAGCTGGGACATCCTCCTCAGGCTAAGCTTTTGTGCCAGCCCCTGAGCTGCCACTGTCAGAGCACAGGCACACCGTGGGGAGACCAGAGTGGGGTAACAAGCACAGCACAGCTGCCTGCCTTTGCATCACCTCACCCTGGCTGTAACTCCCCACTCCTCTCCTGCTCACAAAAGTGTGCCTCTGTTGACAGCTCCCTCAGCACAAGGCATCTGAAGCTGCTCAGCATTTTCCACCTGCTCGAGGCTGTGCTGCAAGACCCTTTTCCTACCAGGTTAGGGAAGTACCTGTGGTGCTTCCAGTTGCTGATCCAGGTGTCCTTCTCATGTACCTTGGCAATACACAACTGAATGGCCACCAATCCCACCTTTGTGTCCAGCATCTCCTGGCTCCTCTCTCCCTCATTCCCTGGGCTGGTGGAGACTCTCTCTCTGTGGAATAAGAATTGAGATGCTCCAGGGAAGGAGGCTCAATACTGAAATCACAGCATCACAGAATCCTAGAAGAATTTGGGTTGGAAGGAACTTCAGTGATGATCCAAGTCCATGGGCAGGGACCCCTTCCACTGTCCCAGGCTGCTCCAAGCCCCATCCAGCCTGGCCTTGGGCACTGCCAGGGATCCAGGGGCAGCCACAGCTGCTCTGGGCACCCTGGGCCAGGGCCTGCCCACCCTCCCAGCCAGCAATTCCTAATTGCCAAGAGCCCAAAATCTGTGCCTGCCCTCTGGCAGTGGGAGCCATTGCCTGGGTGCTGTCCCTGCAGGCCTTGTCCCCAGTCCCTGGGCAGCTCTGCTGGAGCCCCTGGAGGCCCTGGCAGGGGCTCTGAGGTGTCCCTGGAGCTTCTCTTGTGCAGCTCAACAGCCCCAGCTCTCCCAGATTTTAAAATGCGGACTCCTCTCCTCCACTTTCCCTCTGTTTGAGACATTTTCCTTCCCTCCCATTTCCCCATCACTGCCTCTGTCACCTCCAAGAGCTCCTACTCCACAATGCCATGAGCCCATTTCTTTGGCTTCTTGCTCCTAGGTGTAACCCAACCATCTGTGACTGCTGGTAGCCAGAGCTCAGTTTTCCTTTATCCTCCCTCCCAGTGTAAAATCTGATTTCTTGGTGATGCCCCAGACATTATCATGGTGCCCCCAAGCCCCACTCACAGCCTCCCAATGTCCCACTTCCCCCCAGCCCTACACCCCTCACTCCTGGAGGCAGAGGAAGCCAAACTGCACAGACAAGCCCTGGCTTGGCAGCAATGCCAAGAAACTTGGAGATTTCCTGCTGGAGCACCTATGGAAAATGAATAGCTTATTTTTTCCTCTGTGTGTTCCCATTTATTCACACTGAACACTCCCCAGTGTTTCCTGTCTCGGCAGAAGCTGTGTTTGCTGTACCCAAAACCCTCTCAAAAAAGCCACTAGACAGTCATATCCCATCAGGATAGCTGCCCCTGGATGTTTTATGGGATCATGGCATCAAACAGGGTATATTTGTAACTGTTTTCACCATAAATAGTCCTCCCCACTCTCCAAAAAGGGTTTTCAAGGACAATATTTTTTTAAAATAATTTTAAAAATTATTTAGATTATTGCAGAATTTCTTGAAGACCACTTATTTTGCTATCAACAGAAACAATCAGATCCCAGAGACTATTGAGAAAACCTTGCCCTGAGTAAATGAATCCCAGAACACTGAAGAAGTCACGTCCACCTGTTATCAGAAGCCACACACCTTTGTAAGCACTTGGGTATATATCATTTAACTCCCCCCCCAAACCACCTATTATCAAATGCAGCATATATCAGAGCTACCAAATGCTTTTAAAAAGATCTTTTTACTTATTTAAGAACTTAAAGATATTTTTGGGGAAGGTCTAATCCATTTTGGAAAGTCTGCTCCACATTTTTAAACCTGCTGATAAAGTCACTGCTGTTGCTGCAAAGGATCTGTCAGTTCCCTGAAGAGATGCAGAAAGTATTTTTATACTAAAAAAGCTGTGGATGCAGCATCAGGTCCATACTTAACAGATATGAAATGTTCTCATTTTTAAAGACTAGAGCTGGATAATTTTGGCAGCCTCTTTGTATTGCATCTTAATTATTTTTTTCTTCCAACTAAACAGAAATATTTTCTCTCGATTTCTTGAAACAAGGACAGTTCATGCATCATTTGGCAGCCCTCTGCAAGCAGTTTGTACTTGAATTTCCAGAAACAGTGTGTTATTTACACTGCCAATTGCAACACTTTTTTGTGTAAAAGCTCCCTTAGATTTCACCAATCTTTGCCTTTTTTTTTTTTTTTTTTTTTGAATAAACAGACCCTGAAGGCAAGAAGAACACTGCAGGGAAGGAAAATAGCTCCAATACTGCTGGAGCTGGAGGCCAAATACAAATTCCACACTCTCTGCCGGCTCAGGTTGATAAATTTGCTGGGATTTCAAGGCGCAGCCCCAGAATTTCATGTTCCCTGGGAGAGCGTTGATGCACAAGATATATCTGTCCCTTAATATGCTACTTTTCCAGGGGAATGTGTTGATTAGCCCCGAGCTGGACAAAAATGCACTTCTCATTGCTGCCCTGTGGAAGTCCTTCAGGGCTCTCCAAGGCTGGGAAGAAGGACTGGTGAAGGCTGAGGAACAGAAGGGGAGGTGGATCCTGCTGGGGATCATTGCCTCATCCTGCTGGGGATGCCGCTCAGATGCAAATTCAGCCCTTTTCTATTTTTTTTTTTTTTAACACGCAGATTTGTTGTTTAAACAACACCAAACCACAGATCCCAAAGTGCCACCTGCTCCCACTCACACAGAGCGACCCCAGTGTCTGTCACTGCTCTCATTCCATCCTCAGCATCCATCCCCTTCCAGCTGCTTTCCAATGGGAGCCACAGTTTTAGGAAACACTGGAGTCTGCAAACATCCATGATTATTTCTCTTTAGGCAAGCCAGATGTTATTAAATGGGGAACACCACATGAGCTGATATTTCATGTTCATGGGTTTTTAGAAACAAAACAAGAGCTTGCAGTAAATCAACTCCATTGGAATAATATGTATGGGAAAAAAAAGGAAAAAATTAAATCCTGGAGTGTATAGTTGTAGAAATAAGACACAATACCAGAAAAAAAAGGTCCAGAAAGCTCATTTTTAACTTGAGAAGTTCATGCTTTCAAAAGGCACAGCTCGTCCCACACTCCCACCCCTGCAGAGGAGAGAGGAGAAGCTGAAGGCATTTAGCAGACATTTGCATCTATATTCTGCAAGTAGCAGATGCAAAGGAAGAGATTCATTTCCCCTAACATAAGCCATCTAAAAATTAAATGCTGATAGTCATCTTGGATTCTTTTTAAACCCAGATTAAAATAGCTGCTATGTGCAGGTCTGCCCTGCTCTCTCCCCAGAGATTACAGAAAGCACTCAAGTGCCAAAATTAAATAGGGGGCTGAAATTAAACCAGAGGTATCCCACCCTCAGCACAGCTCCTGAATGCAATGCCTTGTATCCAAAGCACACTGGAATCCCTGGAAAAATCACGGCTGTAATCCTGGAAGGGTGTTTGGCTCCTCTGCTGCTGCTCAGGGATTCGGGGAGGTCAGGTTGACCTGAGGTGCTGTGTCAGCCCCTACCCAACCTGCCAGCACCCTTCAGCACAGCACGGCAAGGTCCATCTGCCTGGGCTCAAATGGAAAGGCAGAAGTGGAGAAGGTGCTCGTGCTCCCAAACTCTCTGCTGGGATCGATTTCTTGCGATATTTTTACTGTCAGATATCCTGAGCCCTACCAGAGCAGCATCACTCTGAAGGCGTTGGAACAAGCATCTCTGGGGTGCAAAGGCAGGAACTGCAGCAAAATCCTCAAAAAGGGTCTAACAGGGTGCAGAAAAATAGAACATAAAGAATTTAAACATGCGCCCCTGAGCAGCACCCAAAGCCGCGCTGCGGCAGAGCGGGCGCTCCAGGGAGCGGGAGAGCAGCAGGAGATGCTCCCTTGGCTGCCCAAAAGGCACCACCAGGAGACTCTGAGGCATCCAAGGCAGGGGAGGGAGAAGCCCTGGAAAGGAGCCCCGATTTTTATTTTTGTTGCTGGAGTCTTGCACTGGAAGGCTTGTGATCGAGGGCTCTGCCCATTTGAACACCCAGCTTCAGGGGAGGCGGCGTGGGGAGCAGAGTGGGAGCAGACAGGGGACCAAGCTCATCTGCTTTTATTCTTTCTATTTTTTAATTTTTTTTTTTTTTAACGTGGCAGGTGCTGGTTTTCCATGCACGCTGCCAGCTCCACACACGCTTTTTTTTTTTTTTTTTTTTTTTTTTTTTTTTTTTTTTTTTTTTTTCCCCTAACACGTTCCTTTGAGAAACAAAGGTTCGACGCAAAACGCTGCCCCTGATGAAATGTGGAAAGCGCCCGGTCTGGCTGCTGGTGAGTGCAGCTATTCATCTGACTAAGCAGCATTTGACATTTGGGCTTGGTGGGTCTCAAGTTTCCCTCTAGTAAGATATGGGCTGACTCCGCCGCAGCCAATCTCGGTCGGAGGCGCGGATGGTGCCGCAGGGAGGGAGGGAGGCAGGGAGGGAGGCAGGAGCGCATCCCAGACGGAGCAGCACCCACGGGCTGTGCGAGAGCGGCGCTGCGAGCCTGACCTCAGCTGCACCGCAGCCGTGGCACCGCTGCCCGGTCCTCCCGGACCTGCTGGGGATGCTGCTCAGCCGCCAGCTCACACCTTTTCTTTTTCTTTTCTTTTTTTTTTTTTTTTTTTAACATTTCTTCATGACTTCCACTTGGTTTTTTGCTTCTCTTCCCCCGTTTACCAGAGTTTTGTGTTTCCTGTTGCCCGCGTGGTTCATCTTCTGCTGTAACCGGAGGCAAGCGGAAGCTGTTTTACAAGAGCAGCACCGAGTTTCCCAGCCCAGGTTCGAGCTTGGTGCAACACGCCCAGCAGCACAAAGGGAAATCCTTTCTGTCGGCCAGTGTTTCAGAATAAATCCAGTCAAACTGAAATCATACCAAAAGTGACAGGCTTGCAGAGCCGCTGGCTGCGCGCTGCACGGAGGCTGTGAGCTGAATCCACAACTCAGACATGTCCTCCCAGATGGAGAGAGTCCAAGCCAGACAACAATACCACAGCCCGGTCTTCTGAGAGGTGTAATCCACAAAAAATCCTACTCTGGGTGGATGTGTCACTGCCCAAGCACAGAGAGCCAGCTGGATGGAGCTGGCATCTTTGCCTTTGATGAGTAAAGCATTAAGTATGATTTGGTAGAGACACTTTGTGGTACTGGGAAGATCTGTAACATCCTTTAATCTTTACATTTCTCTTTGCCTTTTGTGCTCCTCCTCCCAACCCCAAGATTTTTGCTTTAACTACAAGCAAGGACAAAAAGAAGGGAGCTGCAGCATAAATGACATGAATACTAAAATAAGTGCCATTTATAAATAAGGGGTTTTTAAGTATTACCAATTCCTGATGCAAGTACTAAACTCCTTGTCCACAAAATTTAAAAAGGGCTTGTACAATACAGTTTTTCAATGAGTAAAAATCCCTTACCACTTTATTTTGCACCAGACTTCTCAGGACTATTACTTGCAACATTGCCACAGAGTCTCCCAGCTCCTAACAGCACCATCCCCAAAGACCCACTTGTCACCCTCATTTCCACTTCTTGAGACTTTCTATTAGTGGAAATGAAATCTGCAGAGTTGCAAAGCTCATTGCATAACTTGTTCAAAAGGAGTTAGGAACAAACACAAACACATCTCATGGATGACAATGAGCCCCTGGGAACCCTGAAGTCCCAACAGGCATCTACTCACTCCAAAAAGCTATCTAAGGACCCAACCCCAGCCTCACTGAGTGCAGGAAAAAAATTAAATCCAGACCACAAGTGCTGCGGAACACTGTAAAGCCATGGCTTATAGACTTTATTTGCCATGTACCCCCATTTGTTTGCTTCAGGAGCTGGATAGCCTCATCCCAGGATGGTTTTCTGCATGGTCCCTGGCTGCCCAAGAACTCAGGCAAAGCTCAGCCTGACTTTGAGCCATCCCTTGGTTGGAGGAGATGCTGGAGCCCTCCTGAACAGGGTCTCAGGGCATCAAGTCAGTGATCAGCCATGTGGTGGAACTGCAGGCATGCACAGGTCTCACAAGTGCAGCACGCTGTTGCAGTCCATGCAAGATGTGGCATGTTCCTCTGCTCCAAGTATACCCAAGATACTCATCTACTCTGCAAACACAGCCCGGAGAGTGCTCATGTGGACAAACAGGGGTATGAGCAGCCTTGAACACAAATATGGGTATGAACAGCCCTGCCTGAGCAGCTACACAGGAAACTCGGGGCATTTCAGGGATAAAACCGAGGTGTGACCTCTCCCAGGTCACCCCAGAGAACCTCTGCCAGCTGTGACACCAGTGCAGTGCACTCCTGCTGCCCTGCTCGGGCGAGGGCAGCATCCCCAGGGCCCTGAGCCTGGAGCAGCTCGCTCCACCCCATCCCTCCAGCCTGCAGCCCTCGGCTGAGGCAAGCACAGCAGCTGTGGGAGGAACAGAGCAGGTAGAACCAGTGCTCCCCACCTGCCAGGGAGCTTGCTGCTGAGCAAGACCAGGGGCACAGTCCAAAACAAACAGAGCAGAAACCACTTCTCCAAAGAACAGCTTGTCCATGCTGTTGAAACCTCGAGGATTACTGCAGAGCAGCCCTGTCCCAGCAGGCACCTCTGCTGGGCACACTCAAGGGCTGGAAGCACACCTGGAAAATGGAATGAAGAGGTGAAACCCAGGAGAAGGGCCTGCCTTATGCTACAGGCCGATCCTGAGTCCCACATGTTTGCTCTGGTTGTCTTTAGCAGGCACCCACGGGGAGGAGGCACTGACACAAACCCAGCTCTCAGCACTGACAGTGATGTTACTCTGCTTCTCACAAGAGGAACACAGGTTTTTCTCTCCCTGTTCCTCAGGAAGGGTGCAGGCCTCACTACTAATGGTTCCTTCTCTGTGCCACAGGAAGATGAGTAGGCTGAACCCTGCCCCACAGGGAAGCAGCAGGCTGGAAGGGGTTTCTTCCAGCACTACAACCACCATCTCTGACACCTCCCCGGAGGGCAGGAAGAACAGGGTGCTGCCCTTTAAAATCACATATAATTTTCCTTATTCTAGCACTGAGCTGCACAGCTACCACGTAACCTGAGGGCCGAGACTGAAGGAGGCCTACCACATTCAGCAGTTACATTCACACAGGTGCATAATTGTGCAATAGTAGTTGCAAAAACTTCTATCATTCAGGCATCAAGGCCTGAAATTGGAGAAGAGAGGCCTCTTTTACTTCTTCTCAGCACAAGGTGAGCTTGGAGAACACCACCAACCTGCAAAAGCCAGTGATGCCTCAGCTCACACTGCATGGCCACCAAGCTATCAGCGCTGTGCACACACCTGCACAGGCAGCTGCCTAAGTCACATAAAACATTTTTAGAAATACAGTTGAATGTTATATTCGCCGTGTAGAGTCCTTAGAAATACAGTTGAATGTTATATTCGCCGTGTAGAGTCCTTGCTTTGTTTTCCTATCTCAAACTCTCATGGCTGAAAGGGGCACAGGCAGCTCCAGTTGCAAGTTTACTAGCAGATTAACAGAAACCTTGATGAACGCCAGCATATTTCTGGTGGTTGATGTCCTAAAGGATTTTATTTATATGAAATCCATGCTTTAAACAGCTGATAGTCACTTCAAAACATGTCAAACTGACCCCTGTTCTGGCCTCAAAGGAGCTCACAAATCATAAATTTACGTAATAAATAAAACTTCCCCTGGGACAAACAACAGGCTGTGAAACGCACTCGTTCAGCAACTGCTGAGAACACTCATTTCCTAATCAGGCCCTGTGGATGCAGCACACACCAACTTAACCTTATCTCCCTTCATCTGGGACTCTGACTATGTGCTCACACAGCAGTTGTGCTCCTCCAGAAGCACCGTGGTGCTCAGGTGCCAGGTTTTTCAGAGATGAATCAAACACAGAACAGTGAAGAGCTACAGGAGCTACACAGGACCCGAAACCTGCCCGGCACAGCCCCAGCCCCAGCCCCATTCCTGGGGAATGAGGAACCTGGGCACTGAACACCTCTTCTGGCAGCCTGGAACCCTCTGTCAGATGCAGATCAGGAGCTGCTTCAGCTGTGGATGCTGCAGGTGACTGGTTGGAGTGTCAGGGGCTGAGTCACAGCACGGAGGTCCCCACCTGCAGCCCGGCAGTGGCCGGGGCCAACAGGAGAGCTCAGCTGCTCAGGAGCACTTTGGGAAAGAGCCATGTAGCCAGGCTGCTGCTGGAATAAGCTCAGGGGTTGGGGTATAACACGAGATCGGGGCCATGAACTTGAAAGTCAGGTTTTGGCTCATTATCTTCCAGATTCTGACATCCACTGCATGGTGTGCTGCAGCTTTGTACCCGGCATTTGGTACATCCCTGATACCCCATCCCTGGAAACATCCAAGGCCAGGCTGGACAGGGCTCTGACCCACCTGATCTAGTGCAAGGTGCCTCAGCTTATTGCAGGGGGTTGGATTAGGTGTCCTTCAGAAGTCCCTGCCAACCCAAACTGTTCTGTAATTCCAGGGTATATTCCAGCACAATCAGTGGTAAATAATGGCTTGATGAGGTATCTCACATGGGAGGCATCTCAGAATTTTAACATACTCCATTACATATTTTTCATAGAAAAATATTTTTTTTTAAAGTTCAGATTTTATCCATCCTAATAGCTCTGCTCCCAGATTCTATCCAGGGCTTGAGGCAAAAACAACCTACTGACTTGAGCTCAGACTTTGCCCAGGGGAGCGTGTCCAGGAGAGCATGAGGAAGTGGGATAGTGGGAGCCCAGCCTTTGGGTTCCTGTGCTGTGCTCTGCAGTTTTGCACCTCCATTCCAAATGTCTCTTGCACTTGTGCAGGACATTCCTCGGGTCCACAGATGGGAGACAGCAACCTGGGATAGTGGAAGGTGTCCCTGCCCGTGGCAGGGGGTGGAACAAGATGGGCTCCAAGCTCCCTTCCAACCCCACACATTCCCTGGTTCTATGACAGGGGACCACCTGCAGTTTCAAAAACAAATCAGAGAATCTCTGATACACAAAAATCTGGCTCCTGCTCTCTCTGAGAAGCAGGCGGAGGGATGAGAGTGAGTTCACTGCACCTTCATCAATCCCATGGAAAAGCCCATTCCAGCAGTGGCACCCCTGGCTGCTTCCAAACCTTGTGCCAAATAACTGCACCAATGCCCAAACCACACTGAGAACAAGGGAAGAGCAGGGAAGGAAAGGTGTAAAGAAAGGAAAAAGAGAACATCTATATGGTTAGAGCCCGAAGCTGCTTATCCTCCACCACACGTGCAGGGATGGGAGTCACTGACACTCCCCCTGCCCACCCAGGGGAGTCACAGTGAAATCCTCCTCTGAAGCCAAGTGATTTGGACTGGAATTACACAGGTGGTAGCAACATACCGCAAATTCCTTGGGTTTGGTTGGTTCTCAAGTCATCCTCAGGGAATCTATTTTTAGGCCTGCAACTGCATTTTTCCATGGCACTCCATGACCCTTCCTCCCACCCCAGTGCTGGGCAGAGCAGGAAAAGGCTGATGACAGAGACCAGCCCTCAAACAAACAGGACCTGAGCAAGGGGCACACCTGCTTTGCAGTACAAGAGTCATGGGCCTCCACCTGGAAGCTGTTTGAGAGAAAACAGCAGCACAGAGCCCTGCAGCACACACTTCTGCCCAGAGCACCAGCACTCAGGGTTCTCAATTCTCCAGGACAAAATGCTGCAGGTGGTGACAGAGGCAGGACACCCCTGGTGAAGGCACTCAGCACTTGAACCTCATACCTTTCTTAGAAACAGCATTAATGAATAAATACTACTGTTTGTGCAGCTGCATCCAATACCTGCCACAGTGAGTTCTTGGTTCATATCCATACTTGCCCTTTGTCTCAAGTTTAAACTACTCCAAGTCAATTTATACTCCATAACCTACTCCATACTCAGACTATTCCATATTCTACTTCCTTACAATCTCTCCTGGATCTAATTTGCAGACTGACACTTGCCCACTGTGACAAGTAGTCATTAATGTTCTACTTTTCGCTCACCACAATCCCACAATGCTTTTCTCCAGATTAGTAATGTTTTTTACCCTTCTAGCAACTGTAGATTTGCTGAATCACAGAGTCTTATGATTATTTTTAAGGTGATTTAGAAGTTTCTGGAGTCTGATGAATGTACTTTTATTAAAAAGAGCACATCTTTAGTTTGTACAGGTGAGGAAATTTAGCCTGGTGAGTGTCAGAAGACACTCCTGAAATTGAGTTATTTCATGCTCAATTCAATTAGTGCTCCAGTAAGTACAACTTCTCAATGCTCTGCCATCTCTTAAGTTCTCCCTCCCTTGTTAAATTTACGTTGTCTTCTGCTTCACACTCTAGATTTTTCAAATCCCTTTTCAAGACCTGAAAAATCTCTTTTTATAAATAACCACAGCAGAGGGGAAAAAGACTGTTGTGTAAAATACTCTCATAAGAAAAGCAGAAAGCCCAATGATTATATCATGTGTATCTTGTACTAGAGCTAAATGTTTATAAAAAGGGATTAATTTTTTTTTCCTCCCTGGCAAAGGCTAAAGTAAATACAATGCTAGAGAAAATATGTGACATGCACTCAACACTGAAGAAACATGTTTGGATACAGCACAGTGAGGAACTCGCAGAAGAATCTAACACCATAAAAATTCTGAGCTTTCAGCTTGCCGTCAGTGCTCAAATCTCTCAAAGTAAAACTTGGGTGAGTTTTCTTTGGAGATGTGGTCAGATGGTGCTTACAAGCTCCATAAACTGATTAATTAGTTGCAGGAATGAAAAACATTTCATAGGTTAGCAGAGGTTATCAGGCAGCAACACAGAAATGAGGGCACAAAGTCTTTCCCCTCCTCCTGCTTCCTGCAACCCCATAGCTCAGGTTTTGGCTCATAGATGCTTACTTGTTCTTTTATTTTTTGTTATTCGAAGTGCCCTGCTGCTAATGTGGAGGAGCTGGTGTGATGTCTGTGCTTGGGACAGACAGGAATTTGGGGTGCTGGCTCTTGGTGTCCAGGCTGGGCATCACAACCTCTCCAGACTGGCAGGTTCACTCCCAGAGCTTGCTGCCTTCAGCTTCTGTGCAACAGCTCCCTGCCTCGCTGATTTTCAGAGATTAAAGCTCTGCTTTCACAATCATTAATGCCACATTTGGGCAATGCCTGATCTCACAGAAAACACATCCAGCCCAGGCAGGGTGTGAACACACGGCCCTGCTTCTGCTGAATCAGAGCAAGAGCATGATCACCAGAGGGAAATCAATAGCTGCTCTCGTTGAGTACCTGCCAGGAGTCTGTCATGATGGCAATTTCAAATAGCTGTGGATCAGCAGCCTGGGATTACACCTGATCTGCCCTGCAATTCCTGCTCTACAGTGATGCATCACTGGCTCTACAGCTGGACTTGTTCTCAAAGAGTGCCCTCAAATAAGTCCAAAAACATTGCCTTTTGATCTTAACTCACTTCCATGAGAAATACTTATCCAGTATAAAACTAAAACCAACAACCATATGTGTAATTCAAACTTAGCTCATGCTCCAACACACCTGCTGAATTTACTTTTTCATTTAAATGTACCAAAGTCAGAAAAGACATGACAGCACTAGATTCCTTGTAGCTGCTTCCAGAAGGGGGGAAATGCATCCCTGTTACTAAACCCTTAGCTTTGAGCTCTCAGAAGGATTAATTTCCCTTCTGATCCCCCTCAGCATCCCCCTGCAGCATCCCAGTCAGACAGCACAGACTTTGGCAGGTGGAGAGGCCAGACAGAGCCCTGCCCAGCTTAACAGCATCACACCAGATGGAAAACGTCTGGATTTGCAGATGGAGGAAGAGCTTAATAGAAATACTCTCACGATGAGGTGAGACTTCCCCAAAAATGTGCACTTTAGGAGCTTCAACATGTAATTTTTTTATACACAGAATGCTACACAACATCCCATCTTCATTGCTGGAGTTTCACTAGCAGTGCAGCAGAACTGCTTATATCTAATCCAGAAAGGAATGCAACAGGTAAGTCTATCTCTGTCAGGCCTCTGTACCTTCTCCCTCTCTCTCACATACAGTTGTTTAGGATTAAGGTTTAATAGCTTTTTTCCAGGACCAAGGAACCACAGAATCTATTCTCTTCATCTCCTGCCAGACGTAGCACTCCAGTGATCTCCCCACAAACTGCAGTTGGGACCCTCTCTGTAAAACACCAAATGCTCCCCAATGCCCTTGGAGTCCAGAAGCTCTGGGGTGCAGAGCAGCACTGACATGCTGGTGTCGTGGCAGCTGCCTGTTTAAAAACCATAAAAAGAGAAACGGGGCCTGAATTTTCAAGTGTTTCCAGTTTCAAGGTTTAATCCATCAAGCACTCAGGAGAAAGGCTGTGCTACTGCAGGGAGTGCAGATGCTTTTGCGAGGCTGGGACAGCTGCAGGGTGTCTAAAACACTCCACCCAGTGGCAGAAAGCTACACCCGCCTGAAAAAGTAAATCCAGCACAGTTCTACACAGGCAATAAATCCCACACGTGCTTTCTTTCCCCACACAGTTAAAAAAAAGAAATAAATTAACATTTTCGTTATACTGCATAATAGAGACTATTCACACAAAGAATACAACTGAGCCTAAAAAGGGGAGGAAAAAAAAACGTATTCACTCAGTATATTCAAAGTATGTGATTATCCCTCTAAAATCAAACACATTTCTTATCTCCCACTTCTTCCAGGACACTCAAATTCCCGTAATCCCAACTGCTCTCAGCAGAGATGCCTTAATTTCCCAAAGGCAGAAACACAGTTCTACCATTGTTATATCCAGGAAATCAGAGAACATAGCTGGGAATTAGTACAAGGATCAGGTATTTCTGCTGTTATTCTGCAATAAATGATAGAGCTTACTAGCAAAGACAAGCTCAGACCAAATCCTCAAGGCTCAGCACTCCTATGTAATGTAGAAGATTGGCTCAGGAATCAAACATCAATGCTTCTGCTCATCTTTAATGATAACTCAGCATGAAAAAAGCCAGTATTTTGAATCCCTGCCCATGGCACTGGGGTTGGAAGTAGATGATCTTTACTGTCCCTTCCAACCCAAAACATTCTGTGATTCTGTGATTCTGAAGCACAGCAAACTGTGTTTGTGTAGGGCCTAGCACAGGACCTGGTTTTGGCCTTCTGGGACTGCCATGCTCTAGGCTCGGAAGTGAAATCAGGAACTACAGAAGAGGAATGCAGAGGGATTGTCATTGGTCTCAACCATTGAACAGTTTAATTTGCACAAAGAATATTTTTATGGGATATTGGCAATTAGGAATTGCTGGCTGGGAGGGTGGGCAGGCCCTGGCACTGGGTGCTCAGAGCAGCTGTGGCTGCCCCTGGATCCCAGGCAGTGCCCAAGGCCAGGCTGGACCAATCTCATCTGGTGGAAGGAGTCCCTGCCCATGGCAGAGGCTGGAATGGGACAGTCTCCAAGGTCCCTTCCAACTAAACCATTCCATGATTCCACGAGCACATCCCTCTGACCTGGCTGACCTCAGCTGGGTGATGTGAAAGAAGCTGCAAGTGCTAGAGCTGCACTGCCTGAAGTCCCAGTAACTTCATGGGAAAGGATTTTTCACTGCCTCACTTTTGTGTGACAAAGCCTCTCAGCCTCTTCAGTTCTCACAGAAAATGAACAGGATAAAAATGGAACAATATGGGAATAAGCAGTTGGCTCACATTGAAAAGAAAGGTTACTGGCAGGAGGATGTACATCATCTGTGCTGATAACACATTTGTCAAGGTATCTGGAAGCTGTTTATGCATAAAACGTTCTCTGGAAAATAAGGTGGACATCATGATGCGTTTTGCAGAAATTACGCCATAATTCAGGATGACCAAATGCAGCTCTCATGGCTAGAATTACACATGAATCTCAAAAATGTGAGTGATAAAAAGGGGAAATGAAACCTTGTGTGCTAAATAAAGCACATGAAGGGGATTTACTGTAAACATACAATGATGAGCTCAGAAAGAACTGCTATTGCACAAGGAAAAGATCCTGGAAAAACTTATCCAGTTCTCTGAAAACGAGAATTCAGTGATCATCCACAGCCAAGAATTGCCCATAAATTCCTCCATGAGGACAAGGAGAGGAGCAGCACCCATCCATGATCTCTGTGACCAGTGACCAGACCTGAGGGAATGACATGAAGCTCTGTAAGGGCAGGTTTAGGTTGGGTATCAGGGAAAGGCTCTTCCCCAGAGGGTGCTGGCACTGCCCAGGCTCCCCAGGGAATGGGCACGGCCCCGAGGCTGCCAGAGCTCCAGGAGCCTTTGGGCAGCCCTGCCAGGGATGCTCAGGGTGGGATTGCTGGGGGTCTGTGCAGGGCAGGAGCTGGGCTGGGGGATCCTTGGGGGTCCCCTCCAGCTCAGATTATTCCATGCTTCTACAATTCTAAGAAGAAACAGGGAATTAGTTATTGGTTATTACAGAAAGCACTATTGGTTATTAAATAAAAATCCTCCTGCAAAAGATGTGGCAAAATCCATGTGGCAAATGTTTTCTGAGCAGTGAAATCCCAGTAATCCCAATCTAATCTACCACGATAAGAGTAGAAAGAGGAAAACAGATACAGTATTAGATAAATATCTGGTTTGCTGCCCTATGGCAGCTTGGTTGGTTGGATATTTTTTTAATCCATATAAACAGTGCTAAATATCTACAGTTTTTAAAGTCACTGCACCCATGAAAACCCCTGGGAAGGTGATCAGCATACTTCAATTGTTATCCACCAGCTGTAGTAACACTTGCCTTGACCTGAATTTCCTGCTAGGCTAGGCAGACAGGTTTGAGTGGTTTTCACAATCCTCCCATGCCAGCAGAGTGGCAAGAAGCGGTTGTAGGTAAGGAATATTTGACAGAGGATGAGAAGGAGTAAAGGCTGAAGTCTCTGCTGCTGTTCCAGTGCTATGGAGAGGTGTGTGCTGTCTCTGGCAGGGCTCTCTGCAGTGAATACCACGTGCACATCAGAGCAAGCTGCAAGCTGCTCACAGCAGCCTGGAGGACTCCAGTGAGCACAAAGACTTCACTTCACCCCAATGTGATGCTGGCTCTGTCAAATGATTCGTAACTCCAACTCCACTGCCTCTGAGGCAGCTTCCTCAGAGCTGCACCTCCCACACTGGCCAAGAACAGCCCCACACCAACAGACCCAAGAAATATGGGTGGTACTAGCAGAGGAATTTTAAGAAAGAGATCCTGAGTGTGTGCAGTGAACGTGCCCCTTCTCAGGGGGCTGGCAAATTTGCTGGAGTTCTCCAGAAACTACCTAATAAACACCAGTCATTCCTCAACCAGAAGAAACACTCTCTCCAAAACCCAACACTGATTTCCCAAAACTAACAATTCTCACACTGATTTACTTTTAAAATAAACTAACAAACAGAACACCAAGCCTTTTTCCTTTGTGTGTTATATTTATTATTCTTTTGGGAGGCACAATGAAAATTTCAGCTTCTGTTCTTTTCCCTTGCAGAACAGCAGGGTACAGGTTAATTGCCATCAATCTACAATCAATATATTCTTCAGAAAATCTCTGATTGCATTTTCACATTTCCTGATAATAGAAGAGGCACATGTACCAGACAGTGTCAGTAGCTGAAATAAGTTTAAGCAATACTTGCTTAAAAAGCTGCACTGACTGCTATTTTAAGGCAGGTTGGGTGAAAGTTTGACAGGCAATTTCCTCAGGAAATGAAAATAATTTTGCCTACAGAAAAACATTGATTGAAAAGAGGCTTTCAGAAAATACTTCATCAGTGTGAAATTATATCGATGCTGCACTTCCTTTAGTTAGAAAGACATCAATGAATCTCTTTTGTTCAGAATTCTGACTTCTCAGTCGTTCCTTTACCTTGCAAGCAAGGCAGGCAGCGATGCTCTGCTGTCAGAGGAGGCAGGTTTCTCGGGGGATCAGCAGCTCATGCCAGGCTGCAGTGCCCAGGAGGCCTCAGGCTGTGTTCTCAATGAGCACAGCAATGCCCTGCCCTCCGCCGATGCACGCTGACCCAACCGCGTACTTCCCACCGCGGCGCCTGCTCAGAAACAAAAACAGGGGGGATCGGTTACTGCAGGTTACTGCAGCTGGTTTCCTCTCATAAAATCAGCAGCTCCTGTCCTGATTTTATGAGAGGAAACCAGCTGCCAACTGGGTGTCATTGAGAATGACGTTTTAGAATGTCTATGCTGTTATTTTTCTAGTAAAATACCATGAAGTCTCAAAGTGCTGTTGAAGTATTTCTCAACAATGACTTTAGACATCATCTGGTTCCAGCCCCTGTCACAGGCACAAACATCTTCCACTAGACCCCACCTGAAAATTTCTGGAGTAGTTTTTAAACTACCTGCTGAGGTAGTTTTTAAATGCTAGGTTTCCTACAACCACACTCCAAGAAACAGATTTCTGCAAGGTGCAAATGATCTGAAGTTTCATGGCTGAGCACTAAGACAGTGTTGCAAGTACAAGCAAAGAGACACAGTGATCTCCACCCTGAGGGGGGAATTAAAATGCTGCTAAGCATATTAAGCAAGCCAAAAGAGCCAGAATTTCTGAAAATGGGCTAAAGGAGAGAGAAGGTGAAAACAAAGTCTTTTAAAGCATCCCTTTCAAGTAGCTAAAGGACCGGAGAGGGACTTCACACAAGGGCGTGGAAGGAAAGAGCAAGGGGGAATGGCTTCCACAGCCAGAGGACAGGGACAGATGGGATATTGGGAAGGAATTCCTGGCTGTAAGGATGATGAGGCCCTGGCACAGGGTGCCCAGAGCAGCTGTGGCTGTTCCATCCCCAGTAGTGTTCAAGGCCAGGCCAGATGGGGCTTGGAGCCACCTGGGATAGTGGAAGCTGTCCCTAGGACTCCATCATTCTATGAAATGCCCCATGTTAAAAAGAGAACAGACTCTGCTCAAAGGCCATTTCAAAAAAAAGGAAACCTTCCCACAGGCTCCTGTGGGCTTGGATCAGATCTGGGTGAACTAACGAATGCTGTCATGACAATAGGATGGGATGTGAGGCAAGAGCAGGACCTGCCCTGCAGCACAGAGGTGGCAAACTCTTACAGAAAGTGGCCCATTCCAGCCAGGAGAGTTTTAGGCTGGCTGACCAGAAGAGTTCAGTCACATGGCATCCATGCCCAAAATGTCAGCAGGCATAAATCCACCCGCCAGCAGTGCACCCACGCTGAGCAGCTGCTGTGTTCCTACCTTAACTCATGCACCAGGTGAGCTGTGATCCGTGAGCCCGAGGCCCCCAGGGGGTGGCCAATGGCAATGGCACCTCCGTTGACGTTGGTTTTCTCAGGGTCAAGGCCCAACACCTTTTCCACAGCCAGATACTGAGGTGCAAATGCCTCATTCACCTAAAGCACCAGAGAAAGGACAGAACTGTAACACCAGCTTTCAGCAGTATGTGTGCAAACAAGAATAAACAAGGTGAACTGGTCCTCCAGGTCCTTTTGGGAGAAACATTAAATGCTCATGCTCAGCCAACACTCATGTGTCAATCCAACCCAACTAAATTCAAACACTATGCAAGTATGAGGTGTATTTTCTAAAAAAAATAATACAGTATGCTCTGAGACAGTGGGTCATGAAGAGCCTGCTGCTCTGACAGAAAAAGGCCCTGCTCACATGTATCACTAATTAAAAACATGAGCAGTCCAGCCAAAGGAGTAAACCGTCATGTCACATGAGGATATTTTTGTTCCACGGAATGTGATCACACCATTTCCAGTTTCCACGAGCCTGGGATTTTTGTAGTGACTGTGCAGCAGAAACTGGATAGACAGAGGTCAGGCAGGCTCCTGACAGGCAAGAACACCTACATGGCATGAGTGGAATCCTTCTGCTAAAAAGATCAGGGGTAAAATCACTGTTCCTGTAAAAACATCTCACCTCTACCAAATCCATATCCTTCAGGGTCAGTCCTGCCTTCTTCAAAACCTCTGTAATTGCAGGTACAGGGCCTGTTTGGAAATCATATGCAGTCAGTTAAATTTAAAAAATTATTAAATTAAGTATTAAAAACTTGTTTTTACATAGGATAAATTCATAAAGCCTCATGAGAACCCCTCCCACGAGCTGCAGATAATAAATTCTGGATATGTCACTAACCTGCTTTCTTAGGTGGTAAGAGTGCTCCTAAATCTCAAAACTACTTGGTCTTCTTGCCAACAGCCAGGGAAAGCTGAGAGTGTCATGACTGCTGCACACAGAGCTTTTGAGTCAAGAGAAGTGACAGTTCCCAGATAAAAAAAAAACCAACTTCACAATGGTTTTGAGGCATTCTCCTTCCCTGTACTCTTGGTTCCACTTATTTTTTCCTCACAACCTGCAGCCTCCAGGTAAACAAAATAAGAAAAATACAGGCTGCTCTAGAGTTTGCTGGTCATGTGCTTAGTTATGGGTATTGTTGTTTTGTTCTTAATATATCTGAAAATCTTCTAGTAAAAAACATTTAATTAGTTTATTCCAAACAATTAAATGCTCTCTCAGACTCAGGTCTTGGACAACTGAAGAAAGTAAGATTTTGGGTTTCAGACTATTAAGAGTTTGGCAACCACACTGTCCTCTGCAAGAAAGCTGCCTTCTATAACCTAATATAAACTACTAAGGGAAATTAACCTCAAATACAGCTACCTAAGGAAACAAACACTCAAAGAGAATTTGGAAGGGTTAATCAGGTACGTGCTTGTAGGAGAAACATACTGAGATGTTGGGTGGTGGCTGATCATTCAATTCTAAAACACCAACAATCCTAAATGCTATCGCACCGCCAAAAATGGTGTTGAAAGCACATACCTCAAAGAATAAATACATAAAAATAAGTAAATTATCAAAGAGACAGAAATATTAAAAGAAGTAAGGGCCCACTTCAGAGCTCAGTGGAGTTTCAGGGAGCCCCAGGCAGCTTAACACCAGACTAAGTGCATCTTATTAGGGAAGGATTTTAGTATGCCTGTTACGCATGAGAGTAATGGGAGGGTCTCATGTAAACAACACAAAGACCCCTAATGACAGCCAAGTAAACTTTTCCCCCTCTCTTTTAAAAACAATGGATTCTCTCACTCAACACTGTGAGACAGGACCTGCTATCAGTATGTGAAAGGACAGTGGCTAAGACTGAGCTCCTGTTTGTCAGATCTGCTGCCGTCATGTCCTCATCTGGTCTCTTTGAGCTGCTGGGGACAAGCTGTGGTGTGAAGGAGTTGGGATGGGATACTAAGTGATCCTCCATATGATTTATGAAGTTTTTAAACAAGCTAGAAGAGCTGCCTGGACTAGACAGAACAGGCTGGTCTAGGAAGCACAATGCCAGCACCATGTCCAGCGAAGAAAACCCTCCCTCCACGTTTGCTTTGAAGGCTGTGTCAGTCAGACAGTCTGAGCAGGAAAACAAATCTGACAATGCCTCATTTGCATTTCTACTGACACACAGAAACTGCCAACAACAGCTCCTCTGAACAGAATACAGAGAGGAAAAGCAATGCTGGGATACAATGCTGTCTGCAAACTAAAGTGAAGGGAAAAATCCTGTGGTGTCTGGATTGGCTTTGAGGGACTGTTTGCACTAAGAGAGGAAACAGAAAATACCTAATGAGGAAACAGAAAATATGGGGCTAAAGCAACCAAGAAAAGGTTTTTGGTTTTCCAAGTAACACATGAACAGATGCATATCTTGGGATCCAAGCAGACTGAGCCACTGAAACTGCTGGAAGGTTACACTCCTCCATCAGCAAGAGGTGAGGCAGGCAAACTCATAGTTACACATTTTATCAAGGGACTTAGAGCTCACAGAGAATGAAAGTGAATTTAAGAAGAAAATGGTTTTTAAAAAATGTATGAGTGTTTGTTTTCTTGACTAAAAGAGACAGTAAAAAAGAAGAACCTGGGGGACTATGCTGGTGCTATTACTGTGCATCAGACACTGCACATACCCTTCCAGCCAAACTGAGGAGCAAATCTGTCCCTCTGCACAACAGGGATGGACTGACACAGCAGGATGGACAACAGGACACACAAACACCTTCAGAGCCACCAGACTGAGCACATTTCTTTCCTTTAGGATGCCCATGACAAGAACATTTTGATGCTGTTTGATGCCATAAAATGATGTGCTTTACTGCAACTTACCAATGCCCATGATGGAAGGGTCACAGCCAGCTGAGTGATAAGCTACTACTCTTGCCAGAGGAGTGAGACTGTGCTTTTTAAGTGCTGATTCACTGGCAATGATGACTGCACCAGCTCCATCACACACACCCTTGCAGTAAGAGAGAAGCGTTTTTAGCAAGAAAATACAAAGAAACAAAAAAATCCTCACACTCTTTAACCCCCAAAAGGGGCTTGAGTCTGAGGTACCCTAATTAACAATGAACGATGTTTCTTCAAAACAACCAAAAACAAATCACTCTTCTGAGGATGGGGAAAGATAGTTAAATATAGATAAATGTTTCATGAATTCCAATGTGTTAGAAAAGAAAAATAAGTCTTCCCTGCATTGGAAAGATGATTCCGCTGACTTGCAAGAACACTATTAATAATTGATAATATATGTGCTATTAATTATAAAAGATACTTTACAGACACCCACACTTACTGTGGCTATGATCTATTTTAGGCATGAATTCAGACTGTATGATCACAGCACTCCATCTGGCCCAAAGAACTTTAATCAATTAATTAAGATAATGACTGTGAGAGGAGCAGTCCATAATGACATGCTGCTAAGCACTGAGTATATTCTGGGCAAAAGCAAAATGTGGGGAGAGAGGACAGTAGCTGTGGTACAAAGATGAACAGCAGCAGTATGCCCACTAAAAAAATGTAGGTTTAAGGAAAGCAGTTCAGTTACCACTGCCCCCCCCAAAAGAAGGAGAGTGGGTACACAGCCCCTGCAGCCACAAACTGCACAACTCAAGGCTGATGAGGAAATGCCAATGCCTCACTGCAGTACCAGTGGCAACCTATAGAATCAAATTTAGGACTTAGGAGCTGACTGAAGGAACCCCTGGCACCTGCCAGGATCACCTGGCACAAGGCTGGGAAAGTCAGCTGGGGCATTCAGCTGCAGAATTAGAAGTCATTTTTGTCAGGAGACACCACTGAGAGCCAACTCGGTGAGAGATAAAAACAGTGGCAATAAATTTGGAGAACCACAGAGGGGACACGTGCCCAACCCAAGGGTCTGATGTACTCACTGAAGCATTCCCAGCCGTGACCGTTCCATCCTTTTTAAAGACACATGGGAGTTTTGTCAGCTGTTCCATGGTGGTCTGGGGTTTGGGGTGCTCGTCCTTTTGCATGCTTTCTTTACCCTTTTTTGTCTTCACCTCAATTGGTGCCATCTCAGCCTTAAAGTAGCCAGCATCATTAGCTGCAACCACAAAAAGGAAAATAAAAAGGACCTGATAAAAACATCAAGATGATTGCCCAGCATGACCAACAATCATATTTTCATGTGCACACAGCTTCTTGCTCTATTTGAACCAAAAGTTCAGGGACAGCAATATTTATGCTTTATTTTGCTTATTTATTGTTGGGGTTTTTTTTGTGGTTTTTGTTATTTTAGGAAGTTGGGCAAAAATTATACAAGTACACTGTCAAACCTCTCCAAAGAAAGCCTCAAATACTGAAACTTTATTTCAGGTTTAAACAGCTAAACTCCATCTGGTTTGGTTTTTTTGTGTAAACCACTATGTTTATTTTTAGTATATATTCCCCTTTACTGCTGCTTTATTTTACAGCCCTGTCATTTCTCAGATGGCCAAGATGTAAATCTCACTCAGAGAGGAATGAGCAGAAAACCTCTTGAGCCGCATTGTTTCTGTTGATAAGATACTGTACATCAATCAAAATCCTGCTCAAGGTGATCCTCCAAAGGCTCTCACTGTCAAGCTAAGATCTCAAATGGGATTCAGCTGCCTAAACAACCTAAAACAATTCAAGTCTTTGCAGGTATCTAAGATGCCCAAAAAAGCATCTGGCCAGACTGCCGAATATAACATGAGACAGAGATTTAAAACTGAGACACTGAAATCGTCAGATCTGATGTTGTTTAGCTACCTCTGGGCTTCTCAATAAATGCCTCAAAACCTTTTTCTTTCCTGATTATACACAGGGTTCTCTCTTTACTGTGGGATAAGATGACCTGGTCCTACAGGCAGAAATAAAACCAGCAACGTAAAATCCTAGGAAACAAGAAACACAGTTTCTAGCAAAGGCTCCAGTAATAGCAGGAGTTAGGTAACAAGAGGACTAAGCAGGAAGGGTACCAAATGATGAAGAAAAGTTACGAAAAGCACTTCTATATCCATTAGAAAAAATACAAAATCTTCCTTTGAGAGTGCAGCTGTTAAAATGCACCATCATTAGAATAGAAAACCATGCTTAGATTTTTCCTTCTTATGTTCACCTTTGGCCTCCAATGTATGTTGAGTCCCAGGATGGCCACTGCACATTCTACTGGATTTTGGCCTGAACTTCACAGTAACTGAGTCACAGAAACCTGGGAAGATTTGGGTTGGAAGGGACATTAAAGTCCATCTTGATCCAAGCCCCTGCCATGTGCAGGGACACCTTCCACTGTCCCAGGCTGCTCCAAGCCCCATCCAGCCTGGCCTGGGACACTGCCAGGGATCCAGGGGCAGCCACAGCTGCTCTGGGCACCCTGGGCCAGGGCCTGCCCACCCTCCCAGCCAGCAATTCCTAATTGCCAAGAGCCCAAAATCTGTGCCTGCCCTCTGGCAGTGGGAGCCATTGCCTGGGTGCTGTCCCTGCAGGCCTTGTCCCCAGTCCCTGGGCAGCTCTGCTGGAGCCCCTGGAGGCCCTGGCAGGGGCTCTGAGGTGTCCCTGGAGCTTCTCTTGTGCAGCTCAACAGCCCCAGCTGTGCCAGGCTGGCTCCAGAGCAGAGGGGCTCCAGCCCTGGCAGCAGCTCCGTGGCCTCCTCTGCACTGGCTCCAGCAGCTCCATGTTCTCCTTACATTGCAGGCCCAAAGCTGAATGTCTCTGAATTATGGTTTTGGGCACATAAAGCGCCCCGAGAACAGTTTAAAACACAGCTCCTAAACAAATATCCCCTCTTCAGATTCCATGTGCTCCATGACTGTTCAAGCATTCAAGAACAACATTCAATTTGCAAAAGAAAGCAGAAGGATTTAGATGAATTACAGCACATGCTGGCACACAAGGAGGATGTGGGTCACTTTGGAAAACTGTTCTGCCGTGTAGAGGAAAGAAAAGAGTGCAGTCAGGCATGCCTGGGACAATGCTGCATCCCACCAGAGGGGCACCAGCAAATTACATTCACCAACATGAATCCTACTCAGGCAGGAGCTGACCTGTGACTGGCCAGTGGTGTTTGCTGCCTCAACAGCTAAGGAATGTCCCTGAGGAAGGCACAGGAAGGCAGTGGAAAGGGGCTCCCACTAAACCTTCTGAGAGGTGCAACCCCTCACTCAGCCTACTGTCAAAGTCAACCTCCCTAAGAGCGCGTCATTTGTACCATGGGGCCAGCAAAATCACAAACTACAGCATGCAAACAGAAGGACAAGAGCACCAAGAGCCAGGGAAACCCTTAGAACGCTTGGAATCAATGCTAAAAACTGACTAGACTTGAAACTGGTGTCACATAAACGCCTCCCCTGCCCGACTCACTCACCAGCCTTGCACCTCTGCTGGGTTTTGAGCGCGTACCGGTCGCAGTCCTCCCGGGAGATGCTGTATTTTGCAGCCAGGTTCTCAGCTGTCACTGCCATAGGGATTTTAACATGTGTATCTGTTAGGGCTTCCCACAACGTGTCTTCCAGCTGCATGGAACATCAGAAGGAGGAGATCAGGAAGCACGGCAATACTGTATTTATTACTGACAGCTTCTAACTGTTCAGTAGTCTCTTAGAAACTAATGGTTCTTTGTAGAATTAATTCAGGTTGCCTACAGATAATTTACTGATTTATCAGAATGAACACAGTGAAAAACAGTGTGCAAGTTCTTGTGTGCTACTCTAATTAATCTCCATTACACTCTAGTGCAATTCTTTCCACTCACACGTGGCCCCAAGAGGCTTGGGGAAAGCTTTAAAAATAGGTTTTTAGTATTTCAGAATATTTCACATCTGTATTAATTATTTATTAGAGTCCTGTGAGCAAGCTTCCTGGTTGCCACGAAGGAAATGGGAGGCACTGTGAGAAGGCACAACAGCCTACTGATTCTTTAGCTCTTTCTCGACTGTCAGGTAGAATCCCCTTGCTAGAGTCAAAGGTTTCTGTGGGTATAACATCTCAGGGGAGAAGATACCCAAGTTTATCTTCACTCAAGCTGATAAAGGTAAGCCCAGTCAGTTCAGATGGCTTTTGTTATTTCTGTCAGCAGAAAAGTTCTTTAAGATAAACCATTCATTCACCTGTCACTGTGTAATTCAGTTATCTTTATGGTAAGAACACAGTTGCACCTACTTGGTGTATCAGCAACTTTGTGAAGGTGCTGTCTGTAGGACCTGTGCCACACAAGAACAGAATCAAGGACATCATATTCACCATCTTCACAATGGAAATATGGTGTGGGAAAAAAATCCAAAGGGCTGAAACACTGAAATATCCTGATTTTGCATTTTGATGTCAGTTATGACCTACTGAGTAAGTGGTGACACGTTATCAATTTATCCTGCTGCACATTTTCCACAGTATTCACTCAGGACTTACCTTCAGAAGAAAATGTAAAGATAACTTACTTGTCAATGGATTTACCTTCAAGGTTCCACTTTGAAATTGAGAGATGATCACAGCTTGGAGGCATACACACTCTTTACCAGTCTCTCTACCTACTGCCAGCTACTTCACAGACATTTTGTACATAGTGCTTGCACAGAATGTAGCAAGCGAACTAAATTTTGTGTCCAAGAGTTTATTGGTATGTTTAACATGGAACAGGAACTCAAAAATGGTTTTGAAAAAGCTGGAAAACTTCACCAAATGGCCTGACCCTACTGTTTCGATAATGTCTGAATACTACATAAATGCTTTAAGCTACCAAGTCTGGATCTAATCTCCAATAATTTCACGTGCAAGGATTTGGTGCCTACAATCCTGATACTAAACAATGCTTTGCTCACAGAGCAAAGGAAGTACCTTGAGTTCTGCTCCTAATCTGGTTCCGAACCGAACCTTCCGAACCGCGTAAGGAGCCTGGCTCATGCTCTCAGCTCCGCCACACAGAACAACTTCTGACTCATTCAGGCAGATTTCCTGTCAACACAGTAAAACAAAACACATCTAGGATTTAGCTGGCTGCTTGAGTAAGAGAATAACAACTGTTTTAAAAGAAGAGGTAGTCACCTACAAAGCAACGAACTTAGAATGAATCCAAGCTTAGCCACGTGTGTACATGGATGAAGGGTTTACCCTCCTGTTAATGGTGGGGGTCTGTCTCCTTCATGCCACATCCCTTTTTCTTCCCTTCACCAGAGAATGATTGCATCCACGAGGGAAGAAGAGAATATGGGTGTGCACATGTGACAGAGCAGAGGAACAAAGACATCAGGAATCTGCATGCTTGTGTGGTTTGGTTTCACAAACGGTTGTGCTTTTGGTTTTCAGCTCCCACTCTTCTCAAAAGGAACACAAATTACACTTCAAAGCCTGAAGTAAGACCTTACCATTCAAAAAAGGGACATAATTTTAGAAGACAATAGGTAGGTAGCTGCCAAATAAGTACCCAAAACACACTAATTCATCAATGGCAAAGCACACAAAACCTAAAAGCCCCAATTCCTAAATGCACCATCAAAGCATTCAAAACTAGTGCTTCCTTAAAATGCTTCACTGAGTTGGACTTTGAAGTTATTTATGAACTAGAATGAAAGAAAATTAAATTACCCCACGGAAGCTGTGGCTGCCCCATCCCTGGAAGTGCCCAAGGCCCGGCTGGACAGGCCTTGGAGCAACCTGGGATAGTGGAAGGTGTCCCTGCCCATGGTAGGGGGGTGGAACTGGGTGTACTTTGATGTGCCTTACAACCCAAACAGTTCCACGATTCTGTGATCTTGATATGCATTTGAGATTCCCAGCTAATAACTTGTGCGTAGCAATATGTGCTGAGATGCTCCCTACTGTTACTAAAAACTTAGTGAGCACCTAAGCAGCACAGGCTGCATTGATGAAATGCCATTTTTGAAAAGGACCTCACACCATACTTCCAGTAAAAAGTGGTCACATTCTGCAGCAGATTTTTTCAGTGTGGACAAACGTGTGTAAGGCCTCTGCAAAAAGCACTAGGAAAAACAGTCGGGTGGATGCTATTGCAAACATGTAACCTTATCTCTACATTTTTCATATGTTTCTTCTAGAGTATCAGACCTAAAATAATTCTTTAGCCAAGGAAAACCAAAAAAATACCACTCAGTCAACAATCTGCTTGTTCAAGTATTCATAAAAGCAATGTATGAGCAAATGAAATAAAAATCCCTGTGCTCTGACTCAATGGTTTTGGCCAACTCCAAAGAGAAGTTGAGTCTCTTCTATCCTAAAAGAAGTGACATCATAAACTACTTAACCCATGAGAGGTTTGGATCTTTGAACAAAAGCATACTTAAAAAGCTCAGATTGCTGCTTACACAGCTAGCCAGGTGAGAATATAAACAATGATCGGGGGATGAAAGACTTCTGGAGTCCAGTAATTCCAGTCCATACAAACAGGATTGTGGGATGCAACTATAGCACAGCTGAGCTCCAGCTAACACTTGTTGCATTCCTCATATTAAACTAAAAATTACTACAATACTTGGATTTTAAGAACCAACCACACAGTTTGGCACTGTGGTGGCTGAACTGCAAAAAACTGTGCTGGACAATAGAAATCTCTATCAAAAACCCATGTGAAGACTCATCCCAAACACAAAGGACATGTTTCTACACTTTAAAGGCCTGACAAAAGCTACAGCTGACACAGAAATACAGCTTTGTACCTGACAGCCATTGGCAATGGACTGGAAGCCAGAGCCACAGAGCCTGTTGACAGTGAGGGCTGGGACAGACATGGGAACTCCCACTCGCAAACCAACGTGTCTTGCGATGTAGATGGCATCTGAGGAGCTCTGCAGGCACAACAGGAAAGAGGTTTTGTCACACTCTCATTGGTTTGGAAAGCAAAAAAAAAAACTCTTGATGGAAAAGTCAGAATGGTGTAATTGCATCCCAGACAGAAGATGGTGCATGTTCAGCAGAAATCCTACTGCTCACCCAAAGCACTTTGATTGAGCTCAGAAGACACTATCCACAGGACCTGAAAGTGTCACTGTCTTAATATGCATTTTAAAGAAAGCGTGTGTTAAGTCAGAAACTTTATGTTTTTTTCCCTTATCCTTTATTTTCAAAACAGCACCCACACAGCAGGCTGACACAAGGGCAGATCCTGCCTGGCGAGCTGCAATTATTTTAAGGTAAATTAATATTGTTCAGACTAACAAGGGAAGGCCTCCCAAAACCAGAGAGAACATCTATGCTCTTGGGGAACGTGCCCTAAGCTAAAACGTATCATAAAGACAAAGTTCTGTGCACAGTGCTGCAATACTATTGCAAGTTCAGAAAAAAAAACCTAACGAAGCCACTTCTGCTGAAGGAGTTTGAAGAAGTCACACATTCACAGTTTATTAAAATTAATCAAACAATATAAATAAACCAGAATTTAAAAAAAAATCTACTGGGATGGGGAAGTATGCTGCAAAGGAAAAGACATGTACTTTCAAAATAAAAAGAAACTTTATCAGGAGATGGCTATTTTTTATGTGAAAGTACTACAAGAGATTTGAGTGCAGCAATGCTTTCATAGGCCACAAACAGCTCTTACAAAATTGAAAAGCTGAATAAAGAAGCATAGATAGTAGCTGTAGGAGACAGAATAATTTAAAGCCACTCTTTTGGCTGAAAATCCAAAGAAGGAATACTACCTGTTTCTTTGCTTATTTTCCAAGTTCTCAGCTACTTGCTTCTTCTGCATCCTTGAAACACGCAGTGCAAAATAGAAGTCCCCACCCTTAATAGTAATGGTGAAAATCAGAACACAAAGCAAAAAAAAAAAAAAAGCTAGAATGTTCTTTGCTGTCTTGCCTAAAACAAAGATCCTCATTTGTATGTGTGGGTAACTGCAGTTCTGCAATGCGTACAACAGCATCCTCTTTGGAAAAGACACGATTGTCCAAATGTCTCTGCCAATCAAAGCATGTATCCTTCCAGTTCAAAGGAAACTCAGGTTCACTCAAAAAAAAAAAAAAATTCTATGGAAAACACAGGAGGAATTGACTCAAATCACTTACAGGCTTGACACAGAAAGGGATTTATGCAAGTCAGTGAAAAAATACTGATCACTGAGTCACACAGCTCAAGCCAATAAAACAAGGGAAACATACCTGGGATTAGCAACTAACCAGTTAATTGACATGTGCTTTTAGGAGGTCAGCTTGTCCTGGTTGAAACCACCTCTGGCACTAAAAAAAGCAAGCTAAGCCTTGCTCCCAACAGCACCACAAATCACACAGGATCCATCCCTCAAGCACAAGCAAGAAACACTACCCTGCAAACCGCTACCGACCCCTTTCACTTCCACCCCTTTGGCTGCCAGCCCGAGGCGGCAGCTGCCTACAGGGCCACACCGAGGGTGCCTGAAACAGCCCCCGAGCAGGGGATTTTCCAGGCCACCAACCTGCATGACGTTGCCCACGACGACGCTGTCGACGATCTCGGGGGGCACCTTGCCCGCGGCCAGCGCGGCTCGAGCAGCATGTTCCGTCAGGTCGGTGGCCGAGAAGTCCTTCAGCAGCCCCCCGTAAGCGCCGAAGGGAGTGCGCTTGGCCGCCACGATGAACACACCTGCGGTGGGGGGCAGAAATGACCCACGGTGAACGCTCCCCCCCCACTGGGGGCACAAATTATCCAGAGGCAAAGCACCTGGCGCGCAGGGGAGCGCCAAGCCCGCCTCCGGTGGGTGAGTGTCGCTACGGGACACGAAATGAAATGATGCGGGCACTGGAATCTCCGGGGCAAAAGAAGGGCAGTTTAATTTCTGACCCCAACATTTATAGATTTTTAAAAGTGACGGTGGATTGGAGGATGACAGTGCTACCTCTCCAATGACACTGGACAAACCAACAGTCCATCGAATTTCTCCTCCTCCAGAAAAGAATGCGAAACAATAAGTATTTACAAAAAAAAACCCAAAAAACACGCGTGAGAAAATTCATTTCAAGAATGTAAACATCAGAAGGCTCAGGAGAACTTAAAAACACAGGGCAACAGGTGACACCCCAAATTCACATGAAACTTTGTAAGTATAGGCAACACAAACACAAGAAGCTTGAGATAAGTAATGAATGGTGCTTTAGACAGGGAAGGCATGAAGAATTAACAGTCAGAAAGAAAAGCTGTGAAGATTCTGGAAATACAGTGAGGTTTGACAACAAAGCAAGGTTGGATACAAATGTGGAGTCGGAGTAGGCTGCCACATGCATCAAAAATTAGTGCTAATGCACTTAAAACATGCCAGTAACATCTAGGAAATCCTGCAGTAGACACCTGTGAAAAAATCAGATAAGGAACAGTGCTTTTAGCAGAGGCCATTCCCTCATCCTAGAAAAATCAAAAAATAAATCAGATTTTTGGTTTATATGCAGAAACAGTTTCCACAAAAAAACCAATCAAACAAAAAACCACCAAAAAACAAACAAACAAAAAAAAAACAAAAAAAAACCCAAGAAAACCAAAGCAACCCCCCCCCATACTCTTTTTATATGCACTTCAACTTTGAGGACTTTAGCTTAAGAGGAAAAACATTCCCTAATCAAAAAAATTCATGCATCTGACACCAGATATATATATATATGCCACCTAAACTGCTTTAGCATGAATCTTCTGGTTCCTGAGAAGAAAATCCAGTTTTTACTAGGCAGGAGACCATGTGCAAGAACTTGTGTACAAATGCACGGGCCGGGAGCAGATGAAACAAATTCCAGATCAGGGGAAGCCACCTCTGAACCAAAGCAAACATCTCCTGGCTGCCTGTCACACTGGCTCCCTGCTCCCACGTGCAGAAAAACAAGTGGGAGGCAGGCTGTGAACTTTCCCCCAGTTGAACCGTATCGCTCACATCCCCTGTTTCCACAGCTCCCATCAAACACCCAGCTATTTTAGGGAACGCTGCAGGGACACACACAGATGTAACCATGCAGACAAATGAAAATGCCTGCTCATTAAGCTGCTTGTGAGCACTGATTTCAGGCCATCTGATCTGTGTTACTTGGCTGTGTTGTCAGAGAGGGTGCCTCTCCATCCCGCATGTATTTGCACCCCAGGCTGCATGACTGCTAGAAAAGGACATTCCAAACTGGTCAAGGTCAAGGCTCCCCACTGACAAGGGCCTGAACACAGTGCAGAGATCTAAAATGTGCAGGGAGGAGGCTCAGACTCGTATCACAGAATGGGTTGGGTTGGAAGGGACTTCAAGGATCGTCCAGTTCCACCCCCCTGCCATGGGCAAGGACACCTTCCACTGACCCAGGCTATTCCAAGCCCCATCCAGCCTGGTCTTGGACACTGCCAGGGATCCAGGGGCAGCCACAGCTGCTCTGGGAAGCCCGTGCCAGTGGCTCACATCATGGCAAAGTATTTCTTCCCAATACCCAATCTAAACCTTCCCTCCCTGGCATATCTTTCCTGCAGCAAAACAGACCTTGATACTCACATTCTTCACCACTCCTCCCATCCACTGATTCCCTGCCTCCTCCAAATTGATCCAGCCCTAACTGATCACAAAGCCCCACTGCAGACCAGCCTGGGGACCTGACCAAGCTAAAGGAGCCCCTTCTCCTCCCTCTTGGCCCGTTTGTCAGTCACCCACGTTATTTGTTCAGTCATATCCACTGCGGCATTGCCTCACGAGCAGCCCAGGGGCGAGGATGGAACTTTGCCCTTAAACATTCCTTCCACATCAATACCACCTCTCTCTCTTTCACGGAGGCTGCTCACCGCTGCCCACTTCCCAACAGCACCACGGGGCCAATAAACCAGGGCAGGTCACACAAGAGAGGCAGCTGAACACCAACTCAGCAGAAAATGAGGGCCTCATTTTCACTTGGATCAGTCCTGTGCCCGAGTTCACCTTCTGCCTGCTCAATAAAACAATAACTCAAGATTCAGAGAGAAGACTGGGTGGAACCAGTACGAGAGGAAGATGAAGGAGCAGCAGCACAGTCTGTTGAATTAGTTATGTTGAATTAGGCTGGACATAGACACTCCCTTAGGGGACATAACTCCAGAGCCTGCCAAATTTTGCTGGACTGGAGAGGCACCTACAAATGCTACTCCCTCCCCAGAATTTCAGGAGGGGCAACAAGGGGTGGCTGAAGTCCTGAGTGAAAAAGGACTCTTTTACCTTCGACAACTCTTCCTAAATTCCCATCAATTAGTTCTGTCCTACATTACCAGAGAAAGATTCCAGAGTCTCTGCAACTTTCCAAGGTGATAAACATTATCTAAGAGCACAATAGCACCAAATGCATAGAAATCTGACAACTTTTGGGGAAAGAAAGCCAAGATCACTCTGAATCCTTACCAAACACTACACTTGAGACATTTTTTAAACTGGTTTTCTTAATCACTTGCTGCCAAATAGGGAACTGAAACACTACTTGATCCTCCAACATTATCTCAAATGCACTTGGTACGAAAATAATTCTTCATCAGATCACATTCTGAAAGCCTAGAAAACAACCAATAACATAAAAAAGGAAGTTGAGAAGCAAGAAATATGAAAGTGTTGTGGGTTGAGATAAGAGAAAATCCTGCTAAAGGGCACAGAAAACCAAAATCAAACTATTATGGCAAGGTGCCCTCTGTGCTATCCAGCTCAGCAAAACCATCAGAATTAACACAATGCTGACTACACAGGCCTTAGCACTGCAATCTCACACCATGACTGACATGTATGTTATTATTTAAGTACAGTCTGTCAAGTAGCAAAGTGCTATCAAATAGATAAAAAGCCCTATTGCAATAAATTTCAATTTTGTTTTCATACAAGAACAGGTCTTAAAAGGTGTATGTACCTCATTTTTAAGAGTCACAGAATTTAAACAATGCAGAGCGTAAATCAGTTCTTTGCACCAAGTCCAGGCAGGGCCTGGATGTGACAAACTCCCTGTCACTGACAGTTCAGGTGTCACTTAGCCACTGCACATAAACAGAGAATCACAGAATTACAGAATCATCTGAGTTGTAAAAGACCTCTAAGACCATGGAGTCCAGCCATTCCCCAGCACTCCCAAGGCCACATCCACATGACTTTCAAATCCCTCCAGGGCTGGGGACTCCACCACTGCCCTGGGCAGCTGTGCCAGGGCTGGACAGCCCTTTCCACGGAGAAATTGCTCCTGCCACACAAGTCAAATTCCCAGTTACATGACAGACACGCACACCTTGCTTTGCGTTTGTTTGCAGCACAGCTGAGTCGAGCACGCAGGGAGCCAAACACTGAATTACGGCAGAAAACAAGTGCTGAACACAGAGGCTGTGACTGACACTGTCTGACCCCCTCCTCACCTTCTTCACCCCCTCCCCACCCTGTGCTCCCCATTCCCACCCTCTGAACACTATTCCTAGCCCCTGACCACATTCCCTCTCTGAAACCCATATCCACCCCCCGACCTCATTTCCACTCTCTGAGCCCCATTTCCCTTCCCCTGACCCCCATTCCCACCCCCTGACCACATTCCCACTATCTGAACCCCACCCCCACCCTCTGAGCCCCCTCCCCACTCTACGGCGATCATTCCCACCCTCTGACCCCGCGCAGCCCGGTGTTTTTGGGAAGTTCCTAATTACTTCCAGCTCTCTGGCCGAGCAGGCACGGACGGGACAGCGGTGAGAGAGATCCCCCGGAGGCACGGGAATGGCTCTCGGGGGCTCTACTTTGTAATTCCTGCCGGCCCCACCACCTGCCTCGCTTTGGGGGCCCCTACAGCGTCCAAGCCGTGACCTCCCGCCCTCAGGGTCCGCCTGGAGCCCCTCAGGGAGCCAGGGATCCGCGGGGGGACGGGATCCTCACCCCTCAGCAGCGCCATGGCCCGCCCGAGTGCCGCGCCCGCCCGCCGGCCCCGCACATTCGCCACGCTCAGGGCGGAAGGGGCGGCCGGGCACGGCCGGCAGGCAGTTCGCTTGAAGTTATTTTCTACGCGTAATTTTAGTTGTTTGATAAATTTATTTTAAATGTGGGGGAAAATTTTGGTTGTTTGTTTTTTATACTTTGCTTCTGCTTGATTCGATTTTTTCCGTGCGGTTTTGGCGAATCGGCGGCAGGGGAAGCGGGCGGTGATGACTGAGGGGAGAGGTTCCCCCGCCGCCCGCCTCTCAGGTGATTATAGCATGTTACGGTTAATTGCAGATAATCGTGGGATTCCTTCCGTTGGAAAGCACCTCCGAGATCATCGAGTCCAACTTGTCACCCGATCCCCACCTTGTCACCCAGCCCAGAGCACTCAGTGCCACGTCCAGGCCTTCCTTGGACACCTCCAGGGATGGGCACTCCAACATCTCCCCGGGCAGTTCCAGTTCCTGACCTCCCTTTCCAGGGGAAATTCCTGCTGATGTCCAACCTGCGCCTGCCCTGGCGCAGCTGAGATCTATAAACCTCCCTGAGGGGGTTCTGGAGGGTCGCACCCCTGAATTCGTGCACAATCCGTGGCTGACCCACGGCTGCCCCTAATTCCCAGCTTCGGCTTCCCTGGACACGGACGGAGATGAGCAGGAGCTGCTTGCAGCCCATCTGTTTGAAACCTGCAAGCATTTGGATACCCTCATTTTCCAACACAGCAGACAGTGAAAAATACCGGGATAAAAGGGCTAAAAAGCCTGCGATCGTATATTGGTCACTAGAGGGATGAACTGGTCCCTCCGTGGGCTGCAATGAACACGTATCGGTCTCAGTGATGCAGCACCATGGATGCTGCGAGAACTGACAGCAGGACAGATCCATGGTTTACTCTGATAATATGAAATAGTTAAAAACACACACAAATATCATGGAATCCCCCAAGGGTTTGCATTGGAACCCTAAAGCTCATCTGTTTTCAACCCCTGCCATGGGCAGGGACACCTTCCACTGTCCCAGGCTGCTCCAAGCCCCATCCAGCCTGGCCTGGGACACTGCCAGGGATCCAGGGGCAGCCACAGCTGCTCTGGGCACCCTGGGCCAGGGCCTGCCCACCCTCCCAGCTAGGAATCCGGACCTCCAAGGTACACCACAAAACCCACCCTCCCGAGTTCTGATGGTTGAAATGCACCTTGAGGTATGATTTATCTGTATAATTGCTCCAGTGGAACAATCCCGGCTGTCAGGCAGAAGACAGGGAAGGCAGTGAAAATATTTTGTGTACAAATAAAAATTGCTATATGTCTTCAGGGGCACATTTAAAGTTCTGTAAATTTTCTAGAAGAAAAAAAATGTCATCCTGTGAAGACTCCTATTTTTCATTTAAAATAATCTCTCAAGCACCTTCTCCATAATTCCAATGATTTAATAAATCTATAAATCAGTGAACTTACAACATTGCCTTTAAAAAGAGCCAGGAGTTTTGCTGTATTTTCTTCCTTTGCCATTGAATTCTCTCATCTAAGTCTCATTTAGGGCCAAGAGAAGGGACTCTGCCCCTGTGCCCCTGGGCTCAGGTGAGAGCCCACCTGCAGAGCTGCCCCAGCCCTGGCTCCAGCAGCACAAGGAGCTGGAGCTGCTGCAGCCAGTGCAGAGGAGGCCACGGAGCTGCTGCCAGGGCTGGAGCCCCTCTGCTCTGGAGCCAGCCTGGCACAGCTGGGGCTGTTGAGCTGCACAAGAGAAGCTCCAGGGACACCTCAGAGCCCCTGCCAGGGCCTCCAGGGGCTCCAGCAGAGCTGCACAGGGACTGGGGACAAGGCCTGCAGGGACAGCACCCAGGCAATGGCTCCCACTGCCAGAGGGCAGGCACAGATTTTGGGCTCTTGGCAATTAGGAATTGCTGGCTGGGAGGGTGGGCAGGCCCTGGCCCAGGGTGCCCAGAGCAGCTGTGGCTGCCCCTGGATCCCTGGCAGTGTCCAGGGCCAGGCTGGATGGGGCTTGGAGCAGCCTGGCACAGTGGAAGGGGTCCCTGCCATGGCAGGGGGTGGAACAGGATGGACTATAATGTCCCTTCCAACCCAAACCATCCTGGGATTCTGTGATTTACACACATGCACAATGGGTGGCTTTTCCTCTCCTTTTCTCCACTCATTTGCAATGTCTCTCAGGGCCATAACAATCCACACTCAGTGAGCTTCTAATTAGCAACCAATATTTCAGCACCTCTGAAATCAGGTTATAACTTCTAAAACCTCCAGTGTCATAAGTAAAATGATTCTCCTAATTTCTGTTTATAAACTACTTAGAAATGTCTTTATTGGATGGAAGTATATATTGAAAGGGGTTATTTTTTGCATTCTAATTTTTGACCAAGAGCCACAATTTTTTCAAAAGTGTTTATTTCACAAATTTTTTTATCCCCAGCTGAATATTACAGTGACTATTACAAGCATTTTCTTATAAACAAAGGTGTAGTTTACAGATTTGTTCAAAATGGAAAAATATTTTATAAGCAGTAGTATTTCATCTACAGTATTCACTCATGTATATCATTCAACTTTGACAGCAGCTATACCTCCTGCTCCTTAAGGTAATGACACTTTACGCCACAAAAAATAAAATAAAAATATCCCCAAAGATTTCAATATAGTAGCACTTTTTTAATATACTTCTTTTCTTCTGATTTCAAATTAATCTGAAAGTCTTTGTCCACTGGCATTCACACCTTGAAATAATTTGGATACTCATCAGGGTTATGTCTTGTGGATTGTTTTACTTGACATCTACCTTGCTAGAATTTCTTTCAGAAAGAAAAAGAGATCAATTTATGACTGTAATATATATGTGAATCAATAAAGTTTGAGGAAAAAGCTTCATGGAAGTTCATGCAATTCATTTTAATTAGGTTCTATTTATATGCACTGATAAAATGCTAATTTTTCAGTTAATGGTCTGAAAGAATAAGTTTGCACAATTTTATTAATTTACTATTGAAAATGGAGGAAAACAACCATTGTTTCAAGTGCAGCTTTTTCATTTGTACCTTTTGCAAATCACACAAACAAGGAATCATGTCCTGCAAAGACTTCAGTGTTCAAGTTGCAGGGTGATCAAAAGCAGCCACTGTGCTTAAAACATGCCCACACTTTGGTACTGTTTCACAAATACAAAGAAATTCTTGTAGATCCAGTGGAATAAACTGCATGAGCAAAAAAATGTTTGTAATGTAGGATTGCAAAAATTCAGTCTTGAGGTCTCATGTTCTTTTTCTACAGTCACCTACAGCAGCTTTATCTTCAGATAGGATAAGCAATCTCAGCTACAATTAAAAAATAAAAGGAAGAAGAAAAGGAACTTTCTGGTGAACATGAAACATGGACATTGTCCTGGCTGCTTCTTGTAGGTCACCAGCATATGCCTCAACTCATATTTGAAGTGTTGGTTCTGTAATGCTTAATGCTGGTGATTTGGGCATTTTGATTGTTTAATTTATTTTATTTTATTCCCAGTAGTGCTTTTCTGAGATATAAGCCATCATATTTGCAGAAATCACAGTGGGTCACTATTGTTTGGGGTTTTTTTCCCCCAAGAACTTCAAAGTGTTTTTGCAGACCTCCTTGATGTAAGATTTTATGAGTAGGCTTTTATATCCATAGACAACTTCTTCTATGGCAGAATAATAAAAATATTCCACTGTTTTAATGCTTATTTCAGAGTAAGAGTGGTTGAGTTAAACAGCTGAAGGCACAGAGTGGGAAAATGCTAAATGTAATAATCAATATTTAAAAATAAAGACAGATCTGGAGAAGAGCCAGCTTTCTCTAAGCCATGCTTTGTGATCATTTTGCTTTTTAAATAAAGAAGAGTAAATCTGAGGAAAGAAGGCATGCTTGAGCATAGCAATTTAACTAAATTACCATTTAAATACAAATTTTTAAAAGTGCTAACAGAATAGATAACATATATTAAAGGTATTTCATACAGAGTTCTCTTCCAGATGGATTTCAGTGGATAAACTACATGATCACAGATCAGGATGTTAAATACCAGTTCCCATCTACACATACTAAGAGTTTTTAAGAATGAACATATAAATTACAATCCTGAAAGTGCCAATGAAGGACCATTATCCCCTAGAAGACCATTAAGCACATTTTACAGTGGTAATCAGCAACAAAGCCACTGCAGAAGAGGATTCTGCAGCAACCTGTCACTTATTCTGAGTGATAAGCGTAGGTCTAATCAATGCATTGGGAATTGTACTCCAAATAATTTACATCAGAAAGAGGTAGAGACCTGAACTGCCTGAAACTGCTGACCTAACACGAATCCTGAGCAACAGCTCTCTGTTTAAACCACCTTACAGAAAGGCTGAATCCTGCTTTGAATTATTTACTCTTAAACCATGACAACTGTTGGAGCATGGAAAGAAGGGAGAGGCCACGACTAACAAAATTCAGAGCACTGCAAGGACATTCACTGTGAAAAGAGGTAGGTGAAAATAAATAAAGATATAGTGGGTGAGTGGGTGACAGGGCTTGCTGGGCACGGGCAGTAGACTGCTGGTATGACCCTCATTGAACAGCCAGGGGAGATGAAGGCACTGCTGAAGACACAGCAGAGGTGAGTGCCCAAGAACTGCAGTTTGGAGACAATCCTGGCTCTTTACAAGCAAAATATCTGTAATTCAATGGGTGATGGTTAAGGGTGGACAAATTACTTTTTAGCCTGAAGTCTGTCCTTCAGTGGTAACAGTTGCTCTGAACTATAGTCTCAGTTTGAATCAAGGTATTTACCCACTGGCATAGACCGATATAACTCTGCACAGCACTCAACAGTTTCTTTTAAAATGTGCTTTTTTGGATAGTCATATACACATATAGTACATACAGGACTACTGCAGTTTGTATATACACCGATTATATACATGATGCCTAAATCACAACACACTCCTTGCCTAGGAAGGAAACTGCAGCAGACAGGAGTTGGTGTATCTCCAAGAAACTTCACATTCTACTTTCAGTGTCTAAGCAGACAGCCTACCTGGTTATAAATTTGCTGTTTGGATTTACACCAGCTAAAAAGAGTCAGATGGAGAGAGTGGATTTTTCTTAGAAAGCTTTTAGTCATGATGGAGCTGCGCACCACAGAGGAAGCCACAAAAGCAGGTGAGTTGAGATTGACTTAAACAAGACCATTGTGGAAGTGGAGAGGGCAGAACGCTGGCAGCCCCACATCCTGAGTGCAGTTTGGCACGTGTGGCTGTGGCAGGAGCATCCCCACGCTGAGCAGTTGTGGAGCAGCACTGGCCCTGGGGAACCCACCTCAGCCACCGAGAGCTCAGCGTGTGCAGCCAAGGACCACAGAAAAACCAATGCCTGGTCTCCTTCACCATCCACGTGGTGAGGTCAGAGGGTTGGTTTGGCTTAGTTTATAAGTCTGATTTAAAAAAACCCAAAATTAAAAGAATCTGAATTGAATGCAATTATTAATTTAAGGTTGTTGTAGTTTGGGTTCACTCTTAAAGAAATGGCTTATGTATGTTTTTAACTTACCACCTGAATACCACCTGACAGCTTCTTTTTTTTTCTTTTTTTTCTCTTTTTTTTGTGTGTTAGAACATTTAATCTCTTTTAGAAATTTTTAAATTTTTAAAATATTCTTCATTTATGCAAGCCATGTATTTGCATGATTCTTAACATTTTGGGTGGCTGCTGAACTGAATGGAGTTTTTTCCATGGACAGCTACAGCTAGGATTAACCCACTGAACACGGGTAGGGCTGGAGGATTAAACTGGGTTCCTTAGCATGATTTGTGCATGGGATTCTGACACTGGCCATGTAAGAGGCACAACAACCTTGACAGCCACTGGAGGAAAGTGTTTGAGACTCAAAAGCACAAGGAAAGCCAACAGTGGAATCAGGATGATGCTATACTAGAAGCAGAAGGCTTAAGGCAGTCCTTTGTATCATGATTATTTCACTAGGACAAAACCTTTGCTATCATAAATTTGGTAATGCAAGAAAGTCCAGTGGAACAAATTCCTGTCAATTTATCTAAATTTCCATGAAGTAGATACACTGAATGTATTTAGCAACAGCTAAGGAGCAACAGCTCCTCCTAAATATATTCAGTGTATCTGAATGTACTTGTGAAAAATGTATTTGTATTTGTGACAAATTCCACATCAGTGGAAACAAGCAGCATCCCAGCCCTTTACCTTTATGGTGTGATAAATACACACCTTCTGCAATTTACTTTTTCAATTCACTATCATGAATGCAGTTACTAGCAAGAACTGAAGGCAGAACTGCATGTTCTGCTATTCATACACACAAGACCACCTGCTCCTAGACAAATGACACATCCTTCAAGGCAGCACAAGTGTCTCATATTTTGTTTTTGTCATAGACACCTATGAAAATCAAAGTAAGCTGTCTCCCACTTCCTGGCTTTTGGAGATGATTATGGGCTTTGAACTATGTCAACATAAAATCAAGCATTAAAAAATAAATCTATTTTTCAAGTATCCTTATTTCTGAGATGCAAATTACCCAAAAAAATCACATACAGACCAATGTCTTTTTTAGTGTACATTTTAGCATCCATTTGTTACTGTGTACTGGTTCTTCCATAAGCCTGTTTGGTCCATATTTAAAGACCTCTTGAATTCTTTTTATGATTTTTTTTTCTTTTGTTGCTGGAAGTCTCTGGGTGTGACAGGTGAGTTTAATTCTACTTTCTTCAGACTTTATTGAGAAAATCCAAGTTGAGAGAAGCAGGGAGATGAATGGAGTCCATGGTGATGGCAGATGGGTTGAATGGGAACAGAACTGGGAACATGTGCTTGAAGTCTAACAGCAGCTGTGGAGGGTCATTCCGTTCTTGCAACTGCTTCTGTTGGGTGTGGGAGAAGAAAACAAATGTAGCATTAGTTGTTGCCTTTTCTTGTTGTGTTTAACATCATCAAAGGTTTGAGAATGTGCATAATTTTATAGATACTGCAGGTGAGAACTATTTTGTTCTCTTCTGCAGCACCTTTCCTTCTGAGCAAGTATTTACAGGAACTTCTATCAGACTGTAGGAAACACTGCTTCAGGAGAACCTGGTTACATTTTCTACATGACCACAAAGATACAGGACCTGGAAACAAGATGACCCCCATGGCACAGCAAAACCAAGACTACATGATACCAGTAGACCACCTTTGATTCAGCTGATCAACCATGGTGATATGTTCTGGAGGTAGCTGAACACATGCCCTTCCTTTTTCTCCCTGCTCCTTGTGAGCATTAAAAGGGGCTTTAATTTGTTTATTTTTCCTTCAGTTGCCAATTTCTACCTCCTATCTCAGAAGTAACTCAATTTCACCAACACTTTGTTGACTCCTGCAACCTTAATCCTCAGTCCTGTTGCTACTGAAGAGCTGTATTAGCTGAGCTTTGGATTTGGGTGCTTATTGCCCTCTGTGATTAACAGCCTGGCTATCCCTGCAGCTGTGTGCTGTAAGTGTGTGTGCACACACAGAGCACTGAATTCAGGACAACCTGCAGCAGCGTGCCTTTTATAAAATGCCTGAGTTAGCAGTGATTTAATACAGATGCCACTAGAACTACAGAGATGTCATTTGTGCCCTCCAGTTAACAGCTCTTTAAATTTACCTGTATGTTTCGTATGAAAGCTACTGTCACACGTTCTTCAAACTCATTCACAGGAGTGTAGAGATTCAGTATCTTTACAATCTGTTAAAAAGAAAACATGGTTACAGTCATGAGAAGCTAAACTTCTCCAGAACACAGAGCACCAGCAGCAGGTTGTCAGGATATGGCCACAACAAGTCTGCCATGACAAAGCAGAGGAAAGAAGCAGCAGAAGAATCACCCTGGTGTTTTTCTTTGCCTCCTGTAAGGTATTGCAAGATGGACCTGTCAAAATCACTAAAATCACTTCTTATGGGTAGGTCTGTAAGTTGGCAACAGACTTGGACAACAGATTTATACAGGGTTTGCACATGGTGACATGGATGACTTCTGATGTCACCTCTACCATACTTCTCTTGATGCTCCCTCATTCCCACTCCTCCCCTCAGCTTTTCTCAAAAATTCATGTTCAGGACAGGGTGGTGCAGATACATTAGAAAGGCTCTCTGAGAACCACTGGAAATCAGCTCACATCTCCCACTTCTCCCTTCCTACAATATTATCAAATTAAGGACAGGCAATCCAGCAGTAAAAAACACGAGTTTATATCATCCTGGAATGGAGTCTCAAAGTTCAAGGTCATATCCAGCCAGCCTAGGTTGGTACTTCTAAACCTCCTACCCCAAATGGGAATCCTTGGTGGGCATCCTGCAGACACAGCCAGTTTAAGAGCTGGCAAAAGACTATAGGTGTGGGAATCCTTAAAATCAGAGGGTTTTGGGAAAGCTGCAAAAGGCAGGCCTCAGAGAGAGCAGAACTGCAATTACAGCTAGCTGGGTTTAAAATGTCAAGGATCTGAGTTACACAACAAACTCCTTGGGGCTGGGTTTCATCTTTGCACATTTCTGGAGCTCCAATGCCATCAGTGGCACTGTTAAGAGAGGGGCCACTACTGTGAGCACCTCTGGGAGGGGCCAAGATGTAGCATCAGTCCTGAAAAGCACAAGCTGTGCCCACTGAAGAGCTGGCAGAGGGAGACCACCCTTTCCCACTCCTCAATTACCTGTTCTGCAAACCCCTGCCCTGCTCCCTACCTGCTGGGTTGTGAGAGACGTGCACAAGGAGCAGATGGCCTCAGCATCCTCTGAGGTTTTCTTCTTCAGCTGCAGGAGCTGTGCTGCCTGAATCAAGGGCTCCAAAGTTTGTGCTGCTCCACTCTGCTGCAGATTCTTCCCATGCAGCCATTCCTCCAGCTGGCTGATGTTAAACCTGGATAAGCGACCAAGACAAGATGTGAGCTCAGAGGTAAGAAGCAGCATCTTCAAAACTCCTCTTTGGGGCTCAGGGTATGTTGCAGTGCTGGTGTATGTGGTTTTTTGTGCTGTGTATTTGTGATATATGCAGCAAGAGACAATCAGACCAAAGCTCAGTACTCAACAACTCAGAGTAAAATATATCCTCCAAGTACCTTTCAAATAGATGAACCATGTAACAGCCAAACAAGACAAGGGAGTTGCGTTTCTACAGCATTCAGATTCCTCCAAGTTTCAACAATTAAAATGAAGATTTTAACCAGCTTTTAAATGCTAACAAGATCCTACAAAGTACCCAGATACCTTTGAGAATATCTACACAGAAAATGCTTTTGCTGTGCCCACTGTCCTCAAGAGGAACACAGAAAGATCCAGCCTGGGAATGGGAGAGGGTAGCAAATGGAAGATTTAACTAATTTGCACTGAGAAGTGCACTTTTTTCCCCTATTTCCCACCAACTTACAACATTAACAAAACTTCCTTAAGCAGGCAGAGCCCTGCCCCAAGCCCCAGCCCCACCTCAGCTGCATGCCCGTGCTCCACGAGCAGACATCCTTCCTCAGCAGGAGGTTGTTCAGGGCGATGGCATTGATCATGTAGAAGAGCTGCTTGAACACCTGCTGGATGATCTCTGGGTCCAGGCCCTGGTCACACATGATGCTGTGGAATGTGTTCAGCTGGCGAATCATTTCATCCAAGCTGTAGGAGCTGTCACCCGCATTGGAGGAGTATTTCCTGTGGCCCACTGGTTTGACACTGGAAAGCCCTTGGATACTCTCATTTTCCAACACAGCAGACACTGGAAAAAGGGGGGGAAATGGGCTAAAAAGCCTGCATCCATCTATTTGTCACTAGAGTGAAGAACTAATCCCTCAATGGGCTGCAATGAACACGTATCGGTCTCAGTGATGCAGCACCATGGATGCTGCAAGAACTGACAGCAGGACAGATCCATGGTTTACTCTGATAATATGAAATAGTTAAAAACACACACAAATATCATAGAACTATGCAAGAGTTGAGTTTGGAAGAGACCTTAAAAGGCCATTAAGGTCAAACACCCCTGGCATGGGTAGGAAAACCTTCCACCATCCCAGGTTGCTCCAAGCCCTGTCCAGCTGGGCATTGGACATTCCAGGGATGGGGCATTCCTCAGATGAATCCTCAGGGATTTGGCTGAAGAGATAACTCTTCTAATACCTGCTCTCACACCCTCAAAACCAAGGTCTTTATGAGTCTTTTTCCTCTTCCCATTCCTCTCCTTTCTTATAATGTACATTTCCATCCATAAAAAGATTAACCACAGACCCAGTCTGGAGGAGACCACCAGCACAACCTCACCTCTTCCACTGCCTCCCCAACAGAAATAAAAGAGATATCTTCTGGAGTGGGAGGAAAAGCCCTCATCCCTATTAGCTCCTATCATGGGGGAAGATAAAAACTCCCTGGGTCATGCTGGCACTGTGCAAAGCTCTAAAAAACAGCTGGAGCAGACAGTCTGGGCCAAGAAGCACCCTGCAGGTGTGAGCTCACCGATCATGGGCTGCAGGATGCCCTCTGCAATGTTGATGAGCTGCTGGTAGATCTGGATGGAGAGGTGGCCCAGCACCTGCCGGTACTCAGTCAGGTCGAAGTTCTTCAGGCAGTGCTCATTCTGCTTTGCCGTGTTTTGGGTCATGAAACCCTGAAAAGGGGATTAAAACACCCAGGCTCATTATCCCACCCACTGACAGTCCATCAGAACCGCTGCATTAAAGCCCCCTGCACCCTTACAGTACAGTATACCAAAATATGTTACCAAAGTACATCATAGAAAAGATAAAAACTCATAAATCACCTTTCAGTTACCTAGGCATTTGTTTATAAATTATTACTAGAGAACTACCTTTTGAAGAAAATCACTAAACTACCAGTTTTTCATCTTATCCTTAAGCAACGATCTGCATATTTGTATTAACTGCAACATATAGGAGTAGAAAATGACATTTCAGGCCCTCTGAAACTACTTTTTTAGCCACATGCTTATCCATTTGAGTTCCAACTGTTAATGGGAAACAAAATATTTTTAAATTAAGATTCTAGAAAATTGAAAAAAAGTTATGACTGCATTTTACGTGCTGCTTTGACAACATCTTAAAATGTTCTGAAATTCACAAATCTCCTGAAATAGCTGAATTTGTTGCCTGTTTTTTGCTGATACAGCTCATCTATAATCCTGCATTTGGCTGCTGTAAGCTCTCAGTTCTGGGCTCAGATATTAATACCAGTTTTAGTGTCAGAAGCCAATGGGATGTTTTAATTAACACAGATCCTTTAATTGCCTGTTCATATGGTCTTACTTGGTGTGAAAATGAGAACTATGAAGCTGTTTTTGTTGGTTGCTGACTGGCAAAGTGCAAAAATACAACATGTGCCAATTTGAGTTGATTTCACTATTTCCCCATTTTCCTGACTAATTGTATAGCACCATGCTCTTCACCTGACAGGACTGCATGTGGGTTGGGATTTTCTTTTAAGCCTTTTCTTAAAAACAGGCTGGATTTAAAACTAAAGATAACAGTATCTTGCAAACAGCTCTGTAGTATTTCTCTCCTCTATATTTTGCAACAATTGCCAATGGAATTTGCAAACAGCTGATTAATTTAACACAGTAAATCAGGGCAAAGACTGTATTTTAACCCAGCTGGTTTTCTGGAGAGGATTTTCTCTAAATGCAGTATTATTATCCAGACAGAAGAGGGCAAACAAGAGCACAGCTGCTAGTAAGTATTCTCTAAAATATTTTTAATTTAACTTTTAATTTTAAATCTTCAAAATCCAGTGCTGAGGTTTTACACTCACACCATTATCTCTTGAATGACCTGAATAGTTAATTTAATATTATGATTTTTTTTCTTACAGCTTGAATGCTCAATATATCTAAATAAATATCTAAAGACTAAAAAAAAATAACAGTATTTGTGTCTGTTGAAAATTTTAATATGCAGAATACAAGGCTATAAGGATGGCAGTGGGTAATGTACGAGAACTGTGATAATCCCATTCTTTTGAAAGGGGTCGGCTTTAATAAAATTTATTTCAAGCTATAAAATATTGTTTAATAAAAAGCTGGGGGATGAACTAACACCAGGAGAACGGCCTTCAAAATGGCTCTCCAGAAAAAGCATAGAAAGGCTGGCACAGCTGGGGCTGTTGAGCTGCACAAGAGAAGCTCCAGGGACACCTCAGAGCCCCTGCCAGGGCCTCCAGGGGCTCCAGCAGAGCTGCCCAGGGACTGGGGACAAGGCCTGCAGGGACAGCACCCAGGCAATGGCTCCCACTGCCAGAGGGCAGGCACAGATTTTGGGCTTTGGCAATTAGGAATTGCTGGCTGGGAGGGTGGGCAGGCCCTGGCCCAGGGTGCCCAGAGCAGCTGTGGCTGCCCCTGGATCCCTGGCAGTGCCCAAGGCCAGGCTGGATGGGGCTTGGAGCAGCCTGGGACAGTGGAAGGGGTCCCTGCCCGTGGCAGGGGTTGGAATGGGATTTAAGGTCCCTTTCCAATCCAAACCCTTCTGTGCTTTTAGGAGCTTTTCCAGGAAAAGCTATCTGTGCTATACCCAGATGATAGCACTGCCGTGCTATACCCAGATTAACCAAGGAGGGCAGTCAGAGCCGCCCCATCCCCAGCCCCTGGTGCCAGGAGGAGGCAGGACCGTCCCTCAGGGATGCCACCCCCAGGCCGGGCTCTCACCTCTTCCCCACTGTACTGCTTCAGGCAGTGCAGCAGCCGGCACGTGTTTGCCAGCCAGAACGATGTCATCTCAAAGTCATCCTGGTGCTTCTGCAGAGACGAAGTGAAAACACGTGAGATCCCCCCCTCCCTTTCAGTGGGGGGTGGTGGCATCACAAAACTAACCAATTTTGAGCTTCCCCACCCATAATCAGGCAGCTTTCCCCCTGCAGCTTGGCAACATTAGCTGTTCTTCCCTGCAAACTTTTTTTTTTTAATCTCTTAATTCAAACAATTTTATTGCTAAGATCACAATTCTCCTCGCTCTTCTGAAAAGGGAGGCTCTAATAGCAAATTGGCTTGAAAATGACTGTGACAGCTGAGTGTCCAACACGTGTTGGGCATGGTTTTTACCACCTGTCAGCCTCTCAACCCCAAGACAAGAGCAAATGGACACCTGCCTTCAGCACTTTCTTAACACCGTTGATGGTGGAGGTGAGCAAGGAGTGCACCTTCTGGTCATCGTTGATGTAATCTGCGTGTCTGATGCACATGTAGAGGATGTAAGCAGGAAGGCAGGGAACAGTAGCAGACACTGCCTGGGGCTTGAGATCTGGAAGATTTGGCAATTCAAAAAATGAAAGATTTCACAAAAAAAAAGCAAACTTAAATTTCCCCAATTGACAAGTGAAGCAGAGAACACCAGAGCTGGAGTGTACCCAGGCAAACCCCTCTCCCCTCAGCCCTGGGGAAAATGATATTTTAGCTCTGCAACTTGCATCCCTCTCTGCAGAGTGGACACAGAGCCAGAGGTTCAGCTGCAGGACAGAGGGACCTGCCCCAGACCCTCAGAACTCAGGTTGGGAGGGCAGCCCAGCCTGCACTGAGGTTTGTGACAGCACCCCATTTCTCCTCATGGATACACAGTGGAGCCAGAGCTTCTCTACCTTGTAAAACCCTCCCCCAGCAGCACACAAACCACCTCAGAATAGCTCCCTGAAGCTTTCAGGAATACCTCACACAATAAGTCCTCTCCCTGAATTGATGACACATTAAATCACTCCTTCCCTCAAGACACAGAATCCTAATGGTGGCTGTGGGCATTTGGAGCCTCTGAAGAACAAGCTTGTCTGATTAGGGGAACTTCAGTGCCCACAGCAATGGCCTAGCACTGCTCTGTGAACACTTTCTGGATCCTCACTAGGCTCTGCTGGGGTTAGAGTTGTAGTGAATACCAACACATTGCCAGGGAAGCCTGACTGCTGAAACAGCACTGAGTGAGGGGATGCTGCAGCATCTCTGACCAGCCTGTGCAATGCAGAAGAGCTCAAAAGTTCATTATCTGTTGTCTGTTATTACCTCATAAACCAAGCCACCTTTGTTCCATTGCTGTGCCAGACCCAGGGGCCTGTCCTTCTGCCACCCCCTCCCCATCTATCACCTCATATGAAGCTCAGCAAGTTACTGCCTGCTCTAAAAACTGGAGCCTTGCTTTGCATTTCCCACTTTTTGCTATCCCTAAGGGATTTGTGTCCATCCTGGTCTATCTGCAGCACTACTTTACCTACCCAAACTGCCATCACCACAAATATGCAGCTCCAAGAAGCGATCAACTAAGATCTATTTGTCTACCTTAATTTTTTAATCTCAAGTTTGCAAACTCTCCTGGCCACGAGAAGGAGCAGCCAGGCAGAGAAGCGGAGCAAGTTCCCCACCTGTAATGAGGTTTCTGATGAGCAGTGGCTCATCTTCTTTGTAATATTCCAGCATGCCCTGAAAATCCTTCTCCTTCCTCTGGACAGCAACCTGCATGTTCTGCTCGTGTGGTCTCCTCTCCACTGGCACCATTGTCTGGGATGCTGCGAAGAGAAAAGGTTATCAACACCTGGCTGGCACCTGGAAATCAACAACTATTCAGGCCCTCCACTGGCCTTAGTGCAGACACCAGGTCAAAAAGTTATATATTGAATTCCCAATAATGTCATCAGCTTTGACAGACTTATAAAAATAAAAACAATCAGGTCCTGGATTACCAGTCCACAGAGTTCTGACGCTGAATGACAGAAGAAGTGCAAAACTTGAACTTAGAAGTGGAAAAAATGAAGTAATTTTCTATTTTCCAGGAGACCACAGGCTAGAAGGCAGCAACCCTAGTGAATGATTTTCACAGAGCCAGGCAAAAAGCAGGCAGGCAATGCAAAATCCCTAAGCATGGTATCTTCTGTCTGCCTGCAAAGCTGCAAACCATGGTGGCACACTGCTGGAGTGTAATAAAGCAGAAGAGACCAGCATGCAAATACTGCAGTAAGCAGCATGCAAATCACACTGACAGGGAGCAGCTGGGTGAGCCGTGGAAACCCTCCAGTTAGTCAGCTTAATTTCGCTTAATGCCTGGTTTCCAGAAATTAACTCATGAGAATGGGGCTCTCTAATTAATCACGGCTTCTCCAGAGAACAGGAAGTGCTTTCTATGCAACACAGATGCCACATTTAAGGTGATTTCTCATTAAGCAGAATATACATAAATAATTTGATACTAAAGGGTTATAATTTTCCCTTCAGAATTGACAGATCAGAACACTTTCCTGCTGGCCACTGGGCTCCTTTCTGTATCTCTGCCTGGGTCACTGCAATGACAGCAATGAGTGCAATGACAGCAGAAAAGTTTCCTCAAATATCCTCCAAACCCTGGTACACGGTCAGAGTCAGCTCAGTGCCTGCTGCTAGTTCAGTGCCAGAACAAGCAAAATCTTACCTTCATAGAAAGAAAAAGAAAAAAATCCTGAAACCCTGCAGCTCTCCAAGACTGGCCAAAGAAGTAAAACCCAAGTGCAGTTCCCCCAACCCAGTATCTCCCAATGCACAAGTTACCTTCAAAATCTTGGACCTTCTTCATGTAAATCTTCAGCTGCTTCTTCAGCTTCTTTTCATTCTTTTCCAACTTTTCCAGCAATTCTTTAAGATCCTGAAAGACAGAAGATACATTTAAAAGAACTCCCAACATTAAACCCAAGAACAGCTCATTTGGGCTGAGTTAGAGGCTGGAGTCTGGTCTGTGCATCACCAAGGCGTCGTGTGAGCATCTCAGTGGAAGAGGAGCACCACCACAGCATTTAATCCTGTTAATCACATTTAAACAGTTTTATTTAGATACTGGAGTTGTTGAAAAAAGGCAAAAACTCAGGACGTGTTAACAATCCCTCCAGACTTTGCACACAGATACAGAAGGGGAGAAGGGGAAAATTTATGATCATCCAGGCCAACTTTTTGAAGTGGCAACTGTCTTTCCACACTCCCAATAAAAGCAAGTAAGATGAAAGACCTGTGCTGCCTCTGTGCCTAACAGAGTAGAAGGGTCCCCAGTGATCTGATTTGGAAGGCAGTGTCACAAAGTAGAAAGGCTTAAAAAAGCATTTAAAAGAATTAAAAATAAAGCACCTATGTAGTCACAAAAGTCATACAGCCACAGAACATCAGCTCAAGGCCAAGTGCCAACGCTCCCAAATGCACCAGTGGGAGATGCTGATGGATTCTGCAGAGTTTAGGAGGGGTGAAAGCGATCCCAGTGCCCTTCCCTCCCTGTTATGCTTCACATCTCCTTCTCTCAAACTATTTTTTGATCTCTTTCTGTCTTTTCAGCAAAGCCTCTTACCAGGTTTTCATTGGTCAGACGTGTAATTTCTTGCTGAAGTCCAAACTCCACCTGGACCTCTGGAGAGAGCTGCAGAGTCTGCAGGAATGCCTGCTGCTGCTTCTCCAGCTCCTCTTGCATTAAATCCACCTGGTTTTTCAGAGCTTCCATCTCCTCCTCATGCTCCCTCCTCTGGTCCTGGAGCTGTGCTTCCAGCAACCTGAGAACAGGACCACACTGATCAGTCTGTGATGTCAGCATGATGGTAGTAACCAGCATTTGAGTTTAGATCCTTCAAAATCAGCCAACTTGGGAAATACTCTGTCAACCTTCCTATAAAACTGATGAATAAGAAGCTATTATTGCCACACTAGTCTGTCATTGGCTATACTGCAGATGAAATACTTTTGAAATTAAGAGATATTAAATCAAAGGTTGGGATTTTAAAAACTGAATCCCAAAGCACCCTTTTTTATTTAACTGCATCAAACATTCAGGTTCCTTTACTTGCAAAGAGCAAATACATGGCAAGAAAGCAACACAGGTCAACACCTGCAACACCTTTCATTCCTGTGCTCCTTTCCTGTCAAACATAAATTCCAACTCTTGAAAACTGCCATTTGCTAAGCCAGAATGCCTTTCTAAATCCAGTGGAAAAATAATTCATCACTGAGATGTTAACTGCAGACACCCATGCTGAAAAGGTGATGGTGACAGCCTGGCAGGTGGCATAGTAATTAAGTGTCCCCTACCCTCTGCTGCATGGAAATGTCCCTTCAGCCCACCAGCTCTTGCCAGAAGATTGAAGTGACTCCATAAGGTATGAGGCCTCTGAGAGAGAACCACCAAGCCAGAAACTACAAGGCATAGTCCCAGATTATACAGGACAATGGTGGCCAAGAGAAGGAATGACCAAGGGGACTACCAAGCCCTTGCCCCTGCTGCAGCTCATGGATGTGCCTGGTCAGAGCTCACCTCACACCCAGCTCAGGGCCTTCTGACACTGGATGCAAACAGAAATCCTCAAAGATGAGGAGGATTCTGCTGTTGACCGCTCCACACTGACCCAGGACATCCACAGACACAGAGCTACAACGCACTCTGGTCCACTGGGAAATGGATTGTGATCTACAGCTGTCAACTGTTTCCCTACAGGAACAACTATGCACAAAATTTTTTTGTTGTTGTTTTGGTGTTTTTCTGTAATAACTTTTTTATAAAAGAGTGCAGGAAAGATTCCTGGATGAAAAGTACTAATCATCTCCACATTGTTTTGTGTAGTTGTTTTTGTTCCCTTTACAAAATTTAACAACACAGTCTCTACTCCCACATCCCAGCACAAGACAGAAAAGCGTGTTTTCCACCTATAGAAACATGTTCAATAATGCAGCCAGCCTCATAATCCTGTCAGGAGTTACATTCTTAAGAGGCTTGGAAAATACAGACCCACCATGAAATAAGTATTAAGTACTTAATTTTCATTTTATTTCTTCATACTGGGATTAGTTGGGATTCAGTCTGGATAATCCATGAGACACCCTCAGAAGAACATGCTCCTTCTATGAACCTGGGCTCCTACTTTGCTTGGAAAAACCCATGAAATAATCTCTGTTATTTCCTCCTGTTACTGTCTGGTTTTACCCTGATACCTCTAGATGTGACCACTTTAGACTACTCTATACAAAATACTTAATTTTTTATTCTCTTTAATGTCCTTAAAACTTTAATAAAATCATATATATTGGAGCCCATAACCACCAAGCATGGGGGTGATGCAGGACAAGAATCCAGGAGGGATATTTGCCCAGCAGAGCAGGATCTGGGGAGGGCTGTGGAACAAGGGCACCCTGTGTCTATCACCCACAGACAACACATGGATGGGAGCACAAAATCCCCAGCATCATGCAAAGGTGACAGCACTGGGACACAAGCACAGACCCTCTCCTTCCAACAGGTCAAGGATTGGGAGAAAACCCTTCCAAGAGGTGCCATGTCTTAGTGCAATTTGGGAGAAAAACAATAAAATGGAAAGGGTTTTTTGTCTTCTTGGAGATTCCAGCCTCCCAACCCCTCCACCACCCAATTTCCCATTACTGTCACATAATCCTTACTGGATCACAGCTCAGGCATTAGTGACAACAGCCACCACCAGCAATGGCCAATGGAACCATGACTCCTCTGAAAATTACAGGAGGGTCTCAATTCCTGCAGTTTGGAAATCCTACCCCCAGCTGCTCCCAGACAGGAGAGTGGGCCCTGCCCGGGACCATATGGCAACAGCAGAGCAAGAGAAAGAAACAAGAGGGCAAGGAAAAGGCAGGAGAAGGCAGAAGCAGCAGTGGGGAAAAACAGAAAGTGTTTGACCTGGCAACTTGCTTTAAACCTTGATAAGCCAAGCCGAGCTCTCCATCTTCATTGAGATAGCCCCAGTCCTCAGTCTTGCTAGAAATAAAGGACAGAAAAAGGAAACAAGAGGACAGAGAAAGACAAAAGGTCAATTGAAAGAGAAGGGGCAAATGTGCAGAAGCCTTGTGTATTTCATTCGGTATAAGTTTTTAGAGCACACTTTCATTGCATTGCATTTCTTTTTCCACCACAGGGAAGGAGAGCCCTGCCCTGGTTGTGCCCTGTAAGACATTTTAAAATGTCTTACATTTTAAAATTTTAAAAACAAGTTTCTCCATCTCTTTCCCACTGCAGCAAATCCCACTGGTCTAAAATAAACTCTACTTCAGCCAAGGGTTTCCTCAGCATTTGACTCAAACACATCAGTCTTTCCTCAGAGCAACCTTTGCTCCAAACACCACATGCATCCGCACAAGACCAATCTCCTCTGTATACATCCAGGCAGAATAATGGCCAGGAAAGTCTCATCTCACTTTAATACTTTTAGCAGTTGGCTTTTTTAGTCTCCTTTTAGCAGATTGTTTGGGGTTTTTTTTCAGGTTATATGAGGCAAGATTTATCTTCTTTAATGAGGGGCTGAATACATTACAAATGAGTGATGTAAGCTGGTCAGCTTGACCAGAAACACTTGTTACAGCAAGATTTTACATGGCTTTGATGTCAGTTAGGAAAAAAGTGTTTGTTTTAAGCAATAACAATTTAAAAATTAAGCAAGGAAACCATCAAACTTGATATATCATTATATTAAAAAAAAAAAAACAAAAACAAAACCAAAACACAAAAAGAAGAAAGCCAAACACGCATTTTGAAAAGAGCTGTAGCAGATGCCATTCCCTGATAAGGGAATCTCTGCATATTTCAGTGGCAAAGCACAACACACAAACATTCATGAGCAAATTTTCACAGGAGGGAAGCAGTGACAAATGTGGTGTTGCAGCTCTGCCTTGAAGGGGCTCTGGAGGTGCCTCACCCCCACAGACAGCTCGTGCATCCCTCCCATGCCACTGCTCGAGCACAGCACTTCTCAAATCTGGCAAACATTTCAGGCACTGACACTTGCAAAGTTCATCTGTTAGAGCCACATGTATGAATTTCAATTAAAACCTTGTTGCTATCCCATACGTAGCAGGTTTCCAAAAGGGTCTGCAAGCTGACAGATACAGGGAGGTTTATTGGTCTCATTTGCATGAATTTGTTAGTAAAGTCTTTTTTTTTTTTGGTTCATATAATCTTATCAGGACATGTCCTCAGGCACTGAAAACCAAAGGAAAAAACAGGAAGGTCCCCACTATTTATTGCACGTCAGAAACCTGTGAAATCTCACATGATGAGCAGCATTTAAAAAATATAGCCCTCCTTGGAAAAATAGCTTTCTTTCCTTTTTTAATCATAGTCATTGAGGTAAATGAGGAGAGCAGCTCAAGAAAATGCCATTATAAGATAAATATATAAAAATGCTGATTTAAAATGCTTAAATCAGCATTCAGTTCATCTCCATCAACACAGCACTGACTCAGAAATCACTGCACTCCCCCTTCTCCCAGAAGGTCATGTTGACCATGACATAAAAAGGGGTCCTTTCAATGTAGTTAGAGTAATTGGCATCTGAATCATAATTTCCTAAAATGCTGGGTCAATCCTATTCTCAAATAAGGCTGGAGAGGAGTTAAAAGGGCCGATTCACAAAGCCCTTTATCCTCATCTTAGAGGCACAGGTCTGGGGAGCAGCTGGGACCTGCAGTCAGCAAACTGTCCTCATCAAAAGCAAAAAAATTCCTGCCCAAACACCTCCCTGCCCTGTGAAAGTAGCTTAAAGGAGGTGCATGTACCCCAAACCCAGAGATATTAATTTCAGCATCTTCAGTAAATGATCCTCTCTTCATAAAAAAGGGGCACTTCACTTTCAGGCACAGATGGACCTTTTTGTTTTAGGTAAAAGGAAAAATACTGTGCATCACAGACTAGATCTGTGGCAGAGGGGGACGATACCCATGGGAGAGTGGGAGGAAGAGATATGGTATGATCGCCACATCATGGTCTCTCCCAGTTGCAAAAGCATCCCTCATGTGAAGCCAGCATCAGCTCTTCACTTTGCACAGCAGCTGCAGGTGGGACTTGCCCAACAAGAAAAAAAAATCCATGTACTCAACAAAAATAACTTGGAAGCTATCATGGAAGCTAATTTCAAAGGCACAGCCTAATTTACTTTGAGCTGCCAGGTTATTTATTATCTCTTAACACCGTCACCTGGTCTTTCACTGGCTCTGCATTTCCACCAAGATCAAATAGGTTTGAAAGAAAGATCCCAAGAACCAAAACAGGGAACAAAAAGCCTACTTAGCTTTAGATTCAGTTATTGTAGGAGAAAAATGAGGTAGGAGCTAACTTGATTTTCCTCTTAGCAGCTGAAATTCAGCAGAATCTTAGGAGAAAAAAAAAGGAAAAAAAGAAAGAAAAAACCTGAGTTTAATGCATTTATAAAGAAAGGGCTGATTTCAGTTCAAACTTGCCCTTGACCTGGAATCAAAGGGCTTTCCTCTGGAAGCTTTGTGGAGAAAGAATTCCTACATGGGCAGGGTTAGCAGCACCTGGCAGAGTTATTCCTGTTTTCCTCCTGCTGTATTTAGAAGTGTTGCATGACACAGATATGGAGAGAATAAAAGATTGATCTCCCACCAAAATAAAGCCATGCTGTGTCCTCAGGCTAAATAGCTATGAGATGATGACTTGGAGCTAGGAGCAACTCCTGGGTGGAGTGAGGTTTTACCACATCCATAAGCCTGGCCTGGTGAAGAACCTCCACCTGGTGAAAAAGCACCTCAGACTGGGGGGCAAAGAGCAGCTGACAGCCCTGAAGGACTGGGCCATCCAGAGGGACCTGGACAAGCCCAAACAGTGGCCCAAGGGAACCTCACAAGGTTTAACACAGCCGAAGGCTGGAGCTGCAGCTGGGTCAGGGCAACCCAGGATCAACCCAGGCTGGGGCTGAGCAGAGGGAGCAGCCCTGGGAGAAGGAGCTGGGGGTGCTGTGGGTGAGAGCTGGACCTGCCCCAGCCTGAACCCCCCTGCCCCGGGCTGAGCCCCAGCGTGGGCAGCAGGGCAGGGGGGATCCTGCCCCTGTGCCCCTGGGCTCAGGTGAGAGCCCACCTGCAGAGCTGCCCCAGCCCTGGCTCCAGCAGCACAAGGAGCTGGAGCTGCTGCAGCCAGTGCAGAGGAGGCCACGGAGCTGCTGCCAGGGCTGGAGCCCCTCTGCTCTGGAGCCAGCCTGGCACAGCTGGGGCTGTTGAGCTGCACAAGAGAAGCTCCAGGGACACCTCAGAGCCCCTGCCAGGGCCTCCAGGGGCTCCAGCAGAGCTGCCCAGGGACTGGGGACAAGGCCTGCAAGGACAGCACCCAGGCAATGGCTCCCACTGCCAGAGGGCAAGGCACAGATTTTGGGCTCTTGGCAATTAGGAGTTGCTGGCTGGGAGGGTGGGCAGGCCCTGGCCCAGGGTGCCCAGAGCAGCTGTGGCCGTCGCTGGATCCCTGGCAGTGTCCCAGGCCAGGCTGGATGGGGCTTGGAGCAGCCTGGGACAGTGGAAGGTGTCCCTGCCCATGGAATAGGATGAGCTTTATGGTCCCTTGCAACTCAAATCACTCTATGAAAGAGAAATGGGAGTGCTTCTTGCAGAGAAGTTGACAAGAATTGGCTCTTGCTTATAAATCCCACTTCAGAACCACAACCCCACCAGAAAAGCTTCCCATTAAAATATGTGTTGATCAAGATTAGAAAGGGAAGGCATTTCTGTTTCTCATGCTGATACCCTTGGGTATAGAGCTGTGTAAGTAAAAATGCAAATTTTTTTCTGGGGGAGGGAATGTTCATTTATGTCCACAAGTACAATAATCTAGGCTCCCCAAGCATTTGTCTTCATCCATTTTATTGCCATCAACACCAGCCTACAGCTTATAAACCAACCCAATAAACAGAGATCACTGCACAGGGAACCTTGTAATGGGGAGGTTGGTGGTGCTTAATGAGCCACTAGATAAATCACTGCAGAAAATCAGGATGAGAGCATATAGAGCTACTGCTGCTGTATTTCAAGAGCCAAACTCCAGTCAAGCTTCACACAAGAGGCAGATGAGAGAATAATGAACTGACCCTGGAGACTGCAGTTTTCCCCTCCCAAAACTTAAGAGACCAAAACCCACCGAGGCCGGATCACACGAACTTCTTAGAACTGCAGCTCACCCATGCAATTGCAAGGAAAGAGATTTGTACTCCTGTGGAAAATTAGGTCCTGGAAACTTACAGGCTCTGGAGGGATTTCAAATCCATGTGGATGTGGCACATGGTTTAGTGCTGGCCTTTGCAGTGCTGGGGGAAGAGCTGAACCTCAAGACATCTTTTTGAGCCTAAATGATTCTACAATTCAGTTCTTTCTGTAGAAGTCAAGTGTGGAAACCAGAATGCTGGGAGGAGGACTGGAGCCTCCTGGCAGGCTGCAGAAGGCAATGTGCACCAGTATGACCAGGTATTAATTTATACTGGGGATCAGTGACACCCCTGGGTCAGACACATTTCCTGTGAAAGTAGCAACCCTTATTTTGACTCCTTCACCAACCCTTGAGCACAAACTAACTTTCCATGCACACTGGAAAATTTAGGGAGTAATAAAGTTGTGCCCAACAATGGCATTTCACGACTCGTATGAGCACCAACGGCTCCAGGAGAATGTTGGAAAGAAGGAAAAAGAAGGAAAGAAGAGAAAATTCATAGAATTCAATAGAATTCATTAAGTGACCAAAACCTACTCCTTGCTGCAGAAAGCACACTGAGCTCCACTGATTTACTGACAAGAATGTGATGTGCAAATTAATCTCATTACCTCTGCTGCAGGAGGGGCAGAAATTTCATCAGCAAGTTCACTTTAGAAAAGCAAATATTCCACAGCAAATTAAAAAAAAAAACCCACAAAGACTAGCCTGATTTAGCCAGACATGATGCCCAGGTGAGAAACCAATGTCACAGGAGTCCTGGACCCCATCAATCCCTACTGCTCCAGGCCTCCAGAACTGATGAAAGCTGGCAGAACAGCCTCAGTTGAGCCACCAGGGTTTTAAGCTCCACTTAAATGGGCCCTTCCTCATATTCATACAGGTGTGAATAAAATACTCATTAAGTCAGGTCCCAGCCTGGAATGTTAACAATCTTCTGCAACCACTCTACAAAGTAGCAAACCATATTGTGTTATTAAAAGCCATTAATCCACAATGGCTGGGTCTTCTTCCTTGCTGAATGGAAATTATTTAGGGGAAAAAAGATTCAAACATCTGTATTTGTCAAGAGAAAAAAAAAAGATAAACATTCCATTTCCTTGAAGAAAAATAAAAATTTGCTTTTCATAATATCTTGCTGTTTAATCCATGTAATTTTTTCTTCTTGAAAGATACTGCTTTATTATTTTATATCCTCCTGAGCAGCTGCAAGGACTGATTTAATGCTTGGCAATATCAGCCCATTGTTACTGTCAGGACAGACACATGTTCAAAGTACTAACCCTCATTGAGGTAAACTGGCAATAAAACAATTGTTCCTGACACTCAGTTTGGGTGCAAGAATATCAATAATGTGAGTGTTTTCAGGGAATACCGCATGTTTGTTAGCTCAGTTAACCACAATGGGCTTTTGCCTCTGGGAAAACAGAAGGGAACTGTGGCATCTTCCCAACATGGTATGAGATACCTGAGGAGCAACTGAGAGAGCTGGGGGCTGTTCAGCCTGGAGAAAAGGAGACTCAGGGGTGGCCTTATCACTCTCTATAGGGCCCTGAAAGGTGGCTGTAGTCAGGTGGGGTTGGGCTCTTTCTCCAGGCAGCACTGACAGAACCGGAGGACACAGTCTCAAGCTGTGCCAAGAGAAATAGAGGTTGGATATTAGGAAAAAGTTTTTCACAGAAAGAGTGATAAAGTTCTGGAATGGCCTGCCTGGGGGAGGTAGTGGAGTCACCATCCCTGGGTGTGTTTAAACAAAGCCTGGATGTGGCACTGGGTGCCAGGGTTCAGTTGAGGTGTTGGGGCTGGGTTGGACTCGATGATCTTTGAAGGTCTCTTCCAACCTAGTTATTCTGTGAATTCTGTGAGTTCTATGAAATAAATACAAATACAGTTCCAAATCTTAGTCTTCCTGCTATTTCCATACTGGAAGCAAAGTCAAAACCTGGTTTTGCTCACTTCCATGTTTGCTTTTCCACCTGCTCAGTATCTGACTGGAACCAGATGATCTAAAAGGTCTCTTTCAGCCCAAATCATTCTGGGATTCTACAATTCCGTAAGACATGTGTCCTTGGTTTCACCTTTATGGCCCACCCTTGAGTCCACAGCACAGTCCAGAGGCTGGGAGGCCTCTGGAACAGATTGATTTTGGTGTGTGTCCCTCTCTGACACAGAATCCCCCCCGTGCTGGCGAGGTCTGTGCCACACTTACCGGTTGGTCTCACACATGCCCTGGTAGGCTTCGATCGCGTCCTCCTGGTCAACGTGACGGTCACTGTTGGGCCAGTTGGCATTGGGGGAGATGCTCTCCTAAAGTCAACGTGCAAAACACCCATGTGACTTCCTGCTTTAAAACTCTGCCCAGCCCTGAAAGTTCCTGACACCAAACAACTCCCAATTATTCTATTAAAAGCATCCCTGGGGCATCCACCACATTACTGAGTTTCTGTGAATCCACACACATGCAGCAGGAGAGATAAGAGATGGAAGAAAGATGCAGTGAGCTTGGGAAGAGGATAAGCAGGGTGCTTGGCTTGGTTTGAAATACAAAACACACCAAAACCTTGAGGAATGATAAGACAGCAAATCAATAAAGATTGAGTTTCTGGAAAATGTGCCCTTCCATTGGAATGTGGTCTAAATACAAATCCCATCCCAGCTGTTTGAGAGACAGGCTCCCTTCTTGCCTCCATGTCAGAAGAAACACATTACAGCTGCACCAGCCCGAAGTGAGAAGAATCTGGTCTAGAAATTATTTTTTCTAACCCCAGTTCCTTCCAGAAAAAGATTATTGCTGTAAAACATCACCAGGAACATACTGAACCACACACAGTGGTGCAGAGGTGGTGTGGGCTGGTTTAACCTCATGAGGTGTGGAGGTAGGCACCCTTTAACAGCACCATGGTACAGATAGTCCTGGGTTGTCTGAAATAACAGGGATTGCATTTTACCCCCAGGCAGGAGATCCTGTATCCCTGCACAACCCCATAACCTCCCTGTGCCATCCTGCCCACCAGAGCAGGAATGGCATTCCTCAGGCAGCCAGCGAATCTCCACCAACAGAGGAGAAGAAGGAAAAAAGAAAATCCATTACCCTCTCCTTTACCATGTTTTTCCCCGTCTCTTTCTGCTGGGCAGCCTTCATGATCTGCGACCTGAGGATGAGCACCTCCTCCTTGCGCACCTCCAGCTCCTCGTTGGCCGATTTCAGCTGGTTCAGGAGGAGGTTGTAGCCATCCTGCACATCGTTGGAGTCGTTCTGGGTGGCGTGGTCTGCAATGGCCTTCCTCAGCTCATTGAGCTCATTTTTCAGCTTCTTGTTCTCCGACTCCAGCTCTTGCCTCTGGAAAACACCAAGCCATTAAGCAGTTTAAATAAACTGTGGTGCCTCATCCTGTTCTGAGATGCCTCTAGGCTGACTCAATTATTGATGGTTACAGATCAATGCAAGCCAGGATCTGGGTTTTGCTGCCAGCCCAGCCATCTGTGGTTCAGGGAAGGTTTTTGCTTTAGTCAGCAGCCTGTTGCTATTTAGTAACAACAATACACAATGGTATTTTTTATTTGTTGACACTATTTCTAAACACAAAAGCAGGCTGTTAAAGAAGGTAAGCATGCTCTTTTCTCCTCCACCTCTTTTCCTTCTGAATCAATGAATCACACAACCCCCACAACATTCAGCTCACCTTTCATATTCATTAGATAAGCTGGAAGATGCTGGTTTGCCCAAACAAGCTGGAAGATGCTTGTTTGTCATCATGGCAGGCATCCCTTAGGCGAACCATGGGCCTCTGAATTCCCTCTTCTTTTGTAATTCCCCCACCCCAGTGCAGTGTTTATAGCTGGAGGATTTTCTCACCCTGATGTCTCCTCGGCCATTGGCATTTGACAGGCAGGGCCAACACTGTGCTAGTTTGATGCCAACTGATTCTCCTGAATAACATCTTAGCTGAGATAAACTGAAGGGCTTACTCACTTTTGCATGGCAGCAGAAGACAGAAGAACAGAGCTCTGGCAGCTAGGACAGCCTTTATTTTAGTCTGTCACCATGAAGCTTTGCTTGCAGGTGGCAGCACAACATTTGGCAGCTCCCTGCCACCACCCAAAACCCACCTGGATAATCCCTGCTGGGTCAGCTATTTGCTCCTGCACATGGTGCAATCACAGAATCATGGAATGGTTTGGGTTGGAAGGAACCTTAAAGCTCATCCTGTTCCACCACCTGCCATGGGCAGGGACACTTCCACTAGCCCAGACGGCTCCAAGCCCCATCCAACCTGGCCTGGGACACTGCCAGGGATCCAGGGGCAGCTTTTCTGGGCAACCTGCACCAGAGCCTCACCACCCTCACAGCCAAGAACTTCTTCCCAATATCCCATCTAAACCTAGCCTCTTCAAGCTCAAAACCATCAGTCTTTGCTGTGGGTCACAGACTAGCTGTGAGCCAGACTCCTTGGAGTCCTGTTCACAACAGCTCACCTCTCTTTGCATGACCCTCCACCTCTGGCTGCTGCATGGTGCCACCCAGGAGTGCTCCCTCCTGTCCCCACGCCCCCAGACTTCTCAGGCAACACCAAGCCCCAACAGGACTCTTGTCCAACACAGCACAAACCAACAGCCCTGCACCCGAGCTGGAAATGTCTGCTGTTTGATGAGAGGTCAGCTCTTTCCTAGGGACCAACCCCATCCATGTGGATTCTCCAGTGTCTACAAAAGCACAAGATCATTCCCCACTGTCACCCACGTGCCTCATCTCCCTGCTGCTTACTGAGCTTTTCCACGGCTTCCTTTCACAACCCCTCCTATCTCTGGGATCTCTGCTTCATTATCAGCTTGGGCTGAGTCAAGCTAATGAATCCAAAAATGGCTGGGGGGGGATGGGGGCAATTTATACAATTTACACAGTGTGTAGCTAGCACAGCTGTGTAAACCCCATTTCCATAGGAAACGGGTGTTGTAATTATAAATCCTTACAAATTATAAATAGCACGGCTTATCACAGCAGAGGTGTGAGCAGAATAGCTGATCTGGCATCTGGGCAGCATGCTCCTAGCTGAACAGACTCCATCAGTAATGGGGCATATTCAGGTACTTTATAGCAGCTGTCATGAAAAAAAAAAGGATAAGAAATGCCTTAGATCCATCAATTCTGGTAATCTCACATTAACCATGTATATGAGACATGGGCTTTTCTGTAACTGGTGTTTAAAGCAGGAGTTGGAAGTGTGTGCATGGTGGGAATTGGTATCAAACTGGGTTTAACTCTTCCTGCTACATCACCTCTCACTGATGGTGAAAGCAGTTACTTGATTTTCTACTAAAATAACTCTTCTGTGGGTTTGTTATTTGCTGGCTAAGACCTCTGCTTTCCTTTTCCTTAACCTTTGTCCTCCTGCTCTTTGTGTCCCTTTCTCTCTCTTTTTTTTGTAATGGGTCAGCCACACTGCTAACTCCAAGGCCTGGTCATTTCAAGCTCTGCTCTGGTTAGAAAGAAAGCCAGGAAGACCAGGAAAGAAAGCAAATACCAATAACCCTGCTCCAAGAGCCCCTACCATACACTCCTTTCAAAATTTACATTTAAGTTTATTCCTTGCTCCTTTCTTTGTAGATTTCATAGAGTGGTGTTAAAACACCTTCTGTCCCCAGCTCACACACCTTTTTTGCATCAGCACTTGCCATGGAAGATCAGAAGCTAAAATAAAATGCTATGGATGTGGAGATTTCTACTGGCAAAATGAAAAATGCTCTTTCTTCAGCATAGGCCAGTCATGCTGATTTATTAGACAAATATCTGACAAATAAATATGACCCAAAAATTTTACAGTCAGAATGCCCTGCACTTGAACTCACACTTGTCCCAACAGATGCAGTGTTAAAGAGCTCTGACAGAGTAACCCGAGCACTAATGGTGATGGAAATATCTTCACTCTTTAGCAAAGGGCCTACAGAGCAGTGCTGGGAGAAGTGTGAGCCTGCCTAAGTCACAGGTTAGCACTGCCATGCCAGGATTTTGCCCCCTCTCTCCTTTTCTGGTACTCTGCAGGAAAAGAAAATTAAATCCTCCATGCAGCTCATTTATAATGAGCTGCCAATTCTAAGGCATGAAACAAGTGAGAAACTGAATTATGCATCATGTTCCTGCTTGGAATCCTAGAATGTGTGAGTTAGAAGGACCTTTAAAGGCCATCCAGTCCAGTTGCGGGACAGCTGCCACTAGAACAGGTTGCTCAGGAACATGGAGTCAGAGCAAAGGTTTCTTTCATTCCCACTGCCACTTTCCCAGCTTGAAAAAACAAGGAAGACACATTTTTCACTGGCATATCTGAGGGACGTAACTCCGTTTTGCATTCCTGGATAATGATTAACCAAACATCTGGCTGGGTGTATTTTGGGACAGCAACTCCTGAGAAATGTATTTCTCCATTACAAAGGACAGGTAACTTCTGCCTGTACATTTATCAGTGTTAGCTCAAGTTTCACACATTTCAGTCTTACAAAACGAAAAAACCAGACGAGCCTCTCTAACGGAGCACTGTGCCTCACTCACTTCCCTCCATCATAATCTGCATCAAGAACAGGCTCCCCACCAGATGCTAATTCCAAAGGCAAATCCCTGCCATCATGGGTGTCATGACTAATAATTACAGTAATAATTACACCAAGACACCAAGCTAGAGGACAGCAGACACATATGAAGTATCAGACCATGTGCTGGTTGCAGAAGCCAAACCTGCACAGCCATCCAGTAGCACCCACACCTGATGTTGTCCTGCTTGAGGGGCTGTGAGTGCCAAAAATGTCTGAAACGGGACATAAAAATATGGAATCTTTCTTTAAAATAGTGAGGAAATAGTTTCTAAGTTAAGGAACCTTGAAGCTAATCTTGTCCAAAGTGAAAGAGAGAAGGTTTAGATCAGGAAGGAGGAAAAATATTCCTGTCTGTGAGGGTGGTGAGGCCCTGCCTGGCCCAGGGTGCCCAGAGAGCTGTGGCTGCCCCTGGATCCCTGGAAGTGTCCCAGGCCAGGTGGGAGCAGCCTGGTCCAGGGAAAGGTGTCCCTGTCCATGGCTGACTAACTGGTACCTCACAAGCCACAAGCCTCAAGAGCATCCACAGAAAGACTGTCCCCTGTGTGAGCTTTTAGGCACCTCAGACTATTTCCCCAAGATAAAGTCTTTTTAAGCTGGTAAAAATGAAAAATAAACATATTCACAAGAAACTCTTTAAGGAGCCAGAGATAGTACAAATACTTGAGCTATAAATTAGCAGGAGAAAGAGAAAAGAAGAATAGCTTTGTCATAGCCTTGGAAGCAGCTGTCAAGGGGGAAGGAGGGAAAAGAAGCCCTCAAAATCAGCAGTAAGTCACTCTTGCATTGCAGGCAGAGATTTCAGGCTGTTTCCTGTGTTTAGATGTGGGGAGAACAGCTGGGAAGTGTAATTGTCTGTCTTTTTCAGTGGTCCTTCTCAGGAAAACACTCCTACAGGGAATGTGAATTCCCCGCAGGTTCATTTCCCCTCTATTTTAGACTAAAGTTTAAAGAACCCTGCATTTTTAGCAACACATGCCACCTATTCTTATGAAATAGTATTAACATTAATTGGTAAATTTGTTAAAAATTTAACATTTAACAATTTTTAAAATCTGTTAGGTATGTAGAACTATGAATGCTAGTATGTCAGTATGCAGAAAGTAGGAAAATCCAAAATCAGTATTTCCACTCTGAACTTCCAGGATTAAACCTTGAAGAAAACACGGTTTGTGAACTCATACAGAAGCTGGAATTCCAGAAGCCATTTAAGGAGGTGGTGGCTCTCATCTGCTGGGTTTCCACCTTCCAACTCCACTTTGCTTTACAGGGTCAAGAAACTTAAACCTTCCACAAGTATGTTTAACCAGCTGGAAGACACTTGGGCAATGACCTGGCCAGGCTTCTTCTCCAAGGGGCTATGCACAGGTACTAAGGAAATTCAGGGGGGTTTCCCTCCACCACAAACAGCACATTTAGCCAGAGCAACACCAATACCATGTTAGGAAAATAAAATTGGATTATTAAGTGTCATAAAAATCTACCGATACTCTAAGGGCTTAGTGAGGGTTGGACATCCTTTCCATCTCTAATTTCTGCTTTTTTTGGCATCCTTTGGAGGAGATGATGCAGAAGGAAAAACTGGTATTACTACTGACAGATGGTTCAGCATCATGCTATTCTGGAAAACATATGTTCCTCTGGACTTCTCATATTTGTTAATGGGAAAGGGAGAGAAGGAACACCAGAAAGTTAGGTCTGCACTGAAAAAACCAACAGCATAAAAAAATTTCCCTTAGTAACACTATCCTAGAAACTGGTTTTCTGAGGATAAGCAGGGCATAAAAATTGGTCTAAGACAGTTAAGGCCAGAAGTATTTGAATACAGTTAGAGCAGGAGGATAGAAGCTACAGAAGCTGCAGTAGGAGCCCAGGAGGTTTCAGTTGCTCTGATTGTCACAGGGATAAAGTGATGGGGACAGAAACTGTCAGGATTTTGAGCTTGGGGGCAAGACAAATTCTAGGGTAGGGCAACACTGAGAAGACACAGGATGACTGAGGTCAGCCAGCACTTCTGCTGGGAGATGGAGCCATTTAAGGAGGCTCAAATCACTCCACAGATTTATCTGGGTTTGACCTGAGTGGCACCTTGGGATAGCATAGAACGTGGCTAAGAAGCAGAGGTGAAGTCTGGAACAAGAAACAACCCATAAGAGTTTACACCTGCTGCAAAGCCAACTGCTGAGACCTGCAGTGCCTGTCAAAGGGAGCCCAACAAAGTCCCAGAGGGAATACCTGCCATGGAAAAAGCCCCCTTCACCACAAGTGGGTTCATTACTCCATGGATGACTCAGCAACAGGTCGATCAGCAGAAAACAGATGTCACCCCAGAGAGAAACATATGTGAGCCCATCCCAGGCCCAGGAGAGGATGGAAAACTACAGTTTTCCAACTACCCTCTCTAGCAGAGCTGATTACAGCAGGTTTTGGATTATTATCACGTTCACATCATTTGTTTGGGCTGCTGGAGCCATGCAGTAGGTTACAGCATTAAGGAGAAGCCTCTCACTCACCTTCAGGCTGTTGTATGCAAAATCTTCATGTTCTGAAGTCACTTCAGTCTTTATTTCATTTACCTGTGCAGATTAAAGAGTAAATTTGTATTTAGGATCGGGCAGAAGAACTGGCACACAGCACAGGGTAGCTGGGCACATCTCCATCAGCATTCAGCCCTGCTGGCCAGCTCAACCATAATAAAGTCATTAATTTCCATTAGACAGCATCCCAGCAACACCAGTGGGGCAGAGGACACTCCAGGAGAAAATGGTTTACTCTCTCATTAATATCTGTGCCTCGCTGCAGCTTTCAAACAATGACAGTCATTAAGGGAACAATCTCCAACACAGCAGTTGGAAAACAGGTTTTTAATCCTCCTGCAGCAGGAATGAGAGGCTGGGGAAGTCTCCTGTTCCATGTCTTTCCTGCAAATTGCTAGGGGTGATCAATAAGGATATCTAGTGAAGCAAGTAAATAATTACTGTTGATGATTTTGTTGAGTCTCCTACTGCATTTGTTCTAAGGTACACTGATCTCACACTGGAGAGTAATAACGAAAATAATTCCCAAACAAAGCAACAGGAGCCCCAGAAATTCCAAATACGTATCCCAAGAGGGATGGCATTTGCCCAGCAATTTGTAAAAGAGCATCTTCAGTGCTTCAGGACACCAAGCACACAGCAGCACTGCTGTTCCATAGCACACTCTGGCCTCTGACAAGCCACTGAGCCTTGGCTACAGATGGCAGGGAAAGCACATACAAGAGATCTGCTACTGAAACCACCCAGCCCAGAAGTCAGCTCACCACAACCTAGAGAGCTGTATTTTCAGATTCACAGATTCCTGCCCCCTGAGTTACCACTGGGCTGCCAGTAATCTTAGTTTTTTTTTAATAAACCTGTTTTTAATTTTCAAGCAAGCAACTCAAATTTTAGGCAGTTTGGGGTTGGTTTTTTTTGGTTTTTGTGTTTTTTTCACAAGGAAGGAAGAATGCAGCAAAAGACTATCCCTGCCTTGCAACAGAAATTAAGAACCCATTCTTCTAACAGCTATCCTGATATTTGTGATTTACTACACTACTTTTAACCTGTATTCCTCTCTATGATCATTACTGAGGGAAAAAACCTAACCAAAACACAGAGATGATAATAAAACCAAACTGGGGACACCAGCCTGACTGACTGAAGTGCTTTTCAGTTCATGCCACACACTGCTGGATGGAGGGAAGTCAGGACAGCAAAGAGATGCTTGAATAACAGAAATCATCCAAAAGGGAGAGCTGTTGAACATGCAGGGTGCCACACGTGAGACACAGGGTCAGTGCTGGTGGAATAATGTGTGCCAAAATTGATTCCACATTTCATTGCTTTCAAGAAGCTTAAGATACTTCCCTAAATATGTTACAACTAGTTTGTTTAAAGAAATAAATAAAGCAGTTCTCCTGTCCAATTGTCCTTAGTGGACAAAAAAAAAGTTTATCTCCATTTTCCAGAAGGATTTGTAGCCTCTTATGCTGAACTTGTCACTCCCAAAGCTAAATTCCTACATCATATGGCCTCAGGCAATCAAGGAAAGCCAGTTACAAATATGAAATATTAGTATCCATGAAAAGATGCCTCTTGCCTGGGATTTCTTGCTGTCTTGCTCCTTTTTCTCCAGCTGGGCTTGCAGCTTCTTCCTCTCCAGCTCAAGCTCCCTCACTCGCTTCTGTAGCTTTAGGAAGAGGGTCATGTCCATGGCTGCTTTCTCCATCCCAATCTCCTGGAGCAGAACAGGAGGGAGGGGAAAAAAAGAGAAGATCTCAGAGTCAAGTTCTACACCCATGCACAGTGCCAGATGCACCCTGACTGTACATCACCCACAGCCAGGAACAAGAGCAGCCTAAGAAACACCTGTACTTCCAAAAAGCAAATCCACATTTAAAACACCTATTTTTAATGTCAGTAAAATACCTGACTTGTTTTGATACATCACTGAATGCTTAACAGCCCGACACATAAGTAGGTGATGGGGCTAAAAACATCAAAAAATGTCCCTTTTAGTCAGGTGTTTATTTGTTGGGGTTTTTTAACTGCTGCACCTGGACTATTTTATATCAAAGCATTGTCAATACTGATTATTTTTACTTCAGAAAATGCTTTCAGAGCTGTTCAAGAATACCAAAGCAATATAATGCAGCACCCAGCAGAGGGAAATGGGGGCTTCTGCAGGTGTGTATTGGGACACAAAACGTGGTCCTGCAAGGGTAGGGCTGACTGTAGGGACACTGATCACCCATAAGTGCTCAAGAGTAAAAAAAGTGGAGTTTAAAAAGCAGCCTACTCCATCAGATGTAAGTAAAAAACACATTTCCCTTTTCCACAGGATTCTTGATAGCCAAGGAATAATTTGTTGTGCTCTTTTCTCCATTAGGAGACTGTTGATTTGATTACAGGGCTGTGCTGGCCAGCAAAGGATCTGTGAAGATGCATGGGAATGAAAATGCTCAGGGCAAGAGGCCAATGAATTCTGGTGTCCTTGCAGAGAGGGATCATGATACAGTCATGATCCATCAGCACTGGGTGTAACTGCTGTGATGAATTTTCATCAGTCTTCAAGCTGGTATGGCCCAAAGACAGCACTGCATTATTTTTAGAGCCCTGATGCTGCAAACAAGTAGAACTGCCAGAGCACCACAACCCTACAGTCCCTCTCACACAATTAACGATGTGTTTCTACAGCATAGAATCAATTTCAGGCATCACACCTCACTGTCCAGCCCTGTGCTGCAGACCCCACAGCCATCACGCCCAGAGCAGGGCTCCCCTGCCTTCCCTCCTCACTTGCTGTACCTCCACCTGCTGTATCACATCCTCGGTGTCCCCGATCTCAGAGGTGCAGATGGACGGGTTGTTGGAATCAGACTCCAAGCTGCTCTGGTTGGATGGGTTTCTCCTGTGCCCTGGTGTTTGCTGCCAAGAAACCATGCAGACATATAAACCACCCAGTGTTAAAGGACTCCTCTCCAAGTGCTGCTTCTTTAGAGCAAATATGTGACTATATACTTAAGTTACCTTACGGAGAATTACATGTTCTAAGTTTTTATGCCCTACCCTTAAAATTCATATTAAGACTTCAAAGTGCAAAAGATATAGAAGCTCAGCTTGAAAATTATGCATGAATTAAAGGCTCTTCATGACACCAGATGCCTGGTGAGTGTGAACATGCAAATCTGAGCTCAAGGTTGTGCTGCTGACAGAACCCTCCTCTTTAAACACTCAGAATTCCATCAAATCCAGCAGCACTCTGATTTTCAACAGTTTTTCTTACACTTTAGCAATGCTGAACCTAAAAACTCTGGGCTTTGAAATTATGAAGTAATATTCCTGGAGGTTTTGTTTGTTTGCTTTTTTAACCCAATACCTACACATGAATATCACTGACACAAAAGCAAAACAACAACAAGCATGACCCAGCTTTTGCTGAGGCTCACAGACATCTCTAAGCATTTCACAGAGAAGCATGGAAGACCAAGCTCCTTTTGCAAAGTACACAAAAGGTTTAGCAACAGTGCAGATAGGTATTCTTAGAAATATCAAGCACAAACTGCCCACTAATGGTAGTTCTATTAAATGTTTTGGGGGTAAGTGAGCCACATTATCCAGGCACCAACATCAGGTCCAGGGCACAAGGGAACAGGGATAATTCCAGTTTAATTACCTTAAAAATAGTCATTTCATCCCTCAAGTTGTCATATCTCTGCTCCAGACTTGCATACTCTTTTACCAGGTTCTGATAACGAGATCTCTCTTCTTCCAGCTCTTTCTTCATCTGCATATTTTCCTCAACTGTGTTTCGTGCAAATTCATCTTTAAAATAGGAAGCGGGGGGGAAAAAAGAAATTATGAACTTTAGCTGAGAAACAAGCTTCTTGTAAACATGTGGAACAACAACAACTAATGAACAAAATATTCTCTGCCAAGAGCCTTTAAAATACATGTAAGTATTCGCTAATATTTAGAGATTATTACAATCTGTATCTGTCTCCTCAATATTTGAAACAGCTTCTGTTTGCCGAGCAATCCTTTGCCTTGAGTTAAAGAGCAGTCTCCAGCACCTACAAACCATTATTTAACTGTGGCAGCTCCAGCTCCCATGGACCAGCCATAAACCCACTTAAGAAAAGCCCAGCACGGTACAGAAATACATTGGGTTGAAAAGGTGGTACTTGCTGCATTTAAAAACTTCCCCCACCAGCAGCTTTGGCATAGGAGCAAATCAACAACAGCAGCTCTTCCTCGTGTCATCATCAACCATTTGCCATGGCAAGATTGTGGGGGTTCAAAGAAGTTTATATCCAAATAAATTCAGTTATTTGTTAAAAACTCCCCTGTGGAAGCAAACCTGGTCCCTTGTCTTCCTGAGGAACCTGGCAAATGTAGCCCATGTGTTGTCTTAAATGGGTGAATAACAAACCAATCCTCTCCACTTCCTTTCTCCTATCTTAGATGCTCCAAAAGCATCCTGTAAAGGATGAATAAATATTTGCAGCAAGTTTCTTCTTAATATGTTATCTTCATTCCTTTGTTTTGTGCTAGGCTAGGAGCAAAAGGCACTTCACAAGTACCACAGAGCAGTGGTAGTTACATCCACAGCAGGATGACCTTTGTAAATCCTGCTGCAAAATCAAAGCTGAAAAGGATGACAAAAAAATAGAAAAGCTCAATACATGCAGGAGAGTCCCTTTTGTGAAACGGGATCTTCCCAGGTTGCTTCCCCTATGTGTGACTTGTTAGCTAAGTCTCTGCTTTTAAAAAACACTTACGAGCTCTTGTCACACTAGACAAATCCTTTGCCACAGCTCAATAATGTGAATTGTGCTGCTCCTTGGATCCTTTATTAATTATTCTTGGGACACAGCTATTCCCTACTCCATCAGCTTCACTGCCTCCCATACTGTCTGCATGAAATGCTTTAACATAACTGAACTAAAAAGCCTTGCTAGGTACTTTATTCTGTATTTCACCAATTAAACTCGCCTCTGCCTCACCTGTTGTGCAGGTAGCTCTGTTCATGCAGTAGGACAGCACAAACAGAACTACCTGCACAACAAAATAGAGACAAAAGCCAGCAGGAAAGGGTCACAGGAAGATTAGCACTTTTCAAGGCAGGGGAGAAGCTTAAGCCCTTGTCTAATGGAGGCATGACAATGCCATAGGCAGTTTTTCCTACCTTCAGACTGACAGAGGATCCTGCTGTTCAGCTCCTCTTTTTCCTGCTTCAGGAGAGCATTTTCTTCTTCCAGGTCGCAGATACGCTAGGGAACAAGGCAGAGTTACTGCTGGCTGCAGGGCAGGGCTCCTGCAGGGATTAATTTCACCTGGCAGGAGACAGGGGGCTTTGTTTGGCCTCTCTTTGCTCTTTAAAGGATCTGTTCCCTTGTGCTTTGCCACTTATCCTTTGTATAGTGGTAGCAGAAACACAGGAGAAATGCACTGCTACAGAAGAGAATAACTTTCCCTTTCCTGAGTTCACTTTTCCCTTAAATCAACGTTTTCAGCAGAATCTTACAAAATACTGAGCAGCTGGACTTGGTGGCCATGACCTGCAGGAGCAAAGCTCTTGGAAGTGATCAGGTCATCAAATCAGAGGTTTATTTTTAGATTTCAATGGGCTTCATCATTGTCCTCAAGTCACAGCACCAAGTCACAGCTGCTGGGGAAATAAATCTGCTGATTGTCCCCAGAGATGTAGCACTTCAGGAGCTCACATGGACACAGTGAATGTGAGCTGAGTGAATAGATCAGGCTTTTTTAATTTTATTGTACTCAATCTGTGTAGCATGATGAGTCACTTCAGTGCTTCCCACAACTACAGAACCTCTGGTACAGCAAGGAATGACATGTACCAGGGCCCTTGGCAATACAACAGCAGCATATTTAGCAACTATTAACAACAATTGCCTCATAAAAAAAATAATGAGAACAGGAACTAAATCCTGAAAAATGCTATTTTCACTTGTCACAACTGCAAAGCTGGGCTGATGCTGACAGCAACCAATCCTGGAACATTATTCAGCTTCCTGAATTCTGGTGCATTCAACAGTGTTATCTCAAAACACACAACCATCATATTGTCAAGTGAAATACGCTGCCACAGCTAAGCAGGATGATTCTGCTGCTGTCAGAGGGAGAACACACATCATCCCAGCACGTCTCATCCCCTCCGCCTGCTCCTTCACTTCCTGTAGCCACTGCTTAGGAAACAGCTACACACAGCAGAAGGAACTCAAGGCACCAATGATAAACAACAATGTAAACACCATAATAAGAGTTTCCAGAGCCCAAGAGTAATAATTTTGCTGTCACCACTAGATTAAATTTATAGACAGCCCAGCTGGCGTGCATTCCTAGCACAGATTTCAGTCTTCCACAGAAGCATGTTCAAATTAAGGCCTTTTTCTCAAACACTGGCTATGCCAGATACATGATAATGATGAGGACAAACACACAGTGAATATTTTCTTGTAAGTCACAACTGAATCAGTCCTGTTCTATGCACAAACTGATAAACCTCCCCACTCGTTACTCTCCCTATTCATTTACTCCAGCTGTCTGCATTACATCTGTCTGCACCTCTACTAGAAGGCTGGAGTCTGGATGTACAACCAGAAAGTGAAAAACCCCACAATTTAAACATACAGAGCTACCAGTGTTTTAAATGCTGTGAACTGAGCCAAGATTTTAATATTCTGTACCAAAACCAACTGCACTCCTTCACCATAAATCACATCTGCCATTAGATCAGCACTCGTGTCTTCAAGGTAGGAAGAATTTTTTAAATTTGGAGAAGAGATACAGGAGTGATGGAATGGAAGGAAAACCTGTGCTGCAACGGGACAGCAAGGAGCTCTACTTGTTTGTCCCATCAGGAAAAGATTAAAAACAGTGGGATTATTTTACTTATGCTTTTTATTGGGTGCTGATAAGGAATTCTCTGCCCAAAGCTATGATGGTTGGAAAACAAAACTGGACAAAAATCTTGAGTATTCTCAACTGTGCTGAGAGGATATTTGGAAGAGCAAGACTTAAGAAAAACCACAACAATTATTGCCAGACTTTAAAATTTCTGATCCAGATTGAGTAGAGGTATTTTTAAGATGTTCTCTTAAGCCACTGGATTTGTTTTCTGCATTCCTGTTTCTAGATGAAACAGAAACAAGCTCAGAGATCAAGACCTGTCTGTAACCAAGCTCAGTGGCAATATGAATGGTCCACACAATGGCCAAGCAGCACCAACTCCACCCCTGATACCTACACGGATAACTTTTGTACCTCCTGCTTATCTTTCCACAGGAAACAGATCTTTGGAGGTGCCTCAAGAGCACCTGCTTCGAAAGATTTCTGTGGAAGATGCTGAGCAGGGAGCACTTGTGATGGCAGCAGCTCTTATCTAAGTGTCTCCCTGGAACTGCCTCCCATCCTCCCCCAGGCTTGTAAGGAAATGATGATGGCATTTGGCACTTTCCCCATGAAATTCCTGGCCGGGCTGTGAATTATCCTAGCTCACCAAGCAAGAAGAATAGGTGCTACCAAAAGCCCTGGAAGGAGCTGTTGGTACTTACCCAGATGTTTCAAATTTAATTGTAAAATTAAATAAGAAGAGCTGTTCTAAAATTAAGGACTTAGACAGAATAGCTGTGATGAAGAGATTAAAGGACTTTTTTTCATTAACTAAATCATAACTGACATGGATTTGCAGGAGCTTCAGAAAAATTAAAGGCTCATCTCAGTCTCACTCAGAAGTGAGATGTCTTTGAGAATCTATCCCACTACAACCATGCCCATGGAGTTCTCTTGGTACTGAAGGCAAAAACTGCTTCTCACCTGAATTTAATTTCATGATGCTTCCCAGCTTCTAGCAGATATTAGAACAACTCAAAAATCTCTTCCCAGAATTTTTCTTGGGAAGTGTTTTGGCTAAATTAATATTTTCAGGAAGGAAACAGGTCCTCTCCCTCTTCCCATTTACAAGGAAGGGAGCAATGTAAAGCTAATGCCAGAAATAGGAGCCTGCACCATTAGAAATGTTTTATAATTAAACCGTCTATTTTCATGCTGAAATGCACAGTATTTGCTCTGCTGTAGGCACTTTTACAACAAGGGAAAGCTTCTGCTTTGTTTTCATGCTTTTAAAAAGCATTTCTTCAGTGATTAATCCAACCTTCCATCCAAATGCTCAAAGGTGATTTGCAATCAAGAACAAAGAGACACAGTTTATCCCCAGCTGCATCACCCTTAAAATCAGGCATCCTTTCAGGCCCTAAAAGCCTGTGCTGCACCCAGCTAATGAACAGAGCCCTGTACCAAAAAGAATCTTATCATTTTAAAAGGAGATCACTGGTTTCCCATGCCTCTGTGTTGCACCACAAGTGCAAGGAGTGGAGCAAGTGATTACCTGGCAGCTCTCTTGGTCCAGCCAAGGACAGCACGTGCATGGACTGTTCATCTCTTTGGGAAGCACACCCAAAAGCGCATTTGAGTCATGCCAGGGGTTCAGGGTAAATCACCCTGACCACAGTCTTTCACCACAGCTTCTCAGCCAAACCCACCACCCGAGGGCTCAGCCTCGAGGGGAAGTTGGCCACAGCAATGGTGCTGTGTGAAGTGCACTAGAAGAGCCTCACAAGGACATTCTTTCACTGTAATAATAACACACCTAATTCCAGGCTCTTTTTTTTCTTTTTTTTTATTTCCAAGAGCGATTCCTTTTCAGGTTGTCACACACCAAGTACTGTTCTAGAATAACAGCTGCAAAACAGCTTTTTCTTCGCATATTATTGAGTAGAAAAGCCCTATAATCTTTCCAATAGCAAGATTAAAGATTCAATTCAATTTCTGGTGCAGAAGAGATATCATGGATTTAACTTGAGCACCCGCAAGCACTTGCAGAAGGAAACTGAGCTCTCATCTCAGTGCCTCAGGTTAAGAGAACGGGTGTTACTCAGAATTAATCTGATCAGTGAAGAAATTCAGGGCAAAAGGTCCATCTTTGCTATTTGCAAAACAAACTCTACACTCTGAAATCTCTTCCTCCCACTAGAATGACTTCTTGTACAATGGTGGCAGTGCTGGACCACTCCCACCCCAAGAGATAAAGAACAGAATTGCTGCACTTGATTGTCCTTGTGGGTCCCTTCCAAACCAGGATATTCTGTGGGTTTGCATGAAAGAGGAAGAATAAAAAATAAATCCATTTTGTGTATATCCTAGTTCCAAATGCTACAAAAGCCTGTAACAACCAGCAGCTGGTGCTGGAGCAGTGCCTCTCCTCAGGGAGGGAAGTTGGTCCTCACATAGGTCATGCTCTGTGCACACCTACAACACCAGCTATGTCAGAAACTGAGCCTTTTGTGCCATCCTGGGCTGGGGGAAGAATATTTACACCTTCCTAATATTTGCAGCAGCTGTGACAGACCTCCCCAGTAATTTGCATTACACACCATGAGGAATCACTGTATACACACAAAGCTCTGGCATTTACATGAATCTCAGGACAAGAAAAGCAACTTCAAGTTGTGCCAGGGCAGGTTTAAATTGGATATTGGATAAACTTTTTTTCACTGAAAAGGCTTGTAAAGCATTGGAGCAGACTGCTCTGGGCAGTGGTGGAGTCACCAGCCCTGAAGTATTCAAAAACCACACAAATGTGGCACTTGAGGACATGGTTTAGTGCTGAATGTGGTGGTTCTAGGCTGATGGTTGTACTTGGTGATTTTACAGGTATTTTTCAACCTTTATAACTCTGTGATTCCATGATGTTCATGGTTATTAGGCATCCTGATTTCCAGATGTGTTTGAGTTTGGGGCATTTCCTTGTGGTTGGCAGCACAGAAGGCAATCAGGATGGGCTGTCCTGACACAAGGCAGCCACTGCTCCTGCAGGGATGTCCACCTGTCCTGCCCCAGGAGCTGCAGTAAATCCTAGGGGCATTCAGCAGCAGAAATAACACTCAAAGAACAGACATTCCCCTTCGGAGCTGTGAAGAGCGAGCTCTCACCAGCATGGCCACCGGCAGGAGACAACCTGCGGCAGACAGACAGACAGACAGACAGATGTACCTTCCTCAGCAGGTCCCTCTCCTTGCCGTGGCTGTCCTCCAGCACCTCCCTCTCCCCGTGAGCCCTCTCCAGCTCCATCCGCAGCCGCTCCGTCTCCTCCTGCAGGCTGAGGAGCTGCTTGCCATCACCCTGCTGGGTCTGCTGGTACTGCTGCAGCTCCTTCTTCAGCTTCTCCACCTCGGAGGAGTGGGCTGATGTCAGCATGGACAGCTGCTCATTCAGAAGCTTGTTCTCCTTGTTCTGCAGCCAGCATCCCAGAAAGAAGAAGACAAGAGCACAAGTGATATCAATGCATGCAGTGATGCGCTACAGAAGTAACCTCTCAAATCCTCAAGCACAGTAGGTGACAGACCCACAATAACAAACGTTCCTATGCAGATGCTAATGAAGCTCATAAAGCTAAAAGCTATTTCTAAACTGTGACAAAAGCTCAATAATATTTTGGCAATGATTACAGAAGCATTTGTCAAATTGGTACTATGCTGATATCGCTCAGAGAAAAGGCAAAATAACTCTTGGTAGCACTTGCAACCAAACCAAAATACGACACTTTTATTACAGCTTCCAAACAGTATTGCTTAATATGATTGGTTTGCAATTTTGGGGGGCTTTGTAGTATTCCTTTTGCAGTTTACCCTGCTATTTCTGAACCCCACGCCTGCAGAAACCTGGAGTGGCAATGCAGAACTGCAGCTTCAAGCACAAGGAGCTCCCCAAACTCCAGTTTCGAGTCATGTGCTAGCTCAGCCATCCTTTCATTTGCTCAGGTTTTCACTTCTAACACTTAGCACTGATTTTCTCTCAGTTTTGAGAGCTGAAAATTCAGCAGACTTAGCTGATTTTTGGGCTTCAAATCAAAGTCAGTGGGCATTACATTGTGACTAATAAAACATAATCATTATTAGGCATCCCCAGGCCAAAGACCTAGAGCTTCATTAAAAGCCTACTACATAAGTTGTGCTGACTTTGGGTAGATAATCTTGATACCACAAGAAGCATTTTGAAACTTAAAATGCATTCTGGTTTTTAAGTTTGCTCTGATCATCCTTCTGGCCCTTCTTAAGGTGACCTCCAAAAGCACCCTCTCTCACTGCATCTCAGTGCTCTGAAGCAAGATAAAGACACGTCTCAAATGGAAAAAACAAGTAAATGAGGCATATTAATATTTTTTTCCTTTCTTCCCTAGTAATGAATTATTAATGAACATCAAAATTCAGCATTCGTATCATATTAGGAAATTATAATTTCTGCATGACCAAAGGCATTTCATAGAATCCTAGAATGATTTTAGCTAGAAGGGACATCATGTTCCTTGCCATGTGCAGGGACCCCTTCCACTGTCCCAGGCTGCTCCAAGCCCCATCCAGCCTGGCCTGGGACACTGCCAGGGATCCAGGGGCAGCCACAGCTGCTCTGGGCACCCTGGGCCAGGGCCTGCCCACCCTCCCAGCCAGCAATTCCTAATTGCCAAGAGCCCAAAATCTGTGCCTGCCCTCTGGCACTGGGAACCATTGCCTGGGTGCTGTCCCTGCAGGCCTTGTCCCCAGTCCCTGGGCAGCTCTGCTGGAGCCCCTGGAGGCCCTGGCAGGGGCTCTGAGGTGTCCCTGGAGCTTCTCTTGTGCAGCTCAACAGCCCCAGCTGTGCCAGCCTGGCTCCAGAGCAGGGGCTCTGAAGATATTTCCAAATAAATGCATTTTCAGGACCTTGGGTACATGGTTTTACACAGCACCCAACCAAGATTTTCATGCAAATACAAGATTAATGCACAGGAATGGTTCTGGGTTTTTTTTATTAAAAATTACGTGAGAGAGCATTTACTGGGTTGTTCCCCACTGCAATCAGAGATTGCTCAACAGACCCTGTTAAACTCAAACTTGCCTTATTTTCAACCATTATCCAGTCCTGCAGATTTGAGACAGTCCTGGTTTCAACCCAGGCTCTGTGAAAAAAAACCAATTTATTTTGCTGCCTCAGGCAGATGTAACAAATTCCTCAGCTTGTTACCCAAACTAGTTTTATTCACAAAAATGCTCACAGAGATCGTACTGCTTGCAGAGAGAGTGTAGAGAGCTCACAGTGTGTCTAAATATTGGCTGCAAGAACATGCAACACTAAACTAGGCACATGCCTTGTAAGTGTCTCAAGCAATTCCAACAGATTTAAAGAAAATTACCTGAGGGAAAAAAAAAAAAGAGAGAAAGAATTGGTCGAATGTAAATAGAAAAGAAAGTGCTCCAGTGAGGATGTTTTGCAGCAAAATAGATCAAAATCTTTTTTCTGTGTGCAAAAAAAATCCCTCACCGATTAAAAAACCTAATTAAATGATTCCAGTTACAGATGCCAGAGCTTCTGAGCCAAGGCTGACGTACAATAATAGGTTTTAATGTTTTCAAAGAAGGATCTCTTCCTTAGGGGCACACGGAGGATTGCATCTCTACTCATGCGTGAGCTAAAGTAGCAGAAATAGAAACATTTTCCTCCACAGCTACTCAAAAAAAACCAACACAACTGCAGCTCTCCAGGTTACCTGCTATATGCTTTTTTTTCTTGTAAAATTAATTGCTATTTTCAAAGGTTGTGTTTATAGATTAGCAAGGACTGAAAGCAAGATCCTTCAGGGAAACTACAATACTGCAAACGAGCCTTGCCAGAAAAAAGATTCAGTGCACTGAGAAGAGAATCCGCTGGAACGGTGCTCCTCAGCACTTCCAAAGCATCCCAGGTAAACCTGACAGCCCTGGAAGGATGGTTAAATTCAGCTCACTGGACAGACCACCACATGTACCCCAGAGCAGGAATTCTTTCCTGCAAAAGATACACAGAAAGCATCAAAGAAACTCCTACAAAATGGTCTGTGGAGAGACTGAGGGAGAGCAAGATGAGCTCGAGACCATTATTTCTGCCTGGTTAAGAGCTCTCCATGACTCCTTCCCTAAAGCAGATCCTTACACAACCCATGACAGGAAAGACAATGTTAACCAAATACTGTTTTTTTTTCCTTTATTGTTCCACTGCCACACTTCTCCTAGCAAAGAAATAGGGAAAAATACAAACTATAAAATACTATTGATGTTCCAGTGTCAAGTCCAGCTGCTCAGCAGATCCAACACTGACGTTCCCACTCATTGTATGAGTTCAGCCCAAATTATCTCAACCTGGAATGACTCTTCCCATCCAATTCCACCAAAATACCTTCTGGATGAAAGGTCACACCTTTCAAATCTTATTCTGAGAGTTTCCCATTCCTAAGCTACTGCTAGCAAAATCTAAGTACGGAAACAGGCATTTTAAAATTAAACACCAGGATCTGGAAGCTGGACTTTGCTGCAGTGCAGTTAATGCACTGCAGCCAATTAACCCAGCAGTGAGGGTGACCACAGCAATGCAACCCCTGCGTGTCCTGACTCTGCACTGTCTGAGCCAACAAAGAGCCACTTGTCATCACCCCCAACACAGGACTGCTCCTGTCATCCTGGGGTGGGGAGATTTCAGCTGGTGAATGAGCCATGTGGGATGGACAAGGGTCTCTGACATCTCAGAATAATAAACTGGAATTATCAAAAACTGGTGCTACAAATAAGGGGTAATCCCAACTGAAGGTGATGTTTTCCTACCTGTAAAAATTCAATTTAAGGGTACAAGCAGATATGAATTTCCTTGTTGATATTAGTCAATACAACTAGGTCCCACTCAGCATTTCTCATGATCACCCCTCAATATCTTGTACAGCAGCACAGAAGGTAATTTGCACACAAAGTAATTTGCACACATTAGGAGGTGAAAAAATTACTCTGCTATGTCTGCAAAATCAAACCATTATTCTGCAGCTTATCAATGGCAAATGGCTACTGAAGAAAACACCCCTGTGATCAAGGAGTCACTGTAAGGTCATTAACTCATGCCACACAGGGATCTGTCACATCACACCATCCCAACCTCCCCTTACTCCAGGAGAATTGTTGTGTATAGCAACCCAAAGTGAAGTATTTACCCAAATTGCTGTTTATCTTCCAGGGAATGTGACTCCCAAGACACACAGTTTACAACGCTAGGGGTGGCACACACTCTGCACACTCAGCGCCCACAGAGCAAAAAGCACAGCAGGGCAATTCAGCCCCAAACCCGTGACATTGGATGCCACGTGGAGCTGGCTTGGGTTTTCAAGCAACACTTTCCAAAACTGCTGTTCTATTTTCCCCCCTCTGAGCCCTGCTGGGCAGTCCCCACAACAATTCCAGTGTAGCTTGGAGCACGCTGTGTCCCACCCTTACAAATGCTCAGCTGCCACCAACACGACTGTGAAAAATGCGTATTTTATGATTGGCTTTTCACAAATATTAAAATGAATATTATATGCGTTATGTCAGAATGTTATGCTATATTACTTTTTTAGAAGTATGTTAAATATAGTTTTAGATTATAACATAATGTTAAAATAGAAATTATGCTATGCAAGTTACTTTTTTAAAGAAAGGACTTGCATCGAGATAGCAGCCATAGGACACCTGAATCTTTCAGAGAAAGAGAATTTATCGCTCTCTTATCAGAAGAAATTAACTTCTTCCCTCCTTACTCAGCCCTGAAGATGCCATTAGGATTCAGAGGAAGAAGTTGACACTGACCAGACAGAATCCTTTGTTTGAAAGGCATTTATGCATCATGTGTGAGGCGTATGAATATGCAACAGGCTATTGTTTTTAAGGGTTAATCCTCCGTTAATGTGTGTCCTTTTTCAGGCTTATTTTGCCCAGAAAAGATACCCGGACTATCCGTAACTCTTTGTTCTTATTGTCTCCTATTGTCCTAATCTCAACTCTTCAAATTTTCATTACTCTAATTATATTACTATTTTTATAACCATTTTATTACTATTAACCTTTTAACATTTCAAAAACAAGTGACTGGCATTTTTCACAACGGCCCTTCCCACACGACACGGGAAGGCCCAAAGCGGTGGCTGGGCCGGGCCCGTCCCTGCACATCCCCGGACGTACCTGCTCGTCCACCTTCCTCTGCAGCTGCACCACCTTGTTCTCCATGCCGATGTTGAGCTTCTTGAGGTGCTGTGCCGAGCGGGCCTCGATGCGGAGGGCCTGCAGCTGGCGCCGGGCCCTGAGGCGCCGCCAGTGGCACTGCAGCACCACGGCGGCGGCCTGGGCCCGGCGGAACCGCACGCGGGCCAGCCAGCCCCGGGCATACTTCTGCAGGATGGTGGCCTTGTGCTCCATCAGCATCTGCAAAACACGGCCACAACGGGGCGGTCAACAGGGGGAAGGCATGGAATTGTGGAACAACAGAACAGTTTGGGTTGGAGGGACTTTAAAGATCATCCACCATGGGCAGGGGCACTTCCACTAGACCAGGGTGTTCCAAGCTCTGTCCAACCTGGCCTTGCAAACTTCCAGGGATCCAGTTGTGTCAGAATTCAGGACATCCCTTCGGCCGTCCTGGATTGCCAGGACCCCTGGCAAGGGGGCTCAGAGACCCTGGCACAGAGCCCAAGACACCTGTGACTTTGATTATGACACATGGAAAAAGTTACCAACCTTATATGAGGATCTGCAAGCCACAAAAGTATAAGTAGAATACTAATCAGTTTGTCATAGGGTGAAAAATAGATTTTTTGGGGTTTTTAGAATGGGGGTTCAGGGGCAAGATTGAAGAATCTGGGCATGTCCAACCTTTCTCCTTCTCTTCTTGGCCTCCATCTTCTGCTGTGATGTTGGCATTTTTAGACTGGTTTAGAGTAGAAGCTTCCTGTCTAACATTTGTGATAGGTATTGGAAAGTAATTGTAAATATTGTACATGCAGTTTTTAGTATAAAAAGATAACACCGCCCCGGGGGAGGCAGAGTGCCTCTGACTGTCCTGCTGAGCGGACCTCAGCAGGCCAGGAGAAACAATTTTATAGATAAGAAACAATAAACCACCTTGAGACGGAGAACTGAAGAGCTCTGACTTCTTTGACTGCTGGGGTGGGAAAAAAGACTTTCTAACGTATCTCGGGGTCACTCTGACCAGCAGAAGTCCCAAGACAGTTGCTCTGGGAAACCTGTGCCATGGCCTCCCCACCCTCACAGCCTTCCCAATATCTTCTCTAAATCTACTTTCCTTCAGCTTAAGGCCGCTCCTGAAAGGTCACCTGTACAGCAACTCTGGTTTGGCTGCAACAAACATTAAACACTTCCCTAGCTGCTTGCAAAGGACTTCTCCTCCAAGGAATGTCCAGGTAGATGCATGTGCTGATGGCTGGAAATGAAGGCTGTGGTTTTGCACCCTCCTTCATGGACAGGAACTGTTCTCAATGGATGCAGGCAGAACACCTCTCCTAGGAGCCTGCTTGGTCTCAAAGACCTGCTTGGCCAGTGACACGAGGGGATATGATCCTGGTTGTGAGGACTTAGTGGGAGCAGGTGACATCTGGGCTCAAGTGTGACTTCGTGGACCACCTCAGAAGAGTACTGAGATCCACCAGAGTGACAGCTCCAGAATAAACACTCATTAACAGACACGCCAACACTCAGCAATGAACTCACTGTGCCCTCAGCATCAGACATCACCAGAACAGATCTGTAGATTTTTTTTCCTGTGTTCTGCCTCTGCATTATGATAATTTTTACTGCAGATAAATGCTATCCTGGTGGGATTTCATATCATGTGAATAACCTTCAAATAAAACTATGAGTCCTTTCACTACAGTGTGCAGCTAGTTCTCCAGGATGGTTCAATTCGTAGTAATTTTTATCTGTTTTCATGAAATTTCTGGCATATTTGCATTGAATTTCTTCCCCAAAATTTACAGCTATCTTGTCAGTCAGTGGCAGTTAAATTTTGCTCTCTAAAATTGAAGGCTGACATTTTAGAGATACAAACAGCATGTTGTTAATAGCTTCCTTATGCTTCAGTCTGCTAAGGAAATAAATAGGAGAATTTGAAGATTACAAGACACTTTATTGTTATTAGTTTGGGTTAAGTTGTCTCAGAAAAGGTTATCCTATCAGCTTCTCTTATAAATATTATGTTTCACCCTAAGGCTTTCTTTGCAGTTGCAAATTTTAATTCAGAATAAAGGGATTGTATGAATTTAAGATGCAGCAAAAATGACTGTGAAATGAGCTTTATATGTCTCCAGTCTCGGCATTTATAAATGGGGAAAGCTAGGGATGCCCAAATACTTAGAAGAAACCCCTGCATTGCCTTGGGGACTTATTTCAGCTTTACAGAGAAATTTTGGGTGGGCACTGGGCATGCCCTCATCCCACAGATCATCACCCACTGCCCTGCATCTCTCGCAGAACATGCACTGGAACCAACACTTTTATCTAAAACCTACACCCCAGGTGCTCCAGAGATTAAGGACACTCAGATTAGAGAGGCCTGGCCTTCAGACAACTTCTACACCTTGTTAAGATTTGGGTGGCCTTGAATCTTAGAGAGTTTAAGTGCTGGATCAGCTGCCTCCTCTGCAGAAGCTTCCACTTTAAAAAATAGATGCTGAAACAGCAGTGGCAGCACAAATTCCTTATCACCAGCTGCTGTGTCTCAAAGGACAGCCCTGGTGTTTCTGGGAGGTCACCAGGTGTCCAGGTAATTTCAATTATTTCCAGGAACAGGCTTTTCCCTCTTGGAGCCTCTCACTTCTTGGAGCAGCCCCACAACCCAGTTAGGCACCAGTTTAGGTAACTACCAACACAGTGCTGCGTGTGAGGACTAGACAGAAGATTGTCCAAAGCTGTTCTCAGTTTCCTGACAGAGAGTAGCTGGAGAAAGACTTTGGACAAGTGATGAGGGGACAGGACAAGGAACAATGACTTCCCACTGCTAGAGAGCAGAGTTAGATGGGATATTGGGAAGGAATTCCTGGCTGTGAGGGTGGCAATGCCTTGGCACAGGGCTTCCAGAGAATCTGTGGCTGTCCCTGGATCCCTGTCCCTGGAAGTGACCAAGTGACCACTGGACAGGGCTTGGAGCAACCTGGCATAGTGGAAGGTGTCCCTGCCCACAGCAGGGGTGGAATGAGGCGATCTTTAAGGTCCCTCACACCCAAACCACCACAGGATTCAGTGATTTCTCACTGTACCACTGCTGTCATGAAACTCTAAATCTTTTGTGTCCCACTCTGGGTTTAACACAGAAAGCTAAAGGAGAGACCTAATTAAAGAGATATTTCTATCAACAAATTACTTACTGCCTTCCATGACAGACCCTTCTTGTCCTCCTACCCTACTGGGAGCAGCCCCTGCATGCAGCTGCGACACACATTCAGTGGGATGGGGAGGTTTCAGCAGAGCATAGCTTAGACCAAATGACATTTCCACATCTCCACAACACCTCCTGGCACCACAGTGACCAACTCCATTTAGCTGCTCTGCTGAGGTGCTGCTGCCAAAATGCTTTTTGCTCGCACAACTTTAAATAGCAAAGCTCACCATCACCCTCGGTCCTCTGGCAACACTAGGGGCTGTCAGCCTCACAAACATCAACACAGCCACAGCAGAAGTAAACATAAAGGTTCTTTCCTCATGCAAAGACCCTCCTAGGCATGTACCTGGCGGTAAATCCTCCTGACAAACATGCCCCGAGCAAAAGCCTGGATGGTGAGGGTGGCGCTGCAGACCCTCAGGAAGGCCCGGCGCATCCGCAGCATTCGGTACTGCTTCTGCAGGATGATAGCAGCCCTCGTCCTCCTCAGGTGCTGGAAAAGCCTGCAGTGCACAGAAGGAGGGTAAGCAGGGAAAATAAACTCAACTTTTCTTCTGATGCAGTAAGTTTTAAACCAGAGGGGGAGGAAAACTTTTGTCTAATGTGGCTTGGTAGTATTCAGGAAAGAACATCCCAACAGCTAGGGTGCTATCAGACAGCAGCCTCCATGCTATCAGACAGCAGCCATGGAACCCAGGAGCACTGGAACCACAGATCAACACACCTCATTGCTCCCAAACAGCATTAAATCCAAGTATTCCCCAGGTTTTCCTTAGTTTGAACTCTCTGCCTTGCATCCTTGCTCTAACCAGCACCCAGGTTGGCTCCATCACCTCCCTGACTATAAAAAGCACACTACTGACTCAGTGAAAACAGCAGCAAATTGATTTGACATTTAAACTGGTGTGCACTGCTTTGGCAACATTCCTGAGCAGAGCCTCGAGCCATTCAGAGACAGTAAATAATGAGGGATGTGGTCAACTCCGCACCATGTTGCTCCCATTCTCCAGCTGAACTCATGTTCAATTTGCTGTTACACCGGTTAATAAGTGCCCATAAACCCTCCATTAAATTTGATAATTAGCTTGTTTTGCTGGATTTATGATTCATTTATTGCTCTCAGCATGCAGCATTATACAGAAATTTGATCCCCTTCTTTTATTTTGTGAAAAGCGTATCAAAACGAAGAGCCACATCAGATTGGTTTATATATTCCTCTGATTGAGGCAAATGGTTTCTCATTAGGACCCACTGAGCCAGGGCTTCCTGAAGAGGATAAGGGATGGTCTGTCTCCAAAAAGAGACAGTAGTTACTCAGATGCCATCCCACCCTACAAACCCTGCACCAAGAGGGAAACTGAAAAATTATGTAGAAGAAACTCTGCAGCAGCTGGTTCTCCCTGACATCAACCCCTTCCACAATCACAAATAACACCACAAATTCAGCTAGTATCTCTGATGTTCTGCTGATTGTCTGGCTTGAAGAAGGGCCACAAGAAGGAAGGTGGCCAGTGTGTTGGGATGCTGCTGCATTGCTTCACTCTTCCCTCACATCCACCCCGTATCTGCCACAGCAGCCCAGCTCCAGCAGAGTGCTACCTACAGAAACCCCAGCAAGCCACTGACACAAGGGTTCCTGCACAGAAACAGTTAACATGAGGCTCCTTTATTATCTACTGTACACATCCCCCCCTGCCAGTGATTTAGAGTCATTTTCCTCATTACAAAGGATACAGGCAATCAATCCTGAGAACTCCCTCTGGACATCAAGAGACACAAACCTTGTCTCTGCAGGGGAGGAGTGCATACCAACTAGGCAGCCCTTCCCTGGCTGATCCAAATGCCCTTTACCAAAGGCAGTCCCAGGAAAATATTAGTTCTGTGAAACACTTTCACCTAAATCCTTCAGAGAGCTGTAGTCACCTCATTACAACCATGTCTATGTTATGACCTTGGCCCAGCACCTAGAAATTAAACTAATGTAAGTACAAACCCAGTTTGAGGCAAAGAATTTTGATCTCTCGCCCCTAAATAAAGCCAGCTAGAGGGGCCAGAAATAAGCCCCAACTTTAGCCCTTTAGAGTTTTTTTAGAAACTCACCACAGCGTTACCCACACGCACATTACTCATCTTGCTCTCAAGCCAGCGGAGCATTTCCAAAGCTCCTCATATGAAACGCCCAGGATGTAACCAATTGAAAACCCAGGTGGCCAGAGGTGTTTCCACACCTGGCTCCCCAGCTGCCCCCCTCTGAGGCTCCCCAGGACCCACCTGCGTGCCAGGTGCCCGCGGGCGTAGCGCTGCAGGGCGAGGGTGGCTCGCCTCAGCCGCTGGTACCTGGCCCTCTGCAGCCAGCCCCGCACCGTCTTCTGGATCATGATGGTGGCAGCTCTGAACTTATCTGCCCGCAGCTTCTCCAGATATGCCACCTGGCCTGCACGGAAAAAGATCTTGGTACGGCCAAACTGGAACTTGTCTGGATCCTTTTCAAAAGCATAAAGGAAATTATATTTAATTGAGGTAAACATTCCTTTTTTGTTTGTTTGTTTTCAGTCTAAGTTGATCAGTAGATACAGAGTTAAAAACACTACTTTGAATCAAATTTATCAACTCACATCTCTTCTTAATTGGGTAATGAAGATATTACTAGACTCCATTATTAGATACATTAGATTATTAGACTTATTAGACATTATTAGATATCATTGACATTATTAGATACCATTAGACTTACTACACTTGAGCATCTACACACCCATTAAGGAAAGCAGCACTAGGATTCAGTCTTAAACTCCATATATTTACACAAATTTTAAAGGGGTTTTGGGTTGGGCTATTTGTGTTTTATGGATTTTTTTGCTTGGTTGGTCTGGGTTTTTTTTGTTGTTGTTTGGTTTTGGTTTTTTGTGGTGCAGGTGTTTATTTGGGATTTATTTTATTTTGGGTTTGTTTGGTTTTTTGGGCGGGTTCGGGCATTTTGCTTGGATTTGGTTTTTTGTTATTTGTTGGTTTTTACGTAAATAAAGAAATCACAGAATCACAAAATTGTTTAGGTTGGAGGGGACCTTAAACCTTACATATATCCAACCTTCCTGCCATGGGCAAGGATGCCTTCCACTACACCAGACTAGAAATGCAACACCAGAGCACTTCAAGAAAAATATTTCTTTTTCAAAAAGATTAATGCTTAGATCTACAAAGTTATACATGTGCTGCAAAAAGCTCTGCAGCCAAGGGTAACACTGGGTGTAAAAAGCAAAAAGAGGAACTCAGTTGGGTAAATTCCTCAAAACCCCACAGGAAAACAAGAGATCAAACATTAAAACCTGCCTAAGGTGCTGTGCACATTCTGAGCCACTCAACAGCAAGAAATCTTTGCATGCACATTTGCAAATAATGCATACAAGCAAGCAGTAAAGTTTTGGTAGGGTGAGGTGGCAAAACCTTCTGACTTGTTTGTGGTAAAGAAGTCCCAATCTGTGGGATTTTTTTTCCACATAGGACCACTGAAAGTCTCCCACACATCAAGAAAAGGCATTTACTGCACATTTTCCTTACTCATTTGTGCAAAGAGTCATTTAATTATTGACTAAGTTTCATGACATTGTCCCAGGGTGGACCCCTGAAAAGTGCTCCAGCTGTGGCTAGACAAAACCAGAAGGAGGGGATGGGGGGACACATTTTTAGAAGTGGCCAGTCATTCATGCCCAGCCAGTGACAGAACACTCTGGATTTCACCAGCACTGAAATGATTCACTCCTCTTGACCACAACCAAGAAATCCCATGTCCCACTTGCTCCTGCCACCTCTTTGCAAGACTCCCTCATTTTGGGAAAACCCCCAGGCTGCCTGGGGTGGAGAAGCACCTGCACATGCAGCAGGGTAAAGCTGGAGCAATTTCAGGCCACATCAAAGCCACGAGTTCTGTGCTTTTAGCATCAGTGACAAAGATCTGATCCCAGCTCACCTTAATGAGGTCTTCCAGCAGGGTCTGACAGATCTGCTTCTTGTCGTTCTTAGAGAGGTCTCTCTTGTTCATAAGCACACGGTACCTATTGAAAAAGTCAGGGTAGGACCACCTGAAAGCAAAGCACACGCTGGGTTAGTCTGCATGCTGGGCACTGTTTCACTAAAATAAAGTGCTTGGAGTCGTAGATGAGCCAAAGTGTGAAATATTTCAAGGGATTTCTCACCACTACCCTTAGCATGGACCAACTCCAAAAGGAGCTACCCACCCCCAGCTTGGCCCCAATCTCAGACACTGAATGACCATGGGGCCTTTCTAGCCTGGAACAGAAAGGCCACAGATCACCCTGTTTTCACCCCTGATGTGCTTCCCAATCTGCTGCTCTTTACCACTCAAATGCAACAATGCTGTTCCCGTCAGAAAGGAGAAGCTAACTTGGGAGAAATCATGGATCTCTTGATTGCCCAAAAATAAAAATTAAACAGCAATCTTCATAAAGTTATAGAGAATGAATCAAATAGATATTCTTTGGGTTTTGTGTTCCCAAACTCTGCTGAATACTAATTTCCATCCACTCCCCTAATTGCTCCATTTTGAGGTCTGTGACTGACACCCTTCAAACAAACACAAAATCTTTTGCCTCTGGAAAGACGAAGCAGCCCCTTGGAAGATGCCTTACTGTCTCCAGTAGCAAAGCCTCCAAACAGGCCATGCTAATTGAAGGAATTAGAGCACTATATCCTGCTGCTAGAAATATCATCTCCCGCTGCTGGTGATAGATGTAGAGCCTGCAGACTGAGATCTTGAAATTGCTTCAGCATCTGCCAAGTTTCAGCCTTCTCTAAATTAACAGAGTGAGTTATAAACCCCTCAAAACCTAAGATTTTAATTAACACTAAATTTTTCCAGCAATGTCCAGAATGATCATTGATATTTCCACAAAATACACATAACAAGCATCAAAGAGAGACTGGAGAGAATCACAGAGGATTTGATTTCTGCCCTCACTCAACAAAACCACCTGTGGGCCTGATCCTTACCTGCAGGGATGCTCTGGCAACCAGGACGAGAACAAACTGTGAAGAGCTGCCATACAGAAACATCCTCTTCACCCACAAGCCCCATGCATACCTTAACTTTTTTGCATTACTGAACCAAATTTTCCCTATTTTTACACTTCTTTAGTGCATGGAAGGGAAAATAAACTGCAAAGGGCCAGAGCATTGCTTGTGACAGGTCGTGGCCAGTTTGCAGTGGTGAGACTGAGTGAGACCACCTGAGCAGTCACAGCTGCCAGCTCTACAAAATGCATCATGAAACAAAACTCTTCAGGAAGGGCCCTGCACAATCATCTGCTCCAGCTGCTGGTATCTCTCGTGAAACACCTTGAAGGCTGGAAGCTGTGGTATTTGCTAAGACAGGCATATTGCTGATTTCAAAACACACAGCCAACAGAGTTTTGCGTCACTTCAGAAAAGGGGAGGAAAGCAAATGCTTTTTTTCATTGAAAAGAGTGCAGTAGAAGGAAATGTTTGCAAAGGGAATGAAGAGAGCAAATGGGGAAAAAAGGTGGATTGATAAACCACATGTAACTCCTGCATGGACACACAGCACCCAGGACACAACTAGTAAAGAATAACAGGACTGGCAAAAACCAGAATACCCTCAGGATTGCACCTAAAGCCAAAGGTAAAATGGAGAGTTTGTGGGGGCAGAAGCATGAGGGCCACTGTGATGAAAGGATTTCCCATACTCAGAATGCTCAGATTGGCTCTGTAACAGCCAGATTTAGTGCTGATTCAATCTCTGTCTCCATGGGCTAGTCCTGAGGCCAGGCAGCTAAGGCTACCCACCCTCAAATAACCAAAAGTACTGGATTACTACTAAAAAAAACTAAGATGTCAGCTATGGGGAGGGAAAACTGAGCACAAAGATTTTGCAAGACTACAAGCTTGTGTCCTGTAAGGTTTAACTTAAACTTGCCTCCTCTTTGCTTTCCCAGTGCCTCTGTTTTATAATTACATTTCCCATTTTGCATTGTGCAAACAAAACCCATTTTCATTTTAAGCAGGCCCGGGGTTTACACAGCTCCAAATCAAACCTGAGAGGAGAAGCAGAGCATGCAGAGCCCGAGGCACCCAGCCAAGCACACGAGGCTGGCTCGGGTACTGCTCGAGCCAGGGAAAGCTTGGGAGGGAGGAAGAGAGAAGGGAGGAGTATTCCCATTAACCTGCCAGAGCCAGCTCAGGCACTGGCATTATTAGCTGCTGATATCTGGAGAAAAAACATCATCCTACAGGTGCCACCCAGGCTCTTCCAGCTAAGAGCTGATGGTGAAAAGGCAGAACACGAAACTCAGGGCACAGGTCCAAGCTGGGCAGAAAGCAAAATCCATCATCTTCCAGGACCACGGCAGAGATGGAGATCCCACAGCTGCCCACAAACAAGAATCAGACACTTGCAGGAATTCCTTAAAAATAAATCATAGGTCACTGCACAGTGGGTCTTCCTCCAGAGCCTGTCATTCTCATTTCCCAAGGCGGAAAAAAATTATTTTCCATGTCCATCCTTAATAAAAATGACTCACTTTTCAGGAGTAAGTCTCATCTGAGACATTGGAAGAGTCAGGGAATACATCCCCTGGTTTCTACCGAGGTGTTTGTAGGACTGGTGGCATCCACAGCCCCGCAGCCACATGTCCCAGAGGCTCACAGCCCCATGCTGAGCCCCAGGGCACAGAACTGCCTTCCTCCTGCTCTCACCACTCTCTTATTTATCAGGGAATGACAGCCCTCACACCACACTGCTCCTGTATTATTGCCCATGGGGCATCAAGACAAAATCTGTGCCACAACAGGGCTCAGCCAGCCCATGAGGAGTTTCGCTGGGATATTTGCCATCCCAGTTCACCAGCAAAAGAAAGCTGCAGGGGTTCATAGGTGCTGCTACACAATCCTCCCTGGAGAAAGGAACAATTAAAGCACTCAGGTTTAATGTAACGTGCTTCATTGAACCACTCGAGGCTCAAAACTGTATAAAATTTCCTTACAACTATCTCTGGGAGAGAAACAAACATGATCCCCCAGCCCTGCAAGGGAGATTTCTCCGGTGCAGAAATACTGAAGTTCAGTGCTTTGCTGTACATGCACTTTTAAAATTATTTTTCTGCACATACTTTTTTTTTTTTTTAAGGTACAATGCATTCATTTTAAAAGGGAAAACAAAAACAAACATGAAAACAACAAAAAGATAAAATTAATTCATACTTGCCAAGCCACACACTGACTCCCAGCAGGCGACAGGGGATGGGCTTTGTTACCCCACAGCTTAGCAGGTCAGGAAAGACTGTGGGAAGGGTACACCTCAGTTCAACTTGTGGACAGGTATCAAATAAAAAACAGATCTCAGGTGCTTGGCATGCTGCCACACAACACACAGCATGGGCAAGCCTCAGTGCTGAGGGCTGGAAGCCACCAAGGGACACTAAATAAATGCAGCTCTGTATTTTTATTATCAAGTTTTAAGATCCAGATAAGTGATGCAGAGAAAGGAGATGGAACCAGGGCATTTTTATACCTGCACAACTGAGAAACAGGAAGAAGGAGGCACAAAGGACTGGGCAGATGCTACCCAAACTTGAGATCAAGCCAACCTCAAACAGTTGAATTTTGCTTTGATGTCAGCATGGGTCACTAAGGGGAAAAGGCAATAAAGGGAAGGGAAGAATGCAGGAAAATAACTTATGCCTGTGGAAAAAACCCCTCCTTGGGCTCAAGCAGCAAAGAGGATGGTTGGCTAAGAGACTGAGACTTGGTCGTCCCAGCAAAGTCTTTGTCACCTACAAGAAACAGAGGGAATAAAACATAGCACACACTACAAATAAAGTAATCTTTTTTCTGTAGTTTAAGCAACCAGATTTGGATGTTTTACACAAAAATGCAGCCAGGTGCAAAGCAAAGGGGCTGCTCCTGACCAAAATCGAGGGTTTATGAACCTGAGCAGAGTCAGCTGTGTTTATTACAATGCCAAATTGAAGGGAGAGCGTGGGTAGGAAACTGGGGTTGGCATTCTAAGGAAGCTTCCAAGAAGCATCTTTCCAAGCAGTCAATAACTGCCCAAAATATCCACAACCCATTGTTTCAGCAATGTTATGCCAGCTGCACTGAGTGAACAGCTGAAAGCAGTGTAATAGGTCAAAAAAACCTTCAAATTCTTAACCATAATATGGTTTCTTTTGGTACCCTAAAATAACTGAAAGTGAAATGTTTTCACTCAGAGTAAGCAAATTCACCCAAGACCATCCCAGGTGCTGAGCAAACTCAGTTTTGTGTGGGAAATCCTTGCAGCACCACAAGGCACCCTCCCCTGAAGGGGTCAATATATTAAGCAGGAAGGAGCTGGATGATATTGATCCTTCCACAGGAGTCAGAACATGTCTGGAAGGGTGCAGGTTCAATCTCAGAGCCAAGATTTGACATGAAATTATTTTAGAAGCTGCAGTTCAGGGAGAAAATTTCTCTTGCCTTGTTTACTGCAGCAGAACAGATTTGCCTTTCAATTAGTTCTAAAACATGCAGGCTGGCCTGGCTTGAAATTAGCTGGAATATATTCAAAGGGAAAAACGAGGGGGGGAAAGCCCCTCCATCTACATATTGCACCTTTGTTGGGTGTGGGCAAACAGAACTGTTGGTAGCCAAAGCAATTTATAGGTCTTGTTATCCTGAAATGACAGCCAGACAGCTAAAGGCACATTCTATAAAAAAAATTGTACATCCAAGGATGTCCGTGATAGTTTTCAATTATAAATGTTTAATATGTATAGAGTCTAGCAGCTGGGATTTCACACTGAATTGATACAAAAATGCTGAATCTGACAGTGAGCTCCAGCGACCAGAGGAAGCAGCCAAATGCCAAGGATACTTAAACTATAAATACATAACAACTACAAAGAGGGTAATTCAGAGAGAACTGCAGTGATGAGGTTACTCAGAGTGATGGCACGGTGGGAGACCACTGCTGCTGGACCACTGACTGGAAACCACCTTAACAAACAGGTGGGGGAAAAAAAGTACAATTTTGATAGAACCAATTTAAAACCTTGTTTTAAAGAGTTATTTTGCTATTCACGGAGATCTGCACCAATTAGTTCTCTACAGACTCATCTCTATGCAGCCAGTTTCTGTAAGGAAGATGAATGGTTTTACAGCACAGAGACATCTTCCACGCTTTACCCAGGGAAGCTGATGATAGATTTACTACCTACACACCTCAGACACTCCATTCATCACAGTCATTTATGTACATGCTAACAGATACAGATTTCTTAACTGCTGAGTAACATTTTGAAGCAAATGATACATATTCAATTTATTTCAGATGCAGCCAGAGCACAGCCTACCATGGAAATGGTAAAATAAACCCAGGAACACCCTGAGTGGGGAGGCCAAGGCTTCAGATTTCTGAGACTTACACAGCTTGAACAACTACCACTTGTATTAAAAATTATTTCTTTTTCTAGAGGTAAAAAAAATTATTAAGGACTCAAAACACCGAACTCTTCAGCAGCGGGTGGATTTATCCAGAGATGTCTGAGTCAAAGCCACATCACCCTCAGAAAGTTACTCTAGTGACAGTGTGCTGGAATATATTCAGAGGTAAACATTACAGGACGAAAATAAGAGTTTTTCTATTGTTTCTGGATAAAACTTACCTTGAAATAAACAAATTTGGAAATTCCCTGTTGCTTTATGGGTAAATTGCTTACACACGAGTAAAGCAAAAGTCACAAAGATCAAGTTTTCTGTTATTATTTTAAAGTATTCCAAATTTAGAGCCTTCACAAGAGGTTTAAATTTAAAGCAATTACTCTCCTTTTTGGTTTTATCCTTAATCAAGCAATATAAATTCAACCTGTCTCAAAATATAAGGAAATACAGAGGAATAATAAATATTCACTGTGATGAAAACCAAGAGATATCACATGTAAAACTGCAGAAATAACTAAAAGTCTGTTCTTTTCCTACAAAACAAGATCATGTGGAAACATCTTTTCCCGAGATGGTCTGTAAAGTCAATATAAATACACAGTTTATTCACAATCTTTCAATGACATCGTCCAGCTCCTGGGTCTGGATTTTCAATATTGGAATTTTCTGAGTAAGGAAGGTGAAGAACTACTGGAGCCCAAAGTGAGTATCCTGTTTGGTGCAGAGCTGTCCCTACATACAATTATATCCTAGAAATATTAAAATACACAAAGATCTGTCCTTCAAGAATCACAAACTTTGGAGAAGGTCACTCTGAAAGGCTGAAATTGCTTTTTGCCCCCTTTTTTTTTTTGTCCCTGGAGGAAGAACGAGAGCTGACAAGTTGCAGTGATGGAAGAGTTCTGTATTCCTAGTGTCCTGGGAAAAGATCTCATAACCAAAAGCATGCAAGCAGAGCTGAGGGCATCACTTTTTAGTTTGTCAGGGTGGAGAGGCCCTTGCACTGGTCAATTCTTTGCTGTCAATAGATCCTGGCTGGTGTCCAGGTGCTGCAGTGGTTTCTCCCCTCTGCTCCCCCTCCCCAGTTACTGATTTCACATTGATTTTAGTGCTGTAGAGTATTAGCTGCAGTTAAGTGAGCAGAAATGGAAAAACGCTACAAATCTGTAGGATAATTATGAACGGAGAGGAACAGGGTATCTGTGCAGCCATGATAAGACCAGTAACAAGCCTCACAAAACACACAACACTCAGGTCAGAGCTCCCCAAACTCTCCCGTCATGGCAGAGCCAAGGCCCAGACTGCACTGGGCAGAGTGACTGCTTGCTTGGGGAGCAAAGAACTGCATTTCTCTGGCCTTTTCCATGTAAAAAAAAAAAAAAAAAAAAACAACAATTTTTCATTGTTTCAGGGTTTTTACTACAAGAGGACTGACAGATTTGGTCTGGCTACAAAGATGGTAGTAAAAGACAACCCATGGGCTGGAATTTTTGATTCCCCACCATGGCTTAGGGATCAAGTAATGAAGAAGCAGCTTTTTACTGGCTGCTTCCACAGAAGCCCTCAGATGAGGGCCAAAGGTGATGCTGGTTCTCAGATGAGGGCCAAAGGTGATTCAGAGATGAGAGCCAAAGGTGATTCTGGGTCTTCTAACAGGGTCAGACTCCCAGCATGAGGTCCCAGACCTGCACCCTCGCACACTGGCAGGGGACAGAGAGAAATTGGGTTCCATGAGAGTTTTCTTCTTCTCCTCCTGTTTTCCCTTCTTCCTCCTTAAGGAGCTGGACTCAGCTGGTCAGGAAGGACCCCAGGACCAACTGTGACCTGCCCACAGAGGTCACTGGCCAGCAGAGGTGACAGAGCCACCTCAACCTGCAGCTGCTGCCCCTGCAGCTTTTCAGGAGGTGAGAGCAGCACACTCCTCCCCAAAATGCAGGACAGGGAGTTTCTCATGGTGCTCCACATCACGCTTAGCCAACACTTCACTGAGCATATTTATGACTTCTTTGTTCCATATAAAAAGGCTGATGGCTTTGCTGACATTAACACAAAGCTGCTTGGCACTAAAATGCAATTGATGCATTTTTAGAATTATTTGCCCTTGTCATCTTCAGGACTTATGTATAGTCTATTTTTTCTGATTTATTGGGCCTTAAAAACCTCTTTTGAATTTTATATCTCAATCAGCAGGAGGACACCACCCATAACCCTCCTTTTTATGATGCAAGAGTTTGAAGCCTAGGATGCTTTGGATGTGCTCTGTGAAACTCTACAACAATAATTTACAACCCTTATTTTCTTTCTCTGAAAGTAGAATCAGAATTTTTTTTGGGTGAAATGAGGATTGCAGCAGATGTCTGAAGCCAGGGGAAAAAAAACCCAAAAAAACAAAAACCACAAAGAAAAGCAAATTGAACAGTGAAAGGGGCTTCAGGCAAACAGTGAAGAAGTGCTTTAGGGGAGTGCTTGCTTCCAGAGCTGTTGTTTTGTTACTTGATGTCCACCTAGGTACAGCATCCAAGCTGGATTCCTTTGTCTGCCAGGCATCAGCTTTTTCAGAGGTTTCATGAGAGCAAATTACCTCTCAGAACCAGAATGAAAGCACCAGCTGGAGCACTGGATGAAGCACAACACACTCTCTGTCATGCCCACTTTGCAGCTCCTTTGCTTGACAATGAATCTCTTACACCTGAGGAACCCAGGACATAACAGGAGTTTGGCAAAATGAAACAAACAAAAAAAAAAAGCAGAAAAATCTATCCTGGATATAAACAAACCTAAATAAACATTGTCCTGCCAACACAAGTGTTTTCTTCTACCCCCCTCACCTCAGATAATCCCAGAAGGGTTTGGTCTGGAAGGGTCTTTAAAGCTCATCCAGTGCCACCCCTGCCATGGGCAGGGACACCTTCCACTGTCCCAGGATGCTCCAAGCCCCATCCAGCCTGGCCTTGGGTACAATGAGCCTGCTGGGTAAGTGGCAGGAGCAGCACAACCCCAGGGAATCCCCAGCCCAGCACCTGGATGGGAAGCCAGCTGCACTGATCCGGATGGTCTCCAGCACTCCGCAGGCTCTCAGCTGCTGCACTGCTCTCTTCGCATCAAACCTGCAATCAGATTTAGGACAGATATTAACACACAGTAAAAGAGAGCCCACAGCTATTGCCTCTCAAAGCTCAGCATAACCCAGGCCTGGCTTTGGGAACAGGCTGCACAGATGTCACACCTTTTCTCTGCATGTCACAAAGGTCTGATTTCCAAGCTGCTTGAAACCTTGCTCCCACCCTGCTATCAATGCCAGGGGTATTCTTGGGATAGACTGACCACCTGCTGCAATTAATTAGTGCCTACAGCCAGAATCTACCTGGCTTTGTAAAGTAATACAATCACAATAAAGAAAGGAATAGGCTACCCCACCACAAGTTGCCCGGTGAACCAGCCATCAGGGCAACAACATATTTACAGAAATCAAATTCAACAGCAAAATAAGTCTGATATATTCAATTCCATACCCAAACCAGGTAATTAAGAGGTCCCACAATTTTCTAGACTAAGTTTTCCACAGTGGTGGTCATGTTCCAGACTAATGACTTAGGTAGGCACCACGTGGAAATTCAAGGTGTTTCTGCCCTCCTCTTTAAAGCCTGCATCATCCTTTACCACTAGCATCTCATTTCCATCAGGAATTTGTGGCAAAAAAACTCATGGCAACTTCCAGCTGAATACTCAGGTAGTGCTTCCTCTGGTTCCTGGCAAAAACTCACTCCAAGCTCAGACCATCCTTGCAGAGAGTGAGTCCAGGTACCAGCATCCCCCATGGCTGCTCTCTCTGTCCACCCTGAGTCTGAATGCACAAGGAAGTTCCAGCTCTCTAGCTCTGGAACGGACTGGAAAAGGTCCCTGCATCAAGCTCAGCCTCACATGATGCAATGTCCATAGCTGTGTGAGGTTTCCAGAACAAAGCTTCTCATATAATGCCAGTTTTTCCCCCTTCTGAAAGCCCAAAATAATTACACCTGCAGGTCAAGATTACATGAATAATTCTGCCTGCTCTCTGCTGTACAAAAGCAGCATGAAAAATAGTCTCCTTCTTCTCTCTCTGTGCTTTTTTTAATTCCCTGGACCTGTCAAGTCTACAAGCAAGTTATTCACTACAACACCACCAACACTGTGAAGGGTGAAAAATCAGTCTGGGCTGTCACTCACTTCAAGGAAGAACCCACAAGGGTGCAATTTCCATAACAATAAATAATAAACAGGAGTGGCAGATCGACAGGTAAGCGTCAGTCCTGGAAGATCCCAGGGCAATCTCTCTGGTATCCAAGGGAAACTCTGCAAAGCAGCAAAGCCCTGCTCAGTGGGGGTGAAATGCAGTCACCAGAGAGGCTGCAGTCGTCTGTCAGCAGCAGCTCCAGTTATGGGCTAATGCTGAAATCAAGACCTTAAAAGTGGGACAATACACCTTATTACAAACTCCTTTTCCCTGCCATGGCAGGCAGAAGCACCTGGCAGGTTGCTTTTTGCCTGGAAACCCAAGTCAAAGATCCCAAACCCTGCCTGAAACAGAATCTAAAAGGAAAACTGACAGAGGAACAACCTGAAGTCAGGCATTCCCCTTGCACATCTCTCTTTAGAAATCTTCTCCAGCAGGAATTAACCTCAGACCCAACCTGCGGTCAGATGCAGCAGACATCCCTGTGTGGAGCCAAAGCTGGGGCCTGGCTCCAGCTCCAGGACGGGAGCCTGACACCCTCCAGCCTACAGATCTTCTCAGCAAGTTGTGAGGAGGAATGTAGGGTGTGAGAGACCTGAGGAACTCTCCAGTCCAACCACCTATGCTCAAAAGCGGGGACAGTTGTGGGGGCAGACCCATAGTCCAGGGGTTTAGCCAGTCAAAACTGACAGAAACCTCCAGAGATGGAGACTGAATAACCTCTCAGGGCAGACTGCTCCATGGGCACACTGTCCTCTGGGAGAAAAAAAACAGGTTTGCTCATCTCCAGTCTGAACCTCTCGTGTCAATCTGGGGCAATTGGCTCCTTCCTCCCACCACACACCACTGTTGAGAGCATGGTTTTCTCCTCATGGTAGCCCCTCTAAGTACTGAAGGGATTTCTGTTTTCCAGGGTAAGCATCTCATTTTGGTAAAAAGTTAATGCTCTTGTGAGCTGAAAAATACCCCTCACTTTGCTGTTTGCAGGGGCAGAAGAGTCAAGCCAGGAAGCTTCCTGGTGGATACATCTGCCCCAGCACATCACGACCGAGGGTGAGTCTGTTTAGAGAAGCTTTGCCTTTCTTTCAGTACACTATTGGAGCTGTCTCTGCGCTCCTAAATCACACTGAGCTCACTGGGAGCACTCAGCCTGCATCAGATCAGCTGGAGGGAAATGCCTCCCTGCTGCTGGATTACATTTACAACTTTCTTCCTTAAAGGTCACCACCTGCACTTGATGCCTTTCAAGGACATCACATCTGTAAGGTCCCTGCGTACTAATGGCCAAGCTTTCCTGGAGTTACAGGGAAGAAAACTGGGCACAAATCCATGACCAAGAGGTCAAACAGGGCTAACAACTACCTGCTCACAGAGTTTGCTGCCTGTGATACATCTCTGAACTACGGATGAAGACCAGGACTGGCCTTTTGCTTCAGCTACTCACCTGCCTGAAGTTGATACAAGCCACATCTTTACTTTTTCTACATTTACTTTGGAAGCACCAAGATATTTCTGTTCATTTTACAAGCCCACTACTTATCTCTTCTTTTTCATTTCCTTCTCTTCTCACTGTTTGGAAATATAATTATTTAAATCAAAGCAAGTCTAAGATAAAAACTGCATGAAGACCCTATCACTGCAAAGCAAGGATGCTCACTATTAGCAGAGCATATCTATGAATTATTAGAACCTGAATTTGGCTTCATTTCAGAGGCACAAACCCCACATGCTGAAACCCAAAAAGGTGACTCCAGCAACCCACACAGACCTTCCAGATACAGGAACAACATTAAAAGGAGGGGGCAAGCTCTTCAGCAGGAGGAAGAGACCAAAGCACACCCTACTGCCATAAAGCTGAGCACATCTGCTCATCAAGTCCTTCATTAGTAAATTTGCAGGCGACACTGAGCTGGGAGCTTGTGTTGATCTATTGGAAGGAAGGAGGGCTCTGCAGAGAGACTTAGATCGGTTGGATGGATGGGCAGAGTCCAACAGCATGAAGTTTAATAAGTCTAAGTGCTGAGTTCCACATTTTGGCCACAAAAATCCCCTACAACGTTACAAGCTGGGGACAGAGTGGCTGGACAGTGTTCAGGTGGAAAGAGACCTGGGGGTGCTGCTGACAGCCGGTTGAATATGAGCCAGCAATGTGCCTTGGTGGCTAAGAAGGCCAATGGAACCTGGCCTGCATTAGGAATTGTGTGGCCAGCAGGAGCAGGGAGGTTATTCTGCCCCTGTACTTGGCACTGGTGAGATCCCATCTTGAGTGCTGTGTTCAGCTCTGGCCCCTCAGTTTGGGAAGGACATTGAGATGCTTGAGCATGTCCAGAGGAGGCAACAAGGCTGGAGAGGGGCTTGGAACACAAACCCTATGAGGAACATTTGAAGGAGCTGGGGCTGTTTAGCCTGGAGAAGAGGGGGCTTAGAGGTGACCTCATTGGTCTCTACACCTTCCTGAAGGGAGGTTGCAGACAGGTGGGGTTGGTCTCTTCCACTGGGCAGCACTGACAGAACCAGAGGACAGAGTCTCAAGCTACGCCAGGGAAGGTAGAGGTTGGATATTAGGAAAAAATGTTCACCAAAAAAATAATAAAGTACTGGAATGCTCTTCCCAGAGAGGTGGTAGAATCGCCATCTCTGGATGTGTTTAAAAAAAGACTGGACATGGCACTTGGTGCTATAGTCTAGTTGAGGTGTTAGGGCAAAGTTGGACTCTATGACGTTAGAGGTCTCTTCCATCCTCATTATTCTGTGATTCTGTTATTCTGTGGTCTGCAGGGCCACTTACTTGAAGGGGAGCTTCTCGTCGTTGGGCTTGATGCAGCGCACGTAGTGCGGAGTGGTGGCGTTCAGGGTCTCCATCAGCAGCTGCAGGGAGTTGCGGAACTGAAAGACAAAAACACCCGTCTGGAGGAGGGAAGGAGGAGCTGTGACCCTGCAGCCCCAGCCAGCAGGTGCCACAAGCCACCCATGGGTGTGACACGGCGTGAGCCTCCCCATGGACCCAGCACAGGCAGGGGGAATTCAGAGAAGACACTGGGGGGTTGAGGGCTTCCAGCTCAAAGAGTCATGAGCAACAAAGCTTGGGACTCTGCCCAGTTGGGTCTTTGAAACATCTCCAAGGATGGAGACAGCACAACCTGTCTCCTGTTGAACTTTTTGACTGCCCACAGGGAGGAAAATGCTCCTTTTCTGAAGCTGTTTCAGTTTAAAGGCTCCACAGTATATTGGGACACCTTCCATTGAATTCCAGAGTCTCCACCCCCCCCAGACCATGTCTCAGCTGCTTTCAGCCAAGACTTCTTAATCCTGCTGTTCCAGAGACACCACTAGAAGTCATCCAAAACACAACAGCCAAACACAGAGATCATGGGAAAGTCTCTTTCCACCCTCAGCAGCTTTTTATTTACCTCTGCTTCAAACTGAAGCAACAAGGTGTTAACTGGATTGCTCTGGCATCACTGACTCCCTGAGATCTCACATTACCTGGTGTCCCACTGTTTTCCTGTGCTCCTTGTTGGCAGCTTTGAAGGCTGGCTTGGCAGAGCGCACGTTGATCCGGGGCATTCTCTTTGCCACGGCAGTGGCGGGCACGGCGTCCTTCTCCTCCTGGAATAAGTCTGCTACCATCTGATACTGAAACAAAAAGCAACACTTGAGCACCTCTGGCCCTGCTTGCTGGGGAATGAACCCACCCAGCTCCCATTGCTCAGGTCGTTTCTCACCCATCCTAAACCTGGAAGGGGAAAAAGACAAGAAGGTGAAAGCAAGAAGAGTTGTCTACATGAACCACATCAGCAGGACAGCTGACCATTCTGTGCTGCAGGTCATGAAACCTTGAAACGTGCACATTAAATCAAGCTAGCCTAAAAAGAAAAGAGGCTGGATTGCTGAAGTCTTGCCAAGGCACAAAAGCTCCTGGACAGGAGGTGACTCTTGCTCCCAAGGCTTTGTTTCAGGGTGTTTAGCCAGCCCTGCTCCAGCAAGGATGCTGCCTACACAGCCCATACCCCAGCAACAGGATCTCCTGTGAGCACAGGCAGCTGCCAGGCCCCACCACAGCCCCAGAGGCACCCCTGCTTTTCAAAAAAATTAAGGGTCACAAACACTTCCTCCCTAATGACCCACCTTTCAGGGTAGCACCACCATGCCACAACACTACAAGCACCACATCTAGCTCAACAGATCCCTAAGCCTGGGATTTCTGGCAAGCCAGCAGCAACACTTCCGCTTCACAAACAACAGGTGAGCTGGCAAAGGCAGTTAATGCCTTTATTATTATTATTATTATTATTTAGGAGACAGGATATTCAGATTTACATTAGGCTGGGGAACCTAAATATTAAGTAAGCCACCATAAATCTGGTCTGGTTAGCAAGGCTGTTGAATTTTCACATCTTGAATCCATCTACACACCCACACTGGCTACTGCCACAGCTGCACTTACATTCAAAGGGAAATCCTTAAACGTAAAAAAAACCTCTCTGTCAGCAGGTGGGATGTCATGTATCACCAACTGAGCTGGGCTCCTGCCAAGGCACCAGCAATGCCTCCCAGCAGCATGGATGCTGGAGCACCTGAGGGACAGAACCACATTCCCCACATCCATGGTGCACCATGCCCAACACATCCACCCCAAAACCACCAGCACAAGGCAGTGGCAGCTGCTAGCACTCTTGCCCCCACCTCAGGCTCCTCCAAAAGCCCAGCCTGGTTGTATTTCCATTAAGATCCCAGGAGGAGTGCTGTGGTTTACCACTTTTTAGACAGGAAGAGACAGCCCTGTGGCATGAAGGGTTGCCTGGCTCTCTGCCACATCCCTGGGTTGAGACAGGAACACTTCCAGCCCTGTCCTGTGGGATGTTCTCACAGCTTGTTAGGACAGCAGCCTCAACACCACTGTGGGAAGGAAATTATTTGCATTACATGAGCGAATTTATTGCAGGCTCCACGAGAGTGCCAGCTAAGGATCTGCTTCACATTCAGCTTTCACTGCTATCTCTGCAGCTCACTCAACTCCTACCACAATAAAGGCTCTCTCCTCCTTCACCTGGCCCTCTATCCCTAAAAAAGACATCCTGACAGTTGTTATGGGTGACACATCACCATCTGGGATGCTCTGACTCCTGCAAGCATGGGAGGGATGGATGGCACATGTACTAATGAAGATATCTAACACAGGCTCTGCATTACTGCCTCACACCTGACAATGTGGTAAAACCTCTGGATGTAATTTGGGGTTTCAAAATATTTTCTCAACACAGCTGGGATCTTTGTCAGTGATCTTTCCATCCACTTGGTATTAATAACAGCAGTGCTCGTTCCTGGAGAAGGATCTCAGAGCCATGATACAAACCTGGTGGAACTGGGACCATCTCTAGCAGGAGCCATTCCACAGGTTCTGGGGCATAAGCAAGAGGGACAGATCCCTCCTCCCCAGCTGGGAGGGTCAAAACCATTGGTGCATTATTTGTAATTACAGAGACCTGGAAAATAATACCTTCACAGCATGCCCTTATGCTTTCCATTAGCATTCAAATAATTTCCCTTAATTCAAAGAACATCAGCTCTCAACTGTTTCAGCTGACCAGCACTTATAGAACTAATTAAATGCTTTATAAAGTCTCTTCCACCATCTTGTTGGTGGCAGTAATTGCATTCTAATTAGCAGAAGGCAGTTCTGCCTTGGTGGGAGTGCTTCATCAGCGATGGCTTCCTGACAGGGAGGTGTCCAGGTGCTTGCTGTGTTAAATTCAGTGTTCCCCCTTGCCCTCTGTGCCGCTTTAGTGGGAATGCAAAGAAGAACGCAGTGAATGCTGCATGCCAGCCCAATCCTGAGGACAGGACAAAGTCCTCACAGCACAAATCTGAGCTTTAGTTAAATTTACACATTCGAGTAGCAGAGTCAGCACTGCCACTGCTGCTATTGCTGGTTCAGAGACCAGGTTGCCTTTTACAGCAATACAAAATTGTTGCTAATTGTTTATAGCCCTGGAGGGCAAATGGCAAGCAAGAGGTAAAAACACCAGGGAAACAATCTGCTGGCAAACAAGGGTTAGGGGCAGCAAGAGCACATCACCAGGTGCTGAAGGATTTGGGAGAGGAATGTGACAATGTCCTGCTGCTCTTCTTCCAGACCAGCACCGGATCAGCATAGGCTGATAAAAGCACTGCTCCCATGTTGTTAGGGGAATGACTTAAAGGCAGAAGTTCAACAAACTATCTCCCAAAGATTCTCAGACCCAAGTGTATTTCAGAGTGTTTTGGGCTGGGTCAGGGCACATGTGGCTGCCCCATCCCTGGAAGTATCCAAGGCCACATTGGACAAGGCTTGGAGCAACCTGGGGTAGTGGAAGGGGCAGGGATGGCACTGGATGGGATTTAAGATCCCCTCCAACACAGCTATTAAACAAAGTCCAGCCTGCTCTGATATTATATTGTGGTCCCTACATATGGCAAGAGAGCCTTTATTTTATATCTGTGTTTTTAGGGAAGGATTTCCAGGATCTCCACCACTCCACACCACACTACTCCAATGAGTTACAATCTCTCCTCTACACCAAACAGTCAAGCAGAAATCCTTATCAGACACTGCCAGTTCTGCAGCACTAACTCCAACAGCAAGTTCAGCACTGGCTAAATAATTAATCATACAGCATCAACTATTCCTGGAGGTTACCTGGCATTTCTAATGAGCTCTAATCATGTCCAGTTTTTCCCTGGGAAGCTTCTTGAACATGCAGAGCTCTTGATTTGGGCATTATTAAAGCCCAGCTTCATGGTTATTAATTTCACAACTACTACCATGGATGAGAAAATTGCTCATCTTGCCATCTTCACATGAATTCCTTGCTGTGAAACAGGCCAAGCCACTGACAACACTTAAATAATTTCCCATTCTCATCTCTTCTAACTTTGACAGGAACAAACTCCTCCTAAAAATAATGCTTCCTCCACCTCCCTTCATCCCACTCCTTATTCGGGGTGTCATTTAGAAGGTCACAGCCAGCAGCACACCCAAGGGTGTCACATAGAGAAGTCTGAATATGAGACACTTTTCCTTGCAACATGAGGGGGGCCTTCAAAATTTGTGATGTAAAAAAAAAAAAAAAAAGCTCACTAAAAAAACCAAACCAAAACTTAACATGCTGGCCTGTGCTGTGGAAAGGCTTTGAAAGACTTTGGAGGAAAGCAGATGCACTTCTTCCTTAAACCACACACCGGGTTTAGAGGAACAATGGTGCCCCAGAGTCACACAGCCTGGATTTTGGCTGCTGGATGCTGAGTTGGGCTTTGCAGGGCTTTATTTTCACACTAACTGCTTAATAAAGCTGCCCCTGGGAGAGATGAGGTTGTTTAAAGTTTCAGCTCATTACTTGACAATGAAAGACTCAAGGCTTCAGGGAAGAACTTTTGGTCTGGTTTTAAAACAACAAGGATCTGAAATTCCTTAGCTGTCTGCGCTATTGACAGACAGCTAAGGAACTTTTAACCCAACCTACCCAAATGCTCACAGAGAGCAGGAGTATGGTACTGGAAGCCCGTGCAAAATCTACTCAATTTATATAGAAAACTGTAAAATCTCTGGCTTGGAGGCCACTGTCAAATGCTCATTTACTGCAGGCATGGCCCACTCCAAAGCCTTCAGAGGCCCACAGCTCTTCTGCTTCCATCTCACCAAATCCATAGCACACAGGAAATTTTAAACAGCAAGAGCCAAAAAAGCCTTTACCAGGAGACTGTCATTCAAAGCCAGTCAATACATCCCTGCTGGCACCTGGTGCAATGAGATGTTGACAAAGTTGTTTGTACAACACTTGGGAGAGGGAAGGTACACAGCACAAACCTTGTAAAAGACAAGTGACACCAAGAGGGATCATTAGTATCTGTTAATTTGTTAAAGTTTCACATTGGCAGTGGTGTAAAACAGCTCCACAGCAGCTGGAGTGTCTCAGAGTTCATGTTACAGTTCCAGCATTATCTCCAGTTTTTGCACGGTAATTATTGAAGTAATTAGAAGTCACGGGGACAAGTACAATGGATTACAGCTAAGAGGAACAGCTATTTTCACATAGGAGGGGGATAGGACCAGCAAGGCTACCCACAATGTACAAATTATGCTGGTGACAGTGGTTTTTAACCCCAGATCTCCGTGCTCTTGACCAACCTGGTCTAGTGCAAGGTGTCCCATGGCAGGGGGCTGGAACATGATGATCCCTAAATTCTCTTCCAACCCAAATAACCCTGTGATTCTATGGGTGATGGGTGATTGGTGATGGGTGGGGAGCTCCAAGCAAGAGCTAAGTGGGATTTTACAGTGCCCAAAAACTACCAGTTCCTAATTTTGGCCCTTGGTGACCAAAAAAAGAAGAGGATCAGCAGGTTTGGAAACTACTTCTGCGATGCATCTTGACAGGACACCAACACCAGGGTGAAGGAAGGCAGACAACCCCCCACATCCATGCAGTGGGTGTAATCCTGAGCACCCTCCTCTCCCCCCTTTTTCCCTGCTCCACACCCCACTGGTTTGGCTCTCTGGTGGCTGTCAGTGGCTGGAGGCAGCTGCAGGTTTGCACCCTGAGCCAGGCGTGGCACAGCTCAGCTCCAGCCTGGGCAGCTGCCCTGACCTGCTGCCCTTTTTACCTGGCTGGCTTTCAGGATGTTGATCTGCTCCTCGTACACAGTGTCCCTGTTCTTCTCCAGAAACCCCTCGCTCTGGTACTCCACCTGCCAGGACACAAAGGGAAGAAGCTCAGAGGGACAAGTCCAACACACAAGGACAAGGTGCTCCCACCACTCCCCTGCTGTCAGGAGCTCACCCCAAAACGCTGGGAGGGGAAAGGAACAACTGGAATTTAAAGGTCACTTTTTATCAAAGTGAATCTGGGTGAAAGCAAAATCCTTACTAGGAAACACAGATTGTTTCCTAGTCATTAAATTGCTGTGTATGGAAGTCAGGAGTAAAAAATGCAAGGATCATCAGTAACTCTACATGCTCTTTTGTTCACTCCTCAACTCCTTCTAAGTTAATCAATAAACCTCAAAATATGCCCTGTCTAAGTCTCTTGTAGGTCTCTTGGGTTTTGAAACTGCAGAGGGGTAGGATGCAAAGGAATTTTTAAAAAATTTTAAAAATAAATTAGAGACAACAAAAGAAAATTTATCTTTTTTCATACTAAAAAAAAGAAAAACTTGCTAAGAAATATTGTTCATGAAGGATCCATTTGCAAAACCAGCTGCCTAAGGAAAGTTGAGTATCAACATTTGCCATGGTGAGTGCCTCTGGAATCCAGGACAAGCCTGGATAGCGGTAGCACCTGTAGGGCATCACAGCACCTGGATGCTGTCCAGCTCCTCAGCCACATCTTAAAAAGATCCCTGGGTTGATCTTTTTAATTTTTTCCTAACAAATGTGTGTTTGGGGTAACTTCAAGTTTTGAGATTCCTGTTTGCTCTAACACCTGTCACATCAGGGCTTCAGTGAAGCTGTAGCCCATGGACAAGACCCAGGCACTGGGATTTGGTTTAGTTTAGTGTCACATTTGGTATCTTCTCCCTCACAAAGGTGGGATCTGCCTCTCACCTCCTCCCTGCACTGTGCCTTGCTGGCACTCACAGCCCCGGCTCTTCTAATTCAAACACATTTTCTGCCAAGCTGCCCTTACAGAAACCCTTTTCACCACAGCTTTGGGAAAGAGGATTTTTCTCTCCTCCAGAACCCACAGCTCACAGCCCAGAGCCACAACCAACAGGATGAAGCCCTCGGGGCTGATCCAGATTTGAGCACCTGAGCCACAACCACCACCCTCCAGGCACCAAGGAGCGGCTCACAGGGCTCTCCACTGATTTACTGGGTCCCTGCTGGGTGCTCCCTGCTGGGTACCTTGTCGGCGAAGTGCAGGACGATGAAGGAGGTGTTGGACATGCGCGGCTTCTGGAAGTGCTGGCTGGCAGCGTGGCGGTCGTACAGCTTCTGCGCCCAGTTCTGGTCCGTGCCCTTGGGCACCTGCACAAAGGGGACAAAGGGGACACTGCCAGGCCCAGGTGCAGCTCTCTGGTTACCTACCTTCGTGGCAAACACACCGAAACTGTGTTTCCAGCAGGAAACACCCAAATCTTGGTTCTGTTCCGGCAGCCGGAACGGCTCTTGCAGGAAAAAAAAAAAGGGAAAAACGAACCAACAAAACAGACCAAGCAAACAAAAAAAAACCAACAAAAACACACCCCAAAACAAAACAAGAAAGCACCCACAAACCTTGAAACAAAACAAAAACAAACAAAAACCCACAACAACAAAACAGCGTTTCCAGCAGGAAACACCCAAATCTTGGTTCTGTTCCGGCAGCCGGAATGGCTCTTGCAGGAAAAAAAAGGGAAAACAAACCGACAAAATGGACCAAACAAATAAAACCAAACAAAAACCACATCCCAATACAAAACGAAAAACACCCACAAACCCTGCAATAAAACAAAAACAAACAAAGAAAAAACCACAAAAACCAACCAAACAAAAACCAAAACAGCCACCAAAACAAACAAAACCAAAAAAAAAAAATCCTACAACAAAAAAGCACCCACAAACTGTGAAAAAAACCCAAACAAAAACACAAACAAATAAACAAAACCAAACCAACAAAACCAACAAAAAACCCCAAAACTTCCCCCCTACAAAAAACAAGAAGCCCCACCAGAAACAAACCCAGAACCAAATTAAAAAAATCAAAATTAAACAAAACCCCAAGTACACACACACACACACACACACACACACACACACACACACACACAAACCCCCCCAACACAACAAAAAAAACCCCACTAATTAAAACAGAAATATTAAGGAAGTATTTTTACACTTAAGATACATTAACTACTCCAGCACCAGTATTATTTTTAAATGCTGTTTTAGGTGATGGAATAATTTCCAGAAACTGCCCCGTGAGACCACACACATGAAGTTCTGGTTTATATAAAAGTGAAATTGTTCCTCTTGGGGTCTGAGCGACACCTCTGATGGTAGCTCTTTTATTTTTTAACCAAAAAAAAAAGGATAACTGGATATTTAGGTTAGAAAAAGAGATGGTTCAGAAGAAAAGCCTCAGTCAATATTTAAACTTATATGGGACGAAAGAAACCCTAGAACAACCGTGCAGCAACAGAGAGAGCTCTTGATCATCCATCAGGACTTTACATAGGCCTTTATATGAAAAATGACAGAGGCAATAGGGACAGAGAACAGGAAGATGGAAAACACGAGACAGGTGAGGAATATTTCTTTATGCTGCTCTGAAACAGCCTTTGATTTCATGACAGCAAACCAAAACACACCAGAAGGGTTCTGAACACAGGGAGAAGAAGCATCTCCTGCCAATCCCTGTAATGAGGGTGAATTAAATGCAGCAGCCATTCACACAAGCTGTGCTCTCCCACATTTGTTTATACTTTACAATTTTTAAGTTTAGCCAATTATGGATATACAAAGAAATAACACAGGCTATATATAAATATTGAAAGGCACTTAGCTATGCAATTATATACATATCTTATTTATGCAAGGTAAGACTCGCATGTTTAAACTATGGGGTTATATAAATGTAGATGTGTTTCTTTTCAAGGGTTGTATTTAATATTTGCATGCAAAAACATCCTTTCTGGAGGTATCACTGGGTGCCTCCTGTGCAGGACTAAGCCACAGGTGCAGAGCAAGAGCACTGCAGCCACCCTGAGCCAGATTTATCCTGCATCAGCTTTCTTCCAGGGCATCCACGTTGCTGAAAATCCTGCTTATATCAGAGTTGAACTTCAAAGGCATCGCTCCTGCCTCCCAGAAAGAGGGTTTGCCATACCCTGCTCACCGTCCTGCAGCCTGGGTATTTTTAGCTGCCTGGGAAGTACCTGATAGGGACCAAGTTCCAAAGATAAAAATTAAGGAGGCCATTATCTCTACTATTGTAACAGCTTTTGGTATTACCTTGGCAGTTTGAGGCCCTTAGAGCAACTGAGAAAGTTATTTATGGGCTATCTCACCTTTTTTTTAGGGGATGGGGAAGAGGAAAAGCGACTGCCTTGCAAGTTTTGTACGGAATCTTTAAAAAGGATAAAGCTGATACCAGGAATTGCACAAGGTCACTGCCTGTGCTCCTCTGTCCCCTCCTGTCACAAGCAGGGTCCCTCCCCATCTGGATTCACCTCCCCTGGTGCTGCCAGGAGCTCCTGCCACCACAATCACACCCTCCCACTGCAGCCAGGGCCAGCCCCACAGGATCCATTCTGCATCCCAGCACCAAGAACCCACCAAGAACCCACAGCCAGGGGTGAGGAGATGCTTGGGACTACCTGGACTAAAGGCTGGGACTCTCTCCACCACCACCTCCAACAGAAGGACAATTAAGTGGATAGAAGAAGCAAAGGTCAATAGTTTAAGGTGAAGAAGGGCAGATTTAGATTAGATATTAGGAAGAAATTCCTCCCTGTGAGAGTCTGGTACAGGTTACTCAGCAAAGCTGTGTCTGCTCCATCCCTGGAAGTGTCCAAAGCCAAGCTGGATGGGGCTTGGAGCAACCTGGGACAGTGGAAGGTGTCCCTGCTTCCCTGCCCATGGCAGGGGGTGGGACTGGATGAGGTCCAAGGTTCCTTCCCACCCAAACCATTCAGGTATTCTGTGATTCAGACCTAATGATCTAAAAGCCAACCCTCTGACAACACAGTAGGAACTGCTCACATTTTATTTCTTTACTCCTTAGCACTCCAATACAAGTTAAAGCCTGAAGAGAGCGTGGGCTGCCTCTGCAGAAACACTCCAGAAACACGTTCCGGTGCAAGTGACGCGCCTGACTTTGAAGTCATCAGAGCTGGCAGCTCTGATGGAAGGGAAGGCTGCTCTGCCGCGCATCGGGCGGCCCGCCCCAGAGGAAAGCCCAGGGGTCCAACCTCTGCTCGTGGAGCAGAAATCCCCCCCAGGACAGGAAAGCCATGTGCTAATTCCTGATGTCCAAAAAACTAACGAGTCCAGACAAGGAAAACACATTTGCTCAGATCCCCAGGTCCGCAGCGACGCACAGAGACAGGCGGGGTGGAAAAGCGGTCGGCCAGGAGGGGAGTGCAGCGCTCCTGGCACTCGACAGAAGGACACAGCAAAGGTCAAAGAGCATCTTCTGAACAGCACTAGGAAATGCATTTGGCACATCAGCAGCATAACACAGTGGCGACGTGCCATGGAACACAGCATGGAGCCACAGGGGAGTCAAGAACGCGAGGGAGTTGGGGGGTTTGGTGAGACACATTCCCCCTTGGCAGCCTCAGGGTCAGGCTGCTCCACCAGCAGAAAGACCCCTCACAAATCTTGGACAATGATGACAACTCTGACAAGTGAACCTTCCAATCAGCCTGCTCTTGATTGAACACTTTTGGTTGTACTTAATGGAAATGGACACTTTTTTTTTCATTATTTTTTTCATTCTCACTCCCATGACAAGGCAGAAGCAAGGAAACAGAGAGGTAGCAGGACACCTTATGGAGAAACCTGGGCACCCATGGTAACCTCTGACTGTACTCCCAAACAGAACCACAGAACCACTGAATATCCCAAGCTGAAAGGGACCCATAAGGACCAGCAATGTCCAACTCCTGGCCCTGCACAGGACAGCTCCAAAAATGCCACCCTGTGCCAGAGAGCACTGTTCAAGGCACTCGGGAAGTGTCTGGAAGACAAGCAGCATGCTCACATGGCATGTAGCTTCAATCTGAAAACGAGACAGCTCACCCAGCTTTGACAGAGGCTCAACTGCATTTTTGAGGGTTTCCTGTTTCCTCTAAGGACAATTTAAATCCCTTGGAAAACCAACCCCGACTGGCTGGTCCTCTTCAGAGAGTGCGAGTCATCCCACATGTCTCCTCAGAATTCAAGTCTTCCAAAGTGTGCTGTCCTCCCCATCAAAGTAACTCCCTCCACAAGGGCAACCATATTCTGAAACTATTCCAGATATCCAACCAATCTTCCCAGAACTGGATTTAGAGAAGACAGCCTCCATCTTTCATTCCTTCTGACAGGCTCTACTCCTTTCCCAGATTATTTCCCCCTTGGCCCCATGGTGACTGCACCCACCCTGCATAGCTCACCAAGGGGAGGGTTCTCCTGGATGCCTTTCCACCCTTTCCCACCTCTTTGGGCTCATCAGTTTGTGCTACAGCACATCAGCATCCCAGCACTGTGGTGGCCTTGGCCAGAGCTTCTTCTGAACAGGGGACATGAACTCTCACTGCTCCTCTGGCATCAGAGCAAAACCAAGAGGTCCTAAAAGCTACAGACCCAGGCAGGTGAAACTCCAGTGCAGAAAACAGGGAAAAGGCTCTTTAAGGAGACTCCAGGGTCCCTCAGCAGAATACACAGCTCAGAGAGGTTATAAGGTTTCCCAGGTAGACCAAGGACAAAGGACCAAATGAGCTCCAGAAGCCACCTCCAACCTTAATAATTCTAGAACAGCTTCCAACTCCTATATTACAAAGCTGTTTTAAAAAAAACCAAACATAAGCATCTCTCCTCTGGAGGGGGATTTTTCACAAAACATGGAGTGACAGGACAAGGGGGAATGGCTTCCCACTGCCAGAGGGCAGGGTTAGAGGGGGTATTGGCAAGGAATTGTCACCTGCAAGAGTGGAGGGTGACCAAGTCCAGGCTGGACTGGGCTTGGAGCAGCCTGGGATAGTGGAAGGGGTGGAGCAGGGGGTGGAGCAGGATGATCTTTAAATCTACACCAAACCATTCTGTGATTCTGTGATTCCACAATTCTATATCCTAAAGTATGTTTTAAGAAGTAGGCCTTTTCTCAGTAGCTTTCAGGAGGCAGGTTTAGTCCTTAACACCCCAACCCCAGTTCAAGGGCCCTCTCTTTCACTGCCAATTCTTACGTCAATTTTTCCCTAAACAGCAACAAGACTCTGCTATGACCTCCACTTCCTGAACTGCTTCAGCACATACCCAGCCACCTCCTCTCCAACCACACATTAAGGATAAAAAAAACCCCATACTGTGAAGTGAGAACATTAGTAACAAACCCTCTGCATTTGCACTAATGCTTCATTATGTACCAAATATTCCCCTGGTGCCGTTTCACGTCCCAGAGTGTTTTCATCCTCTGTTAGGTTCTAACAAGGTGGCGTGTAATTACCTTATTGTGGTCCCACCCCAGGAGCTGAAACACTGCCACGGGGGTGGAGGCTTTCATCCATAAACTGCTGCATTCAGCTGACAGGTTTTGCTGAAATTTTCATAAATCTGGAGAACACTTGCAGGTTGTTATAAAAGAGGCGATTACAGGGCCGGTAATGAGGGCCTGTGACTAATGACAGCATCTCCCACTGACAGGTAAACACCCAGATAATTGGGATTTGATGAGAAGAGGGAGGGAATACATCTTGATATGGGGCTTTTGGGGTTGGTTTTTTTGGGGGTTTTTTTTGTATTTTTGTTTGTGGGGGTTTTTTTCGTCAAAAAAAGTATGGACTAAAAAAGTAGCACCAGGTAAATCTACTGCGGGTACGTGGGAGCTGCAATGTCGCCACCAGCAATGCCACCAGCAGCAACCAGTGCCAGGTGCTCCAGAGAGGAGCCAAGGGTGTGACTCCCAACACCAGAGAAACTTCCCTTATGGTCCCCACAGCATCCAGGAGACAGTCTGAGTCTGCAGAATTTAACTGGCTTGACAGCACAGAGAGCAGATTAAATGGTGCTGAATATCAAGCAAATAATCTGACCTCCTTCCAAACCAACACTGACTGAGACGCTGTTTTTAAGGACATAAAATTAAGTGTGATTTGTTCTCATTTTTAAGGAGATTTTGTGAGAGCAGACTTGAAAAGGGCAAAGCCCCACCTCTGGCTCCCCCAAAGACAAAGCCAGAGTGTCTGTAGCTCAGACCAGGGCTGAGCTCATGGGATGTGCAGGCTGGGACAGCCCTGCCATGCCTGGGAAGGCAGCCCTGGTACCTGGAGGGCAGCAAACACTTCACAGGTCACCCCTCTTCCAGACAAACACAGGTGCTACATCCTTGTCCAGGGAAAAAAGCCTGAACAATGGATCCCAACCCTTTCCCTCTGATACAACATGACACTTGTGTTTTTGAGCCACCAGATCTGTCCTGTCCCACAAACCCCACAAGAATTCCTTGGGTCCTTCTTATCACCTTGGCTGTGCTGGTGAGCTGGGCCCTTTATCCACCTCAGCTCTCCCAGCACTTTGTCTCACTCTTCCCTGCCTTTGTTCAGAAACACTCAGGGCCCTCCCACAGTCAGAATGACATTCCCTGGCACAGAACACACCCGAGCCTCAATGGAAACCCTTCCTGAGGACAACCTCACAGCAATACCCCACAGCAACACCAGGCTGAGGCTCCTCAAGGCAGCCACACCCAGCAGGAAGACATCGCCATCCCCTTCCAACAGGACATCCATCTCCAGCATCAAAGAGCTTCAAAACAGGCATCCCAGCTTCCCAAGGAAACCTGCCCTCTGACATTCCTTGTTCCTAGGTATATTTGATTATTCATGGCTGAGCAATGTGTGAACAAGGAGCCCAGCCTTTCTTCTGGATTGTCATCAAGGTTTGCCACTCTGGCTTTTCTTCTCAATTTTCAAACAAGATTTCACTTTGCCCAGTATGAGAGAGAGAGAGGGCAAAAGACAGCAGACTGCTCTCCAACATCACCACTCTGAAGTCTGCACACTAAATGCAATGAGTTTTGCCCTAAAGAGCTGTTGCAAGAAGACAGGTTTCCCCTGAGACAAAATAAGGCTTGAGAGGAGCTCCAGCTCCTTTTGGGCAATGCCAAAGACATCAGGTGAATAGCTGTCCCTCAGCACAGCCAGGCCAGACACACAAGCACTGGCTGTACAGAGTGAGTGCAGGTGCCTGGGTTTGGAGCAAACACATGCCCAGGAGACTCTGAATGTTCCAAACCAAAGCAAATCCCAGCTCAAGCCTACTCTTGCCATGAGCACAGCAGCAACACATGTGAAAGGAGATGTTTACCCACCTGCAAGACACCAGAGATTAAAGCCCATTCTTTGATGTGTTACAGAGACAAAGACACGGGTGAGAAGGTGGGAGGTCCTCCTTACCTTGCACTCTTCATCCAGCAGGTCCAGGATCCCCAGCTTGGCCTCTATCAGGTCTATGCAGGGCTGGTTGTCGTAGAAGTCTATGAGAGTCCAGGGGATTCCCTCCTTCATGTACTCTTCTTGTTCCAACTTAAACACGTGCTGGGAGTGGGAGAAAGCAGAGCCGCTGAGTGTGCGCCCAGCCTGCAGAGCGCAGCCCCTTCCCCCTGTCCCTGCTGGACTTCAGCATTCCATGAGCACACCCAGAGGCTCTAGGTGCCCTCACCTACAGCCCGCACATTCACACAGCCCATTTTCCTGGCCAGGGAAACAAAACCGTCACGACGGGAAACCACGGCGCAGGGAAAAATAAGGCTTGAAATTACTTTCACTACAAAGTGGCTGAAGCTGTCACTGCAACGAGGTGGGAGCCATACACTGGTGTGGCAGTGACACATCTGTCTCTTGGGCTGACAAAAATCCTCCTCTGCTTTATTGCTCTGCTGATTAAAGCAGTGACCTGAAGCGGGTTCACAAGCTGGGAGCCCAGGCAGGGCTGGAAGCCCGTGTCCCCATCTGCGAGCAGGGCTCCACAAAGAGCGCCCATCATCCCACAAGGGATATCAGCAGCAGCATCTGACTGACTCAGGGACACTTCTATTGAAAACTCTGATTTAAAAGAACCTATAATAAAAAAATCTTTGCAAGGCTTACGTATCTCAGACCTCTGCCCAAGCAGATAAATTGTCTCTGGCTATTTCTGAGATACTCCAGAGCATATTAAAAAATGATTTTTCAAATGCACTTTTTTTTTCCCTTCAAAGATAGCTTTTTAAAATCTCTTCAAACATGTCATCTTGGAGCTTGAATTTATAAGCTTCAGAAGTGATAGTTAGACATACCAAGTAAGATATGAATAGTGCAAATACAATCCATAATTTACTTTTCATTTTTAGCAGCAGTGATCTATCTGATGCATTAGATAGACTGCAAATGTTCATGTCCATGCATAAGATATGGCTTCAAAGGGCCAAACTAATCTGCAGTACTTAAATGCTCAAATTTAACAAGTTTTCCCCTGTATCCTGAAATTAACAGTATTTTTTTCCCTACTTACAACCCAAGCAGAAGACAACTCCTTACTGGTTCCATTTCCAGTGAAGGTAAATGTTTGTTTCTAATAAAATAGGAACAGTTCTGGGTTTTGTGAGGCATGTCCAAGTGAAAAGTGGGGAGAGTTTCTAATTCTGTTATTTAATACAGAGTTTTCATCTCACAGGCTTAAGCCATGCTTAATGGGAAGGTTTCCACACCCATAACTTATTTTAATTCACACTGGAAATCAGCATGAGACCACCTAGGTTTTGTTTTAGGATTGAAACAGCACCAAGAAAAAGGCAGATTTCATACTTATTCCGAGCAATATGTGAGCCTTTGCACAAACCACATGCAAATCCATTTCCAGGATCACATTTCTACATCAACTAAGCAACATTTTCCAACTTGATAGGAATATCCAGAACCACTGCAGAGAAATGTCTGGGAGAGGGGCATCCCAAGGATGCACATGATCTGTCCAGGCTGCAGGTGAATGCTGTAGAGCAGAAGCCAGACACACCACAATCCTGCCTAGTTACATTTTCTGCTCGGTTTTATGGAAAATTTCCAAGCTGACCTTACCGAGTTGAACTGCTGCTGGAGCTTTTCGTTGGCATAGTTGATACAGAACTGTTCAAAGCTATTCACTTCAAAAGTTTCAAACCTGCAAAGCAATGAATAAATCAGCATTAGGCGTTGCTTTGTCTCAAAATCTTCTTTTTTAATTTTTTTTTTTTTTTAATTTTTCCTGCAATGGTGCCATCCATGTGACGGGGAGCACTCAAACCTCCTTCCCATTCCTCCTATCCTAAATTTACACTTTTTTCCTCAAAACATCTTTCTTTTCTTGGCACAACTCAAGGGATTCAAGAGGTCCCTCCTGGTACACACGAATGAGACATTTGGCACGACTGCAGCTTCCTGCCCATGAGCTCTGCCTGAGACAAGAAATGTAACTGCCTCTCCTGGGGAAAAATATTATGAAATATTAAGTTCCAAATACATTCACTGCAAAGGTGATGAAGAAACAGTAGCTGCTGTCTTAAAAGACCCAGCATGCTACTTTTAATGGAATTTAATAGAGCAGAAAAAAGAAGGTATTAAATTTGTAATTATAGCTTCTGTACTGCATCCCCGTTAGCACAAAAATTAGACACACGTGAGTAAGCAACTTCTGGAAGGGAGAAGGGGGAAAATGGTGATTTCAGCTCCAACTCCTCATTCTTTAGAGGACCCTTAGAGGGTCCTTGGTGCTGGACTCTGTGATCCACCTCTTCACCAGGACTTCCACAACTCACCAAGCCGAAACATTATCTCACCCTGCCACCGATCAGCTCCAAAAAAAGGCCCAAAAATAGCTTCTTTGTCACAATTAGAAAGGAAAAAATATGCAGTTTTAGTAAGGCAGACTACAGGTAAGGAGCAGGGAGCCAGCAGAGCCCCTGAGGCTGAAGCACACAACACCTAAGGACAGGCACAGGTAGCCAGGCTTGCTCTTAAAACCCAAAGAGGGTATTTTGAGCTACCACTGGGAATTATGTGTTTTATATTTCTATTTTTAAGGCACAGTTGGAAGGGGGAAGGGAAAAAAAGAAGTCTTTGACACATGACTGTAAGGATTAAATCAAGGGGAGAAGTGGGAAGGCTTCCTGTGTTCAATGAGTAAGCTGCTGTAATGATAAATATGTGACTAAATAATTGTTCGGGTAATAGGCACTGTAGGAGCTGGCAGAACAGTCTTTAAACACTGAATGAATGAAGCCCTTTCTTTCCAGCCTCTCTTCCTCATAATTATCAGAACTTCTGCCACTTCCCGAGGACCACCCTGCTGTTACCCAGGCGATGCAGTTGTTCCCCGGGTACTTCCAGGTGACAATGCCATCACCACACAAAATGCCAGAATCCCCGGGGAAATGCAATGCCAAATGGCAAAAGAAAAAGGGGAATGGGAGAAATGAGCTGGTTTTGTGCTTTTATCACCCCCACAGTCCTTGAGGAAACCTGGGACTTCTTTCCCTCTGTGTGTCCAGCAGCTGGTGCCACCTGTGCCAAGCAGAGGATGCTTAACCCATCCCCTTCCCAAAAACTGGGCGTAACAGTCTTTAATGCAACAGAATCTGGTGCCTGGGACAACAAATAATGACACTAAAGACGTGTCATGGCCCTCAGTGGTGGATGTGTCCCTGGAGAGCCCCCTCTGCGCTCGATCCCTCTGTGGTGGTGTAGCTGAGCCAATCTGCACCTCCAGCCCTTGCCACTCAAGGAATGTGGCATCCCAGGACTCTTTGGAAATACCAGCTGCTGCAGGCATGACCACAGCAACAGGGCAAGGAAAGATTTAATTAAAACACAGATGGAGAGGCACCGCGAGCTAGGTGGGAAAAGGCAATGAGGGCAGGAGTCAGTGAGGAAAAGAAATCGGAGTGGAAACTTCTCCCCTTCCGAGACACCAGATGTGATTTATGAACCCTCCCAGTGAGTGCCAGCCGGGGGCAGAGCTGCTGTACAACTCCAGCTCCGAGGGAGATCTCACAAAGCTGCTAATTAAGGGAATCTACTAGCACACTTTGCTAATTGACAAAGCAGATTAGTCGCCAGCCCTACGTGTGTGCACGCCAGGAGGCCCTACCTGCTCAGAGTGACTGCACTGAGGGCAACATCCTGATGGGAAAAGCAAAACAGTGCCTGTTGGGTCTCTATTCATTTTAGTGCACTGTAATCTGGTGGAAAAAATAAACATATTCACCACTCCAGCCCATCACTGTGGGTCCCTGGAAGGCACATCTAGCTTGGGGACAGCTCTTGTAAGTAGATTTTCAAGGAGCAAATGCTGCACTTTGGTTTTTCTGTTGCTCCCCATTCTGCTGGTCTCTCCTAAGTCCTCTGAAGCACCAAGGTTTGTATTAAAATATTTAAAGTTCATGAATAAGTCCAGCACACAGCTGGTTGCCTGGGTGTTCACGTTTCACCTGGCAAACAAGAGGGGGAACAAACCATCCCCACCAAGTCCAGGAGTGCCACATGAATCCACTCTTCTGACTGACTTCAGTATTGGTGCTACAGCAAATAACACCATTTCAATAAATACAGAAAGGCTTTCAGTGCTGCACCCTCTCACCTCAGTGTGAACAGAGAATTAAGGATGCAAAGTCGAGCACTGGAAAGTTGGAAGAAAAACCCTGCAGCTCCTGCACCCTCTGTTTGGATCCCATCCCTAGAAATCCCACCCAGAGGGACAGTCCTTCCCCAGGGGCACTGGGACAGAAGCTCTGAGGATGTCAAGGATGTGCTGTGAAGCTGATGCAGGCTCCCTGCCTTTCCAGCTCAACCCCTCTCCCAAAGGAAAGGACAAAACAACATCCATTTGGGGGGGAAAAAGCATCTGTTAGTTAGAAAAATGCATTAAAGCTCAAAAAACACATGAGTTAGGAGAACCAAACCACTTTAAAGTTCAGCAGAGTCAGGCCATCAACACCCATATTCCCCACATTGTAAATTACTCAGCATTTAGACAGCAACACCCATTTACAAAAGGGATTCATGGTCATTTTAGAACACCAGACTCCCACATGGACATCTTCCCCTGCAAATCTGCCTCTTTAGTAGGACCTACAGGTCCTTGTGGAAAAGCCCTGCTGGTGTCACCAGGGCTGAAAGCCCCTGCTGGCCCACACACTGGACAGGCAGCTGAAGGAGGTTTTTCTTCCACACTAACAGATTTTCAAGCCCAGCTTAATCTTTCATGAGCTTTATCCTCAAGCCTCCTTTCATTCAGATTTCTGAAAGTCTGATCCTCTAATTCAGGCATCCAATTTTCTGTATGGACCCACCATCACCCACAGGGCTCCATCTCAAAGCTTTACTTGTCACACTCCGGCCTGCACAAGTTTCTGTGGGGGAAAACAGCTTCTCTATCTCATAGAAAAGAGATGGGAAACAGCTTCTCTATCTCCTACAGCCTTTGAACCAGACTGTACTGTATTTAAGATCTTCCCAAGTGAGCCCAGAATGTTACAAACCGGAGAGAACAACCTCAAGCCATTCCCACTGAAATCCCAAACCAAAGAGAACTGTGTGGTTATAATCCTTGATAGCAGTGCTCCTGCAAACATTGCCACATGACAGCAGCTATGGATGGAGACCAGCAACCAGGGGGGCTGCACTGCTGCTCCAGCACTTTCTGGCATCCTTTCTGCTGCTCTGGTTGTCCAGATGTCAAAACTATCATCCCAAACACCAGTAGCTGTAGAAACTTCATGGGAGGGTTTGTACACAAGACCCAGTTCCAGCAATTGTGTGAGTGTTTTAGCCCTAAAATCCCACTGCTTGTTTGTTCTGATCCAGAACTGCTTTGGCAGGATTTCATTCTCAGCTTGAGGCTCTCCTAGAGCTGACAGACCTTCAGAGGACACAGGATTGGGGACTGAGCAAGCACAGTGACTGCCCTGGGTTAGAGACTGGCTCCTGGAGCAGCTGCAACTTGTCCATTCCCCCTTCCCCTCCAAAACAGGAGCAATTCAGCACCTGGATGTGGTCAGGAGAACAGGAGACCACTGCTGTCCCACTGAGAACCACAGAATCCCAGAAGGGTTTGGGTTGCAAGGGACCTTTTAGGGTCATCCAGTCCCCACATGCAGGGACACCTTCCACTGTCCCAGAAAAAAAAGGTGTTGGAAAACTGGAGGGTAAAACCCAAACCCACAAGTTCTCTTTCCTTTTCCACCCCACAACTGACAGAATCCCTTCCTTTCTCCTCCATCTTCTTCTGCTTCTTTGCAGCACTTCAGCTAAATTGAGCTCAGACAACTCTCACATCCCTCTTCTACCACCACTCAGGATGACAAACCAGGCAGTAACAGGTACCAGAACAATTTTAAAGCAGCTCACAGCCCCTGAGGGCACAGGCTGCAAGATTTGGAAGAGCTTTTTGCACCTGACATCCCCACCACAGGTTCCCAAGCCCCTCTGAAAGCTCTCATTGCACCAGGGCCCTGCAGCAGTGGCTTCACAGATGAAGTGAAGGAGTGTCCTCAAACCCCACAGCAAGGTGAGGCAGTCTTTGCTCTCCACAGCAGCACCTTTATCCCAGCTCCTCTTTAAGGTTGCTTTAAACAGCACAGGAGACAGGAACTCCAGATGGGAAAGGCATGGGAGGTAAATCCCAGAACCCAGTGCTCACACAGACCATTTTGTGCTGAGGGCTGCACACTCTGAAGGAGGATCAAAACTGCAAACCACACAGTACTTTTTTTTTTTTTTTTGTGCTCCTTTCCATCATTCCCACCACCTGCCCCCAGACAAAGCAGGGTGTGCTTTGCAGGAAGGTGAAGACAAGCTGTAAAGGAGTCACAGGGCAGCCCGGGGAGCTGAGGAGGTGCCTACCCGTAGATGTCGAGCACGCCGATGAAGGAGTGCTGCTTCACAGTGGTGTGCAGGGCCTTGTTGATGTGCTGCACGATCCAGTTGAAGAGCTGGGCATAGATGTGCTTGGCCAGGGCGTTCCTGGCGTTCACCACCTGGTGCAGGGACATGCTCTTCACGTAGGTCTCGGCCGTGGTGACGAGCTTGCGGTGGCAGAGCCAGTGCTGCATCTGGTTGTGCTCCACGCCCAGCAGGCTGCAGAAGCTGCTCAGGTGCTCGTCCTCGCTCTGGGAGGGAGGTAGGGGGGGGACCAGAAGTAAAGTCAGCAGGTTGGTGACACCCAAAAGAGGCATTTTGACACCCAAGTTCACAGCTCTGCGCAAGGAACGGTGGGGTTTGTAACTGTCTAGGAAAGCTGTGTCTCTGTGGGGGGACGGGAGTGGGAATGCAGTGACGCCCATCAGATGTGGGAGTCCTCGTGGACAGGGTGGGACAGCTCACACAAAGCTCTGGATGGTGCTACCTGGCCCTGCTCTGGTTATCCTTGAGCTCTCAGCTTTCACAAAAAGCACATTTCCACAGCAAAAAGAATTCTCCACTCCTCCTCAAGCTGCAGCTACACCCTGCCCCAGAGAAATCCTGATTGTGCCTCAGACTAAAGCTTAGGGTATGCCAGGACACCATGCCTTTTACAAAATAGCTCCATCCTGAATAGCAAAGCAATAAATCGTGCATTACCAGAAGGGCTTAGGCTTTGCACAATTAATAAAATGAAATGTGAACTTCATTTTCTTTAGTGCAATGTATTTCCCCCCTCTGAAATTAAGACAAAGCAGTTCTGAGTCTCTATTGTGGTCAGACAGCAGGCTCTGCCTTTTGGAAAACAAGAAAACAATTTCCCCCTCCCCTGTGAAATAATACATATCTATAGGAAGTAAATTGTTTCCAGTTAGGTAAGTGTACTTAGAAACACTGGATGGGGTTGGGGATGCAGAAAAAAAGTGCATTTTACAAGAATTCTAGGATGTTTTATTGCTACAATACCTTTTTGACCAGAGTCAAGGTTGTACCAGAATTGATTTAATACCTTGCAATTATATTTGAAGGTAATTAAACAACATGAGCTTCATTAACAGAACTCAACATTGTTGAAGCAGGCAGCCTTCACATATCCATGTTGCCAAATATCAAGTAAATTACCTCTAGCATCTCACACTGAACACCACATTATCTCTAGGGTAACACTGAAGTGTGTGCAGAACCCTTTTAATACTTTAATTAGGAACAAACGACCCAGCCTGGGATGCAGTGATAATTTACAAGACAGTATTTTCCATATAATTGCTTTACTTTTCCCCACCTCTGAACAAACACAGAAACAGAAAAACTGCCTCTAAGGTGTCTTTAGTGTTCCTTATTTTTGCTAATTAACCACGCAGTGCTCCTTTGGCCAAGTTACAAGCAACAGCTTCATGGCTTTGCCTGGAGGAAAGTGGTTGTAAAGCATCACACCTTGTGCTGGTGGTGTCACCATCAGTGTCATAAGTCCCCAAGACCCTGCACTGGGTGCTCTAAGGAAGCAGGAAGAGCTAAGGTGGGTTGGGATGTCAGGAATACGAGCAGTTTTTGAACAACCTCGCTTGCAGGCTGGCTAGAGAGGAGGAAAAATGCATTATTTCCCAGGACAAACAGAGCAACTAGGAACTTGTGATGTGCTTTCAAAAAAAGGCCAAGGAAGCCAGGAGGAAAAGGGCTTTCCTGAGCACACCAAGCTCCCCACGTGGGAGCTCCTGAGGGTCACCTACCGATATACTGCAGACCTCCCCGTCTCGCTCCCCTTGGATCTTCAAGTTCCCCAGGTGCAGAATGGCAGCAATTATCCTAAAAATGGTCATCTGGTGAGACTCCTTCACTCCTGCGGGAACAATTGACAGCTGATTGTCACAAAGGAAAATGAAACATGATGTTAAGTTTATTTGAAAGTGCTTGCAGTGTTTGATTTCCTTCCGAGGCAATTGGTTTTCAGAATCATGAGGCTTCTCCCAGCAAATACACCATAAACTCTCAATTTTAACATGGGTGGGTTTAATACACTCAAGCCCAAGGATGCAGTGAACAATCAGGATCAGAGTTACAGGGGCTCTGCAGCCTTCACAGAACAAGGAGTTGCTCATCTGTCATCACAGTCCGCTGACAACTGAAGCACACAAATTACAAATTACACTTATTGCCAATGTCCCACAAAAAAAAGGGAAAATTAAAGCCCTGCACAACACCCCCACACTGGTGGCACAGCTGGATGCAGCAAATCACCAGGGAGGGGATGGGGAACTCTGTCTTACCCTCCCCAGTGTCTCCACAAGAGACACTTGTGGGTCTTTACTGAGAGTGTAAGATGCTATTGTTTTATATATGTTATTTATATATTGCTTTATCTATTTTTCTTTACAGGCATTCCCAGCAGGAGCTTTGCTCAGCAGCAGCCCACACATGGCCTTCTTGCCGTATCTTGCATTTTTTTAACATCCCAGCTGGGTTTCTGTGTCCCTTTTGTGCTCAAGGCTGGTGTCCTCATTATCCACCCAAGGTCTGAGACATCACCTGCTGGTTTCTGAATTATCCAGAGCCTCCCTTTCTCTCTCTCTCTCTCGGGACATTTCTGTTATCAGCACAGTGAGAAATGTTTCAAGGTTACTAAAAGCAGCAATGCTCTGCTCTTACTCAGGACTCTTAACTGGAGTTAAGCCTGGCTAGGATTGGGGATTTACAGACAAATTTGACTTCTTGTTACACACAAAAAGGCAAGACTGGAAACTGTAGCAGCAATTTCACCAGGCCATGAACAGAAGCAGAGCTGGGAAACACTGGAGGAAAATGAGGAAAAGCAGAGAGAGAGGAACACGTGCAGAACAGAAAATCATCATCAGACTGGCCCCAGAGGAAGGTGCTCTCACAGGGCTTCCCAGGGACCAGCAAGGAGACAGGGGAGCTGCTTGGGGAGCCAGAGGAGGGGACCAAAGAAAGACTACACATGCCAGGGGGATGGGGGACAGCTCCCTGGGGATTACAGTCCTGTGGGCAAGTTTGGAGCAAGCAGGAATCATATTGATTTGAGTAGGTAACAAGAACTCAAGCTGAACAAGAGGAGGGTAAAGATAAGACCCCAAAGAGAAAGAGATGAGGCCCATCTTAAACACAAAGAGGACAAATTTTGGGGAAACAAGTGCAGCGCTACAGCTTGCAGTGAGTCCCCACACTCACTGCAGGCACAGCAGGTCAGGGGATTTCACAGACAACTCTAAATATCATGAGCTCCCCTCCCATCCTGTGAAATGGAGCCAAGGGGCACTGAGACTGACCAGGATTTATAAACACGGTTTCAGATAAATACAAATACACTGGGCAAGTTTTCCCTTCCAGATTGTTTTTCCTTTAACAGCTCTGCTCCCCTGCTGCCAGCACGGGGGCTGGACACAGCCACAGCTCCTGCAGCTGCGGTGTGCATGTGGGCTCTGCACAGCAGGGATGTACTCAGCTCATTATTTCCAGGAATCAGCTACCCAGCGCAGCGCTGTGATCCAACAAGTGACATCACCCTCCACCACAACACAGACTGAGCTGCACAGTAATAGCTCTTCTCCTGCTCGTAAACAGGGTAAAAAATAGCAAGTCAATACTGCAGCCCTGCTTTGACTTCAGAATTGTTTCTCTTAAATTCTGCATCCCTGTCTATTTCACTGCTGCTCCACAGACAGCTGCTAGAAACACTTCTGCAGCTCCTACTAAAGAGCAAAGTAAAGCCAACTAGGTCAACAGGAACATTATAATTCAGGCAAAACACTGAGAGCAATTGCGAGAAGCTTCTGCCGGGCAGGCTTCAAGCAGAGCAACTCCTTACCAAGCAGGGTGAAGGCATGTCTGGTTTTCTCAAAGTCATCAGCATCGTCCACGCCATCGATGGATGTGTCACCTCCCTGAGAAGTGTAGAAAAAGTCTTCGGCACAAGCTAGGAGAGAAGAAAGAGGAGGAAAAGGTGAGCAAGCAGTCCTCCCCACTGTCTCAATTGAGTCAGGAACGGATAATAAATAACAGAGTTTCCAGGTCAGAAGTTAAGAGGCTAGAAACCCCATGTTTATTGGAGCCCCTTCTTTTATACACTGTTTCAATACAGGGAGACCTGATTGGTCATTTAATCAACACATTTCACATGATTGGCTAATTAAGAAGACACCCTTTGGTAGATGTCTTATGAGAAAAACAACTTGTTGAAAACACCACCTGCAGATAGTTTACAATTCTTTCTCTCCACCTCCCTAAAACTTCCCAGACCAATTCACGGGAAATCTTATCTACCTTTCTCCCCAGACCAATCCATGGGAAAGCTTATTTAGCTTTCTCCCCAGACCAATCCATGGGAAAGCTTATCTAGTTTTCTCTCTCTCTGCCCAGACTGTGGTTTCCACACCCCACTGCAGCACTCCCCCGAATGGGCACTGGATGCTCCCTGTGCCCCATCCCTGAAGGACACCTGTGTCCTGTGAACCACAGTTTGCTCAGGGGTGGATGAAGCAGAACCTTGGTAAGTGGCTGTAGCTGCTTCCTGCAGTGGTGGAACCTTTTCTGCATGCACAGCAAGTGCAGTCAGGGCAGCACTGTGCTGTATCTGGGATTCTAGTAACAGCTCCATCACATGGGGGAAGACCATTCCAAACACTGAGGTGAACTCCTTTCAGTAATTCCTCATCCTGTTTTACACATCCATGACCAATTCAGGTATTTTAACACCTTTTCTACACAAAGCCTTAATCCTTGGGAGCAAAGGGAATGGAGAATGGCTCACGGTGCCTGCATTACGCCACTTGAACATCTGTGCTCTAGCAAAGTTACTCTAGGATGACACCAATAAATCCTGTGGAGACTGAGAGGCATTTCCAATGCAAACACAACAAGAGATTGCAGGATTTGTGTCCACGTAAGAAAGCTGCTCATGTAATCCCCCTCCTTAAAACAAGGCCCCCCAGGAGGCCCAGAGCAGGGAGATGTGTGCCCACGGCTGCTGCTGAGCCCTGGCACTGCCAGAGCTTTTCCCTGCAAGGGCTGGGGGAGCCCAGCCCCTGGAGAGCCTCCCCACCCCACCCAGAATCAGTTCTCAGCCCCAGCCTGAGCCTGTTTTGAACTGAGTAGGAGTCATTAGCCAAAACCCACTCATTAACACGCACAAACATATTTCCCAAGCGTGGTGAATAGAGAGAAAAATCCTACTGTGTTCCACACCAGCCTAGTGGTAACCTTTAAAACACTGCAATCTGCATTTTTCTTGACTCAAATTGCCACCAGAAGCTCCCCCTCCCTTCCCAGGCCTCCCACAGGCTTCTGCATTAGCTGTACTTTCAGGCTGTAAAGAAAAACATTTGATTCCTTTTGGCAGACAAAGCCCTGCAACCCTGAGATCTCAGTAATTTCACTCATTGCCGGTGCATCAGGAACAAGGGGCAGAAAATGCTGATTGGGGTCAGGCAGACAATGTCCCTCCTGGTCCCCCAGCACAAGAGGAGCCCACCCAGCCCATGGTGGAGCACATCACACTCACAGCCTGGTGCTGCTGCTGGTGGCTGATGGGACCAGGACCTCAGCTTTCAATTTTCAACATTCACACTGGGATCTGCTCCTGCCTCAAGTCATCCCTGGTATAACTGACTCCAATCTCTGTATTTCAAGATCTCTGTAATTATTTTAACCACATAAACCCTTTGATTCACTGCAAACAAATAAAACACATTTCTGCCTTGCACCACTGCCCAAGCATCATTTAGCCAGACACTGCACTTCAAAAGGCACTTGCATTGCACATCACCATTTAAAGTCAAATATTTACTTTCTAGTTTAAAATTAAGCCCTTTAGGATCACTCTGACTGAAGCCAACACTGGTTTGCTCTGCTGGACTCCTGTATATTTAGAGACTCCTTTTGTTTTCCAGCATCTTGCAACATAAAAGGAAGTAATGACAATTCTCTGTTTGTGTAAGACCCAAAGGAGAAGCAATAGCTGCTGGTTTTCAGATGGAAAAATATAGATCCTCCTCCATGAGTAATAAATAAAAAGTGGATTTTCACATCAAAACACCTCTTGTTTTGTGTAAGCCTTGGGAAGACAAGATTGACAGGTAAGTACAGCTCACACAAGGAAATAAATCTGAGTTCTGACTAGTCATCTTCAAGCAGGCCAGTAAATCCAAGGCAAAGCTGGAAATTAAAAACATCACTCAAAAGAAAGGAAAAGAAGTGAATTGTGCACCTCTGCACCCACAGCCCACTGCCCAGCCCCAGCAATCCCACAGGCAAGGGCTGAGCCTGTGTCACACCAACAGGAGCAGCTCACGGACCCACATCCCCATACCCACCGAGCCCGTGAGCAGCCCCACATCTGACAGCCCCCAAAACATTTTGGGGAGGCTTTTTCCAGCTATTGCAAGGTGAGAGGGCAGGAAGCACCAAGGGCACACCCCTTCACCTTTGGAAAGAGCTGCTTCTCCAACACCCGCTGGACACCTGGGCATGCTGTGACACAGCAAATGCAAAGTGCCACAGAGAGCAGCTGGAGACTGACAGGCACTGGCACCAAATTTTGATTAGAAAGGACCCAAGAAGTCTTCCTTGCAACTAATGGCCCTGGCACCCACTCCTCCTGCACTGCCAGCTGTTGCCGTTACACATTCATCCCTGAGATGCTGAAGCTGAGCCACAGTCACAACTGCACAAACGTGTCCTGGGTGATGCGCCAGGACAGCAAAGGCTCTCAGCCTGCACTCCCGCCAGTCACACAAACACAGACGATGCTTTTAGAGAGCTGTGATGAGTAAGACTGGTATTTCCCCTGATCCACATGTTCCCAAGGAGAGAGCAGTGGTTTCACAGCTGGAGCTCTCACATGTCAACTCATCTCCCAGAAGGAGCTGAAACAGTTTGTGTCTGAATTTTAAGATGCCAGCAAACATCATCGTTACCCAGGGTATGTTTTTTAAAAATGAAGCACATAAATATGGCATAAACTCTTGAAAAGGGTCCATGTGATGTGCTCTGTGAGAGCAATGTGCCTACCGTGACCCAAAAGGTCATTAAGACAAGCTCAGAATTACCTAGAAACTGAAATCCCCTCTCTTCATCTGCCATTCCACTGTAGTGTGGATGGCAGCTTCTGCAAGACCCTGTGGTGGGATCAGAACCTGCCTTGCTCCCTGTTCAAAATAGGTTAAAAGCCTGGTTTAAACCTTGCTTTTCCCTCTAAGCAACAGCAAATATTCAAGATTAAAAAATAATTAAAATTCATCCCTGCACCACCTGCTGTGAGTTCAAACCCTCTGAATCAAGTGTTCTACTGAGGCTTTGCTGCAAATCCTGGGGGAAAAACCCAACCCACTCCAGGAGTTAGCCATTAAAAAGAAAGAAACATCATTAATTCAAAGGACACAACCGCTCCTGCCAAGACACTGGCCAGATCAGTCCACACTCACATCTGATTTAAAGCACACACCTTATGCAAGGTTGGTACAATATTAACACATGATCTCCCTGCATCAGCTGGCAAACACCACAGCAATGTAGCTTCACCTCAGCTGAAACTACGGCAGTTTCACTGCTGATTTTTACAAGATCATGGAATCACAAAATGGTTTGGGTTGGAAGGGACACTTTCCGCTGTCTCAGGCTGCTCCAAGCCCCACCAACCCAGCCCCAGACATTCCCAGGGACCTGGGGGCAGCCACAGCTTCTGGGGGCACCCACACTCACCCAAGGTGCCACATCCCTGGAGATGGGCTGAGCAAACTTGTGCTCCACCCAGCAGCAGAGCCCTGCAGTCTCATCCCCCTGCCCTCCTCCCAGGGCACACAGCCTCCCCAGGGACCTGCATTTCTGACCCCACCACCTTCCCCTGCTGCCCTCAGGCCCAGGCAGCAGCCAGCAGGGCACAGGGATGTGCCAGCACTTACTGAGTCCAAGGTCTTTGAATTCTGGGAGGCTTGAGGAGGCACAGAGCTGGTAGAAGATGTGGTAGTTGCGCTCGTCCTCTGCCTGTGGGGAAACACTGAGTTACCAGAGGCACAGAGGGGTCACAGCAGTGCTCCCACCCTTCACACCGAGCCCAGGGCCACCCTGGTCCCATCCCCTGCCTCTCACCACCGAGACCTGTCAGTGACACCAACACAAGGACATTTTCCTTGCCACCTGGGAGGAAGGAGGTGCTGAACCTGACCAACACACACTGCCCATCAGGCAAAGAAAGTAAATAACTCTGTATTACCTTCCACATCTTATCACTCTCTGGATGAATGAAGCAGCAAGCACTGAGTTGCAAACCCACAGTAATATAAAAGAAGGTGGCTTACTCTTCATGGCTTCTCAAAATTGTCAGGTTTTTAAGGTTTTTGTAGTTGGAGCACTCTTTTTTTGTGTAAGGACAAAATTTTTGCAGTAGCTTCTGATCTACATCCCAAGCAGAAACTAAGAAAGCCTCTCCTTAGCCTGCACAAGAAACCCAAGGTATGGGCTCTGGCAGACCTCAGCCTTCTCAGCCCCTCTCCTGCCCTTCTTCATCTTCAAAACTGAACATCGCTGCCTCCATTTGTCCTCCCTGGCTCCTTATCTAACAAGTCTCCCAGGTACACCTTAGCCCAGGACAAGGTTCATCAGGTTGGAATCTTAAAGAACTCCAAGACTGAGTCCAAAAGACACATCTGGAAGCTGTGTCCACCAAGAAAGCGACAGGAGAAGGGAAAACAGCCTCAAGTTGTGCCAGGGGAGGTTTAGGCTGGCTATCAGGAACAATTCCTCCATGGAAAGGGCTGTCCAGCCCTGGCACAGCTGCCCAGGGCAGTGGTGGAGTCCCCACCCCTGAAGGGGCTTAAAAGCCATGTGGAGGTGACACTTGGGGATGTAATCACAAAGAGGCTAGAAAAGGACTTTGTACAAGAGCATGGGGGGACAGGACAAGGAGCAATGGCTTCCCATGGACAGAGAGTGGGTTTAGGTTGGATATTGGCAATTAGGAATTGCTGGCTGGGAGGGCAGGCCCTGGCCCAGGGTGCCCAGAGCAGCTGTGGCTGCCCCTGGATCCCTGGCAGTGTCCCAGGCCAGGCTGGATGGGGCTTGGAGCAGCCTGGGACAGTGGAAGGTGTCCCTGCCCATGGAAGGGGGCGAATGAGGTGATCTTTAAAATCCCTTCCCACCCAAACCATTCCATGATGATGATTCTGTGATGGGTGTGGCAGTGCTGGGGGGACAGCTGGATTCAGTGGCCTTAGAGGTCACTTCAACCTAAATGATTCTGTGGCTCTATTTGTAAAGAGATTTTTTTTTCTTACCCACAGAAAAGACCCAGACTATTGAGTTCCTGGAATTCATCACCCAAAAGAAAAAAAGGACAAAGCCCCACAACTCCTCACCTGAAACACAACCCGAGATTTTTCCAGCAGATATGTCCTCATGTTGGCACCAATGATGTGGTATCTTTTATCAAAGCCAATCTGAATGTATTTCCCAAAGCGGCTGCTGTTGTCATTCCTTGTTGTTTTAGCATTTCCAATGGCCTGCATAAAACAAACAAAATTAAACACTAAATTTCAATTGCATTTTTTAATTTCTTTAAACACTTCGATTTGCAATCAGTGTTATATAAACAAGTCACAGCAGGTTTTGAGGGAAGCCCCTTCCCAGATGCAGAAGGCAGAGGAGCAATGTGACTTTGGGGACGACTCTTCACTGAAAAGGGTTTTTATAGGAGAAAAATGCATACAAATAACAACAAATATTTGTACAGTAATTACACCATCCGCATCCCAAAAGCCTCAATATTTGTGTTCCACCTTATAGGATGTCCCCACCATTGTTCAGGGTCAACACCAGCAGCTTCCCTGGATGGGTCTCCTTCCCCCACAAGCCCCTTTACCTCAGGGTTTTTCTGCAAACCAGGCAGTTTTCTTTTATGTTTTTTTCTGCATAGGCAATGTTCTCATCAAGTTCCAATGAAGACAGGCAGGTTGCCTGGCCTCAGCATTTAGAAATTACAGCCAGAACTGAACACAGGCAGGAAAATTAGAGCAATAAAATTCTGGGGTCATATAGAAGAATAGTGTGCACCATGAATTTTTTTCTTGGATGGTTTTAAGCCCCCCCCCCCCCCCCCCCCCCCCCGGTATTGCAGCTACATTTCACAGAGGCAGGGGAGATGGGTGAGGAAAGGAGTAAAGTTTAAGCAGGTTTAAAGGAGTAAACCAGGCTTAACCAGGAGTAAACCTACATAAAACCAGCCAGTTTTCTCCATCAGCCACACACCTGCTGGCTTTTCTTACTGCTCACCTGCAGCACCACTGGCCTGGACACTGCAGCTCACCCTCATGGGTGTCAGACCACAGGTGCTGCTTGTCAGGCTGTGTCTCACCCCAGATCAGCCACCCCCTCTGTGTGTGTCAGACAATCTGGCACGAGGCACCGTGAGGGGAAGCCTCCCTAAAGGCTGAGCCAAGCCTAAGGTTAAGCACAGGACAACACCACGCTCCACTAAAGCAGCATTGGTGGCTCCTGCCTTGCAAAGAAAGTCACACGAGTCTGAAGAGCTTCATGGGCTTTGGAAAAGCCCAGATCAGCTGAAGGTACTTCATGGCTTCAAAACGGGATTTAGGCACTCAGACATTTACTTTCAGCATCTGGCTTCAGCGAAAGGAAAACAAAGCTGATTTTCCCCTTTCTTCTGTATTTATAAGAAGAATTCTTTTCCTTCAGAGCAGGGATTTCCTTGTAATGAGACTCATTCCCCTATCACAGATCATCTGGGTTGGGAAAGCCCTCCCAGACCATTGAGCCCAACTTGTGCTTGATGCCCACCTTGTCACCAGCCCAGAGCACTCAGTGCCATGTCCAAGCTTTCCTTGGACATTTCCAGGGATGGGCACTCCAACACATCCCCGGGCAGCCCCTTCCAATGCCTGATGACCCTTTCCATGAAGAAATTCCTGCTGATGTCGAGCCTAAACCTCCCATGGCACAGCTTAAGACTATGTCCTTTGTCCTGTTGCTGTTGCCTAGGGAAAGAGGCTGGTACATGATCGATAGCAACAGAAAACTAACAAAAAATAAAAATTAATTTAAATATCTCAGATTAATCCCTCTTTCTCTATTCCATGTTTGTACAACAAAACAAGGAGATTAGGGGGCACCATGCAGTGACAAAGGAGTTAGAAGATGATAAAACACTGACAATGCCAGCTGCACTGCTTGGGCTCTCCACTCTGGAGCCCCAACAAAGCCCAGCTCCTGGACATGTGCTGGGGATACTCAGGCTCAGCTTTAAGACCATCAAATGCAGGTGCAATTGGGGTGCGTTGGGGTCTAAATTGGGGTCTGAAGGGAGGCTGTTGGTGCCTCTCTGCATTTCAGCCCAGCTCCAGGACACTGTTATGCTGTAAATCAAACCTGTCTCTCAAGCCCCCAGGAATTCTCACTGTCCTTGTGACTGACGGCAAGACAGAGTGATCAGGACAAAGGAAAGGAAGCAGCTTTTACCTCCATGATGGGGCTGGAGGCCAGGACTTTGGTTTCGATGTTGGTCTCGCTGGCGGAGCCCCCGACGGTGGCGAAGAAGCGCATGGCGTATTTGGCAGAGACCGTCTTGCCCGCCCCCGACTCCCCGCTGACAATGATGGACTGGTTCTTCTCCTCCCTGGGGGGAGCCAGAGCAGCAGAGTCAATGAAAGATAAGCTCCTCTGAGTTAATCCATTTTCCTGTCGGCTGTTTGCACCCTCATCCCGTCTCGCCGGTCCCTCGCCCTGTGGCCACCCATGTTACAGACACTGGATTTCTTCTGGACTAGGAAAGGAACAGTGAGTAATACACAGCTGTGACACTTCCCAGAGAACACATGGAGGACACTGGACATCTCCAGAACACCCCCAGACACTGGACATCTCCAGGACATCCCCAAAGGCTTGCAGAGGCAGTGGGAACTGAGCCCCTGCATGAAGCACTGCTGCCTCCCTCATCCTGAGTCTCTGGGGAGCCCATTTCTCACACAACACCCAACATCTGCTGCTGGGCATCTGTCTGGAGAACCATTAACAGGCATTGGCTGAGTATCAGCTCCTAGTACTGTATATTTAATTTTCCCTCCCAGCTCCTTCACTCAAGCATTTGAGAACTTCGCTCATTAAAATACAGTCAACTTGTGAAAATTGCTTTTAAAACACAGTTACTCAGAAAGATTCCTCTACATTCAAAACACATTAAAAACACCAAAGTTGTAAAATCAAGCATCCTAAAATTGGGACACAGAAGATGTTACTTGATTCTCTGTGCAATTATATGAATATCAGTATTTTCACACAACTCCCAATATCTGGTTGAAACTTTGACAACCACAACAGAAAAGCAAGTCTGATATCAGGCTCACGCTAGTGACTCATCGCCAAACCCTGTGGCACTGTGAGGTCGCTGGAGTGCAGAGGTACTTCACCAGATACCTCCAGGGCACGGGACTTGGCACAGAGAAGCTGGGGGTGCACCATCTCATGCAGCTCTTGAGCCTTGCACAGAACACAAGCTCTTCCAAATGCCTTTTTCCCCTTGCAAAATTAATCATTCACACAAAAGCTGTTGCAGAAGTCACCATGAAATAGCCAGTCCTTCCCAGCGTGGTACCCTCCAGACACCTCCCAATAATTAATCTGTTTAACATGCTTGAGCTGCAAGGCAAAGAAAGAGCCAAGGCAGTAAGAGAAGCTCATTTTCAGACCTACATCCCTCCAGGAAAAGCTTTGCTGGCTCCAGGGCCAAGCTCCTCTGCTGCAGTGGGATTCACTCCCCAGGGCATCATCAGCACACAGCAAACCCAGCAACTCTGCAATTTGGCTGCAGACTTTGGGAAGGGCAGAGTTTTCACTGCAGGATTTGCTATAAGCTCCCAAAATACCCGAGCTCTTGGGTAAGCTGTAAGGACATAATTGAGTGTGTTTTTAAGTAAGATCAACTTAAGCTTCCCAGACTCTGCCCTGGCTTCCATGAATCACAGCTGAAAGCAGGCACAGAAAATCCCATACACAAGTACAACAATAAATTTATACCTTGCAGTTCTCTTGACATCAGGAAACATCATCAAAACACATTTCAATTTAAGATACTCAGTTCAAGTTTATACCAGATGAGGACAGAGGCTAAATGATTGCTATACCCCACTTTTGTACTTCCAACAAAGACACACAACACCATTACTTCCCTCCACTGTCAGGCACAAACATCTCAATTCCTTCAAGGCTCAGGATAATTGGTTTGAGAAAAAAACCTCAGCCAAGTCACATGTAGCATTTTGGTGCAGGCATGACTTTGAGACGCTTTCAGCAGCAGCGGACTGACAAGATAATTTCCAGCTCTCTCCATTTTTCAGACACCAATTCTCAAAGTGTATCTTAATCCATCCCCTAGCCAGCTAGCTCTCCTGGGCACCAACCAAGGGGAAGGCAAGAGGAGCCTCCAAGCACCCCAGCAGCCAGGCAGCAGTGCAGAAACACAGGCTGTGAGTGGGGCACACCCTCCTGAGAGCCAGAGCCAGCATCCCAGAGCCCTGTTCCCGGTGACTCACCCGGGTGGGGACAGCCTGCTCTCGCTAAGTCACGGCGCCGTGCCCTCAGCAGGCCTTGGCAAAGCCACCGAGGCTCTGCCACAGCCAGCTGGCAGCATCCAGGCACGGGGCTGCCAACGTGCCAGTCTCACACCTTTGGACTCCCACAGGTGTGCAGCAAATCTCTCCTGGCAGCACGAGCCGGCCAGCAGAGGAAAAGCAGTGCCAGCTCCACAGAGGGGAAGGGAAATTCAGCACCTGCCCCAGAAGGGAGCTGCGTGAGCCCACAGCAGCAGTTCCTGGGACAGCTGATGGCTGTCCTGACTGAACTCTGATTGCAGCTCCCCCATGCTTTGATCATCTTCAGGGAGGTGGGCTGCCAGTCTCTCCTTACAGGGAACAAGTGAAAGGACGAGAGGAAACAGCCTCAAGCTGTGACAGGGAAGGCTTAGATTGGATATCTGTAATCATTTCTTTATGGAAGGGGCTGCCAAGCCTCAGCACAGGCTGCTGGGAAGTGACGGAGTCCCGCTGCCTGGAAGTGTTCAAACAAGGTGTGGTTGTGGCACTTGGGGACATGGTTAAGGTGAACATGCTGGTGGTGTTGGCTGACAGCTGGACCTGATCTCAGAGGCCTTTTCCAGCCTTAGTGGATCCATGGTTTCAGTGACTCATGGGCTGAGCTCCATCAGTGAAATCCCACACTGGCCATCAGCAGGACCCAACAGACAAAATTCCTGTCAGCTGCCAAGAAAGGGGCAGAGAGAGGTTCTGGCATGGGCTGCAGGGGTGGATGAACAGGCTGTCCTTGGTCAGAGGAAAGGGAGAAGCAGGAGCGAGAGGTGACAACCAAAATCCCTGCAAAAGGAGCTCTGCAAATGCAAAGCTGTCTTGGCTTAGAGCCACACTTGCCTCAAAGTTGCTTCAGAATGATTGTTTCCCACCCTGCTCTGCATGACAGGTACGGCCAAAGTGGCACATTTCAGATAACATTTCCCTGCCACTTTTCTCTTGAAGCCATGAGACAAAAGTTCCACCAGTCTGGAAGTGAGTCTTCAGCTAAATGAGGCCAAAATGTCAAAAGATGCATTACCTGGCATCCAGACAGCATTGCTGCAAGGTAGTATTTGGTAACCCATTTTTATCTCTTTAAGATTCACAATTCTTGTCACCAATTTTGACCTCTTTCATAACTTCTCTATTACCAGCTATTGGGATGGGCCAGGCTGGGAAGACAGAGACCAACCCACCTAAGAGCCCAGCTAAGGAACAGCCCACGGTTCCCCTGGGCTTCAGATCCCATCACAAAAATGCCTTTAAGTGGCATTCTGAGTGCTTTATGCTTCCCTCTGGCTTGCCCCCTTTAAAACAGACATTTGCCAAAAGACACTAAGCCTAGTGACAAAACTATGGCCAACACAACTTACTGCTACTGCAGCCACTCTGCCAGGTCCCATTTTCCCAGAGTTTCCCAAGAATTTACCCTAATGGTTGATGTGCTGCAATATGAAATGGGCCAGGTGAGCTCTCCATGGCACAAAAAAAACTTTTGGATTATATCAATAACATAAAATGAAAAGAAAGCTGCTCTTAGCAGGCCACTCAACCTCCTGCATTTACAGTAATATGTCTCTTCTGGGTTTTTTGGTGGATAGTGCATGTTCAGACATTTATTTTCCAAGTTCAGGAATAAAAGCTTTCAGGAATAAAGGCTGCAGAGCCTTTCCAGTGTACAAGTTAACCAACTGCTGGTGCCAGCAGGGGAAGATGGATGAACCCCACAGAGCAGCTGGCAGCACACAGGATGCTCAGGCAGCAGAAATGGTTAAAGCCAGGCAGGAGGTGTTTGTGTTCAGTGTGGAATAAAAGACACTGAAATGTTTGGCCACCATGCAGGCACAGTGTGTGACACGGCTGCTTAAAATACATTCAATTTTGGCAGTGCCAGCACAGGAGAAAATTGTTATTGAAAAGAACCTGAGTAAAATGAAGTGTCTGTGGGTGAATACTGCCTCTGCTGCAGCATGGCAGTGCTGCCCCATCTCCTCCTGGGGCTGGGCAGGCTCCTGTTCACCTCAGGGCTCCCACCACAGCTTTTTATGCTGCCACAAAGTACATCAAGGGCTCCTCTCCCTATGCCTCAAAGCTCACACGATGCTCAGGCTGGAAAACCACACCACGATCTGGGCTACGGCCCCCAGCCATCAGCGAGGCAAACAAAACCACAAGGGAGCAGAAGTCCAGCCAGAACAAGATCCAGAACAGTTTCTTCAATGCAAGAAGCATCAGCAGCTCCAGAGGTGCTTTGGAGGTGGGTAAGACCTCTTTCTGCAGGTGTTTGCCAGCTTAAGAGCAATGCCCCACAAGACCACGCACAGTAGGAGATGGGTGATGTCTCCATCCAGCAAAACTAGAAGGGGGTCACTGGTGCTTTTACAACACGTGAAAAACAGCGTGGAATCATAGAAATGCTAGGGTTGGGGAGGACCTTTAAAGGCCATCTAGAAAAGGCCATGAACAGGGACACCTTCCACTACCCCAGGTTGCTCCAATCCCCATCCAGCTCATCCTCGAACATTTCCAAATATGAGGCAGCCTCAGCTGCTCTGGGCAGCCTGTAGAAATTCCTTCTTTATATCTGCTCTAGTAGTCTAACAGATACGATTTTTGAAAGACAACATCTGAAGGTGCTGCCCAAGGCAAACAAAGTCAATTGGCTATGAAGAGAAAGGGCACCTCAGATTCCTTTGCTGATTAGCACTGGCTGCTAATTGCCAGCCTTTACATCCAGGGAACATATTTCCCTGTCTGTTTAAGCAGTCAGTCCTTCACCTGCAGCAACACAGAGAACACTTCTGCCCTCAGAGGAGCCCTAAAAGAGCCTGGAAAAGGTGTGGAGAAGCATCCACACCCCAAGCTGCCCAGCTAAACACAGAGGAATCTGCATCAGAGCAGTCAGAGGTGTGGCAGTGCTCAGTGTTTCCATGTGGAGCCCACACCACTCTAATATATCCAGAGCAGAACATCCCTGTAAAATCCTCACTTCAGAAAAGGGGATGGTCAAGCCACTGCAACAAAGAAGGGTTTGAATCCAGGGATGGCTCTCATCACTGCTCTGCCAGAGACAGAGGAGACAGGGGACACCTCAGTGCAGATATTTACACCCTCAGCCTTCAGCAACACTGCGTGAAAACAGTATTTGAAGACAAATATACCCAAAATGTTCTTCGGACACATATATCACCAGTCTGAATTTTTCCCAAGTCATCTTTCTTTAAAGCAATAATCCAAACACATGAGGAGGGACCTGGAACATCTAGGATTTGTTTTCATGGTCACCCCTTCAGAAAATCACCACTGGCACAAGGAGCTTAACTGCACAACTTTATCCTGATCTCTGCAGCGGGAACAAAACCAGTTGCACTAAAAACACAGCTTTTCCAAGAGGGAAAAGGATCTGGAATAAATGAAGGCAGAGCCAGACCCTGTGAATAATTGTCAGGGGTCACTCCAGCTTTAATCCCAGATCTGACACTAATTCTCTGTGTCGTGGAACGAGTCAATAAGTCTCTCCACCATGGAAATCATATTTAACCTACTTCTTTCAGGTTGCTTGGAGGATTAGTGCTCATAAAGCAATCTGAAGATTAAAAATCCTTTAAGTACTGTGGTTTGAATTGAGCCTGACCACAATGAGAACACCCACAAAAGCCCTGATGCATTTCTCCATTGTCAGTGCTGCAAAGGCTAAGAGTGAGCATAGCTACTGCACTGTGTTGCTAGAAATAAAAAAAATGCAAAAAATAAAATATAAAAATAAAAAAAAAAAAAATAAAAAATAAAATTTTAAAAATAACAAATTTAATTACCACTGGGTTCCACTCCTCAAGTGCTAATGACAGTGATGCAAAACTGAGACAATACAACTCTGCTTTCAAATGAACAAACAGAAGTTGCACTCTGGAGGTGAAAATCAGAGGGTTGCAGCACGGTATCACAGAGAAAAACTTTCTCTAAAGTGGTCTCTGAACCCAAGAGTTGTTCCCATTTCTGTGGGATAACTGGAATTTGGAGCAGCATCACTGATGAGAGTGGCAGCAGCTTCTTTTACTTGTTGGATCTAATTTGGGTTTTTAGAATCCCTGGCATTGTTACTCGGCCAAACAGAAAACCACAACTTAGGGGCAGTTACACTTTTCCCTCAGAGAAACCCAAGAAGATATTTTTCATCCAGTTGAACAAGAATGTTTAAGGACTTGTTTTCTGTTTACATTTCCAAATATCAGCTGTAAATGCACATTTTATGGTGCAGCTGCTGAAACCAGCAGGGCTACAAGGACAGATTTTCACGAGCTGCACATTCATTTGAGTCATTTTTTACTCTGTACCTTCCATAAATGGCATGGATTATCCTATGAAACCTTTTTTTTGGTCTTTCTTTTTTACACAGAAAACTATATTTAACATAGATAATTTTCTTTTTGTAGGGATAACTTTTGATACAGAGGCATGTACCCATGGGGGAAAAAACCACTGTTTTCACCAACAATCTACACCCATATTAGAGCTTCAAAATACATTCTGGTCACAAAGAACGAGTTGGATTCCAAAGAGGTGGACTTGATTTGAACTTGATCATCCCGATGGGTCCCTTCCAGCTCAGCATGTTCTATGATTCTGAGATGCACTGGGGGTGATGCTGTCCCTGGTTACCCTGTGCAGCTTTGGAGCCCATCTGCTCACACCCCACTGGCTTTCAGCAAGGAGCCAGACAGAAAATGTGGCCTTCAATGTCTCAGTTGCCTGGTGAATAGCCTAAAAGTAGCATTTTGGCCCAGAATGGGCAAGGATGAGCACACACATGGGGACCAGGCAAGGTACAGCATTGACCTCCTCCTGCGCGGCACGCTCCACCAGCTTGGCGGGGCAGGGCTGCTCCCTCTCCTTAATACTCATCCATGCCACATTCCCAAGGCCAGGACCAAACCCCATGGAGCAGACCACGGCATCTCTGCAGAGGTCAGAGTTCTTCCAGGAGGTGTTCCAGTGCTCCAGGCATTTTCCCCACGGGAGCGCTGGGACTCCCACAGGCCCCGGCCTGTTCATGCCCCTTCTCCCCAAACACTCCACACAGCCGGCTGGAAACGCCCCTCCAACAGCACAGAAAACCCTCACGGCTGTGAGTTTCTGTGAAATGCTGAGCTGTGTCCAGTCTGGATGACCTTCTGGCAGGACTGGTGCCCTGCACATCCCATCAGGGAGGAATATAAGCTCCATTTCAGCGCTCCAGGCATTTTCCCCACGGGAGCACTGGGGCTCCCACAGGCCCCGGCCTGTTCATGCCCCTTCTGCCCAAACACTCCACACAGCCGGCTGGAGACACCCTTCCAACAGCACAGAAAACCCTCACGGCTCTGAGTTTCTTTGAAATGCTGAGCTGTGTCCAGTCTGGATGACCTTCTGGCAGGACTGGTGCCTCACACACCCTGTCGGGGAGGAACACAAGCTCCTCGGCCTCACAGAAACAAGGTCAGCAATTCCTTTGTGTGCTGTTCCCAAGGAGAGCAAAACACGCACCCGGCCAGCTTCCCCAGCTCTCTGGCACCCTGATGCTCTGTTCTGTGCTGGGATCACACCACAAAGCATCCCTGGCTCCAGCCCAGGCCACCTGCAAGCTGCTGGAGTGCTGCACAGGGAGGAGGCTTGGGGCTGCGTCCTCCCAAAAAGCACCACACACAGGAAGGAGCCATGGGATGCTGTGCCAGCAGATCAGCTCTGGAGCACCAGGAGGACAGGTCAGTTGTTATTCCACCCCATGCCAGTCTCAGAAAGAACTGACCGACCACCATTCTAAGCTACTGCTGCTTGGAAAACTCCCACACTGCCATCTGACTAATGAATCAATTGATGAACATTAAGAAAACCCCAGAAAGGGATTTTCAGAAACCACGCTCTGGGTTCCCCATCCCGAGACCTCCAGAAGTTCACTGAGGGTGTGGGGTGGACAGAAGTGTCTGGGAGGTGGGCAAGGCCAATGACAAGTCTTTGGGCTCTCATGTAATTATGCTGCTCATAAATGCTGTTTTGAATGTTTAATGATACTTGGTGTTGCAGCTGCCTCCCCTCAGAGCTCCAGCAGTTCTCCTGCATCACAGCAGTAGTTACATGTTTGATGTAGGCTATTATCCCTCCTTCCTGGTCAGTGATACTTCACACACGCACTCATTACTTTCAAGCCTTTCTCTACCTTAAGCTTTCCCATGCCAGTTCTGTCCCATTTATGCTTATTTATGATTTTTCTATAGGGAATGTTTCATTTATTATTAAATCTGCTACTGAATAGCACAATCCTTATTCCAAATTGCCAAAAAGAAAAAAAAAAACCCCTACATTTTAAAAAAGCTCATTAGTTGGCCACTTCTCAGAGCATCTCTGTCCTCTCCCACAGCAAGTAAGACTAGAGGGTGTCTCCTCCAGTTCTTGGGAAACATTTCCTGGAGTGTCTCCCAATTTTTTTTTTTCTACATATCACCTCAAGAGAAGAAAAGCAATCCCGAGGGTCCTACACCAGCACCATCACATTCATGGGATAGCTCTTGCAAAACTTCCCCTCATTCCCATCCCACTTTCAGCTCTAAACAGAAGAAAACTCCCTCAGCTTTGCAGCTTCCTGAATTCAAGGCTCTTGAGTTATTTTTCTTCTGGTCCCCTTTTTAGACTAGAGCTTTACTTTTGGTATGATCCCTGCTGCACAGCCCTGGTGAGGTGCAGCACAGCTCAGCCCCCCAGCTCCCTGCAAGCCCCTACCCAGCCTCATTCCCCTGGAGACAAAACCCTTCCCTGCCTTTAATATAACACAGGATTCAGCCTTATTTACTGTGCCAGTCTGATTCCCCTTGCATCTCTGTCGGGGGTTAATCTCTCTTTTTAACTCCTATCTGCTCTCTCTTTGTACAGCTTTAAATCCTCCTGTAAAAGCTTGAAATGTGAAGTGCTATGAAAGGACATCCCCCACTGTGCCCACACCCCTCCCTGAGTCTATTTCCCTGTGTGCAGGACTGTTGCTGCAATTTCTGCTCTTTTCCAGCTCCAGCATTCCCCCCAGAGCAGGAAAGGGAGCCCTGGTCACCTCAGGCAGCCCCAGTGGCACCTGCCTCTCTGCAGGACACAGACATTTCCCCTGTGGCTGCAGGGAGCAGAGATTTTGACAGTGCAGTGCAAAGCCTGGGTGCTCTAACTTCCAATAAAAATGGAAAACCACTGCTACACAGAGTTTCCTATCTGCTGTCCAAGTGTTTGGTGGCAGGAGCGGCGTGTGGGCACTGGGGCTGAAGGGAGGAGATACCCTATTTCCATACAATTTACAATTCAGGAATTACACAACAGATGCTGAGCCTGGTTGGAGCTGCAGACACCAGGCAGGGGTTATCTGGTACCCACTGAGCTGCAGTTCAGACAAGATATGCAGAAGTTGAACTCATCCATCAAATCAGTCCTGCATTTCTTATTTTATTTCTTCTGCAAGAATTATCAACAAGACTCTGAGCAGATCCTCAAGTAGGGAAGGAGGAAGCTCCAGTCCAGCCAACAGGTCACCAGGACAGCTGCCTTCCCACTGACATTGCAAGGGTCAGGTAAGGCCTGCAGAGCCCTTCTGTGCTCCTGGCAGAACGTCACACTGTTCTGCAGTTTGGAATTAGCAGTTTCATGTGAAACAGACCCAAGATATTTTTTTCCTGGCCTCATAGAACAGCTTTGCAGGGAATGCACCTGTGAAAGCACTGGCCAGATGGAGGCACCAAGGAATAAAGCCCACAGCACTTGACCCAGTCCTTGCACTTCTCAGGAGGCTTTCACAAGCCCCTTTACTACCCGAGATCTCTGGACACTGGCCTCCCTTTGTGTCCATCACCTGGCATGGGCTGCTGCCATGTCACACCATTCAGGGCCCAGGTTGAGGCTCCTTTTCTCCAGTCTGAGCCCCTTCCCAGTTCTCTCAGCCTCTCCTGGGGCTCCAGCCCCTTCCCAGCCCCATTCCCTTCCCTGGACACACTCCAGGCCCCCTCATGTCCTTCTTGCCATGAAAGCTCAGAGCTGTCCCCAGCTTGGCCTCGTCAGTGCTGGCACAGAGCAGTGTGAAACGTGCTGCTCAGGTCAGGCTGACTGCAGCAGAAATGCAGGTTTTCAAGAGGGAATTTTTGCCAGACTCCGGGCTCCTACCCAGAGGGGTGACACACAGGGAAATCAGAGCCAGGATGTGGGCACACAAGGCATCTTTTGTTCCTCTGCGAGAAAAGCAAGAATCAGCCAGGCCATCAGCAGCTGTGCTGTCCTTCTGTGTGACCATGGCACAGCTTCCAGACTGCCCCCAGGAGGGCAAATACCTTCTGTGGCCCCCCAGCCACACTGCACCTCTCCAGGACAGGACCCTGACCAGAGCAGGTGCCTGCACTGCCCTGCAGGCAATCCATGTCCCAAGGCACTCACTGTTCCCAACTCAGGGACAATAACAATCACTAAATGATCCATCCTTCCAGCATCCCAGCACCCCTAACCATCACTAAATGATCCATCCTTCCACCATCCCAACACTACCAACCATCCCCATCACTATCACTAAATGATCTCTCCTTCCACCATCCCAGCACCACCAACCTTCACTACCAACCACTAATGATCCATCCTTCCACCACCCCAGCAGCACTAATCATCACAAAATTATCCATCCTTCCACCATCTCAACACCACTAACCATCACCACTACTAACAATCACTAATGATCCATCCTTCCACCATCTCAACACCACTAATCATCACAAAATTATCCATCCTTCCACCATCTCAACACCACTAACCATCACCACCACTAACAATCACTAATGATCCATCCTTCCACCATCCCAGCACCCCTAGCCATCACACCTCTAACAATCACTGGATGATCCATCCTTCCACCCTCCCACACTTGACTCCACCGCCTCCAGCAGCAGCACTTGGAGCAAACTGACTCCATGCTGCTCATTTTGTTTAAAACAACACTGTTTCAGTGAACTGAGTGTGTTTAGTCCCACACTGGGTATCTGGGGAGTTTCTAAAGAGCTGGCCACTGTAAAAATTAGAGGATGTTTCATTTGAATTTTAATCACTTGCCTATTTTTGTTTGGTTTTTCTTTTTTAACCTGTTTCACATGCAAGGGCTGCAAAACATCCTCTTTGTGAAAAGCTCATACTTGAGGGGAGTTTTAACACACACTGAATCCACTGTAGGTGTTCAGGTGCTTTATGAAAAATTCTGACTCAAAAAAGGGATCAATGCTGTTACGCAACATCTGCAGCACCACCAACGGCTTTTAGTTTTTCCTTTTTTTTATTTTTGGGGTTTTTTCCCCTTTTAAATTGGCATTTTCTGATGACAGGACAAAAGCAAACACAGGATGCCACACAGTCACCTGTGACGGTGCCTCCTGTCCCATCTCTTGGGCACTGATGCCCTGGCACTCTGTCTCTGCATGGAAAGCTCAGAAATAAAAATCTAATTACCTCCAATTTTTCTCATTTAACACAGAGTCTTAAGTTTTGTGCCCTTTTCCCTTGCCATCCACTCAATCCCATTCAATCCTCTTCACTGTTCTTTCCCTGTGTGCTCTGGGCCACTAATGGACATAAAATATTCAAAAACCCCCAAGACTGGCCAGACTGTTTTCCTACTCTCAGTCACCTTGAAAATTTGACCTTCTGAGACAGCAGGCTTGAGTTTTATTCCTGATCTATAAGGATGCGCCAGACATAATCCAATTGTTTAAAAGCTGAACTGCAAAACAAGTGATATCTTTGCACCAGTTTAGGTTTAACAAGCCACATCCCACCTCACCCCAAAGCAGTAAAGCTGAGCTGCAGACACGAGGCATCCCACAGAGTCAGCATTTCAGCTGGAAAAAGGGCAAAAAGAACTCCTTTATCCATCACCCAGGGGCTATGCCATCCACACCCCCTGCCCCAGCAGCTCCTCCACTCTCCTTGGAGCACCGTGGAGGGAAAAGCTTGGATCAAGCTGCAGAGAACACAACACCCACCCAGGAGTGCTCAGACTTAAAACTCAGTGTGCCACATTTTAAGGCACATTTCAAACAACCAGGTAGATTCCTATAATCCATGTCCCAATCTCCTCTCAGCCCCGTCTGAAACCCTCTTTTGTACCCAAGCCTGCAATTACCATAATAACAGCCCAAAACAGAGAGCACCAGAGGAGCACTGAGCAGTGAGCACCTTGCCTGAGAGCTCTGAAGGTGGTTATTTTCCTGTCCCTTGAAAACAGTCTGAACCACCCAGAGACAGGAGTTATCCTTTATGAGCTGCTGTCAAAAGTAGCTTTATTCTGATAAGGAGGGAAGCAGAGATAAGCATCGTTGGCTAGAGCTGTTATCCCACTGCCTGCAAAATTCCTGAGGGATGTGGGAGAACAGCACCTAGCAAACCTCAGCTCCTGAAGTTTGTCCCTAGCACAAACTTCAGCAGAAAAGTGAGCTGTTGCCTTGTGTTTTAGACATTTGTCCTGGAAAACCCACAGGTCCTGTCCACATGGGTCAGCAAAACCCTGGTATCCTCTAAAAAGAACCCTGCAGCTTGCTGCTCAGTCTGAAATCACACAAGGACAAAATCCTAACCTAAGTCTTCCTCTTTCTGCAGGCAGCTCCCCAAATCCCTGAACTGTTCTCAAAGCAGTTTTGCCCAGAGCATAAGCACTTGCAGGAGTGCACTGCAGGCTGGACTCATTTTGGGTGCAATCCATCCGATCTCTGGCTATGGCAGTGCTCCTCCAGATGCATTTCTGGATTGAAATCTGGCTCATTTTTTTATTAGAAATGTATCCTAACTCACCACTAAAACCCAGACAGAGCAGAAAGAAAGAACCTTGGGAAATCGTTCAGTGCTTGCTCTTGCTGTTAAAAGCCAGAGCTGTACAAAAATCTCAGCTAATTCACAAGCAAACAAAAACACACTGTGTGAGTCCTGACAACTATAATAAAATGATCCCTGGTACAACAATTTTCAGTTTCCTCTCCAATTCTCTTTTGGATCATGACTTGTTTCTTAGGAACAAAATCCTACATTTGTCCCCAGCAACACAACAAGCACGGAAATAAATAAAGTAAAACTCTCACCATATCCATCTGGTGAAGGGAGGGATTTGAGGGACCCATAAATGTGACTGTGGTCACAAGGGTTTTCAGGATGAAGAAGAGACGAGAATGTTGACTCTATGATCAGAAGGCTTGATTTATTATTTTATGATATATGTTACATTAAGACTATACTAAAAAGCAATAGAAAGGAAAAGTTTCTTCAGCAGCTAGCTAAGCTAAGAATAGAAAAGAATGAATAACAAAGATCTGTGTCTCAGACAGAGCAAGAGCCAGCTCTGCCATGAGTGGTCAAGAAACCCAAACACCCACAGGAGACCAATCACCTGTTGCATTCCACAGCAGCAGATAACCATTGTTTACTTTGGTTGCTGAACTGCAGCTTGTCACAAGGAAAAATCCTAAGAAAGGATTTTTCATGAAAGATGTCTGCGACACATAAATATCTCCAAGTATCTGCCAGTTAACACCTAACTCAAAATCACAGTATCTCCATAAAGCAACAACTAGCATTAGCTTCTGGATTTAGTTTGATTATCTCACCAAACTATCTGAAATGTGGTTTCCTCTAAGCTATTAAACATGACATTTGCAGAGTGATTTGAATTTCTTCCAGGAAACTCATCCAAGAAGCAACAAGAGAGAGATCCCCCTGAGTTCCTGAGGAGCACAGGGATCCCCATCAGCCCAGCAATCTGGGTGCAGTACTGGGATCAAGTCATTAGGCAGAATTAATTAGAAATACCTAATCTCCAGCACACTGTCTTTCACCACTTTGCTTTCACTGAGTATCTGGAGCATTTAATGGCATTTTTCCCCATTTTGACCCAAACCCCTGTGGCTGGGCCCCCCCCTGACCTGGCCATCTGCTTGTAGGCTTCCTCGGCCACGGCGAAGATGTGGGGGTCCATGTCCCCCATGTTCTGGCCGCTGTAGGCGTAGATGACATCCTGCTCGTAGATTGGCAGCTGCTCATAGGGGTTGATGGCCACCAGCACGATACCTGAGGGCAGACAGACAGGCAGGGGGTTGATATTTCTGGGTTTGGTTTTCAGGGCTTGTCTTAGCTGCCTCAGTAAGGTTTTTTTTTTTTTAAATGCAACGATTGAGAGTTAACAAAGAAAGTGAGTGGGGAAGGGCTCATAATTGTTATCTCAGCATCCCCTTCAATAGGAAGGCAGTAAGCCCCTGTACAGCTACAAAGGAGATGCACAAAACTGGTGAGAAGAGCAAAAATATACAATAATCTCCATTGTGTGAAGACAGGCTTTGTAGGAGGGGTGAGGAGAGATCAATACAGCCTGAGCCAGCACTACAGAAAAGCAATTCCTGCGCAACCAAAGGTCTGCTAGAACCTAACAAACATCCCGGGTTTTCCCCTGGCCTGGGTTGTGAGTAAAAACTCCTAACAAAGAATGTGCCCAAATCAAACTGAAATACATAAATCACAGGGAAGGAATGCCAGAGCCTGCTCTGAGGCTTTCATGTCTGCCTCCTCTCCAGCTCTGGGCACTGAGCAGGGTGCTGATGAGAGGCCAAGCCACACGTGTGCTCCCCGTGGGCTCCAGGGAGCTGCTCTGCACCCAAGCTCCACCTCTGGGGAGTTTTGGGTCGGGCAGGTCTCAGCTGTGCCTTCAAGGAGCTCCAGGAGCTCCTGGCTGTGGGTTCAGCATTGTGCTCCTGGTTGTGGGGCCAGTGCTGTGCACCTGTCTGTGAGGCCAGCGCCAATGTTCCCAATCCTCAATGTCCCCAGTCCCCCAATGTTCTCAGTCCCCCAGTGATGTCCTCAATGTCCCCAATGTCCTCACTGCCCCCAATGTCCCCAATGCCCCCAATGTCCCCAGTCCCCCAATGTCCCCAGTCCCCCAGTGTCCCCACTGCACCTGGCTATGGCGTCAGCATTGTACACCTGGTTGTAGGGCCAGTGTCAATGTCCCCAGCCTCCAATGTCCTCAGTCCCCTCAATGTCCCCAGTCCCCCAATGATGTCCCCAATGTCCTCACTGCCCCCAATGTCCCCAGTGTCCCTACTGCCTCCAATACCCCCAATGCCCCAATGTCCCCACTGCACCAGGCTGTGGGGCCAGCACTGTGCTCCTGGCTGTGGGGCCAGTGCCAATATTCCCAATCCCCAATGTTCCCAATGCCCCCAATGTCCCAAAACCCAATGTCCCCACTGCACCTGGCTGTGGGGCCAGTGTTGTGCTCCCAGCCCAGCCAGCCCAGGGCTCAGCAAGCTCCCACTACAGGAGCACAGGAGCTCTCAGCTTGCAGCAAACACCAGGAAAGGCAAAGGGCAGTGACTGTCCCAGCAGCTGCCCCTGCAGGACATTGACCCAGCTGCCTCACCCCTGCCCCGAGCCCTGCTCCTGCCTGTTGGCTTCCTGGTTCTGCTCAGGTCACCCAACAATTTCCCCGACTCACCAAAACCACAAAGCAAACCAAGCTGAAGGGCTCTGCTCACTTCAGACAGGCACCTTCCTGCCCTTCTCAGCCACCTTATAACTCCAATCACGAGGCATGCTGCAGCCAGGCAGAGCTTTGTAACCAAACCTACACAGCCCAAATGCCTGCATCCCCATCAATGCTGTGCTCCAGACAATCATGAACCTTCTTAGAAGCTGCCTTCACAAAACCTCACTGATTCAGGCCTGTGGGTGACTGAGGGCACTCGTGCAGTTGCAAAAGGCTGCAAGTTATGCCAGTAATCCAACAGTACACATCATTAAATACTGAAAGTTAACATTACTCAGACCCACAGAGGCAACGTATTTCTAGGGCACTATTTTAAAAAGTCATCTCCTCCTGCCAGTTTTCTCCTCTGCAACCCCAGTCACAGCTGTACACACCAGCTTTAACAGGACACAGGGAATGGCTTCCCATTGACAGAGGCAGGGCTAAATGGGATATTGGGAATTAGGAATTGCTGGCTGGGAGGGTGGGCAGGCCCTGGCCCAGGGTGCCCAGAGCAGCTGTGGCTGCCCCTGGATCCCTGGCAGTGTCCCAGGCCAGGCTGGACAGGGCTTGGAGCAGCCTGGGACAGTGGAAGGTGTCCCTGCCCGTGGCAGGAGGTTGGAACATGATCTTTAAAACCCCTTCCAACCCAAACAAGTCTGGGATTCTATGAATTGCCTTCTTTCCTTTCTTCTTAATTTTTTCAAGCTGCACTTTGTTGCTGTCCATGCACAGCTAACTGCTCTCCTGGATAGCTCTGGCAAGGTGCCCTCCCCAAAAATCACAAACCCAAGTTCACACCTGCCCTCCTCCTGCTTTGAATTTGCGAGTTAGTTAATTCCCAAAGCCATGAAGAAAAGGAAGGAAATGGCAGCGCTGGAAGGCTTTTTGCATTTTTTCTGGAGGAAAACCTGCTGTGGACATTCCTCAGTAGTATCTCTCTGTCTGGCATGCCATGTTCATGGTTTTTAAGTCCTACTTTTCCCCTCTGGGGGCTGCCAAGCACGTGCAAGGCTGGCCCCAGACTTATCTGACAGGATGTTCCCACCATGAGTCAGCAAGGTCACCGCACCAGCCCTCAGAAACCACCTCTGGTTTTACACACACTCAAAACTAAACCCACCACCCCCAGGCTTTCCTCACGCTGATGGTCTCAAGGGGCTCCTCTGTGGCCCCACAGCCTCTGAGGAGCTGAAGGTGTGCTCTGGACACTCACCACAGTAGGTGTAGATGTGGTTGGACTCGAGGAACCTGACTTTGAGGTTGTGCAGGATAGCAGGCTCGTGCAGGTAGCTGAGGGCTGTCAGGTCATTCTGCCCCACTAGGATGTCTGGGTTGCGTAGGAAGGGCAGCTCACTCCCTGGCAGGTCGAGGGGATATTCATAGAGCTGAGGAGACACATGAGGAACACAAAAAAACAACAGCTCCTTTAATGGCTTGTAGCTTTTCCAGGCATAACTCCTGCTAGTGTTAAACACTTACACGCCCTGCTGTAAATTAAATTAAAAGCCCCTTCATGATAAATGCTCCAGGGACTTGCATGGCAGACTGCCAGGTCACGCCTCTGGTAATGTCTTTGAGCTGACCACCATGTGGTCCTGGTGGACACTGATGGTCCACGAGCACTAACCTGGCCACACCTGAGTCATTTTCAGGCCAGCCTTGGGACAAACAGCCTTCAGCCTGCTCTGAGCAGTGACAGCAGTGACAGAAATCCACAGCTTCATCTGATCTAAGCATCTTCCTGCTCTTGGAAAAGCAGCCTCATTCCAAACTAGACCATGCTTTTACCATCAGAGCAATTTCTCAGCTCATTTTTAATTCAGGTTACTTTTATACCTGAAACCTGGCACCCCTTGAGGCAGAGAGGACATGGAGAAGCATGGAGTCCCTGCTGCTGAAGTGTCTGAGGAGCCAGGTTACGCTGCTGAAGTTGGCATATGGGCAGCCTTATGCTATTTTTGACTCCTTCCCAAATGAGCAACAGAGCCATCAACTAAAGAAAAGCTGCATTTTTTTCTTTACAGAGGAGGGGAAAAAAAATTTCCAGTGATGCTGCTTCCCACAGGATGCCTCAGAAGGGAGGCCTGATGATGCTCAGCTCCCATCAGAAGGGAGGAATCCCAGCTTCCAAGCAAAACCACTGTGACTGCACTGGATCCCTGCCCATGCAAACAGCACAAGGAAGGCTGACCCAAGCACACGAGGCCAGGCTCCCTCAGCGTGTCTGACAACCTCAGGCTGGCTTTATCCTCTGGTTCCACGTTGTCAATGCCAATTTTCAAGAGTTTCCACTCAGTCTCACATCTTAATGGCAAACACACCAGGGATGCCCTGTGATATTTAACAGCCAGCTCTTCATTCGGAGGGAGCTCTCGTGCATACAGAGCAGAGCCAGGAGCCACAAAACCCGTGAAGACTCACTTAAAGCACAAGGACAAAAGGAAGCACTGAACAGCTGGGTAATGCATGGTGGCTGTCAGGAACAAAAGGCGAATTTCTACAGCTTTCAATCCCCTGAAGGTACGTGTGCTGGGTACCTCCAACCTGATGCACTCAAGTGCTGCTCCACTTTGCCAGAGCTTTTCAGTCCAACATGACACAGATCCAGGCAAGACTTCATACAGGAAAGCATCAAACAGGGCACTCCCAAAGACCTCAGCCTCTTGCACAACCCCAAAATGAGATGTTCCATGTTTCACCATGACTGTGACATGCTTATTAAGCTACTACCTACAACACCTGGTAATCCTTTCATCACCTTGTACTTTAATGTTGCTGATCCTGAACTCAGCTGCACAAAGGGATTTGACCTTGCAGGGCTCCTCAGCCCCTTTAGTTTCCAGGGAAATATCCAGATTAAAGAGGAAAAAAATAATTCCTGCCCAAGTACTAAAACTGCAAGAGATCTCAGCCAGGAGGGGAGGATGGGGGTTGTAGTACTCAGCAACAGGAGCAGGTGTACTTTGGCAGCCTGAGCACAAGTGGAAGAAAGGAGCTCCTGTGGCTGAGATGGGCACTCAGGCACCCATCAGTGCCCAGCCCTGGCTCCAGCAGCACAAGGAGGTGGAGCTGCTGCAGCCAGTGCAGAGGAGGCCACGGAGCTGCTGCCAGGGCTGGAGCCCCTCTGCTCTGGAGCCAGCCTGGCACAGCTGGGGCTGTTGAGCTGCACAAGAGAAGCTCCAGGGACACCTCAGAGCCCCTGCCAGGGCCTCCAGGGGCTCCAGCAGAGCTGCACAGGGACTGGGGACAAGGCATGGAGGGACAGGACAAGGGGGAATTACCTTAAGCTGAAGGACAGTAGGCTTAGGTAAGATATTAGGAGTAAATTCTTGGCTGTAATGGCAGTGAGGCCTGGCCCAGGGTGCCCAGAGCAGCTGTGGCTGCCCCTGAATCCCTGGGAGTGTCCAGGGCCAGGCTGGATGGGGCTTGGAGCACCCTGGAATAGTGGAAGGTGTCCCTGCCCATGGCAGGGGGTGGAATGGGATGAACTTTAAGGTCCTTCCAACCCAAACCATTCCACAATAAAATGATGATTCTATGCCTGGTGCTTCCAAGGGATTGCAGGGTGGTATCTGTGTGCCTCCTCATCCAGATTTATCCCTGTGGAAGGTAAAAAGGCATCAACCATCCTCCATCCTTTACCCTCCCCAGAAAGCTGCCCTATGCTGGAAGAGCAAACTGGGCAGGACAACAAAAGCAGCTGAGGCCGAGCCAGGAAGAAGAAACAGCAGCAAGCACTGGGTGCAGACCCCAACATCAACAACACTCCCTGCAAACCTGGCACACTCACACGCAGCCAACAGCCTGAGCTTGAGCTGCTCTGAAAGAAAAACTGCTTTGACAAACTGCCCAATCAACCACAGCTCGTTCCTGTTCTCCATCTTCCATCAGGTAATGTGGTGAAAATGCTCCCCGCAGTGGGGAAACGTCTGGCGTGGAGGGGATGGGAATTACCCACCCTGCTCGGCACATATGGATCTGTAGTGGGTGGTCTCTGCTAACTCTGCCAGGCAATGGAGCAGATCACACTCTAGACAGCTCAGGAAACCCCACCTGCTCAATGAAGAGAGATGGTTTAGGTGCAATTCTTCATGAAAAATGTATTTATTCTTCCCGCTACAGCAGGCAGCTCATGGTGGGCGCACAGCATGGCTGCTCCCTTCCCATAAACTGAATTTGCAGCTGATGCAAATGCCATGGTTAACTTCATCTGCAATTCCCTGCTGTCACCCAATGTCCCACCCCAGGAGGCTCTGTATGGAGCAGGGAGCAGCTGCTCCTCCCCAGCCTGTGTCCTGCTCTAGAGATGATTTATTGCTGGCTGTACTCACACTACAGCCCGGGCTGTTTGCGCATTTGGAACCAGCGCCGGCTAGAAAACATCTACATTTAAATGAGTTTTGTGTTTTTCCCTTTTAAAAGCTTTTCTCATTTAAAAATGAAGCAGAGAAAAAAAGGGGTTTTATGTAAGAGTATGCTCAGAGAGGAAAACTGAGGCGTGGAGAAAGCTGTGGCACAGCAGCCACCTCTGAGCCGGGCGTGGGTTTTCCATCAGCACCCGAGGTTGAGTGGATGCCACCAGCCGTGCTCTCCACAATTTGTTCGGCAGCAAAAAGCACAAACAGGCACTTCTGACATACTGCTGCTATTAAAAAAAATACATCCTGGTATCACAGACTATTACCAGTTTGCCAGGAGATGAAAAGAGATGGTGGAGGTCAACGGCTTTTCTCGCAACCTAATGTAACACAAGTGTCTAGGGAGGGAGCAGGCCGGGAAAAAGTGAAAGTGTTGAGGCAATAAAACACATTTTAAACCACTTCACAGAAGCTATGAAATGGCTCAGGCTTCTTCACACATTAATTCGAAGCTTTAAATTGCTAAAAAGAATAATGACATTCAAAAGCTTACAGTTTCATCTTCAAGTTTCAGCTGGAGGCTTTTATCTCCGTCTTTGTAATCCTTGATAATTTCTGCCGATCTCCAAACTTCATCAGGGTCAGGAATCCAAACCCTAGTGTACTGGAGAGGTGGAAAAGAAAAGAAAAGAAAGAAAAAGTTTAAACACAATGAAACCTCGGGAAATTAAATGAGAAATAAATTAATTCTCCATTAATACAGCCTCACACATTGTAAAGTCAATGCAGCTAAACCATTTATTTTAGTAAAAGAAAAAATAAGTCCAGTTTTAGTTCTTGGGGTTAATTACAGATCAGAAGTCTAATTTTTCAGTCTAATTTTCTCCTGGACAAGGTGTTCACTGGCTCACTACCAATCTAAAAAGCAGGGTAAAGTTTCAAGGTAAACATGGAATTTAATTTCCCTGGGAAAAAAAAAAAAAACAACAAACTTTCCAGAAGGCTTTTATGAAATAACTCAATTCCTCCCCAGCAGTCCCTACACCAAATTGTGTTTATTTTGCTCAAAACAAGGCAGTTTGGTCCCCCACAGAGCGAGCCCTGACCCAAACCCACTGCCACAGACAGAGGCAGGAAAATGAGGACACCAAAGCCAGCTCCTTCAGCTGGAGGTGAACACACAAACAGGCTCCAGGAACGCGCTTGCATTTAAATGAATTCATGAATTAGGTTAAATTTAACCTTTTTTTTTTTGCATCTACAAAGCCAGGGCCACCAAGGGGGAAGCCCCAGGGCAGACCTGTGCAGCCCAGCTCAGGGAGCCAGGCTGGTGCTGGACTCCTCCTGTCAGAACCCAGGACATTCCTCTGGCTGCCCTGCAGGACTTGAGACCCTGGCAGGGGGCTCAGAGACCTTGGCACAGAGTCAAAGACATCTGTGCCTTCGATTTTAACCCATGGAAACAATTACCAGCTTTGTGCGAGGATTTACAAGCCACAAAAGTTTGAGTAGAAGGATAGTGAATTTATGACAGGGTGAAAATGTAGAATTTTGGGGTTTTTAGAATGGGGGTTCAAGAGGCAAGATGGAGGAATCTGGGTATGTGCTGTCCTTCTCCTTCTCCTTCTTCTTCTTCTTGTCCTCCATCTTCTGCTGTGATGGTGGCACTTTTGGATTAGTTTAGGATAGAGACAGAGTGTCTAGCACAGATGACAGGTACTAGAAAATTATTGTAAATAAAGTACATGCAGTTTTTAGCTTAAAAAACTATCACCATCCCAAAGGCAGGGGCTGTGCCACAACCCGACCTGCTGGACAGATCTCAGCAGGTCAGAAAGAGAATGTGTTAGATAAGAGAAAATAAACAACCTTGAAAACCTGAGCTGAGGAATCCCAACTTCTTCCTCAAACTCGGGGCTGGGAAAAAAGACTTTTTAATACCTTGGGAGCCCTTCCAGCAACACAAAACCCGAGATCCTCCAGCTCACAGAGCCAACAGGAACCCTCCAACACCCACGGATTTACTGGCCCTTTGGGGCAGCTCTCCCCTCTATTCCTCCTGCTGATTGAAATGAGAGCTACAGAATCTTATTCCTACTCAGCGCTCCAGGGGCTGGGGGAAATCCCAGCCAGCCCAAGTGACAGCAGCCCCAGAGCCCCAAAGGTTTTGGCTTTCATTTGAAAGCAAACCCCAGCACACAATGTCCAAGCAACATTTTGTGGCAACCAATGAGTTAACACAGCAGCAGCCACCACCTGACAGGCCACTTTGCAGCTGAAAAGCAATAGATTTTTATAGTTATCACACGTAATTATTTTTAGAGCTGCTCAATAGCTACAGCAGCAGGAACCTTTAGATGTTAATGGAGCCACACAATCGTATTCCCAGAACAACAGTTTCACCAGGGAGTGGGGGGAAAGATGTGAAAACTTGAATTTTCTCAGCACACCAGCTCTAGCACCTCATGGGCCTTCAGTGCTCTCCCAGTGCCAAGAAGAAGGGAGGCTGCAGTGGGGAAGGGGCTGGCTGGGACCCCTACCAGCCCCACCACTGTGGATCATCCATTTCCAGCTTTCTGCTGGCAAAAAGTGAGATTCAGACACGCTAGAAGTGCCCAAAATAGCCAAGGATCAGGATGTACCCGGCTCAGGGCAGCTTCAAACACAAGGTGTTGCTGGTCTTGGCAACCTTGCAAATGTTCCACCTGCACACAGGGCTGGGCTGAGCCCTGGCCCTGCCTGGACTGGTGGCTGCAGACAGGGACACACTGACCCAGAGCAGCCCGGAATGGGGGTCCCTGTCTGAGAGAGCTTTCAGGGTGGAACCTGGGCACAGCTCCAGCAGCAGCAAGAGGTCCCGTGGGCCACCCCCCTCAGCAATTCATCACCAGCCACGGCCAGGAGCCACCCAGGTGGGACAGGAGGGTGACAGCTCTCAACACCCACTGCCCACAGCCTGCTGGTGGGAGGCTCCATAGGCCACCAGCCACCCTGACCACAGCACTACAGAGTAGCAGCAGCAGCAGCAGCAGCAGCAGCAGCAGCAGCAGCAGCAGCAGCAGCAGTAGTAGTAGTAGTAGTAGTAGTAATAGTAGTAGTACTAGTAATAATAATAATATAATAATAACAACGATTGTAATAATTATAGTAACGGATTTTCCCAGACTTTGTGCACACACACACACGTACAAGGAGCCACACAGGACAGAACACATCACACAGGACAGAACACACCATGCAGGACAGCATGCACCAGGCAGGACAGACATGTTTGCAAGGCCCCAGGAGCCCTGGGGACACCCCTGGCTGGCAGATCCCAGATGTGGTCAGGCACTCCCCACACCGAGGGGGTGGTCAGGCAGCTCCCACCCTGCTGCAGAGCCGGGGGCTGTTAGCACAGGCTGCTTGCTGTGAATGAATGCAGCTGCCCAAGCATCTCTAATGCTGTCCTGTGGTGCGTGCACACGCACACACACCCAGAGAGGGGAGCACCGTTCACCCCGCTGTGCTCCTCCCCTCCCTGCTGCCCTCCCGGCAGGGCAGGCTGCTGCACAAACCCCCATCCGAGCCCTCCCTCCCAGCCATAAATCCCAGATATGTCAGGCACACGCTGCTGGAATCCAAGCACTTTGTCACGGGTGCATCTTCACAAGGCCAGCTGTAGTTAGAGCCTGAGGAGGCTGGGGCAGCCCTCGGTGGGGTCACGCTGGGCTCACCACCCTCACCTCCCCTGCATTCCCTGCCTCTGACCTCTGCAACCTGCTCCCCAAAACTGCCTCACACCCCCTGTTTTTGACAAGCCAGCCCACTCGGGTGAGAGTCACCGTGTCACCAAAACGGAGGTGCCCACCCAGCCGTGGGTGGGGAGAGCATCCCTGTGAGCTGCTGCTTCCATAATCACATTTCCAGCATCATTTTACCACTCCACAAGCCTTGTCTGGGCTTCCTGAGAGCTTTAGCAGCCTCTTGATCTGCTGGAGGAGCTTGTTCTAAGGGAGAGGGCACAGGGGCCCATCTCAAAGCACTGGGAATGAAGGTTTGACTTGACTTTGGGCTCAGGAGACACAACCCTGGGCAAGCCACTCAACCTCCAGACTCTCCAGGGTTTCCAAACATTTTCTCTTTCCTTAATTTGTTTTTTTAAGAAAAAGATCCCTTCAGTCCTCGAGGATGCCTTTAAACAATATGCTAAAATTAACCAGAAATAGCTCTGCATGCTCAGCCTCTTAAAAAAAATTATTTTTAAAAAATCTTGTTTACTTTCTGATTTTTTTTAACCAGATCCCCAATAAAACTAAAGCCATTCAGTGCTCTCACTGCCTCTTGCATTATTCCACACAGCTTAAACAGAAGCTTAATAAATTCAATCCCCACCTCCTGATTTGATTTAGATTTTAGCAGGCTGCCGCTGCAGATGCAGATTAAAACCAACATTAAATTAGAAGAGGCAGGTCTTGTTTTACTGTTTCAAAGCCCTCAGTGCTGGCCAAAGGCACTCCCAGCAAGCTCTGGGCAGCGTGCTCCATCTCAGCCAGGAGAGATGCAGGCAAGGAGTTACAACTCCACGGACAGAGCATCGTTTTCATTACATTAAGAGAATTGTATAATCTTCCATTAAGTAAAAAATATTAAAAACTAGGGATCTCAGCTTCGTCTGGGCCGTTTGGCTGTTGCAAGTCTTCACGGAGAGCTGGACATCAGCAAATCCATCTTTATTATTGCTGGGTTTTTATCCCCTGAGTTATTTCAGGAATGCCAACACTCACAGCTGACCCCCGGGAAGTTTTCATTGCTCCTGGGTCAAGGGCATTTTTCCAGTGGCATCCTTCCAACAAACTGCAGATAGAGGGAGGGCAGAGCAGCAAACCCAGAATAAAATAAATTATAAATAAAATAGCAACAAAATATTGCATTTTTATGCAATAAAATAGCAATAACTAATAAAACAGCAATTCCCCTCACCACTGGGAATTCAATAACAGAGGTGAAGATGGAGTATGTCATGACAAAGGTTCTTCCATGCAGGTTAAGAAAATCTTATGAAAGGACTTTATTGAAAACAGAAACAGTGACTTTTTTTTTTTTTTTAAATCAGAGGTGAAAACACAAATGTTAACTAGAACAAGGTGGAAATCTGGACAAATCTCTATATATTTTTTTCTGTAAAGCAAGCACACTTCTACTTTTCTCCCCTTGCAGTGGGTTTATTGCTAACCTCATTTTATATTGTTCTGTGTCCAGTATTGCTGGGTGCTTTCAAAGAGGGCAACAAATACACACAAAAGAAAAACCAGCACAAATGTCAGCCCTGGTTTCCCAAGAATATTTATATTTACACACACAGCATGTGAATGGTTAAGCAGCTTACACTCAAACAGACCAATAACCACCTCCCAGCTCTCACTCACAAGCTATCTATTACTAAAACTGAGGTTTTCACAAACTGTGCTTTTTTACAGTGAAAGTACAAGCTGTATGTGGAATTTAAAGTGGCCATATCACACACTCGGGGGGGAATTTTTCTGTTCCCTATTCTCCTTTATAAACTAGTATTGAAGATCACTCCCCAGAGATAATTTAAAGAGGCTCTTCCAGAAATAAAAAATTTTTTAAAAAGCCAAAAAAAAAAAAACCACAAAAAAACCCAAACAAACAAACAAACAAACAAAACAAAAAAAAAACCAAAAAAAAACCAGAGGATTTTACTTGCAGCCCCTGTCTGGATGTGCACAGCATCTTTCTCAGCCTCTGTGCTAAACCAAACAAACTTCTCCTCATTAATTTTAGTTGGTACTGAGCTGGAGTGAGCAGTACGGGTGGCTTGGGCCAGGCTCTGCCATTGTGCCCAGGGCAGCAGGGTCCCACAGGTGGCTGTGGAAGGAGTGACAGTGACTCTGCTGTGGCCAATTGTTTGTGTTTGCAAACCATCTGCACCCGTGGGTGCTGGGAAGAGCCACTGGATGGGTGCTGGCAGGAGGGGGACACGGAAAGGGACCTCTCCTGGGTGCCCTGCAGCCTTAAAATTCCCTTCTGCCCCACTTGGCCGTGGCTCAGGAGAAAAATCTGCTTCTCCCGTGACGCAGCAAAATATCTCCATTGAGGGACTTGTGGGCCATTACCTTTTTTTTTATTATTTACATTACTGAATATCAAGGCAGATGGCAAACCATAATCCTCCCTTTCCCATCCTCTGAATGAGACTTCCATCCCAGGAGCAATTTCTCCCCTGCCCGACTGACAAGCCAAGCTCAAATTCAGGTCAGGGCTCCCTAAGCTGTGCCGTGACTGCAGGACCTGCTGACCCCGGTGTCTCAGCTGGTCTGGCTTCTCTGCCTGCTGCTGGGCACCACCAGCTGGCACAGCCTCACAGGGGACAGCAGGGGTGGCAGAGGCCGTGCCTGCCTGGTGCAGGGCGGGCAGGGATGGCCCAGGGTTGTGCATCTCTCCCCTGCCCAGCACCAGCACCCGGTGCTGCTGGGGGAAAACACAAATCCAGCATCTCCAGCATCTCCATCTCCTTGATGGAGAGGGCATCCACTCAAAACAGGGACCTCTAGTAGCAAAAGAAGAACTTCTTCCTCACCCTAAATCCCCACAAACACCGAAAGGACTGGCAAATCAGCATTTCAGCTCTGAGTGGGGGACACACGCTACAAGTGCATGATGCTTTAGGGATAGGGAAAAAGAATAATAGTGTTTTACTTCTTAAAAAGCACAAAACCCATCATTTTGAGCTACATGAATGAAAGTGCTAACCTGCGGAGGATGTTAAATGTAAAGGGAAAGACAGTGGCACTCTGCAGGAGCACCTCTAATTCCTCAACATGAGAATGAGCAAATTGGGTGTTTCCCAGGGCTGCTAAAAATGTACAAAAACAAACAGCAGAGCCAGGGAAGATGGGCATTATCTACACCACCCCTCATATTCCCTATCATCCTCGTGCTAGTGGAGATGGAGCCTGGACAAACACACAAATGCACACCCAGACAATGCCTCCTTTAAGGCAGGGCTTCTAAATTTTGGGGAGCACCTCTCCATCCCTGAACACTGCAGGGGCCCCTGAATTTGAGCAAACTATGTGCTTCACTGATGCCTTCAAGGCACAGGGATGTTCTCCTCTCCCCCTGAAGAGCTGTCACGCTGATGGATGGCTCCAAGTCTCCCACCAGCACTAAATCTGCTCCATTTCTCCTTGTGGAACTTTATTCCCCTGCCCAAATTAACTCCGATGACGATTTGCATAAATTGTCACAGCAGCTGAGCAGTGCTTGGACAAGCAGCATCTGCAGCATTTATCCACTGGCTCATTAGAAGCATTTCTAATGAAGGGGCATTTAAAAGGCTTCAGTCCATCATTGCACCAACCCCAAGTCACCAAAGGCAGACAGAAAACTGGCACTGAGCGCAGGGGGCTGCAGGCGAGCCCTGACACCAGGACAGAAACATTGGGGGTACCCCTTGAAGGCTTTTCTTTAATTAGCTGTGATTTTCAGGACGATTTCCAAGACTAATTAATAGTGTTACATGTAACTAACAGCCAACGACTCGTGTATTCCAAACATCTCCACTGCCACTTCTCCTGTGGCATCTCGGCGTCACTCGTTACTGCAGGTTTAATTAAGAGTGACAAGTTCAGCGTCAAGGTCTTGAGTGCACACACAGCCCTGCTCCCGCTGCAAAATTCCTCTTCCAGTAAGTCATCCAATGCTGCAGAAGTATGTAAAGCCCCAGGTGCTATGGGACAGTGCAAATAAACAATCCGGTCTTAATCTGGGGCAAAAAGGGCAAAAAAAGGCAGGCGGTTCCTCCTGGGCTGGGGAGCCGCTGCCTCATGGGCTGTGACACCACGACTTTCTCCAGGCAGTGCAGCAACTTCTGGTTTCACTTTGCTTCTCTACCCTTTGAAAAGCAGTGAAACCAAAGCAAGGCTCCAGGCACAGGGGATGTGCGCTGTCACCTGCACCACCCTAACACACACCTGAGAGCAGCCCCAGGTGTGCAGGGGAGGGCTGGGCCGGGTTGGTGGGAGCTGGCAGCACCCAGGTCTCTGCAGCCCTCTCAAGCCAGGACCAGGCTGAGCACAGCAGCCCTTTGCCCCAGGAAGCTCCAAAGCAGCGCTGCCAGGGCTGGGAGCAGCCTGGTGAGACACAGCTCTCCCCTCTGAGGGGCTAAGCCTGGAGCTACAGCACGTGTCCCACGGCAGAATTAACCTAACCCTGCAAAACCCTTCAAAACTTAATGTTCACCGGGGTTAGAGCAGCTCCAAGAGGTGCCAGCACCCAGAGAGCTGCTGCGAGTCCCCTCCCCAGCTCCTGGGGTCCATCCAGCAGGGCAGCACTGCCCCACACAAGCACCGAGTTTCTCTTCTGTCAGGCCTGGCTCAGCCCTGAAAACTCTTCCTATTTGCTCACCATCACTGTCCACCCCCTGCCAGAAAGAGGGATGCTCTGCAAAGCCCCCAAAATCTCCGCAGAGTCCCTGGGAAGTGCGAAAATCTGTTGATAAAGCCCACACAGGTAACTTGACTTCACTTGCAGATCTCCCTGGAGGAGCTGTGGGCATCAGCATCCTGGAGCAGGGAGCTCAGCACCCCTTCCCCAGGCTCCAGCACCCACGGGTGCCCATGGCACACCCAGCACCACCCAGCCAAATCAGCTCCTTGGGGGCTCCTCACCTCTCCTTGCAAGTGATTGATTAAAAACTCCCACATTGCACAGGACCATGAAAATATCCTTGATGCAGGGTGAGCCTTTCACACACAGCTCAGACATGCAGACAACTTTTTAAATTAAAATAAGGGTTATTGGGGTTTTACAGACTCAGGTTTTGCCTTTTTTTAACTAAAAACTCCATGCAGGGCCAAGTGTCCCTGTAGCATGACTTTCACCAAACAGCCTGTCATACTGCAAGAGTGAAATCCTTCCAGGCTACTTTCTGCAAATCCCTCTTGATTGGCATTAATTACCCCTCTCTCCTGTAATTCTCAATTAATCAAAACCTTTAGCAGTGATGTTTATGAGTGATGTGACATAACCTTGCCTTCACTGTCCCCTTTTCCATCCGAAATCCATGTGAGTTCACCACTCCTTGCAAGTGAACATAAGCTGGATCCAAAATACGCTCAATATACACCATTTACAGCTGATTGGTAATGAATAGCTTAAAAACAGCCTTTGGGTTTAATTAAATAGTCAAAAATGGCCTTTTTCCCTTGGGTTTTCAGAGTCCTCTGTCTGTAACACAGCCCTGTGATGCTTTATGGAAATTCTCAAGCACGTTCACTTCCCAGGGCAGTGACCACCCCACATTAGATGATTTTAGATGAAAATGCCAGGTCCTGGCAGGAGCCTGGCTCTGGGGTGCAGGGATGCAGCCAGGGGACAGCAGGGCCTTCAGCTGGAAAGGTTTAAAGCAGTGGCTGCTCCTTGGCTGTAACTGCGGTGGCACCGGTGGCATCCAGGGTGTCACCAGCATCTCCCAAAATCCAGGGCACCACAGCACATCCCCCACCCCTCCAGAGCTCAGCAACCCTCCCCCCTGGGCACCACTGTACCCAAACAGCACCAAAACCACTGTTAATTGCAGTGCAACCTCTCCACCAGACTGGACTGTTAACCTTATTCAAAAGAAGTAATTGGATTAATCAACCTGCACAGTAACCCCTCACATCTCCAGAACTCGGGCATTAAAACCCCTCTTGGAACATCACTCAGGCATAGTTAATTCAAAGGGGTTTGACTTAAAGTTACAGGACATTTTTCAGCATTTTCCAGCGAGAGGGTTATGCTGGAAAGACCCCTGGGGCCACCTCTGCATCCTTTTCACTGCTGAGCAACTGAAGGAAAACAAATTGATCACCAGGGGTTTGCATGAGCAACGTTTTACCAGAGGTAATTTAAAAATTCCAGCAACAAGGTCTGCTAGAAAAGAGATATTAGACACCTGGGGAACAGCCTCAGTGATCAAGACACAAAGCTGGAATAAATATTTTCAATTAAAGTAACTGAAGCAGTGAGCACACACTCAGACACTCCCAGCTGCTGAGGAATGGGAGGGCAGAGAAAAGGAGGGAACCACGGCTCCTGCATTTCCATACAATGGCAGAATGGTCTGGGCAGGAAGGGACCCAGTGCCACCCCTGCCATGGCAGGGACACCTTCCACTGTCCCAGGCTGCTCCAAGCCCCATCCAGCCCAGCCTGGGACACTGCCAGGGATCCAGGGGCAGCCACAGCTGCTCTGGGCACCTTGGGCCAGGGCCTGCCCACCCTCCCAGGGAAGAACTTCTTCCTAAATTTCTTTCTTACTGCAATTTCCAGGTATTTGGGGATGTGGTTTGTGCTGGCTCTGGTGCTCCCAAGCAGTCTTTACACCAGATCTCAGAGGAGCACTTGTGTCAGGAGTTACTCCATGCTCATGCACAGATTCTGTCTCTTCTCTCCTGTGAAATGTATCAGCAAGATTTTGCAATTGCTGAGCTAACACCGGTTTTCTTTTTAATATATGAAATGCAAGGCACAGCGTGGCTGGACAGTCAGCTGTTTTCCTTCCCATTCCCTCACAGTGTCCAGCTGAAATTCTGATATTTTGGCTCTCCAGATCTTCCCGCACTCATATCCTGCAGCTTCTTCTTTACACCACACAGCAACTCCGTGGAAAAGCATCCCTTAAATCCCACATCCAAATCTCCTCCAACAAGGGTAGGGGAGACAAAAGCTAAAATGAGGAAGGATGCAGGAAAGAAAATCTCCATCAACCCCTGAATTTTGAATCTCAGAAGGTGATTTGGGAGGCGGTGCCATTGGCAAAGCAGCGTTGTGTTCTGCAGGAAGGGCTCAGGGAAGGGAAACAACATGCAGAAGCCTGCCCAAGTGGGAAAATGGTGGCAAGAAGGGCACCTGAACCCACTTAAAGAAAACCAACAACAACAACAACCAAAGACAAAAGGGGAAAAAAACCCAAACAAAAAAAAAAAAAATCAAGCCAACAAAACAAAACAAAAAATCACCACCCCAAAATGTATCTTTTCTAGCCTTCACTTCCTGGTTTGAATTTTGATTTTTTCCCCTGGTCTGGCAGTGTCCCCAGAGGAGTTAGGCAAATCCAAGGTTATCTCTTCCCTCTGGAAGGGTGGCTGCCCCAGCTGCACACAAACACACATTCCCAGGAAGATCAAACACAGCTCTCAAGAAACACTGGAGTGTCCACAGAACAAAGCACCCAAACAGAAGGAGAAAATAAAAACAGATTACAAAAAAACCCAAAGAATCTATCTCAGCCATGGGGTGCTGCTCCTGCCTTCCCCATTCCCACAACAAAGCCACCCTTGGGTGGGCACGCAGGATGTCCCTGTCCCAACAGGAGACGTGTGTGCTCACAGGAACACCCCTCCCTGTGCCACTGGAGCATCTCTGTATTCCCCAACAGGCACAGGCTCCAGAGGGGGCTGCCATCAAGGGAAGCCTCAGCTCTGCCTCTCCCCACATCACAGGGACACCCCAGCTGTCAGATTTCTATTCCCACTAACATTCCCTGGCTCGGGCCCAAGGAGCTTTGCCCCAACTCCAGGGAATGCAGCTCCTGCCCAAGGGATGCCTTTCCCTGGGGGAAGGACAGGAGTCACAGTCACACAGCAGCTGATGCCACTTGCCTTGAGACCAGTGAGTCCCATCAGCTCAGCTTCAGGACTTACCCCGTTTCAAGGCTTAGTTACCCCTACTCTTACCACCCAAGGTGAGGGAAACATTTGTTATTAACTAGAAAAGCAGCAAAACAAATAAGAATACATCTTGAAGTTATAACAGTTTCAGAGTGCACGAAGACATGTCATGAGCTCACTCAAATTAGGGCTAAAGAGTAACTCAAATCCACCTCTACCTTACACTGCTCTGCCACTTTTCTCTCTCCTCTAAAGGATGACCTCATGCTTTGCTAGGTAGATGAATAAAATGAAGAAGAAAAAACTAAATTGAATAAACTTTACATTATTCAAGTTTATTTAGTTGTAAAAGTGAAGCTTTTGCCAACCATGCTGAGTTCCCAGTTCAGAATGTACAAGACCAAAGGTTTCTGCTCTTTCTGACAAAAGAGCCAGTACCAACAGCTGAGTTCCTTCGAGCTGCAGGGGTCAGTGGTTGGGCAGGGACAGCTGAACTCACGTGGCTTCAGTCACTGCCAGCGTGCCATCATGGTGACCCACAGCACCACCACAGCATGGGCCTGTCCCACAGCACCTCCAAACCACAGAGCCCCAGAATTATTTGGGCTGGAAAAGCCCTCAGACCATCAAATCCCAGCCCTGCCCAGGCCACCACTGACCCATGTCCCCAAGTGCCACATCCACACAGCTTCTAAATCCCTGCAGGGATGGGGACTCCATCAGTGCCCTGAGCAGCTGGGCCAGGGCTGGGCAGCCCCTTCCACAAAGGAATTTTCCCCAATACCCAGATGCATCAGAAGAGGCCATGCACACTCATGGATGCACCAGGGATTTGGGAGCCTGTCCAAAGGGGATGTGGTCTACAAACAGCAGAGAGATGTGGAGCAGCTCATGTCCCCTCACAGCTGCTCCACCTTCCATCCCTCACTGAGGTGAAACTGGAGGCTGCTGCAAATTTTCCAACAAGTTCTCTCAGATGCTTTACTAAGAAAAAAAAAAATCCTGGTTTGGATCATGGCATGGTGCTGTCACCATGCAGAGGTGCCATCCAGACTCTCTTCACCCCAGATACCAAACCAGTCTTTGCCACTGCTTCAGTTTCTCTCCTCCCCGTGGCACCTCTCACCTCCTGCTCCATGGTAAGGCAGCAAGGCTGGCCTTTGAGCCCTTATCAGGGCTTTATTAAAGGCACTGCCAGAGCGCAGCCTCCCAATTCCCAGCTACAGTGTAGATAAGACCCACTTTGTATAAACAAAAATACTCTAGTAAGAGCAGAGACTCAAGTGTGAGAGGGGCAGGACCTAACAGAGCATCAGCAAGATGGATTCAGCCACAGAAAGGCAAATATTTGCTTTCCCCTCCTCTCCCCATCCTCTCGGTGTTGTATTTGCAAATCAGGGTCACTTCCAGCAAGAGGATGTCCCCTGCATCAGGTTGGAAAAGCAGAGCAGAGCCACACAGCAAGCAGCCCCTCAGAGCAGGCCCAGCTCAGCCCAGGCCTCACATCCCGCTGGATTTTCCCTGGTGCTTCCAGTCATTGATTTCAGTCACTGCCCAGGGACTGGGGACAAGGCCTGCAGGGACAGCACCCAGGCAATGGCTCCCACTGCCAGAGGGCAGGCACAGATTTTGGGCTCTTGGCAATTAGGAATTGCTGGCTGGGAGGGTGGGCAGGCCCTGGCCCAGGGTGCCCAGAGCAGCTGTGGCTGCCCCTGGATCCCTGGCAGTGTCCCAGGCCAGGCTGGATGGGGCTTGGAGCAGCCTGGGACAGTGGAAGGTGTCCCTGCCCATGGCAGGGGGTGGCACTGGATGAACTGTAAGGTCTTTCCCACCCAAACCCTTCAGTGATTCTGGGATTTCCCCACAGAGGGTCTGCAGAAGCCCCAAATTTCCATGCTCCTTCAGCTGCTGGCGTTTCCAGCTGTAGGTTGTGGATCTGAGCTCCAGGCTGATGCATTTCAGAGCAGCCACCTCGTTCAGGACATGACACGTCCCAGCAGGTCCTTGCCAGGTCTGCAAGGACAGCCCTGATGGCCACAGCAGTGCAGGATCTGGGGACAGCCTGGCTGCCACCAGCACATCCACAAAGCCAGCTCCTGGCAGCCAGCACTGATGTCCCAGGGAGGAATCCCAAGGGACTGCTTTCCACAAAAGCTCTTTTCACAGGAAAGCAGTTTAACCTGCTCAAAAGCGATTTTAGCCCATTCAGAGGGGAGGTTTCCCCTCTGTCCATCTACCAGCAAAGCACTGACAAAGACCTGGGCTTTGTTTCAAAGGAAGCCAGCAAACCTCAGCAACCCCACAGCCTGTTTCCAGACAGGAACACTGTCTGGGAAAGCTGGGATTTCCCTGCTCCTCCAACACTTCCTTCAGGATTTGCATGTGCAGGAGAAAGCCCACATCTCGTTTTGCACTGACACAGGGAAAAATGAGCCACAAATCTCCCCTCATCACAAGATAGAAGAGGGTATTGGCTGCTCTGGTAGTGAGACAGACTGCCACAGTTAATATCATTATCACTCCTAACCTGTGTTTTATTGCTGCAGCAAATTTATCCCCAGTGTCTTGCACTCAGTCTGCAGAAATAAAATGCAAGAGACTTCCCTAAAAACTGCTTAAATCCCCCAAAGTGGAGGGGTTTTGTGAGCCTGTGGAAGGGATGTTGGACACAAGCAGAGAGTTCAGCAGCTGCTGACCCACACAGGTGTGAAAAATCCATATTTTATGATTGGCTTTACGCAAATATTAAAATGAATATTATATGTGTTATGTTAGAAAGTTATGCTGTAATAATTTTTTTTAAGTAGTGCGTTAAATATAGTTTTAGGTTATAACATAATGTTAAAATAGAAACTATGTATGCGGGATATTTTTTTAAAGAAAGGAATGAGGTACTCACACCAGATAGCAGCCACAGGACACCTGAGTCTTTCAGAGAAAGAGAATTTATTGCTCCATTATCAGAAGAAACGAAGTTCTTCCTGCCTTGCTGAGCCCTGAAGATGCCATTAGGATTCAGAGGAAGAAGTTGACACTGACCAGAAAGAATCCTGTGTTTGAATGGAATTTATGCAGCATGTATGAGATGTATAAATATGCAACAGGGTGTTGCTTTTAATGGTTAATCCTCTGTTAAGGTGGGTCCTTTTTTGGGCTTATTTTACCCAGAAGGAGGTACCTGGACCATCAGTAACTTTTTGTTTTTATTGTCTCGTATTGTCCTAAATCCTAATTGTCCAAATTTTTATTACTCTAATTATATTACTATCTTTACAACCATTTCATTACTATTAAACTGTCTAAATTTTAAACACAGGTGACTGGTGTTTTTCACGCAGGCAGCTCGGGGGGCTGACAGCATCCTCACAGACCTGAAGGCCTCAGCTGGGAGGGACAGCGAGGGACAGAGCTGCAGGACACCACCCCAGCACCAGCAGCGTTTGGCTGCTGGAAGGACACACAGCCCCTGCAGAGACCCTTCAGGATCTCAGGTGTCACTCCAGCCCCACAGACGCTCACAGTGGTTTAGTGGCCAAGGGCCACTGCTGCATTTTCACACCCACACTCAGCTCAGCCCGGGTTTGTGGCACCAAGGACACAGCGCCCACCCCCTCACTGCTGCTTTATTGCCAGAGCACAGCACCCACACAGTGGCTTCAGCTTTCCCCGAGCGCTGCCTCAAACAAAGGGTGGGAAAAGCTGTGTCCTTAACTGTTTTTAACTGGCCTGTTTCCATCCAACAACTTAAACATCCTTAATGCATCCCAGCCATCCAACACAGGCCCTGGGCATGGGCACTGCAGCTCCCAAGAGATTCCTCTGAGCATCAATCACTGACAAGTGTGTTAACAGAGCAGCCAGCTTTCAAATCAGACATTAATTATGTACAAAGCCTGTAAGAGACGAGGGTCAGTGCTGTTTATGGGGTTAAAGCAGGTAAGGCAGATGCAGCCAGGGCCTCTTCCATCTGCTGGGGTGTTTCAAAAGCTCTTCAGCTTTCAAAATATGAGCTCTGGTTCAGCTCTGAACTGATTTGCTCTGCCCTGACTTGAAAAATTACATTTGTTTTGTCTGAACAGGAGGAGAGAAGCCAAGTCCTTCCAAATCGGCCTTTTCCCTTCCCAGACAAATTACTGTATTGAAGTTTAGCCTCACGCCAGGACAGGTTTGTCCAGATCCCAGGTACATTTCAGCTGTTCCCAGCTTTCCAGCTGCTTCCCAGGTGGGTGAGAGGGATCAGGGAGGCAGCCCTCCTGCCCAGCCTGAGCCTGGCCATGGCTCCAGGGCCCCCCAAACCTCACAGGAGCGCTGGGCATCCAGCACCCACTGCTAATGCTGCAGAAATTCCCCCTGAGTCACTCATGGGACACAGGGGCAGCTCGGAGGCCAGAGCCCCCAGTGACCGACTCAGGCACCCAGAGGTGTGCGCAGAGGAAATTAATTTATCTACACAAGCGTCAGGGCAACGTCGCTTCCAGCCATCTCTGTAGCTGCACCCAAAAGCAGCATTTATCAACAGGGATGCATCTGAAACATGTCAGTCTACGGCTCTGAAGCTTGGAGGCAGAAGAAACAAGATTTTAACCTGAGGAAGGTGCTAACTTGCTCGGTGAAGACACTTGAAGTTTATTTCTAAGCTTCAAGTCACATCACAATGCGGCTCTTCAAAGAAGAGCTTTTGGGGAGCAGCTCAGAAAACAAGAGTGGATTGTGTCCTGTGGAAGGAGAGCAGTGGAATCCTGGCTGCAGGCAAAAGCAGAGCATTAAAAAACACCTACACCCGAATGATCACACAAAAGTGAAAACAACAACAACAAAGGCTGAAGACTTGGACCCCGTTCCAGAAAACAGCAGCAGCTCCAGCACATCCCTAGGGTGGACTTTTTGCCCCAAAATGCTGCCCATGCAGCACAGCTCCCCTTCCCCTTTTCAGGTGGGCTCTGACATTGCTCCATCACGTTGGACATTCACTCCAGGATCTTGCAATATCGTGTGTCTGCATCTCAGCAGCACCTTGCACACTGCTACAATGTGAATTTAGCTGCAATATGGAACTGAGACCAAAGTGTTGTTGCCATACTCCAGGAGGATTACAGAACTATTTTTAATAAGGGGTTTAATAAGCTCTAAGCAGAGTAAGTTGCTTTTGCTCTGCTCACATGGCTGCAAAGATAAAACCTTGCACAAAGCAACAGCCACAAGCTGCTTGACAGAACTTGCAGCGCTAAAAATTATGGAGTTACCTCTTAAAAGAATGTTCTCCTTTGTTGCCTTTGAAGTAAAAGTTTATACACTACAAACTTAGGTTTGGCTATCTCGCAGTTTTACAACATCACAGAGCTGCACCTCTGCAGTTTCTGTTTGGTTTTGGCCAGACACTCATAGGATCAGGAATGAGCAACACTGAAGGTTTGGAACACAAGAAAAACACTTAAATCTCGCTTGGTGAACTAATATTCTTTATGTATTTAAGATGCACATCATCAGGTGGGCACCCTCCTGAGCTGGCACGGCCAAAATCAATTCCCACACCCACTGCTGGTCACCCACAGCTGGACCAGAGCCACACCACACTGGACCACAGCTCCCCACACCCTCAGCCATATCCCGAAGGTGACAGGTACCCACAGCACAGGGACAGTCACTCCAGATAACACACATCTGTTCAAAACCAGTTAGTATCAGTACCATATTTTCCTCAGGGAAAAAAAAATGTAAACAGAAAAAGAAAGCAAGCCCATCCTGAACCTAGGAAAGGGTCAGCACAACAAAATTCAAAATTAAAAGTAACTATTAGTTTTTCCTAGTCTATGAGTGTTTCTCCCTCCCCCACCACTTAGCACAACCTCTATTGTCTGAAAAGCGTTTAACTGGAAGTGGGTCATGTCTCCTGGCATTACTAAATCTTCCCAAATTTCCCCCGATTAGTCAAATGCAATATCCTCTCTGACATCTGAATGATTGAGGTAGTGTGTAATGCCATTTTTCCCCTGAATGAGCCACATCAAAGAGGGTTATAAGCCTAGAGATGGCACGCCAGATAAAAGAGTCGCCAACAGATTGTGCCCAAAATGTTACTGAGGGAAATTAAATCGTTTTGTTGGAAGGTTTCTCCTTTGGAAACACTCAGCCATTAGGATTGAAAGTGGAGAGACAAGAAATTGCCTTCAGAGCTGCTAGGAGGATGAACCCTCACTAGCTGTGAGCTGAGTGGCCCCATAATTAAAACACTTGTGCACATGGAAGATTTTCTATCAGCCGCAACATCCAGCCGGCTCTTCACACAGAGACACCAAAACCAAACCCATCCTGCTGGGAGTTAAAAACAGCCTAAATTTGGGCAATACCTCTCAAATGACTGAAAATTACAGCAGGATCCTATCAGACTAGAAAAAAATAGGAAAAAAAATGCAAAAAAGCAGTAAACCTGCTACCCCAGAAAAAGAAAATACAATTTAATAACTGGGATGCTACAGCAAGCAATCGCTCAGGCATGAGTTGTATCCAAAGGGTTCAAAAATGCCACCCTTTGAAGGAGAAGGATGCCAGGAGCCTGGAAGGATCCAAGGGCTGCTCCAGTGCTGATGTGGGGCTGAGCTCTCTCCTCACAGGAAAAGAGCTGGAGCTTTAAATACATGTCAGGTTGGTGATTAGGTGAGATCCGGGCAAAGTTTAGTCAATAACAGCAGGGTTTGTGTTCTGCTGATTTACCTCACGTGACCCCCCTCCCAGTGCTGAAACTTTGCACCAGAGCAAAGGCTGGCAGGAGACAGCACATTTTTCAGTCAAAAAAAAAAAAAAGAGTAATAAATTAAAATAATATTTAAAAAAGAAGGAGAGGAAAAGAGCCTACAGACCTTTTGGCATTGACAAATAGAACGTTCTGTTTCTGAGAACTGGCTTTTTATCCAAAGATAAAAAGTGTGTGGTGCAGAAATCCATATTTTAAAAAAAAGAAAAAAAGAGGGACCCTAGGGAGATTCCATTTGGGTGAGAACACTGTTTCAAGTGCCTGCTGGTGGACTTTGGGATGCAAACCTGTGTTTTGGGTCGAGCAGTGCCTGGGGAGGAAAAGCCTGCTTGCAGTTTTTGGGGACTGCCAAGTGGCTCAGCCTGGAGCAGCCTCAGCCATGCCCACCTCTTCCAGCACAGAGTGCCGAAAGGGAAATGCAGACAGGTTTTGTTCCTAGGGATGGTTCGTCAGGCCCACCCTGGTGGTCAATGAGCAGGTGTTTCAGGTTGCCCCGAGGTGGCCAGCACTTAGGGGACAGTCCCCAGGACTCCCCAAAACGCGGGGTGTGAGCACAGCCACCCCTCACTGCAACAGCAGCGGGGAGGGCAAAGTGCAGAGAGATGAAGATTAGCTCTGACAGCCTCGACTCTGCGTTTATTTTGGCATGGCAAGAGCACACGAGGCTTCAAAGCAGCTCTGACGAGCAGGGGCCGGGCAGCAGCAGCTGCCCCGGGGCTGAATTCCAGCGCCGTCCCTGCCACCGGCTGCACCCAAAGCATCAGCCCTTTAACCCTCACGCCAGGGCTCTGCAGAATTGAGACCTGCATGCTCAAGACACCTCGATTTTCCTCCTGCCCTCTTGCTTGTTTTTAAATGAAGTGTTTTATTTAGCAGCTCTGCCTCCATCACCTGCGACAGGGCAGACAAAGCAGCAGCGCTGCTGCATGGGGAGGAAGAGCTCGTCTCCTTGCTGGGGCAGGATCCAACCAAAAACAAAGCAGAAGGAAAGGGAAAACAAGCAGAAGGGAGGGGGAGCAACAGATTTCAAACCTGGTGCTCCCAGGGTTTACAGGAGCAAGATAGGAGCTGCTTATCTCTGGCCAGGGCAGTGCAGTATGTGCAGCAGAAGAGCCGAGGGCAGGTCTGTCACCCTGGCACCTCTGCTCCTCAAAAGGCACAGGGAGAAAAGCCCAGCTCAGAGGGGCAGGGGAGGCCCTGCAGACACCCCCGAGGGCGGTTCTGCACCAGCCCACAGGTGAGGTGTTCACAGCTCACGCAGACCTGCCTTCCCTGAGAGCTTTCCCGTGGTGATGATACAGGTCTTGCTTCAGCCAGAACGTGCCTTGTTGGTACCATTACTCACAAGAGGATAGTGCAGGTGTTCACAGTCCAACCCAGCAGAGAATTGCTTTCCTGTCTCACCTGGCATTGGAAGAAATCAAAGGGATAGCACAAGACATGAGACACTGCCCAAGCTCTGGATAGGCAGCTCTTTATCTCCAATTTCTTTCATTATTTTATTTCTTACCACTAAACATGACGGTGAAAGAGGAATCAGATAAGCAACAAGCAGGCACCCCACAGCTGTGGGAAGAGCTGGCAAGAGCCACATCAGTATTCCCACCTCCACCTTCTGCTCTGGAGCAGAACCTTCTCCTCCAACCTGTCTCCAGAAAAGGACATGTGTTCCTAGAGATGTGGGACCAACCCAAGGCCTCAGCAGTCCAGTGCTGCCAGGTGAAAGCCACCTCCAGCTCTCCATGCCCACCGCACCAGGAGGCTGAGTGTCCCTGAACGAGCCCCAGGCCATGCCCAGGGCAAAGAACAGCAATACCCACAGCACCCACCTTCCCAGAGCACACAGTAATTAAGCAGCATCAATCCACCAGGAGTTACTCAGCTTAATTAGATTGGAAATTACACCTTCTATCACCTCAGCACCTTGGCATCCACTGGCTGCCTTGAGACATGCTTACACCAGCCGTGCTCACCTGGGGTGTAGCACCCAGGACCAGCTCCTCAGCAGGCACAGGGATCAGGTATTCTTTATTCCTATTTTGTTTCAAAGCCCTTTTCAATGCTCACTTGCTAATACACATGTCAGCAGCCTCAGGTGCTTGCCCACACCCAGCCTGCTTTGGCAGCTGCAGGTCTGCCTGTGCCACCTGAAACCATCCCTGTGGGGCTTCCAGAACAATCCGGACATGCCCATGATGCTCTAAAAGCCATCTTTAAACACATCAAGGGTCTTTTTTTTCCCTTTGAAGAGCGGTGGCTGGCTGGGCCACATCCCTGAGGTGTAACCTGCTATTGTGATAGGCAGTGATTCACCCAGGAGACATCCTGCTCCCAGCATGGTTAGCACATCCAGCCAGCTCCTCACAGGCACTGGCACTTCCAGGAGGGAGCCTGGGCAGTGACTCACAGGAAGGGGGAAGGTTTGCATTGCCCGGGTGTAAGGGCTCCACCAAGGCCTGGGGCCACCAAGGGAAACTCATCCCTTCATGGGCTGCCCCTGCTCCTTCAGGGTGGGAGCTGGTTGTGGTCTGGAAGGGTTGGTCAGCCCCAGGTGTGGAAAGGATGTTCTCAAGGAACAGCTGAGCTGGAAGCATGTGGTGATGGAGGCTTGTGGGTGAGAGCCAAGAGAGACATCCGAAAGTCAGAATGGATGTGGGTTTCCCAGAGGTGTAGGCTGCCCAGAGCGGCTGCCCCTGGATCCCTGGCAGTGTCCCAGGCCAGGCTGGACAGGGCTTGGAGCAGCCTGGGATAGGGGAAGGTGTCCCTGCACATGGCAGGGGCTGGATCTGGATGACCCCTCAAGTCCCTTCCTACCCAAACCATTCTGGGATTCCATGACACAGCACACATCTCCCACTGAGGATCCATGGAAGCACCAAGCACCTGGAGCAGCCAGAGGAGGCAAAGCCACCCCAGTGGTGCCACCACAGTGCCTGTGTGGGGACGTGGAGAGAGGGAGCTGAGGGCTCTACACTAAGGAGGACGTGAACAGGGACACAGCAGCCTGCCCTGCACCCTACAGAGCCAGGGAGGGTCACACAGCACTGCTGCTGCTCTGCTGGGACTTCCTGGGGACAAACACAGGGCACTAAAAGCCAGTGCCACAGAAAACTGCTCAGGGAGGGGAAAATTAACAATGAAATCTAAAACAAGCACACTCAGCTGGGGTTTGGTTAAAAATGGCAAAGGATGGTGGCAGAGCAGGCCAGGAGCACAGGGTGCTGGAGGAGCTGCACCACCATCCCACCCTCCTGCACCGTGCCAGGGCTGGCAGTCACCACCTGCAGGTAATCACTGCTCACAGGGAGGGTTTACACACCTGTGCTGCTCACAGCTCTTGCAGCCCCACAGTCCCTACCTGGACGTGTTTAAGCCATTCCCGTGATTCCCAGGTTTCAGCCAGCTAGAGAAGGCTTTTCAGACGCAGACAAACCAAGGACAAAAGGAGAGCACAGCTGGAGAAGGAGTCACATTTCCGGGCTGAGGGCTCTTCCCTGTAGGGATGCTCTTCTCCCAGCCCTCTGGATACCACAGGAAAGGCAAAGGGCAGAAATGCCAAACCCTCAAAAGCTTCATTAGCCCAACCGGTGAGTTCACCATGATCCAGACAACACTGTAAAGAGGGCTCACCAAGGACAGCCCTGTGAAGCCCATCACCCACCAAGCCTGGTCCTTCCCAGCCCTGCCACCACCTCTGGACAGGGCTCTGCTCATCCTTGAAGGCTCAGGCTAAGCCAAAACCCAACCCAACCCCACAAGACATGCCTTAGAGCAGGCCAGAGGGGTACAATGACAACAGCTTTACTGCCAGCTCGAGACACAGAAAGCTCACAGGGGCCTTTTTTCAGTTTTGATAAGCAGCAAATTCTTCCCTAAAGTGTTGTGCAAACATTTCAGGTGTCTGCCACAGCTTGAGGCTCCGCTGCAATAACAGCAGTCATTTTCCTGACCTGGGCTGTAGCTCGCTCTGATGCTCCTTTAGCCACCACCAAACGCCTCTGTGTGCAGGAAGGGTCAAAGATCAGGCAGCAGCACCACACAAAACACCCAGCTCAGAGCCTCACCTGCCTTACCTGACATTTATTACACCCATGGCTAGCTCAGAAAGCCCAAAGTCCACCTTCATGCCCAAGTGGGGCGACTCCTGTGGATTCCCTGAAGGTACATCACAGTAAGGGAACATTACTCCTGCTTTGGACAGGGCTTCAAATTCATTGGTGTGTAAAATAAAAGTCCAACATAACTAGAGCTGCACTGCTTTACAGCACACTGAGAAGTTTAGGCATATATGTATAAAAACACAGCCACAAACATACACAGCCTTCTTTCTTGGTCACCATAAGAGATGCGTGAGTTCACATTCAGGGTCATTGTTTTCTCTGCCTGGTAATTGGCAGCAAGAAAGAACAACTAAGCAAAAAATCCTCCTCTGTAAATACATTCCTCAACAGCAGCCAGGCTGCCTGTAACAAATAACCTCGGATAAACTCCTTCCTGAGGGCAGGAAAGGGCAGGAAGGACTCATCCCACCCAATCCCATAAGAACCAGCACAGCACCCACTGCTGCTCCCATCCCTCACCCTGGAGTGAGCCCAGCAAATCACTGCAACCTGGGCTTGCATGCACTGCGATTTCCACACCACAGTTTCACACCCTTGGAGCAGAATCAGGGCAGGAGTTCTCAGAAATAGTTTTTTAAAAGAGCAAGCTGATTAATCCCAGCCAGCAAGAGGGCATACAGCGGGATCTAGCTAATTAACCCTGCTGCAACCATTCCTGGGGCTGTGCCCCAGCACCTGCACTCAGCTCTGAGCTCCTTGGCTCAGTGGCTCTCGTCTGACCCAAGCACAGGCATTATTAAATGCACAACTGAGAAGAAAAATTGCACAAACAGAGATGGGAATGTGGTTATTTTTGGAGCACAAAGGCCCCGGAGCAGCGTGCCCTCTGGTGGGACGTGCACCCACACAGTGCCAGGAGAGCGTGGGGTGAACTCCAGCCCATGGAGGCAGGGAAATACCCCCCAGACCACAATCCCCCACCTCCCTGGGATGCAGGAAAGGCCCAGACCCAGTGGGCTGGAGGATATTCAGGCCAGGCTTGGCTCTGTCTGTCTGTCCCTGTGCCACCGCGGGGAAGCCGAGGGGCCCCGGGCGGCTGCGGCGCTGGCCGTGCCCTTGGCACAGTCCCAGCCTGCAGAGAGCTGGCTGGAGCAATCAGAGTTTACGTTTCAATGATTTTCTCTCTGCCACTGCAGCTCATAATGAGGCAGCATCAGGAGGAGCCCGGGGATGCCAATGGACCCGGGTCCCTCAGTGAGACAGCCCCATCCTTAAATAAAAACCCCAGCGTGGCCTCCAAGCTGTCCCTGCCCTGCATGCCATGACCCACACGTGTTCTCATCATCTAAATAAAGAAAAAGAGACAAAAACCTTCAGCTGTAACCTGCTTGTCCCCACAGGAGCTGCAATGGCAGCAGCAGGAGCTCTGGAGCTCTGCAGCATCCCGTGGATGTCCTGAGCCTGAACCCCAAACACTCCCTGTCCCCAGCACTTATTGCCAGAAATTTGTTCTACACAATCCACAGAAAATCTTCTTTCCCCTTCCCTGCTGCTCCTCAGCCCCAAACCAGCCCACAGGCACACGCTGAGGATGAATCCTCCCTGAGCCTTGCAGGATAAATAATTTTCAGGAGGTTTTATGGCAGAAGGTCTGTGCCAATCCATTGACTCCATCAGTGTGTGATCACACTGGCAGCATTCACACACTTTTGAGAAGTTTCTCCCCAGGGTCAGAAACCACCAATTCATTCCAGCTATTTCATTTAATACCACTTCAAGTGAAAACCAGAGTCTTCTACACCCAACACTAGCCATTGGGATTTTTTTTTTATTGCATCAAGTCTGTAAGAACATACTTGGCAAACAGCAGACACTTTGCACAACGAGAGGAAAAAAATAACATGAAAAATAAATACCATGGTTTCTTATTTACCCAGAGCTTGCAGACCTTCTGAAGAGCATATCTTGAGCTGCACAGCAGCCCAGGAGCAGAAACACACAGCTTATTCCCTAGCCTGGCAGAAGCACTACTTTGCATGAGGTTCAGAGGCTATACTTACAAGGACAATTACCATAATTTAAGAAGCACCTTTAAGACAGCAGAACATCAGAAGCCAAAGCAATTACAGCTGGTTTTGCCATACAGAGAGCATCACCTTACAACATAACAAAGGTCAGCCATACAAACAACTCTAATTTCTGTTTTAGTGCTGCAAATCAACCCTGATGATGATGATGGCACCTTTCATGGGGTGTCCTGGTACATCCCTCCTGCCCAGGGCACAGAACAGGCTCAGTTATCCCACACCAGGCTCACGCTGGCACTGCACAGGCTCAGTGATCCCACTCCAGGCTCACACTGGCACTGCACAGGCTGTGATCCCACTCCAGGCTCACACTGGCACTGCACAGGCTCAGTTATCCCACTCCAGGCTCACACTGGCACTGCACAGGCTGTGATCCCACTCCAGGCTCACACTGGCACTGCACAGGCTCAGTGATCCCACTCCAGGCTCACACTGGCACTGCACAGGCTGTGATCGGCACTGCACAGGCTGTGATCCCACTCCAGGCTCACACTGGCACGGCACAGGCTCAGTTATCCCACTCCAGGCTCACACTGGCACTGCACAGGCTCAGTTATCCCACACCAGGCTCACACTGGCACTGCACAGGCTGTGATCCCACTCCAGGCTCACAGTGGCACGGCACAGGCTGTGATCCCACTCCAGGCTCACACTGGCACTGCATAGGCTCATGAGCTGCCTCTGTCCCCTTCTGCAGATAAAGAGGATTTGACAAACTCCGCTGCCCAGCAGCAGTTTTCCTGGGCCTGGCTGTACCTGGGCACATCAGGGACATGGCAGGAGCAGGGCCAGCACAAGCAGCCTTAGGAAGATGTTTCTTGGGCAGTGCACAGATTAGGTGAAGTTCTTCTAGCTCTCCATATGGAACAGGTTTTTGCAGGCTGGAATTCTCCATACCACCACCTGCCCTGTTCCTCTTGCACAGGCTGGTGCCAGGTGGCATCCTCTGCCACAGAACTCCTTTTCTGCTGCTCAGCTCCTGTTTGATTCTGCCACAAAATGAAATCCACAGCCAGATAATCCCAGAGTGCCCAGGTGAAGTAGTGGGAGTGAGAAGAGAGAATGGTCTCTCCATAACTATTTACCAAAGTGGATTCCTACACGCTTGAAGGTTGAGGCAGCTTTGGAACTACTCTCATGCTCATAATTAGGCAGAGCTACTAATTACCCTGCTTGATGGGGGTATTAAACACAGTCAGCCCTGATCTTGCAGGGGCACAGGCATCGCATGGAGAGGGCCTCCAGCAGAAGCTCAGAGCTGCTGGTGTTCCCAGGATGGGTTCCTCTCCTGCCTAGGTGCCCCCCAGGCCAATCCAACACACCAAATTCATCAGCATGGTGACAAATTTATGCACCAAGAAAACTACTACACATCCCCACAAGGTCCCAGAAAACCTTCTGCAAGAGCCACATGGAAGCTAAGGCCTCTCCACACAGCACACACCAGCTCCCACCACAGGTCAGCAGGAAGGAGACCTGAGAATTCCCACCTGGACGCTCCAAAGTGCCTCCTCAGCAGCTTCTCTCATCCTGGCTCCAGCAGGAGGAGGAATGACTCAGAGGAAGGTGCAGCTGTGGCCGTGCCAGCACAACAGCACCTGTGGGATCAATAGCCTGTGGGATCAATAGGCTCTCAGCAAGAGAGCTGTACTGAGCCTGGATCACCTTCCTCCTCCTCCTCTGCTCCCCACAAACAGCCTCACCTGCCAGCAGAGGCCTGGGAGGCCTCATCCCTTCCCTGGGCATCACCCCTGCCCCTGGGCCTCATCCCTTCCCTGGGCATCACCCCTGCCCCTGGGCATCACCTCTGTCCCTGGGCATCACCCCTGTCCCTGGGCATCACCTCTGCCCCTGGGCATCACCCCTGTCCCTGGGCCGTCCCCCCTGTCCCTGGGCATCCCCCCTTCCCCTGGGCATCCCCCCTGTCCCTGGGCATCACCTCTGCCCCTGGGCATCACCCCTGCCCCTGGGCATCAGCCCTTCCCTGGGCTGTCACCCCTTCCCTGCGCTCACCCCTGTCCCTGGGCTGTCACCCCTGCCCCTGGGTATCACCTCTGCCTCTGGGCTGTCACCCCTGCCCCTCGACATCACCCCTGCATGGAGCTGTCGTGCAGGTGAGCACCAGGACCGAGCCCAACACATCCCCTCCGCCTCGGGGACTCCACAGCCACCAGCACCACCAGGCTCAGCAGCTCCAGGCTGTTGGGTTTGTTGTGGGTTTTAAGCCTTCTTTGATCTTTTTCTTGTACTCTGAAAGTCACAGGAAACATTTTTCCTGCTGCTTCAAAGGCCAGAGCGGGCACAGGGGCCCCATGCAGCAGACAGCCCAGCAGGACAGTCCTAAATTTCACTGTGACTCAGCTGCACAGACAGCCCTTGTGGGTTACAGCCTTTGTGGGTTCCTGCCCCTGGCCCAACCACCTAAAAATCCAGCTGCATCCCTAGAATGTTCCTGTAGAACTGACAGGCGACAGCAGAAGGGCCAGTGCTGAAACGCCTGCTCTCACCAACAAACTTTGTTGCTGTTAAAAATAAACCTAAAGTTAAGAGCACACACAGGTTGCCACCAAATCCCCACCACTTCCTCATCAGAAAGTCCCTACACAGCAAAAAGATCCCGAGCAGCGCCCCAGGAGGCAGCTCACACCTGCTCCACAGACCAGCAGGACTATAAACCAGGGCGGCACAAAAAGGACAATGCAGGTTAACTACTGCTCATCAAGTCAAAAAATCAATTAACCAGGCTGCTTTAATCAGCCCATCAACAGGGATAGCGCAGCACTGAGAGCCAGCCTCCCTCCTCCCAGGGATGCTCGCCGTCACATCCATGCACTCATCCTGAGAGGTGCTGTGGTCGGCCCGGCAGGGCTGTTCAGCCACAGCTCTACTCCTGCTCCTCTCCGGGTTTTCTAAGGGGGAAAGGTGTTCCAAACTCGGCTTTTGAAGTGCTCCCGAGAAGGATAGAGTTCATCCCGCTCACAGACAGCCCAGCTCAGTCCAGCAGGGCCTCTGCAATGCCCACAGGTTCAGAGGAGATCACTGGAGCCACCATTCGTCCTGCATCCCTTTGATGGCCACGGCCAAAGGAAAGATTGGGCCAAAGGAAAGATTCGTGGCAACTCCCGACGTTACATAAAAAATCTGCTGGCAGAATGAGTTACAGGAGCAGAAATCTGCAGCAAAGTTAAGCCCGGGGGACACAAAGTGATTCTGGTGCCGAACTGGCACGAGCTGACCACTGCCACAGGGAGAATCCAAACCACTGAAATTCTCACTATGACAACAGATGATGCTGACACTGTCACACAGCAAAGCCTTTTCTGAAGCCAAGCGCCGCTCCCGGCTGAGCCCCTGCCCGGCGTTACCGATGTTTTTTGGCATTCCCGGACCGCGGCCCTCCCGAGCAGCCTCGGGAGATGCAGAGCGCAGGGAGAGGGCTCTCTCCCCATCGGAGAGCTCCGAGCCAGGCGGATCTCGCACTGCCTGCGAGAGCTCTTTCATCGGGACGGGTCAATCGGCACAGATCTCTCTGGACACAAACTCCCGCGGGGAAAAGGCGCGGAAAGCCCCGAACTGTGTGGGAGGCACCCACAGCCCGGGCTGGCCAAGGGCTGGGCTTACCCGAGTATCCCACAGACACAAAATAACAAAACTAAACAAAAAAAAAAAAAATTAAAACCTGAGCGGAAACTGTTTATCTAGTCCAGACCTCAGGCTCTGCTTTTAAAAGAGCACCTGAGCCTCCAATTACCACCACGATCGCTTTTTAAGAGCAAGGGCTCCGTGTGGGCAGCGTGGGGTCCGTCGGGGCGCGGTGCCCAGCCGTGCCACCAGCCGTGCCACCAGCCGTGCCACCAGCCGTGCCACCTTCCCTGGCTGCCATGAGGAAGCGGGCGCGTCCCATCGCGCCCCTGCCAAAGGATCTCATCCAGGACTTGTGGAACAAAAAGGGCTCTGGAAACCGGACACCGCGGAAGCGTTTCGGTGAGTTAGGGCACTTGCTCTGCGGTTCTGTGATTCCGCACCTTCCTGCCCCTCCAGCCCGGGCTTTAGGAATACAGCAGGGCAGGATTGTTCCGGGGGCTCTGGGCAGGCTGAGAGTGTCTTGGCCGCGCAGGTGACGGAGCGCAGGGAGGGCGAGGCCGCCGCCGCGACCCGCGGGCGAAGTCCACCCTGCAGCGCGGAGAACCCGGCTGGGGCCCGGGAGGGGTTCGGGAGGGTTCGGGAGGGGTTCGGGAGGGGTTCGGGGCCGGGGGCACGGCGGGGATGCCCGCTCCGCATCCCGCGCACCTGCAGCCGCCGCGGGAAAGTTGCGGGGCCCCTCCCGGACCGGGAATCGGCCCCCCCCGAGAGCATGCGGAGCACGGAGAGGCACCCGCAGAGCCCCCCGCGCCCTCCCCGCTCACCTTGGTGTAGAGCTGCGCGGCGGACATGGCCGGGGCGGGCGGCGCTAGGCGCGGGGCATGGGGGCGGCGGGCGGCCGGACCGACCGCCGCACGGACACACGGACGCTCCGACACAGCGGCGCTCCGACCTTTACACCCGCCGCGGCCGGCCGGGCGCGGGCACGGGAAGCGAAGGGAGCGGCAGTGGCAGGAGGAGGAGGAGAAGGAGAAGAAGAAGGAGGAGGAGGAGGAGGAGGAGGAGGAGGAGGAGGAGGAGGCAGCGGCAGCGCCGCTCCGCCTCCGCCGCGCCCCGCTCAGGTATGGGGAGGCTCGGCTCGGCTCCCTTCGGTTTCTTTCGGCTCGGCTTTTATTATTATTTAAAAAAAAAAAAAAAAAAAAACCTCTTTTTAATAAATATTTTTTCTTCCCGGCCGCTGCCCCGCGGCCCTCGGCATCCCGCCCAGCTCCGGCGCCCCCCGGGCAGGGTCCCCCCAGCAGCGCAGGTTGGTGCTGCGTTTGGGAGGTTTTTGCCTTTTAGCCACCTTCCTTTCTCACACAGGAAGAGTAATTAAGCCCCAGGCAGGTGGCCCTTGGTGGTTTTCGGGGTCTTCCATCGCCCACCGGGCTCTCGGGATCCCCCACACTTTGAGGAGTGAGGGACGGCATCACTGGGGTGTCCTTTGCCAGGACACACCTGTTCCCGGGACAACAGCACTGCCCTCCTGGCCCCACTAGAAATCAGCTCGAGAAATGTGCCGGGGATAGGTTTTTCTCTGCCTTCTGCCTCCAGGCGGGCTTGAGGTCCCACCAGCACCACTGCTCCTGGGCGCTGCTTGTGTGCCATTCCTACACCGGCGGCAGGAATTCCAACTTCCACAGCAACAGCCAAAAATTGATCCCAGCCCGTCAACCCTGGCCGTGCTGCTTCCCTCCATCCCACGGGAGCACCCTGTTCTGCAATTCACGCTTATACGGCACTTTCAGAGTCTGGGAAGCAGAACGAAATGCAAAGCGTTCCTAATTAACCACTACTGCTATTCTTTATCATTCAAGGTACTTTGCATATTAACTGAGCAGGCAGAAGCCGCGCTCAGCGATCCTGCTCCCTGTCGCCGGTGTTTGCTCAGTCACTGGGATCCCTCCTGTCGTGGTTTCGGGCTGTGCCGCTCACAGGCACCCACAGCCTTTCCTCACAGTGATCACTGGTGGCATCTCACACTCTGCTCCTTGTCCCCTGCAGGATAAAACTCTTCCCCCCTGTCATGATTTCCCTCTTCCACCCCAGGGCCTGGCAGGGAGCAGTGCTGATGTGGTGGAAGGGCAGCCAGCATTGCAGAGACCTCTCTTTTCCAGCTCTGACATCCTTGATGAATCAAAAAAAAAAATATATTGCAGGTGGCTCTGAGGGGAGTCTGGGAAGGAGGAAGGGAGGGGAGGAAAAAAAACTGCACCATGTCTAGAAATTGCCCTGGGAAAATTTGACAGCATAATCCCTGCAAAGCCTCCAAGAGAGCTTAGTCAGGCAAACAAAACTTGCTCCTCTCATTTCATTAAATCAGCTGCTGAAACAAAATGATGAGCGCTGGTGGAATTAGAAGCGAAGCTTTCAGTGAAGCTGGGGTAGCAGTGATAGCCCAGAGGCAAAGCACAGCCATTCCAGTGGAATACCAGCTGGTGTCACATGTGATTCTCCATTAATCTAAAACTTTAATTAAACTCAGAAACTGAAAACCCCAAAATACATACAGAATCCCTGAAGTACATCCTAACTGCTGAGTTGCTGGAAATTGTCTCCTCCAGGAGACAGAAGCTTCTTTCCACTTGGGAATCAAAACTTGTGTTGATCAAATTTAACAGGCATGGGCTCTTAAATAGCAGTTTATGGTACCCCCTCCTTGCATTCACATGGAAGGCACTTTGAGGTAAAAATTAACTAAATACCAGGGGGTTTTCCCCTTTAAGCACAGCCAGTGGATTCTTTACAAGTACAGAATGGGTTGGAGTTCACTTTAAGGTCCTGGCCTTGTCCCTGCATTGCAGTAACACATGGAGACCCCAGGAACAGATGGATGGATGGATGGATGGATGGATGGATGGATGGATGGATGGATGGATGGATGGATGGACAGGTGATGGCACAGGCCAGTGAGGAGCATCAATTCTGACAGCTCTAAATGTCATCAGATCAGAGCTGGCTGTTGTTAAGTGCAACCCCAGGTCCTGAATTTTTGCATGCAAAGATGTCCCAAAGACCTCAAATCTGGATTTCACTCCTCCTGAGCCACACAGAAGTCACCACGTGCCACATCTGGGCACAATCTGGGGCCTGGAAGAGTCACAGTACCCTGGGTGTGGTTGCACTGGCTGTTTCTGCAGCCTGGGTTAAAGTAATGATATATTATTCCAGGTGATAAAGAAATGAATAATTAACATTCCTTCAAACAGAACTGATTCTGTCCAGAGCCCTGCAGCCCAGCCCCAGGGAGCAGGGACCAAGCCAGCACCATGCCACAGGGCATGGGGAGCCACTCCGGAGCTCGTCATCTTGTGTGTGGCCAAAAACACCACCATGGAAAGCCCTGGGGTTGGTATAAAAGCCCTTGTAAGCAGATGGGCACGTGTAGGAAAGTCTTAAAGCCCTGGGAGATGCTGAGGATTCAAACTCTGGAGTGAGTCTGGGATGATGTGATCAGGGACTGGCATTCCCAGCCCTGCCACAGGCAAGTCACCCACATGCTCCACACCTCTGCTTTTCCTCTGTCACCATGACAAATTTAATTAAAAATACGGGGAAGAATACTTTGCAGAGCCTTGGTAGGTGTCTGAGTGAAGAGGCTGTGACTGCCAGGTTTCTAAATGCCACTGGTTCTGTCTCTGCATGGCTCAGAGCCCTGGTGCAGGGCAAACTCAAGCCTGGGCCAGGCTGCTTCTCTCACCACAGCATCCCTGTGCTAAGGGTTTAATAGCTGGTTTGCCTGTGGGATTGCTCACTGGGGCAGGAAATGCCACAGGATTTCAGGAGCAGCAGCTAATGCTCAGGAGGTTCCCAGCACCTGCAAGCCACAATTCCAGCTGTGTTTGGCACCTGCAAGCCACAATTCCAGCTGTGTTTGCCTCGTTACTGCCTGGTGACCTGTAAGTCAGAGGTGTAATGTGAGTGCTGGCCCGAGGCAGGCAAAGACACCACCAAGCTTTGCAGCATGTTCTGCTTGGTGCCCTATTTACCCAGTTTACTGCAAGGAGATCCAAGGACCTGGGAGAAGATGGAAATCTGCAGGGTTAAGGAAACCCTTCAGTCTTGAGAGAGAAAATCGTTCTTACTGCATGGCTCAGCTGTTGGGGGCAGCGAGAAGGAGCCTCTCGAGGAGGCTCTGACCCAGCCAGCCTCACCAGCTCTTCTGGACCAACCTGAATCCTGTAAAACTCTTGGCAGCAAAGGGCTCAGCCCCAGAAACACGCTCACCCACCAACAGCTTTGTCTCAGGAGAGTTTAGCTGCCCGTTATCCTATGGGAATTCACTCCTGCTGAAGGCAAACTTCTTCCAGTCTGATCTTTTAATCTTGTGCAGACCTCATGTTCGTTGCAGAGGAAATTTGCCTCCAGGAGCAGGAGCTCAGACACCCTATAAATGTTTGATAGCTCTGACCACCTCTTCTGAGTTATTATTTTATTAGAAAAGGAGATTTATTATGGTTCTGGATGACTTGAATTCACAAAGCTCACCAATGTGGTATTTTTTTTATCTCTCATATTTCTCATATCGGGTGTACCCAACAAATGTCACAGCCTTTAATAACATGCTTTAATTAATCCTGGAATTCTGGATGTGCTATTATCTTAATTTTTCAAAGGGAGGTCTCAATAGTGAAGGAAAATCTACGTTGCTTGCACGGGCTACTCCAGGAGACTGCAGCAGACCAGGAAATTAATCTCTTAATCATTCTGCCAATTTGACTCCATGGTGGGAGCACAGACCTGTGACTACCTCAGCTCTCTGCACTGATGAAACCATTTCCTTTATCTGGGATGGCCTTTCCCACCTGCAGAACAGGACAGCTCTGATGTCCCCTGTGCAGCTTTGGAGATGGCTGCTGAGAAGGGCTCGATGTCCTGGCTACCAGCCTACCTCTCCCAGCCTGAAGCTTCCCATTTCTGGAAGCTTCCTTCCTCAGTACCTGTAGGACAAGCCCTGATTGGATCCAAGGAATCCAAGGAACAAGCCTTGAGAGGCACTGCTCTGGTTGGTCTGTCTCCCTGCCGGGATGGAAACAGTTCCAGTGGACTTGTCTCTCTCCCATCTGGTGACTCAGGAAGTTTTATCTGTAAGTAAGGATAAAATCCCACCAAACTCCTTTTGCCCTCAGCAGGGCCAGGCCCTTCCACCACTTACACCCAGGATCAGCTGGGTTGCTGGAAGACCACTGTTACTGTTTCAGATTGACACGTCTCCACCTGGCCTTTTTCTCCACAGGGGACAAAAAAGCGTTTGTCAACTTGGTGTCTGCTTTAAACCAAGAGGACACAACTTTGCAGGGTGTTTATTCCCGGTTTGTTCCAAGATGTCTGGGCTCTGGTGCTCCTGAGATCTGATCCCAGTGATTTATCAGCTCCTCTGTGCATCCATTCATGTTCTCACAGAACAAAAAAACACAATTTGGTTTGCCCACAGGGAGCCACATGCTGACAAGGAGGGTGGGAGGACAAAAATGGCCAGAGCAAGTGATTTGTGAAAGATAGAAGTTTTGGAAAAAAAGGGTAAAAAAGCAGGAGCTGGAGGAAAGATGGCAGAAGCTGAAAGGCTGAAGGAGAGAGAAACAGCTGCAGATAAGCAGCAGCAGCAAAGACTCATATGGAAAAATGAAAAAAGAACATAAAACATTTCCAAATGCCATGAAGTCTGTGAGCAGGAAAGGATGAGAGGTTTTACATGGGTTCTTCACTCCCCTCCTCTGAATAGGACAGAGGGAAAACTAAAGAAATACATAGCAAGGAGCAGGTCAGGGGCAGCATCGTGGGGAGCAGCTGGGTCACCCCTACCCGTGCTCCTCATGTCCCCCAGTGCTCCTCCTGCAGCAGGGCCAAGCTGGTGTGGAGACAGAGAGGCCAGCGAGGTGTCCCTGCTCCCCACTGCCACCAGCACCTTCCTGGGGACATCCAGCCAGCTTCTGTGCTGCTGTCTTAAATGGTGTGTCCCAGCCCCCCATTCCTTGAGTTCAGTGTGGTGATCCAAGGAAACCCAGAGAGGCAGAGGTGGCATTATAGAGAAAATTATAGAGAATAAACCTTTCTACAAGACACCTCTAACTTCAGCCCCGCAGACTTAATTCTGCCCAGGCAGAGGACTCACAGACTTAGGACTCCAGTATTCCACAGATCATTCAACAGCTACCAGAATCTTGCAAAAGAATATCACCCCATGTAAAATACATTCAGAGTTTTATATTTGGTATCTAAATACAAAGAAAATATTTTTGCAAATGTTTTCAGTTTGAAAGGCATTTTAATAAAGGTTTACTGAAAGTTTTCTAAAATTTTTCTTTTTGCAGATTAAAAAGAATACCTGTGCATTGTTCATGTCACAATAATACACTATTATATTGTAGAGGGCAGACAGTATTCTTGAATTAAAATGTCAAGCACTTTGGATTGGATCAGATTTGTAAAAAAAAAACATGGGGGAAAAATAAACTTTAAAATACTATGTTTCTTGTAATTTTCAATTAAATGTTTTGAGTATCACAGTGGAGAGAGTTCTTCCAACTCAAGTCAGGTGTAAGCATCCTAAGAAAACATTTTTAAAGGCAACTGAGTGAGCTAAAACACCAAAGTAAGTGATGCCCTTAAGAGTCAGGCTTTAGTGCTTTTTCTGCAGTGGGGGGCTTTACTTCAAACTTGTTGGACATTGACCGAATGAACTGTATCTTTTCTTGGTACTGTCTCTCTGCTTCCATATTTGATTCTTCTTCTTTCTTCCTCTTCTCTTCCTCAGCTTTTTGGAGCCACTGTTGATAGGCAATTTGAGTTGCGAGCTGGTCTCTGTATTCTTTGGCCTTCTGTGCTTTTCTGGAAATGCCAAATGAATAGGTTATTTAAGCACTGTGGTAAAAAGAATAAACTTTATTATTCTGCAATCTTTTAGCATTCGAGCTTGGACCAAAGAACCATTCAAAGCTCCTTTTAGCAGTAAATCACTGCCACTATTAACCAAATGCTGCGTGCTAACCTTATGTTCTGCAGAGAGTTAACTGCACTCTGTTGTGTCCTAAAAAGCAGACTGTAAAACTGGTGTTTCACCAGAAAGAGGGAAAGAACAACTCCCTGCAATCAGCATGCCCTCCCTGCCCTCACAGCCGTGGTGAGCGGATAGAGGATGGGGGTGCTGGGTCTCAGGCCATCCCTGGCTCGGGCTCAGTGCTGCTGCTGACACCCATCCTCACCCTCCTGCTGAGAAGAACTCCCTGCTGCACTGATACTGCTGGAAGTGGCTGTCAGGAGAAATCAATCTTCCACTGCACCTCAGGACTCGTGTACTGCTTTCAGTCCCCTCTGGAGAAGCAGAGGAAGTCTTACATGCTCAGGCCCTTCTGGAGCAGGAGTCAGACACTTGAATGCCGACAGTCAGGACTTGTGCACTAACTCAACAGAGCTGAGCCACAAACCCTTCCTGACACTGCTGAGTGCCATCTCTGCTAAGTGGAGCATATCCCAGCTGGAGCCCAGCGTGTTTCCTTCACAAGGGTGACATTCTGCCACAGCCAGGAGATTGTTCCCAATACAGCCCTCAGAGAACACAACAGACACCAGCTCGGGAAGGAGCTACTTGTATCCCACGGACAAGAGAGGAGAAAGGGCAGGAGTACAAAAGTGGAGTGAATGAGATAAGGCCCTTTGCCCAAGGCTTTGCGTGACACCCAGAGGAACATTCCAGCTACTGCGTGTAAGGCTCTGCTCATCCAGAGGCACTAGGGAGAGCCCCGTGCAGCCCGGGTTATGTGCTGCAGCCCGGTGCTTTGGTGGCTGACACAGGGCTGTTCAAGGGATGTCTGTGGGTGGGGTTTAGCCATAAGCCCGGACACACTTGCTCTCCTGGGGCAGGAACAAACAAACCTTTCATTAACCCTCCTCCCCAGGCTTCTGCCACTCATAACAACAGCTCAGAGTATGAGGGGATGTGCTTAGGAAATATGATTGATGTAAGTTGCATGATGATCAAAAACACCAACACAAGGATATGTACCACTGTCTTCTGAGGTCAGAATTAATGACTTAATACCAGCTGCAGTATCACAAGTCTGCTCTTGGGCAGTTTAGAACTGATAAGGTACGTAGTGGGAAAGCTTCTCTAAACAGAAGGAAGTCTACCCACTGCTCTAGAGTTATCAGAAAACAATAAACAGCTCTCTCACAAGTTTAAAAGATTGGTCTGCAAAGAAATGACCTGATGATATAGAAGAAAAATACCTTTTACGTTCTTCTTCTTCCTCATATTCAAATTTTCTGACTGCTTCAGCCATTGCCTTCTTCTCTTCAGCAATCTTTATTTTCCTCTCTTCATTTTTCTGCACTGGAAAACAAAACCAGAATCCTTTTAGAAGGTAACAGCTCTGCTGAGCTTGAAGGGACAGTGAGACTGCATTTGGGCTAAGTAGCCTAAATAGTAGGTTTGAGTTTTGTTGTTTCTGAAGTGCCACACAAACAACAGCAAGTGTATTCCTAGCTTATTTATTTTTCATCCACTCAGACCTGGATAGATTTCACATTCAGGGCTTCATAATAATATAATTAATAACAATGACCATTTGCCCATGCAGTCCTCACTTTACTAGGCTTTGCTGTGGTGATGGCAATGGGGAATTAGTGTAAGGAATGCCTGTAGGAGTGCATTTTGGGAACAGGCTCAGGGAGGGTCACATTGCTGTCCACTCTGTCACACAGTGTGTGCTGGGGCAACGCTGTTCCCAGCAGCAGGGTGTTGAACTGCCTCTGCCCAGAGGTGTGTTCAACCACTTACACTTCTCCTCCATCTGCGCCTGCCTCGCGTTCACGACATCTCTCAGCATGTGAAATCGAGCTTCCCTCTCTTGTTTCAGTTTCTCAACCCTCTCGGCCCAAATCTTATCCCTCTCTTCCTTGAAGATCTTCTCATCCTCTATTTCTTGCTCCTTCTCCCTCCTCAGCTGTTCAGCCAGATGATCCAGGTAAGAAAGTTGTTCCTTCAACAGCGTTTGCTGCAAACACACAGACGTTTGCAGATCTGAGTAAATTAGTTCAAAAAAGCCTTTCAAACCCTGAAGAAAAGTGGTGGTTCACAGACAGTGTGGAAGTTGGGAGCGCAGAGACCATTCCAAAACCTGCCACAGCAAAGAACTGCTCAGAATCCTCCACCTGGCCAGACCACAGAACAAATACAGAGTGATCCCTTTACCCACAGCAGCTCAGCTGCCTACAACACACCCATTTTACAGACTTTCCACAGCTGACCAGGCTACTCCAGTATCACCTGCATTAAATATAATCATGTAATATAATATAATATAATATAATATAATATAATATAATATAATATAATATAATATAATATAATATAATATAATATAATATAATATAATATAATATAATATAATATAATATAATATAATATATATCACCTCCTGTAATTCTGCAGCAAGGTCTAACATTGAGTTGATACACCTTTCCTAACCTACAGGAGATTCTAACCGCCTCTCTCCTGTGTCCTAAATACCCTGAGAGTCATTTGCTTGCTCAAGTTGGACATTCTACTTGTTTTAACTTCAGAAAATGACAGACATGTCCATTGACTCATGGCATCTCCAAGAAATAAAACACGAGAGTTTGCATCTATCTATATATTGTTTTTAAATAATTATATTTTTTTAGTATTCATTAATTACATTAAGTTAAATATTTCCTTTCTTCTGCAGTTACAAATACTTACTACATCAGGTCCATGAAACAAAAATTAGTTTTCCAGCTTCTATTATGTCCATGCAGTGTAAGGATGATAAAGCTCGGGTGATTTACACACAATGAAATCAGCATGGAGGGACAAAATTCCAGGACTTCCTGAGAGCCCCCACTTCATTTATTCAGCCTGGTAGCCTTTCTGATTGCAAAGCAGGCTTTAAAATGCTGTGGTTTTAACAGCTAATGGGCTTCTGCAGAGCTGCAGGGTGCTGGCAGGAGGAGAGGCAGCAGGCTGCTCAACAAAAGAATTACCTCATTCAGGGAGAAGGGCTTGTGTCTGTTCTCTGTTACCCTGTGCAGCTCACAGGGCCACAGAACTGGTCTACATGAGGCATTGCCCCACAAGCTCACCATGAAACACCTTACTTTTTTATTTCTTATCTTCTCATATTCCCTGTCGGTGTCCTCAAAATCATTTTCCAAGACCGCCTTCTCTTCGGCAAGTTGAATTTGTTTTTCTGCATCAAGATGCTTCTGCCTGTCCTGCACAGCTTTGAGCCACATCTCCCTGCATTCCTTCTGCTGATATCGCTTCTTCCTCTCAAGGTCTTCATTTTCTTTCCTTAACTGGTGCAGCTCTTTTTCCTACATGGATAAAAGTAGCCAGCTTGTAAAGTCACTGAGTAACTTCAAACTAAGTGATGTCTAGAGTTAGTTTATTGCAACATTGAATTCTTGCTGACAATACAGAATTAGTGTCATCCGCTAGACCTGGTAAAGCCTGAACATTTTAGCATATCTTTCACTAGAATTCAGCGTTTTTATCTGTAACCATCACATGCAATTCAATATAAAAACGGTATTGTGCCTGGTATTTTACAAATGTTTCAGACAGATAGAGTAATCTCTTTAGGGAAATCAGTATCATTGCAGCACTTTTGATCTATATCCAAGTGTTCATACACAGCCATAAGCACTGACAAATAACAGGGCCACGTGTTCCTGCCTTTTCTGTAGATATTATGTGTCCTCTGCGTGTGTTGGGTGTTCAGAGCACAGCATCTCTGCCAGTCATAAGGCTGCTACAAGTCAGTGATTGTATCTTTGTGTTCTGATGGGCAGTTACTGAATTTTCATGGTTTCAAATCATCCCACTTCATATTGGAAAGAACTTTATATTCCACTTTATATTGGAAAAATGTGCAGTGAAACTGAGTTCTTAAAAAAGAAACAATGACAAATCGGAAATGCGTATTTGAGATCAAATAGGAATTTGTGTATTCGAGATCATTTAGCCACAAAAAAAATTCAAAAGTAGCATCATTAAGTAATTCATAAATATAATTTCTGAACATCTTGCAATTGAATAAGTGTATAAGCACAACTGCACTGAAACATAGTCATAACACAGTGTGTGACGATCATTAGCACTATATTATCTCAGAAATCATGCTTCAGCTGTCTCTAAGGCACACAGTTTTTTGTTAACCTGTTTTTAAATGAAATGTCTCTTTTGTAATGTGAATGAGTCTTTAAAAATGCCTTAGCAGGTTTGTCATAAACAACATGTCTAATCTTTCCATAGGGAAGCAGAAGCTGCACTCCCTAACAAACAACCCTTTTTATGCTGGACATAAAGCACCCACAGGTTCTGGCAGTATTTCAGAGCCAAAGCTGCCTTTGTATCTGCCTGAACTGTCAAATTCACTTTCAGAAGCTGGTGAAACAGCTTTGAAACTCAATATATATATATAATTTGAGGAATAACATTAGAAATCCAAAAAGCTTTGAACAGCAAAGGTGGAAAGAAAGCAGAAACAGTTAGCAGTCAGCTGTGCAAGTTGGCACCTGTCTTTGGATGAATTCTGACATCAGTGAAGCTGTGTGAGAGCAGCCAAGGATGGGATCCATGAAAGTTTGTTCACTGGGGGAACACAATGTCACAAATGAGCAAAGTGGTTACCAACCACCCTTCTGCAAGCCAGGACCCAAGTGCTATGGCAGAAACTCTTGACACTACAGTCAGGATAACATGAAGTCAATCACTTTCCAAGAAATCACAATTCTTTAAGGGACAAATAAGACAAAGGAGGAAGGCACCTAATGTAGGTAATGTAGCTAAACCAAAAATTGCTGTCCTTGCTTTGTCTTCCACTTCTGAGATATCCTGGTGCACACATGTGGTCTACCCTGCCAAAGGTGCAAGTTTTCCTTCACTAAATATTCTATTTTCATTGCAATGGCCAGGAGAAACCTTTATGCACACTTAGCTGTCCATTCACCCAGATGAAACTCCTGGTCATTAGGGGCTACCAGCCTGCAATGAAAAACTTGTAATGAGACCATCTGCCACATCCCTCTTCTGCTGAGAGTGGATTACATTGCATTTTCTGTACAGAAACTCTCCTTCAAAGAAAGCTTTTTTTTTTTAGGGACTCAACCACTTCACTAGAAATGTATCTCCTTGACAGAGCCCCAGGCTGCTGTCTCCAGGGGAAGATGCAGAGTCTTCTATTCTAATAGCGCTTTTCTGAAAAGGCCAGTTAAGGAGCAGCATTCTTCGCCTGGGAGGTTTGGCAGTGCCTTAGAAGTTGTTACAAGAAAATAATTCTGTTCTACATGTTTTTAAATAAGCAAAACATTAGTCTAGCTTGGAATATTTTCAGAGCTTTAGATTCATTATTGTCTCATTTTTATAAAATGGGGAAGTATATATGATGCCAGCACCAGCTTCCAGTGTCTAAGAGAGTATCCTGAGTGATCATTCAGCCTCTACATGTAAACAGCTGCAAAACGAAGATTGACTCTGGACTAAATAGCCTCCCATAATTCAAAGTCAACACAGAATACTGAACTAGCAAGCCACACTAAAGCCAGCAAAACTACAGCAGGAGAGATGGAAAAGGATGATGAAAGAAGAAGGTAGTGGCTGAGCAGTTGGGCCAAGGTAGCCAAATGCCTCCTGCGATGTGAGCTCAAGAGCAGGCAGGTCTAACAGGCAAGAGAGCTTAAGTGCTGCTTGCTAATTTGCTTTAAAAATATATATAAAATAAATATTTCAGCTGGGAAACAAGATTCCCCTGCTATCCTCCAAGAAACTGGAAATCAAAAAACAACAAAGGTATTTGGCAAAAGCTTTAAAATGTTTCCATTTCCCACAATTCCTCTGAGAGACTGAGTGCCAAAACCCTTTAGATTGCCGAGTTTTAGAAGATGTATTTTCCTCTGTAAACAGGAATGCCTTTGCCACAGCTCTGAAAAGAGGCTTAGCTTAACAACACAGGCTCAGATACTAATGGTATCAGTGAAGATACAAATAAGGTATGGATTAGTCTGAATGTCTAGTAAGCCTATCATTAGAAGGGCCTTCTGCCCAAGCCTGAGTGCAGAACGCTATGGAAATTACCAGCCTTTCAGCCTCCTGTCTGATCTCCTGCTTCTTCTCCTCTCTGCGAGCGGCATGCACGGCCACCTGGGCATCACGCACATCCACCATCTCCCGGATCCGCGCTGCCGCCTCCTGCGCCCTCAGCTCCGCTTCCTGGTCCTTAGCCAGCAGCTCCTTCTCACAAATCTCTTCCAACTCCCGCTCCTGCATCTTCTCCTCCCTTTTCAGCATCTCCTTCAGAGCCTGCTGGGCCAGCTGGCAGTCACCCAGCTCCTTCTCACTCAGTTTTTTGCAGTGTTCACGATACTCGTGACATCGGTTTCTGGAAGGCAACGGAAAAGTTTTTTTTAAAAAGTCTCAAAACAATAAGCAGGCTGGAGGTGTGTGGTGAATTAAGGCTCTCAGCTCATCACTGCTCAAAACACAGCAACCCCAGACATCAATTATACCCCTGGTCTGACATTTATTCCTTGTGGAACCTAAGGAACCAGAGAAAGCCTGACTTGATGGAGGTTTTGACATTAATGAGCTGAAATATTTGAATTTGTAAAAAAAAGCCTGAATCAACTTCCTCACAAGGGAAAGGGAAGAGACAGCAGTGATCTCTGCTCCCTGTGGCCAGGACAGGACTCATGGAAATGGCTGGAGCTGTGCCAAGGGGGTTTGGGTGGGATATCAGGGAAAGGCTCTTCCCCATAGGGTGCTGGCACTGCCCAGGCTCCCCAGGGAATGGGCACGGCCCCGAGGCTGCCAGAGCTCCAGGAGCCTTTGGGCAGCACTGCCAGGGATGCTCAGGGTGGGATTGCTGGGGGTCTGTGCAGGGCAGGAGCTGGGCTGGGGGATCCTGGGGGGTCCCTTCCAGCTCAGGATATTCTGTGAGTGTAAATGAGCACACAATACATCTACACATCGTATGCACAATGTGTACTCTACATATAGCTGGAACATACGGGGTTGTGTACATATATACCTTTTATTAACATATAAAACATATGCATGCTACACTTACTCAAATATACAGGTTGGTCTCTATTTAAATGAAGACAGAATAGGTTGGTAAGTCACCTGAAAGCTCATTCATATTCAGAAAATACTGCGACCGTGGAAATGTGAGTTACACGGTTGAGCAGGAACCACTAGAAATTTATTAATTTTTAAAGTTAAGTTCTGTGGGATAATTCAGACAAGACACAATAAAAGCCTGGAGAAGATAGAAAGTCAAACAAGTAATGCAGCTTTCAATTTTCATTTACTCTCTGCAACCGAGTTGCATATAAAGAGGTAATTTATCTTCAGTTGAAGAACATTGCTCTAATTGCAGATTCTGCTTTTACTTTTGCAAACAAAGCACTGTTGAGATCAACACATGCCATCAAACATTATTTAATTTGAACAATCTGCAAGCACTTTAATTCTGTTCTATAAACAGGATATAGATTTTCATTAAGTCAGAATGTGAAACTGGCAGACAAAGGTGAAGACCTGCAAGTGTGAAGGAGGTATAATTCTGAGGATGTGTGACAGACACATGTGAATGCTGTGAAGTGAAAAGATATCTCACAATTTCATGCTGAATGAAGCTATCTATGCAGATTATTGCAAAGGTGTTTAGGAATTCACGGAAGATATCACAGCCTGAATCATGAACAACTTGACAGCAGCAGTAGTTACCTGCAAAATGTGAAATACTATGACACTACACAAGCTTTAGCTGACTATACTGTGTAACAAAAATATTAAATATTCATCGGGCAACTACCTCAATGCAATTACCAATCTCCATATCAGGGTAGTTATTTAATTTAAAGAGCAGAGTTCTCACCACATTTTCTCCATGATGCCATTCAACAGTTGCTGCCTCACATTTCCCTGGGGACAAGGATATCTCTCTGTTCATCCTCTTGGCTAAAGCACCCAGTGCCATGGAGCCGTGCTGAAAGGTGAAGGGCACTGACCTTTCAAACAGCAAAAGGGACAGCACTCCTATGAAAATATTTCCATTCTGCTTGCCATTTGTTGAACCTGCCCCAGCCTGAACCCCCCTGCCCTGGGCTGAGCCCCAGCGTGGGCAGCAGGGCAGGGGGGATCCTGCCCCTGTGCCCCTGGGCTCAGGTGAGAGCCCACCTGCAGAGCTGCCCCAGCCCTGGCTCCAGCAGCACAAGGAGCTGGAGCTGCTGCAGCCAGTGCAGAGGAGGCCACGGAGCTGCTGCCAGGGCTGGAGCCCCTCTGCTCTGGAGCCAGCCTGGCACAGCTGGGGCTGTTGAGCTGCACAAGAGAAGCTCCAGGGACACCTCAGAGCCCCTGCCAGGGCCTCCAGGGGCTCCAGCAGAGCTGCCCAGGGACTGGGGACAAGGCCTGCAGGGACAGCACCCAGGCAATGGCTCCCACTGCCAGAGGGCAGGCACAGATTTTGGGCTCTTGGCAATTAGGAATTGCTGGCTGGGAGGGTGGGCAGGCCCTGGCCCAGAGTGCCCAGAGCAGCTGTGGCTGCCCCTGGATCCCTGGCAGTGTCCCAGGCCAGGCTGGATGGGGCTTGGAGCAGCCTGGCACAGTGGAAGGTGTCCCTGACCACAATAAAGATGACTTTGAAGGCCCCTTCCAATCCAAACCATTCCATGATGAGATGCTGTAGTTCAGTGCCAGTGCAGGCTGGTGAAAAGGGATGGTTGTTTTACCTCTTGGACGAGACAGGAACCTCCTGACCACTGTTTAACCCAGCAATAAAAGCAGAGAGCAGCTCAGGCATGTGCCTGCCATGAGCCATGGCACATTCCAAGGACCACCCCTGCCTCCCAGCAGGTCATCAAACCTACTACGTCATTGATGATTTTCTTATGTTTCACCACTGGAATCTATCTTTCATCTCCTGGGTGGGAGCTAGTGGTGATGAAAGACCACAGTATTAATTAGTATTCATGAAAAACATATTTCTCAAATGTTGTGAGGGAAACATGCTATTATTAAGATTCTAAATCCTGCTATTATTAAGATTCTACATCTTACAATTATCAATCGCTATATTACCTTAACACAATGGGTTCAAAGTTCTCTCAGCATTGAAGGAATAAAGAACTAGTTATTCTTTTCTGTGATTATAAACTAATCTGATATTTATTGATTCCCACGGGGGAGTAAAAGTTAATTATGTTCAGCATTGTTAGAATTTTAATATAAAATAACCCTGTAATTGCTTGATTTCATCAAAATAATTCCCTCAAAGCAGCTTTTACACCAACCCATAAACATCTGCTCCCCCAGATGGCAGGTTTTCTTCCTCACTTTGCTATCCTAAGCTTCTTAACATTAAAACTGTGCCTGGATGTGGCTACTTCCCAAAGACAGAACCTCCCCAGTTATTTATTCATTTTACGGCTGCAGCACGATGTTGCTGGGATAACATCATTCCCCATATGGATGCTTCTGATGTTACCACAAGAAAGAGGATGTGATCTGTGTTTTATGCAAATTTTAAGACATTGCAGTTTTCTTTTAAGTTACCAATGATGAACATGCCCTCAGGCTAGCCCTGGCTGAGTCTCTTTTCAGACAAGGTGTACCTCTCCCTGAAAATGAATTCCAGCAGGACTCCCATGGTCCGAGCCTTGTCCCCTCTGTCACCCTGTGATAAAGGACTCCTCATGGTTAACATTACTACTGAGAAGCTGCTACACCCGCACCCTCAGGCCACAGCAACCAGCCATAAAAATTTAAAAATGCTGCCTTTTAGTGTTCTGGAATAATGTCTGAGAGTGTACGTGCTCCTATACCTCAAGGTTTGAGAATCCATGCCTGGAGCACTTCCTTGGAGTTAAAGGAAATACAAACAAGTCTGTATCAGGTTTCAGAAAGATATTCAAAAGAGTTGAAAATCCACAGGCAAAGAGAAACAGAAAATCATGGCTGTATCCACCTGCTACTGGATCAACTTGCCAGGGCTCCTGGGTGTGCCCTGGAGTAATCATCTCCAAAGGGAGGCAGGTGTGCAGGAAGAGAACATGTTTTATACCATTGATAAATAACATTAAAAAGTAAAAAATGGCATTTGTTTAATCTTTATCTCATCCTTTTTAATTTCGATTTGTGCATATGTTTTATAATGTACACGATATATCGGTACAGTATATTATTACATATTTATATAGTTGATAAATAAACATATTGGGGTGAATGTTAAAAGTTTTTACATCCGGGGGGTGCAGTCAGAGGATTGGAGGCCATTGCTCCAGAGGACAGGCTATGACACAATTACAGACTCCTGCATGTGGATTTTCAGTAAGTGTTGGTCTCCTGAGCAGCAAATCCTGCTCCCAGAACTCTGCCTGGACCAGGATGGTTTAGGTGGAAGAGTAACATCTAACAGCTAAAGAAAAGCATACCTGGGGCTCCTTAAACAAGACAAATGCATGCAGATACCCCAAGACTGCGACCCACAACAGCTGTGAGGAGAGATGGTTTCACTGCCTCTAAATCCTCTGAAACATGCAGGCAGCAGAGCACCAACAATAAAGGTTCAGCAACACTTTTTAACAGGATGCTGTGTGGTGTGAATATGGCTTAGATCCCAGAGCAGAGTGGGAAAGGTAAAAGGACAGTAATAGGATGAAATATTCCCGTGAGACTGAGTGACCCATACATTAACAGGGCTACACTAGGAAGACAAAGGACCTGAGACATTAGGACAGGTAACGACAGCATGAAAGTTCAAGTATGTGTCACCAGATGATGCAGTTCTGCGGTGTGATTCATTCTGCAATTAAAATATCTAAAATTAGACATCTGAACAGGAATCTGCATATGTGCTTAATTCCCACTCTGATCAATGAGAACCTAATTAAAGTCAGTAGAGGCTGGGGTGCAGTTCAGCTGAGAGGGCAGGATAAGCCTGTTTGGGACTGACTTTAGGTTCCTGTAACTGTCCTGATTTTGGTTAAGTTTTGAATAGAACAGGAATGCAGATTCCCAGTGAACATAAAGTTACCATTACTTAAACTTACCTACCTTTAGGTAACATCTTCCTGGTGTGTAAAACAAGCTACAAGTACAAAATAAAATGCACTCCAGCAGCACCCGTTCCAAACTATTTTAAAAGTGAGTTTCAACCACTTTGTGTGATAGATAGAGAACAAACCAGAAGCTGCAAAAGACCACGTGAAGTTAGGCAGTGTATGTACTTCTAACACCTGTCTAAGTCAATAAACCCCACATTTTAACAAATATTTACCTGTGGAATTAGTTAATTAGTGTTTGTGCACAAGTAAGAGACAATGTTGATTTTTATCCCCAGCCTGGGCACACTGAGAAGCAGGGGTTGTAGACATCACAGTACCGTGGGAGACTGGGAAAGACACTTCAAATAATCACAATTAAATAACATTATTATTTCTTTCATCCCTCCCTTGGAAAACCAGATTTACAAGAATAGGAGAAGGCAGATTTCATGCCAAGGCCTCAGGTCCTAGTAAGTACCTGCATGTTACTGCTTTCAGTCTAGAAGACTTGGCACAGAACTACAGGCTGCATTAAACACTTAGCTGCAGCTGCTACTCTTGAAAAGTATGCAATAAATAAAAACACTGTCTTTTTGGACAATCTTAACATTTCAGGAATCTTTATTGACATATTATTTTAGTAAACTTGATTTAGGCCAAATTAGCCTTCCCTGCATCCTGTTCTCTCCAACAGTATAAAGCTGGAACAGGAATTACAGAAAGGGTTGGCAGGTAGAAACACAGGGATTCTCATCTGGGACAAGGAGGACGCACTACACTTGCAAGAATTAACTATTTTGATTTTTTTCTGTCTTACTGTTTCAACCACTTTCATCTTTCCTTTCTCAGTTTATTATTGCTACCTTCTTTTTAAATTGTCCCCATATATTTACTTTGGGCAAATTCTCTTTTACAAGATATTTTTATGGCAATACCTGAACTGTTGCTCTCGTTTTTCAGCCACCACTCGTAGTCTTTCTTGCTCCCTCTTCTCCCTCAGTAATTTTGCTTGTTCCCTCATGTTTGCTTCTTTCTGCTGTGCCTTTTCCTCATCAAGTGCGTTCACCTCAGCAAGGTGCCTGCTCTCCTCTGCCTCCAGAAAGTCACGGAGCCTGTAATGAAAACATTTGAATAAAGGCTAAATCAATCCTTCTATCGAAATTTTTGTTTATTTGCTATTAACAGAAAGTGGGTACTGGGCTCCTTTTAAAACCTCTTGCAAATGTCAGAGAAGTGAACATCAAATTTTAACTCAGGGATCATTCATGTTGTGTCCATCAAGGGGCTCTTACAGCACAACATGAGTGATCCTGTCAAGCACGGTCCAAACTCCTGATCTTACAAACTCACTTTCAAAACTGCTTTTTGACTTCAGTTCCCCATTTATCAAATTATTCTATTTCTCAGACTACATTTGTAGTCTGAGATATAGATAACAGCTGATAACAATTAGATTTTGTACTATGGTTATCCTTCAGCACAGACCCACAGAATACCCTGAGCTGGAGGGGACCCCCAAGGATCGCCCAGTCCAGCTCCTGGACTTGGGGTGTCCTACAGACAGCCCAACAATCCCACCCTGGGCATCCCTGGCAGTGCTGTCCAAAGGCTCCTGGAGCTCTGGCAGCCTCGGGGATCCTGGTCAGTGCTCCACAGCTCTCTGGGGGAAGAACCTTTTCCTGATGCCCTCCCTCCTCTATGCATCTATAATTGTATCCTCCCTCAAACGACCTCTTGCTATTTTAGCATCACTCCACAAAACACTTCACTCTGAAATATCTTTAATGAGAAAATTACGTCCAATAGGCAATTTTTAAATACATCATCATTTACTTCTCTGTTAATCCCAGCAGTGAGAAACCTGGGGCTACAGAATCCAGAAATCACCGATTTCAGTCCAAATGCCACAGGGTCTCAGCAGAAAGGGCCCTGGGGGTCCCGGCAGGCAAGCTGAGCATAGGCCAATGATGCACCCTTGTGGCAAAGAGAGCCTCTGGCACCTTGGGCTGCGGGAGGAGCAGCACTGCGAGCAGGCCCGGAGAGGGCATCCTTCCTCCCGGCACTGCTGAGACCCCACTGGAGCGCTGGCTCCAGCTCCCGGCTCTGCAGCACCGCAAGGACACGGCCTCAGCAGAGGGTGCCAGTGCAGGGACACTGAGGGACCGGAGCACCTCTCCCAACAGGAGCATCTCTCCTAAAGTTCCTTCTGTCCTGAGAGAGCAGGATTGTCCAGCCTGGGGAGAAGAAGGTGCAGAGGGATCTTACCAATGTACATAAACTCCTGAAGGGAGGGAATGCAGGAAAGACAGACATCTACGCCTCAGTAGTACTCAGTGGCAGGACAAGGGGCCCCAAATTAAACCACGTGAAATTCCAAATGAACAGAAGAAAACATTTTGTTTTCTTTTTACTGTGAGTGTGGTCAGATATTGGACAGGCTGCCCACAGAGGTGATTCCGTCTCCATGTGTGGAGACAAGCAAAACCCAAATGGACACACACTCCTGGACATCCTGCTCTAGGTGACTCCAGGGCTGGACCAGATCATCTCAGGAGGTTCCTTCTAATCCCAGTGGTTCTGTGGAACCCATGTGCAATTCCCCTGAAGGCACATTAGACCAGGACCACCAAACTGATGACCTTCACAGCTACAAAGTCACTTGACATGAAACAGTAACTGAGAAATTAAATCACAATATATTTTCCAAAGATCAGTACAGCATAATTCTGCTTTACATGGCAGTAATGTGCTTCAGCTTTTCAGCTTTAATATTTTTGAAAGACTTCTGGAAAATTTTAATTTTTTCAGCTGACTGTGCTGCAAAGTGTTATTTGTAGGAGCTAAGCATCAGCTTGATGAGTTTGCAACAAAACCCTCAGTGACACTGGACTGAGAGAATTTCTGACACTTTGCTAGCCAGAGAAGCTGTGGATGTCCACAGCAGGGTGGGTGGAACTAGATGAGCCCATCCAACCCAAACCACCCTGGAATTCTATGATTCTGGGCCCCACCTTTGGAAATGTTCCAGGCCAGTTTGGACAAGGCTTGGAGCAACCTGGTCTGGTGGGAGATGTCCCTGCTGGGGTGCTTGGAACAAGATGAGCTTTAAGGTCCCTTCCAACCCAAACCATTCCAACCCAAACCATTCCATCATTTCATGACAAGGTACTCTTCAACCTCTTTAAAAATCAAGCAATGAAAGTGCTATACTACTACTTCTGTGCTTGTCTGTGGCAGACAGGACGCTCCAAATGCCACCTCGGCTACACAGTTACTGTGTTTGAACACATGTCACTGGCGCCGGGCTCTCTAAGCCCACACCGAAAACAGCAGGGGCGCTGCACTGGCTACTTGTTTGCTACCTCTCTCTCCTCACTTCGATCTCCTGCAGGTACTGCTGCAGCGCGGCCCGGACCTTCCTCTCGGCAGCACGCTGCATCCATTTGTCCTCGCCGCCCTTGTGCCAGTCGCAGACATTGTGGTAGTGGCGGAGCACCCGCAGGTCACGTTCTTGCTCACGCTGCTCCTCCTCCAGTGCCCTCTCAGCCAAAATCGTCTCTTCAAACAGGTCTCTCTTGGTGGGCTTGGCTAGCTGCGAGAGAAAGGAAATGGAGAAAGCGTGGAGACCTCGTATCACCCTTCCAAGGATGTGAAGGGGCCTACAGTGAATCCAGAGAGGGACTTCATCAGGAACTGTAGTCGCAGGACAAGGGAAATAGGTACAAAGTGAAAGATGGAAAATTTAGGCTAGATGTAGGAAGAAGTTCTTCTTTGTGAGGGTGGTGAGTCACCCACACAGTTTCCCAGAGCAGCTGTGGCTGTCCCATCCCTGGGAGTGTCCAAGACCAGGCTGGATGGGGCTTGGAGCAACCTGGGACAGTGGAAGCTGTCCCTGCCCATGACAGGGGGTGGCACCGGATGAGCTTTAAGGTCCCTTCCAATGCAAGCCATTCATGGGTGAAAATACAAACTATTAGTCTGCATGTTCTTCAGTTGAATTCATGACTGTGCAAGTACCTAACACCAAATGATGAGTTCACGGTAATTATGGGGTAATCACAGAATAACTGAGGCTGGAAAAGAGCTCCAAGATCATCAAGTCCCCACCTTGTCACCCAGCCCAGAGCACTGAGTGCCATGTCATGTCCTTCCTTGGACACCTCCAAGGATGGGGACTCCAACACCTCCCTGGGCAGCCCCTTCCAAGGCCTGAGCGTCTTTTCTGTGAAGAAACTCCTCCTAAAGTAAACAAGCCTTGTCTACACCCCCGTAGCACCAGGCTCCTCAGGACGCCAAACATAGCACTGGGCTCCCCCAGGGCCTTCAAACACAGCACCAGGCTCCCTGGGACCTTCAAACACAGTACTGGGCTCTCCAGGACTTTCAAACACAGCACCGGGCTCCCCGGGACACCTCACACAGCACCGGGCTCCCCGGGACCTTCAAACACAGCACCAGGCTCCCTGGGACCTTCAAACACAGTACTGGGCTCCCCAGGACTTTCAAACACAGCACCGGGCTCCCCGGGACACCTCACACAGCACCGGGCTCCCCGGGACACCTCAGACAGCACTGGGCTCCCCGGGAGCTCTCATACAGCACCGGGCTCCCCGGGACACCTCAGACAGCACTGGGCTCCCCGGGAGCTCTCATACAGCACCGGGCTCCCCGGGACACCTCAGACAGCACTGGGCTCCCCGGGAGCTTTCACACAGCACCGGACTCCCCGGGAGCCCTCACACAGCACTGGGCTCCTCGGGACCCCTCCCGGCTGCTCCCAGAGGGTCCCGCTCCAGCCGGCCCCCGCTCTCGGCCCCCACGTCCTCGCAGCTCCCCGGAGCAGAGCAGCCCCGGCGTGGCCCCTCACCAGTGCCACTTCGCCCGGCAGCGGCCCGCAGCCGGTGAATTCCCGGCGTCTCTGTGTGTGAGAGCAGTGAGGGGGCTGGGGACGGGGCGGGGGCCGCGCCGCCATGGCGGATGGAGGCGCCGCCGTTGCTGAGGGGACGCGCGCGGGACGGAAGTGGCATCATGGCGGCGGGGGCGCTGAGGGGTGTCTGGCACGGCGGGGGTGCTGAGGGGTGTCCCGGTGTTAAAAACGAGACCACACTCCCGATACTAAAGTGATTTTAGCATTTATTATAATAAAAAGGCCTAAAGCATGGGGGCCCGCGGGTCAAGCAAGAGTGTTCCCGTCGAGGATGCTGCAGCGCCGGCGCTCCGTCTTCTTGAGCAGCGATGTCCCCGATGTTCCAGGTGGAGCAGCACACATTCACCGGGTCACTTTTTATCCTGGTTTTTGTCCCTCTGGATTGGTTTCTGTTGGGATCCTTTCATTTGCATGAAGGTTTAAGGCGCTTGATTGGCCCATTACAGTTCTGCCCAGGCCGGCTCATTCAGCTTCGGGGGATGGTGCACTTTGCTTAGGTGTACTACGGTATGTTGAGTACCGTATTTCTTATAACTACCCTTTTAATAGCTTTTACAAAGAATAACTAAACTAACAGTACATATTTAACAATTGCCAACTATTTTACAACAGTTTCTAACCTATTTTTGACACTGAGGGGTGTCCCGGCAGGCCGGGGGCGCTGAGAGGTGTCCTGGCATGGCGGGGGCATTGGAAGTGTCCTGGCATGGCGAGGGACTGAGGGGTGTCCTGGCATGGCGGGGGCACGGAGGGGTGTCCTGGCATGGCGGGAGCACTGAGGGGTGTCCTGGCATGGCGGGGGCACTGAGGGGTGTCCTGGCATGGCGGGGGCACTGAGGGAAGACCTGGCATGGCGGGGACGCTGAAGGGTGTCCGGCATGGCGGGGGCACTGAGGGGTGTCCTGACAGGCCGGGGGCACTGAGGGATGACCTGGCGTGCCGTGGGCGCTGAGGGGTGTCCCGAGGTCAAGGGATTGTCAGGGCTGGAAGAGACCTTCAGGATGATGCGGCACTGCCACTGTAATGCCGAAGCCACCACACCGCGGCACCCCGAGCCACAGCCCGGCGCCTCCTGAGCTCCTGCACAGCGACTGCCCTCTGTGGGCAGCCCTCCCCGCCCGTGTGGCAAAGTGTGAAATACCTAAAAGTTTCTGAAGAAGGGGTGTTCTTTGATCATGGAATCATAACATATCCTGAGTTGGAAGGGAGCCACAAGTGGCCTCATCCCCACCGCGCACGGCATCAGGCACCACAGAGTGCAGCCCCAGGTGCCAGTGCTGGGGCATCAGTGGGGACAGGCTGGCACAGGAATGGAAAGGATTTAGGTTAATGACTCTTATCTTATGGAGCCAGCCTGGCACAGCTGGGGCTGTTGAGCTGCACAAGAGAAGGCTCCAGGGACACCTCAGAGCCCCTGCCAGGGCCTCCAGGGGCTCCAGCAGAGCTGCACAGGGACTGGGGACAAGGCCTGCAGGGACAGCACCCAGGCAATGGCTCCCACTGCCAGAGGGCAGGCACAGATTTTGGGCTCTTGGCAATTAGGAATTGCTGGCTGGGAGGGTGGGCAGGCCCTGGCCCAGAGTGCCCAGAGCAGCTGTGGCTGCCCCTGGATCCCTGGCAGTGTCCCAGGCCAGGCTGGATGGGGCTTGGAGCAGCCTGGGACAGTGGAAGTTGTCCCTGCCCATGGCAGGGGTGGAACGGGATGGACTTTAAGGTCCTTCCCAACGCAAACCCTTCTGTGACTCTGTGAAATGGAACTAATGACAAGAATGGGTTCTCTGTGCCCACAGGTGATGGAGCAGTGTGAACCCACAGTTCCCAGGTCAGGACTGTCACAGAGACCTCCTGCAGCACATCCTGCTGATGCCAGGCTCCAGACCTGCCTGGGCTGGAGGAAAATGGGAAGTAAAACATTGGCTGTGCCTCAGTAATTGCTTCAAGCTCATTGCCCTCAAAGGAGTCACGGGAAAAATCTGTTGCTGAAGCTTTGAAGCTCTGGAACACACACACATACACTGCCAAGAACGTTGCTTTCTTGCACATAATCACATTAGCTTGGCTGATAGCAAGTTGAAAAAAATTATCCCAGGGAAGAAAGGTCAATGTTTAACCTGGCTGTAAAGCTTGTTCTCATCCAATTAAAACCCAGTGCAATTACTTTTGGTGTCAACAATGGGATCCTTGCACAGTCAAACACAGCAGTTTGATACACAGCGTTTACAAACTGGAGAATATGTTTACGACCGTGGTAGTGCTTGAAATGGAATCTTTTGAGTTTATTTCAGTAGAGACTTAATGCTGTCATACTATCGTGACTTAGTCTTTGAGATGTTTGTGAAAGGGAAACAGCTTCACATCACTTCCCCCCTGAAAACTTGTATTTGAGTGGAGGGAGGGCTGAATTTCTTGGTATTTTATAGTTCTGCCTAGTATTTTATGGTGTGTTTAATAGGAAGTGTTGCCTTAGTCTTAAGCCCTACACAAAACCAGCAATCAGATTTATGTGTAATAGACTGTACAAATGTGCAGTACTGCCATCTGTTTGACATCCAAAAATAAACAGGGATGTGTGGATTCTCTAAAGCTCCCATTCTTCTGTGAAGTCCCTCCACCAGCTCTGGGAACATTTCCTCCTAAAAACTGGGTTTATTCCAAAGACATTGCAGATGGCTTGTGACTTTATTTTACATTAATGTTTGATGAACAAACAGATTCTCCTTAACTTAGGTGCCTGAGAGGACCCTGGTCATTGGCTTTCCTCACTGGGAATGTATATGGGATATAGGATATACATAGGATATGGTCTGTTCTGGATTGGCTGGATTGAATTCTCCTTCCTGAAACCTCTCTCAAAGGAATGGCCCATAAACTTCATATACTCAGAGAACCAGAGAACCCCAGGGTGGTTTGGGTGCGAAGGGACCTTAAAGCCTGTCCCATTCCACCCCTGCCATGGGCAGGGACACATCCCACTATCCAGGGTGCTCCAAGCCCCGCTGGCAGGAGGGAAGGGCTGGGAAGGCATGGAAGAAGGACAGCACGTGCTGACAGATGGAGCAACTCAGCAAACCAGAACCCATTTTCAGGAGCAAAATCTGCAGTGGGAAAATCTGGCAAGGACAGTAGGGCCTTTCTGTCCTTCAAGGAAGTATGAGAAACTGATTGGTATCAGCTGATGGACAATTCCCTCTTTGTACAAAAGAAACTTTCAACTTCTTCCTAATAAAGAAAATTAACTCTATTTAATGGAGCCAAAGTCCTCCCCACCCCTCATAAAAGACAACATTCCCTACAATGGCTGCCTATTCTCCTTGTCTGGGGTTGTGGTGGCTACATGAGCCAGTGCTGGGGCACAACAACCCCCTTTCCACTGCAGGATCAAATGTCCTTCTGTCCTACAGATGCCCCTGGCTTCCCAGCTGGGGCTTTCAGAAGTTGCCAGGTCCTCTTTGGTTATGAATCCCCCTGAGGTTTCCTCACTGGTCACACTCCATAGCATCTCAGGTTCCTCCAGCCAGGCTTTCTTGTGATTCTTCCTCCAGGCAATCTTCAAAGTACTTGCTTAGGGAATCCATTACTCTTTGCTTTTTGTGTCTTATGGGTACATTTTTTCTGAGGGGCTTTTTTGGTTGGTTTTTTTTTTTTGTGAAGGATTTCCTGTTTGCTCAGATCCACATGACTGGCTGAGTCAGGAACAGGAGAGTCACATAAATATAAAAGTGTGTCACAGTGACATGTTTTGCATCAGTAGCAAAGTTCAGAACTTCTACTAATGTATTTTAAAAATGTCAGTTAAATATAAATCTTTCCCTTACGTCGCTGGTCACAGGCAGTACCTGCCAGCTGGCACCACGTGTCATGGTGCAGAGCCACACAGGCCTGGCTGTGGCAGGAATCACAGAGCCCTGGAATGACTGGGGCTGGAAGGGACATTAAAGCCCACCCAGCGCCACCCCTGCCATGGGCAGGGACCCCTTCCACTGTCCCAGGCTGCTCCAAGCCCCATCCAGCCTGGCCTGGGGCACTGCCAGGGATCCAGGGGCAGCCACAGCTGCTCTGGGCACCCTGGGCCAGGGCCTGCCCACCCTCCCAGCCAGCAATTCCTAATTGCCAAGAGCCCAAAATCTGTGCCTGCCCTCTGGCAATGGGAGCCATTGCCTGGGTGCTGTCCCTGCAGGCCTTGTCCCCAGTCCCTGGGCAGCTCTGCTGGAGCCCCTGGAGGCCCTGGCAGGGGCTCTGAGGTGTCCCTGGAGCCTTCTCTTGTGCAGCTCAACAGCCCCAGCTGTGCCAGGCTGGCTCCAGAGCAGAGGGGCTCCAGCCCTGGCAGCAGCTCCGTGGCCTCCTCTGCACTGGCTGCAGCAGCTCCACCTCCTTGTGCTGCTGGAGCTCACAAAATACACAGATGTTTTTCATGTCTCTTGTGCAGTTTTCCCTGAGACAGCAGCATCATGTCTTGGCTCTCCTCTCTCACCATTGTGATGAATTTATATTCATGCTTGCACTAAGTTCTGCAGCCTGGAAGTCCCACAGATGTTTCATGGTGGAGCTTTAAGCACCGTTGATTCATCATTCACATACCTGTGACACAGCACATGTTTCTGTTGCATCCGTGTATCTCTACATGGAATTTAATGGCAGCAAGATGCAAGTTTCTAGCACTGGCACATAAAATTCAGGTAGTCCTTGGTATTTATTTGACTCTGAGCTTCAGAGGAGGACTGAGGGTTTTGAGTTGGAGGCCAAAAAGAGCTCTTTGAACTTTCTGAGTGAATGAAGGAGGCAGCTGATGGGACAGGTCTGCCTTTGGCTGTGGCTGGCAGTGTCAGCTGTGTGCATGAGTCCTGCTTGGTCACTGTGGTGCAGAAATGGAAGTGCAAAGATCAGAGTCCTCCCCCAACCACGTCTGAGCCAGGCGCCATCCGACAAATGCTCCTTTTTACCCCAAATCCCCACAGTGGAAGGGGGTGGGAGGGTGGAGGATCAGCTGCTTCCCTCTCTCCACACCCACAGGCAAGCAGAAAAGATCTTTTTCTCCTTCCTTTCTCTCAGCCTTGAAAGAGCAAAGGGTAAATACAAAGAGGGAACATGGTGTGAGGGAGGGGGTGAATAATTCCAGCATGATTAAGACAGACCAAAGCCTACTAGTGGATTTACTACTTTATTTTTATAAAGCTGCCTGTGGTCCTTCCCTACCCCCCTGCCCCAAGAGCTGATCCATCTCAGGAAACATCTTCTTACTCTCCCTGCGTGCTCCAGGCTTCACCAGGAAGCCTGCACATTTTCAAGTTGCTTTATCTGTATTTTGTGATTAGAAGGAGATATCACAGAGAAGCTCACCAGGCATCATTTGGGGTTTCACCGCCTACATCCTGCCTGGCTGCTCTCAGCTACAGCTCACAAGGTGAACAGGATCAGCAGTGAGGTCAAAATTCCCCTCCCAGCAAATCAGAGTCCCTGAAGCAGAGCACAGCATCAGGCTGTGGCTCCCTGCAGGCACAGCTTCGGGGCTGGGGCAGTGCTGCCTGTGGCAGAGTGCTGAGGTGTGGCAGAAATCAGAATTCCAAGCTAGTGACATGGATCCTTGAACATGAACACTCCAGGGAAATGCTGCCCTGCTGGCATGGGACGGAGAGCCATGCACAGTCCTTCCCTTCCTAATCCAACTCCAGGCGGGAACAATTTCCCTACTGCAAAGATGTGAATATTTGTGCTGGGAAACACACTTTTTTTCATGCCTGAGACAAGAACTGACTGGGTAACCCAGCTGGAGTGTTTAAAGAGGAAGTGAAAGTATTTGAGTTTTTCAAACTTGGCTACCTGCTAATTTTATGATGTCAATAAAATATTATTTTATTCTTTTTAGCTAGAAAGCAATCTCTGCTGACTGTAAATTTTCCTTCCTGTTATTTTTACATGAGTCTTTTCAACAGACCCAAATGACTCCAAGAAATAAGGTCATGTACTATGAAGATGCTTCTGCGTCATCCTCATGTGCCAATCATGGGAGACTGATTTTCTGTCCTCCTTGCAGTGGGAGCACCAAAACGTCCAACACAATCAGCAGCTGGCACAGCAAAAGTAGGGAAAAAGGGCTAAAGTCAGTGGGAGAATGAGGAAAGGACAGGTTACATAGAGGTTTTATCAACTGATGGCTCTCAAATTAAATTGGTGCTGTGGGCTTTTTCCCAGAAAACTTAGAAAGTGAGTCCAGCCATCTAAGAGCTGTTTGGAGTGGGGCTTTTGGAAGGGAGGTGAGGTGCTGGCAGACTGAGGAAAAAAACCAAACACTTGGAAATTCCAAGCCAGTCAACTTCAGTTCCTTATTAACAACATCAAAGAGACTATGGAATAAGTAATTGGGAAATCATTTGCAGACAAGAAGAAAATACAGAGACAAATACCAGACAACATAGATATGTCAAGGACAAACGGTTTCATGCTAATTGCATTTCCTTTTGTGGTGGGTTACAGGCCTTGTGGGGAAAGAAGCAGTATATTTAATATGATAAGGCCTCTAACACCTCCCTGTGCCCCACACAGCACCTTCATCCCCGTGGCCTGTCCTGAACAACCCGAGTCTTCCACCTGTGGCTTGGTGTCACCTGGGTTACTGTCCCACCTGTTGGGGGTTGAAATCTCAGCAATAACCTGGAGAAGAGAACAGAGAATTTTTTATGTGGGGAGCACATGGAGATGTTAAGGACAAGGACTGCAATAGAACCAGAGTTTCCAAGAGATCTCAAGGATTTGGAGGAGAGGGCTGAAAAATCAGATGTGGTGCAGAAAGAACAAGGCCTGCAGGGACAGCACCCAGGCAATGGCTCCCACTGCCAGAGGGCAGGCACAGATTTTGGGCTCTTGGCAATTAGGAATTGCTGGCTGGGAGGGTGGGCAGGCCCTGGCCCAGAGTGCCCAGAGCAGCTGTGGCTGCCCCTGGATCCCTGGCAGTGTCCCAGGCCAGGCTGGATGGGGCTTGGAGCAGCCTGGGACAGTGGAAGGTGTCCCTGCACATGGCAGGGGGTGGCACTGGATGTGGTTTAAGATCCTTCCCAGCCAAACCATCCTGGGATTCTTGGATTCTGTGACACCAGCAGGGTTGCCCACCTGGACAAGAGCAATCAGGAGAAGTGGATGGGGAACAGCTGACTTGGAAGCAGTTCCTTGGGCAGAAATAGATGATCACAAGCTGGGAGTGAGTCAGCAAGGCCATGGCACTGCAGGAGAAGGCAGAGAGCTCTGGTGAACTCTTCATTACAACCCTTGGGGAACACGCTGCATTTCCAGGCATTTCAAGAGAAACAAATCTTAGTGGGAGAGAGTGAGTTCTGGAAAGTAACAATTGGCAAGTTGTTTAGTCTAGCAGGAGGAAAACAAAATAGACATATTTTCAGATATGTTGTCTCATGTGCAGAAAGGAATTTTATCTTTATGTGGTGGCTGTCTGGTGGATAAGGGGAAATGTGAAGGTCCTTTTCCTATCACGTTACAGCTTCCAGTACAAACCAGAGAGCCATGCTGCTGAACACGCCATAAATAAACCAGCGGGAAACCTGTTGTTTTTCCACTACGTTTCCTAAACTCATCTCAGACTGAAATCCAGCAAACCAAACCAATTTACTCAAGGCAAGAGATCGATGGCAGGCAGCAGCTCTGGAAACACAGCCTCCTTTGAGGCTTTATCAGGTTAGGTAGTTTTCATTTCCTCTTCTCTCCAACTCCCTTCCAAAACTGACTGCAAAAATTCCAGCTTACTGCTGTTTTAAAATCTCATGTTCAACAGGAATCTCTTGATTTTAATATTAATTTGTAAGGAAATAATGAAGAATATCACAGCCAGGATTTCTTGTGATGTTTGGGATACACCTCTAAGGGAACATTTTGTTCTGGCAAGCTACTTTCTAGATCACTTTTAATAAAAATTCAGCCACCGTTGATTTTAAATAACACTTTGTTCTGAAACAAACAGCATACAGGTGGTAACACATTTGTTAAAGATCCCATTTTATTCTCACTGTGAAATTACCATTTTATATTTCAAATTTAAAAGTCTTAGTGAACTAACAAATGACAGAATTGGTAAAAATATCTGGATATTAAAGAAAGGTGAGGTTTGGTTGGTGTTTTGGTTGGTTTTGGTTTTGGTTTTTTAAATTCCTTTATATTTCATTTTAAATCAAACTTTGCCCTTCCATTTTTCATCAAACTATTTCCCACCTGCTTTTTCCACACTACGAGGAAAAGTAAAAATGCTGATTTTTTAAATTTAAAAATACTCCACAATTACCCACTTTGTTAATATTTAGTGCTGTAATAGAAATTATGATGGCAAGGAGAGTCTTGCTGGTAGGAGGAGCTCTGTGAGCAGTCCTCAATTCTGACTTTGTGCTGATCTTTGCTCTCCAAGGAATTTAATTTTGGATATCAGCTTCACCCCACGTTCTGCACACAGATTTCTCTTTTCAGCAGCCAGCACAGTCTGCTGCCTTTCAAAGCAGCTGCAGCTTAAACTCGTGGGCTGCGGGCAGAGGCTGTCCATAATGTCCCTTTCCTGCTTTCCTGCTGGAGAGCTGGTTCAGCACATCCCCTCCAAAATCCATCTCCCCCAGAAGACGTTGCATCACAGCGATTTTTGCCGGGAAGGGGCAATGGCAGGAAACTCATTACCGCTGCATCCTGCAGCCCTGCCGAGGGGTGGGTTCAGCTCAGTTCGGGCTGCCAAAGGTCTGCTCTGAAAAACAAACCCCTGGCTCCCAGTCCTGCACCTCCAGCTTGTTTGTAAAAGCACGAGGCTTGGCTGGTGAGAATAAAGCAACATTTGCAGCTCTCTGCAGTCACTGAATTCCAGTACCTCTCCCTGTACCTGCTCAGCCTCACATTCCAGCGTTTGGGATGTATTCTGTGTCCAAACCTGTGTTGTGGAGTCACAGAATGGTTCAGGTTGAAAGGAACCTTCAACACCATCTCATTCCACCCCTGCCATGGGCAGGGACAACTTCCACTGTCCCAGGCTGCTCCAAGCCCCATCCAGCCTGGCCTGGGACACTGCCAGGGATCCAGGGGCAGCCACAGCTGCTCTGGGCACCCTGGGCCAGGGCCTGCCCACCCTCCCAGCCAGCAATTCCTAATTGCCAAAGCCCAAAATCTGTGCCTGCCCTCTGGCAATGGGAGCCATTGCCTGGGTGCTGTCCCTGCAGGCCTTGTCCCCAGTCCCTGTGCAGCTCTGCTGGAGCCCCTGGAGGCCCTGGCAGGGGCTCTGAGGTGTCCCTGGAGCCTTCTCTTGTGCAGCTCAACAGCCCCAGCTGTGCCAGCCTGGCTCCAGAGCAGAGGGGCTCCAGCCCTGGCAGCAGTTCCGTGGCCTCCTCTGCACTGGCTGCAGCAGCTCCAGCTCCTTGTGCTGCTGGAGCCAGGGCTGGGGCAGCTCTGCAGGTGGGCTCTCACCTGAGCCCAGGGGCACAGGGGCAGGATCCCCCCTGCCCTGCTGCCCACGCTGGGGCTCAGCCCGGGGCACCGAATCCAGTTGTTAACTCAGCACGGATCCATGTGTTTTCACCACTGATCCACATATTCCTGCTGTTCAGTGGAGCATGTGATTGGGAAGATTGGCTTCAGATAGACTAAAATAGACAGGCTGGATGAAGGGGAGATAGCTGTGGGTTAGCAACCCTGGAAGGCAAATCTGATGTAAACCTTTGTGCTGCAGTGAGAGCTTTTCACAGGGCTTAGTGTAACTTCGCTGTAAAGTTTCAGAAGTTTTGGGAAAAACAAAGAAAAAAAAGCACCAAAAAATCCCAAACCACGCTGAATCACCAATAATTTGCCTTGACATTTGTTCCCGGCACTCCCCACCCCCTGCTTGGAAATCTGCCGGCTCGGCCACGGGGAAACGCGTCCCGTGGGTGGGCAGGGCAGGGCAGGGCAGGGCTGGGGCGGGCCGGGGGCGGCCCCGCGGGGAGCCGGGGCCGGTGCGGCGGCGGCACAGCCCCAGAGCTGCGCGGACATGGACTGCGGAGTCATCACCTCCAAGACCGTGCTGCTGCTGCTGAGCCTCGCCTTCTGGGTACCGCGGGGCTGTCCCGGGCCGGGCGGGACGGGGTCTGGCAGGGGGACTCGCTGCTGCGGGACGTGCCCGCCATCCGGGCATGGAGCTTAGCTCTGTGTGCTCGTACATTTCTGTAGCAACGCCTAATTACGTGTTTTGAAAGAACAAGGAGATTTAGGGGGTTACGTTTCTAAGAAAAAAAAAATAAGGTCAGAGTTTGTTACTTTTTTTGTTCGTTTTTTTCTTTGTGGCGTATTTTTAATGTACCCGGTTTTTTAGTAGTGTTTTTAGTTAAAGCAGTCTACAGCCACGTTTTGTGATCGGAGGGAAATGAAGCCGCAAGGCGAGGGCATTGTACAAGGGCTCTGCTCCGTGTTTGGGGCGAGGATACTTTTGGGGAGGAAAACTGCTGAGAACTTTGTTCCAGCTGTGTCCTTGGCACAGTTACGGCTTTCCAAATCCCTTCCGCGATAATTATTTACAAGCAAGTGAGAAAATGAGGGTGGTTTGTATACCTTTTAGTCTAACCCGCGTTGGTCTGGGGGTGTCGGCATCGGTGGCTCTTTGCATGGCTGCCTCGTGACAGTGACAGCGGGGGCTGGTGGCTGTTCAGAAGAGCTGGGGGTTGTTCTGGTAACCCGGCTGGGGCATTCTCCCTGCATGGGGAAGTTTGGAAAACCCCCACCATCACTGTGGACCACCCTGGGACTTGTGTGCTGCTGTAGGAAGGGCCATGTCAGAGCTCAGGGGTGTCGGGCCGTGGGCTGGGGGTTCACGGCTGCTCTGTAGCACCTGGGTGTTTTCCAGATGGGGCTTTTCCAGGGATGCCCCAACCTGCCGGAAACAGCCGGGGCCTGGAGCTGCTCGGCCGGGCCGGGCTCAGTGTGGCAGTGCCCCTTGCTCTGGGTGAAGCAGGAGCTCTTCCTGAAGAGAAGAGCCAGAGGTTTCCAAAGAGAGAGGCTACATGAGGAGAGAAAAAATAAGGCAAAACAAGGAATCCTGCTCGAATTAATCCCTGGGGCCTCGTGGGGTGTGGTGCCGTTTTGTAAAAACATGACTTGCTGCTGGCTGTGGTGAGGAGCTCGTCCCCTCCATCCTGTGCCTCCTTTATGAGGCCCAGCACAGTTTATTGCTGCATGTGCTCCATGTAGCTCCTGAGCCACTGGCACAAATGGAGCTGCAGTTGAGTCACTGCTGCACACCAGGTGACACGGTCTCACTGTGTCTGCTTGGTTTGTGGCGATTTTCTTCTGGTTTGTTTTTTTTTGAAGTAGCCACAGAGAAACATCGCAGCATCCCTCTGTTTGTATGGTGGAAAGCCCCTGAGCCTCAGAACAGGTGTGCCTCAGGTTAGCATCATTGCTTGGCTTTTTGGAAATGAAACAGCCTTATATCCTCCTAAAAATGTCTCTGGTGCTTTTCCTTCTGCTGTAGGAGCACTCTCTAGTTGTGATTGGTCATCTTCTTCCATGGACGGTCAGTAATGATCCTTGTGCACCTCTCTGGCCTCTGAATTTGGGGTGACCCAGAGCAGCCCTTTGGGTTGTTTTTCATCCCAGTAAGAGCAGTGCAGTCTGGTACCTGTGGCATTTAGATGCTGCTGCCACCATTATGTGTGGTAATCACATTCCAGCAGCAGAACTGCAGAACCTGGAATTCTGGTTTAGGAGGGTGGAGATGGAGGGACTGATTCTTTTATGCTCCTGCAGAACATTTCTAACAGTCAGGGCTCTGTAAGTACAAGGCTCCAGATGATTGTGAAAACAGGATTTGCCAAGAACATCAGAGCCCTTTTCCAAGGAGTAATTCATGTCCAGACATTGCATGCTGCAGATCTTTCCCAGCTCAGAAGTGATTATGGAAAATAATTCACCACCTGCGTAGTCAGCAGATGGTGCAGATGTAGCTCTTTGACAGAAATTATTACTTAGGAATATCCTAAAAAGGCAAAAAAGTCTCTTTTGGCTATCTGATTGTTATCATGCAGAGTGAAGGAAGTCAGATCTTCCACAATGACAAATCGAGCTTCCTAAATGAGGTGAAAAAACAGCTTTTCTCCTAAGCACCAGGCTCAGCATTGTACGTGCAGGTCATTCTGCCGATTATGGATTTATGCATAACTCCCCCAAAAACTCGGTGATTAAAGATTATTTAATTATAAGGCTACCAGGGGTGGTGCTTCAGGCTGTGGGAGTTCTTCCCACCTCCTATTCTGCTCTTGAGCACCTACCAATTAGGTGCAAGTGAGTGATAGTTTTGGTAAGTGGGTGCTGGCCTGCTCCAGGTGAAGACTGGGGATGCAGGTTTATCTCATGGGTCCCAAAAGAGGGAGAGGAAGGGTCAGAGCAGACCATGATGTTCTTGGAAATGTCATTTGAGGAGGCTTTGCTGGGTGAGATGTGATGGGCTCCTTTTGAAGGAGAGAGGTGGAATGCTGGGATTCACTTCCTGGTCCAAGGGAAGAAACTGAGAATGTTAAAACTAGATGGAAGCTTCGTGCTCCAGTATTTCTGTGTAATGTGCAGTAAGCACCTTCCAGTCGCTTTTAACCCCAAAGCATGCAGCACCTTGCCCCTGTCACCTTCGGTTTCATTGTCACTGAGCAGGTCTCTGCCTTCAGAGGGGGTTTGGCGCCCACTGGTGGTCCTGAGGACTAGGAGCTGGATTTCCACCCTCCCTGTGGGTCCCCTCCAATGCGAGATATTCTGATTAATCACCAGAGGGCTGCCTTAGGTGTTTCTGCAGTGAAAATCCTGTTTCCCCAGATTTCCCATTCACTTCTAAGCAGAGGTGGGCACTTCCCCAGCTTCCTTGCTTGACTTGTCCAACAGCACGGAGAAGCATATGGACAAATTCCTGCCCAGGGGACTTCAGCAGGACCAGGGGATTTGAGAGAGCAGCATTTGATCTGCAGGCAAGAAGTGCAGCCCCCTGCCATGGGCAGGACCACCTTCCACTAGAACAGGTTGCTCAAGGAATCACTATATTGCTGTGGTTCACTTTAAATGATTTTTAGTGATTTGGAGGTTTAAACTTACCCACCAGAAAAATTCCTGCATGTGTGAATGGTTTAAAATCACTCATGCCAGTAATGAGTACTTTGGGAATGCTTGCTCTGGAGCCTCAGCCAGAGAGGAATCTGGATACTTGTAATGAACAATGTACTGGATACTTTTAATGAAAAATGTATTGAATAGCAAAGGTTACATTGAGGAAGGGAAGGGGAAGGTGGTGGGAGGGTTCCTTGGGCGTTGGAACCATGGTGATTTTTAAGGTCCCTTCCAACCCCAGCCATTCTATAATTTCCAGCTCGTTTCTGAATGGTGAGAGCAGAGCAGCCACATGATGCATTTGTCACAGGATGGGGCAGATGCCTGGGCACTTTGGTGTGATCCTTTTGAGTGTGCCTGGAAAGGGTAAAGTTGTTCCTTGTTTAAAATCGTTCTCCCCAAAATCAGGAAGCAGAACTGAACTGGTTTTCAGGAAAATGGGCTTTGCTGTATTGTGTAGGGGCCTCACAGACTAAATTAAAATGAAGGTGCTGGTGCTGTGTGGTCAGCACAGGGGAGGTGTTGGGACAGTGATGCAGATTCCAGGGAGCAACCTCAGCCAGAGGGTCCCTGTGGCTATGAAGGGACCCCTGGATGGCCAGGCTGTGTATCCATCCCCAAGAGCACTTTGGTCTCTTCAAAGGTCACCAAAACCACAGTTTGACAGGCTGAGAAGGTGGGGGTGGTCAGCCTGGAGATGAGGAAGATGTGTGAAGGCCATGTGGAAATCAGCCTTCCCATGTCTGACAGGGGCTGCAAGAAACCATAGAGAGATTCTTCATCAGGAGCTGTGGTGATGGGAGAATGGCTTCACACTGAAAAGAGGGGAAATTCAGGGTAGATATCAGGAAGGAATTGTTCCTGTGAGGGTGGTGAGGCACTGGCATAGGTTGCCCAGAGAAGCAGAACTGTTCCAGACCAGGCTGGACAGGGCTTGGAGCACCCTGGGACAGTGGAAGGAGTCCCTGCCTATAGTAGAGGCTTCGAGTCCTAGAAAAAATGCATGTATTGTATTTGAATATCTGTGTACAGAGGCTTTGCCCCGGGAGGTCCCGGTTGTCCTTGATGGGTTGCAGCTGCAATGTCCTTAACTGGGCTGCAGCTGTGACCAAGGAAGATAACTGGGATAAAAGGGGGTGGGAGAGCCTTGGAGGAGCCCTGACCTGAGAGAGAAAAACATGCAGAAGAGGAGTCTGTGCTGTGAAGATCTGCAGCCATGAGAACACACGGAGGAGGTATGGACTTTAGAAATCCGACAACAACAGTATGGGACTCTAGAAATAGAACAACAACACCTGCCCATGGCAGGAGGTGGAGCTGGGTAAGTTTTACAGGTCCTTCCCACCCAAACCCTTCTGGGATTCTGTGGTTCCATGTTGTGGAAAGTGCATGTGGTAATTACAATGGCTCATTTTGGTACCTCTGTAGCAAGATTTAGGATTAGCTCTGCTGTGATTTAGGTGCACCTTGGTTTAGTTGCAGCGTCCAGTGTCTGAGCCTGGAGCAGCTGATTGAGAAATTGGGGTGGTTCAGAAGGCAAATATTGAACTATAGGGTGTTTTGTGTCCAGACAGGCTGCTCAGATCCAAAACAGCCTGGCACTGGCTGATAAATCAATCCATGCTCAGCTGAAGTTACAGTCCCTGCAAATCATGCCCTGCAGTTTGTGTATTTGGGGAGAATACAAGTGGAAATGGGGGTTCTGACAAGTGAAAATGGGTTTCTCCTCCTCCTGGTCCCGTTGCCTCTGTGATTGTGATTAACAGCAGCACCATAGTCCCAAGGCAGGGGTTTAAGCATTAGGAACTGGGGCAGGATTCCTTGCTTTGCACTTCTGTACAGTGTCTCTGTGAGGGCATCCCACCATTTGTGCTTTTTAGGTATATGCTGGCTTTTAGGGATGGAAAAATAACCTTGGAATTAGGCTTGGAGAAAAGAAGGCAGCGTGCTGAAACAACACTTAGGGTGGACCTTTCCTTAGTATAGCTTGAAAACAAGCCCACTACACCCAGAATCCCCTCTGAGTGTGTGGTTTTGCAGCATGTAAACTGCAAGAAAATGTGGGTTTAGGTTTGGGGATTTTTTTCTCCTGAAAGAGAGACATAGGTTTTCAGAGCCCTTTGGCAGCTGCTCATTGTTTTCATTTGAGGAAGAAAAGGAAAAAGCAAGCGCTTCCCACCATACCCAGCAAGCAGCCTGAGGTGTGTTTTAAGGGCAGGCTGAAACATGCCCCACAGCTGTAAATCCCAGCTGAATATTTGGGTGTAACAGACCTTGATGAGTCTGCTGTGGCTTGGTATAACTTGGCTCAGAACAATAGTCTGGGTTCTGTCCCACCTCTGTAGCTCACCTGAGGAAACTGATTTGAAGGTTTTAGTTTGAGGGTAATGACTGGCATGAGACTGGCAGAAGTTCTCTCCTGGGGTTGTTGGTGCTGCTGGAATCAAGGGCAGCCTGTTGGAGCTCACAGCTTTGGTGCTTTTTCCTCCAATCCAAAGCCAGCTTGCTGAGTTCAGTGGTTTTTATTATTTTGTAAATCAGTGTTTTCACAATGTGAAGATCTGAGGGAACACAGCAAGTTTGTGTGCCAACAGGAGACCCCATCCTGCCTCCAGCCCTGGCTCCAGCAGCACAAGGAGCTGGAGCTGCTGCAGCCAGTGCAGAGGAGGCCACGGAGCTGCTGCCAGGGCTGGAGCCCCTCTGCTCTGGAGCCAGCCTGGCACAGCTGGGGCTGTTGAGCTGCACAAGAGAAGCTCCAGGGACACCTCAGAGCCCCTGCCAGGGCCTCCAGGGGCTCCAGCAGAGCTGCCCAGGGACTGGGGACAAGGCCTGCAGGGACAGCACCCAGGCAATGGCTCCCACTGCCAGAGGGCAGGCACAGATTTTGGGCTCTTGGCAATTAGGAATTGCTGGCTGGGAGGGTGGGCAGGCCCTGGCACAGGTATCCTGGCACAGCAGCTTTGCTGGCTCGCCTGTGCTTGCCCAGATGATGCTGTCAGTGCCCAGTGACAGGGCCAGTGAGCACAAGCTGAAGCACAGGATGGTCCCTCTGAACATCAGAAACCTTTTTCACTGCAATGGTGACCAAGCACGGTCACACACTGTCCTGGGTGAAGCCAGAGAACACAAATGTGGCAGTACCTGATTTATCATTTAGAGAAATTAATACCGTAAGCAGGGTAGGAAACGGTAGCTGAAGCCAGGAGGTCCCTTCCAGCTGGCAGAGTTCTAAATCCAGGATGGAAAAGGGAGAGAAAGTTGTGCACGTGGGATGGGAGGTGCTGAGCTGGGGTCGCTCTCATTGCTGGGAGAAACCAGCTTTGCCTCGGGCAAGAGACCCTCAGTTCTGGGAAGTGCCTGGTCCGTGTGGGCCAAGGGGAGTTTAAAACTTGTTGAAATGAGGATAAAGTGAGGAAAGCTTTCTCAAAAGTGCTCAGTGTCTTTCTTTTTCTCTAAAATCTTTAGAAAACCTTTTGCCTCCCGGAAAATGGAGTAGTGCAGCAGCCAGGGAGGATTTGAAACTGTGGCAGTGAATGGGAAGAATAAATCTTGTAGTACAATAAATCAGCAAGGGAGCCAGATAGTAATTCTCTTTGCCATGCAAGCTGGCTGTTGGGTAATAAAATACATTATTTATGGAGGATATGTGCAAAATCTTTTGAGAAGAAGATTTACCTGTCAAGGTAAATCAAAACCACTTCTTATACAAAGAAAAAAAGCCAAAAAACAAAGACATGGAGTGTCTTCTATGTTAAGAGAGGATGGGCAGCTGTAACTGAGGCCAGTGTCGCTGGGGGCTGACTCTAGATATGAGAGACATGGGGGCAGCACAGTAGTACTAATTATAATTGGCAAAGTAATAATTGAAGTAACAATTTTCATCTGACTATGCAAAGATACTGGTAAAAAAAAAAGTGGGATTTGAGCCTTAAAATTAACTGAGGCAGCTCTGTGAGATGACTGTCTAATGATGAGTTAGGTGGCAGTGGTTCAGAAAGGGATTGTGGGGCTATTCATAGTTCTTCCAGTTTGTATTTGAAGTTGTTTGCTGTGGAAGACAGCCTCTCTTACTGTGTCATGAAAAATGGTATTATTTCTCTTATCTCTTTCCCTATAGAAAGTTAATGATATAGGAAAAATCCAGCTAGCCTGAGTTTTCTGCTGTGGTGGATATTAGTGCTGGCCCTGGGAAAGTCCCATTGGACAAAGAAGAAATGTCTGTAAGTCTCATAGCCTCAGTTTTTTACTGTACAGAGGCTGCATCTTGCTGGACACACGGGGTGAATTCGGAATTCACCCTGTTCTTAAGTTTCTCCTTTTAACACTACAGCTTTGTTACTCTGTATTTTTAATTTTCCAGCCTTTTCAAAATAAAGTCTTGTACCAGTTTGCAGTAACAGATCAAGTCATAGAATCAACACTCTGAAATAGGAGGATGCTGGGAGAAACCTTTTAAAAAGTACCCCAAATCCTCCAAGCAGCACACACTGCCTTTTAACATCACAGTTGGTAGTTTGGCTCCTTCGCTGTACCTTATCTGGGTTTGGCAGGGGACAAAGAAGCCTGTGCTGATAACTGTGAACGAACACTAACCTCTGTTCTCAGCCGTCACATAAGGTTGGCTTGTGAAAACACAGAAGTAAAGGTGGAAAAGCACCTGTTCTGCCTCACTGATAGAAAAAAAAAAAAGATATATGTGTATATATATATATATATATATATATATATATATACATATATATATATAACATTTGCATGTATTTCAGAGCAGTGGTATAGAGGAAGCTTTAAGCAGCCCCTTCTATGTCTGTGATTAAGTGGCATGAAGTATTTGCATGGCTAAAAGCCTCCTGAAAAGGGTAGGGACTTTTGGTCATCAGCATATAAAAAGAGTGGAACACAAAGAGGCTTGTTGCATTTTAAAAAATACATAAAATTAGTGATTTCCAGCAGCTGTCCTGTTCTTCATCAGTGAGACAGTGCAGGGTTCTGTTTCATGGGCAGGAGTGAATATTCACGGTGCTGTGTGTGTTATGTGACTGAGAGTCCTCCCCCCGTGTTGTGTTTGTCCTCTGTGCACCTGCTTCCCTGGCTCAGCTGGGCATGGAAGGGCTTGGTGAGCCCAGGCCCTGCCCAAACCTCAGCCTGGGAAAGTCTGCTGACTGTCACAGCTCAGCTTTCTTCTCTCTCAGCCACGAGGAGTTCACTTTTTCACACTCAAATAGTTCTTCTGCTTTCTGTCAAGGGTGTGGGGTATGAAAAATTGAGTGATGCTGGCGCTAGGTCCCTGAAGGGTGCAAGCCGTGGGGGCGAGGCAGCAGAGCTGCTGCAGCTCTGTTGCCCAGCTGTGGAAAGGGGTTTTCTTGCAAAATTTCCTTTTGCCTCATCTCGTCGTCTTGTCTTGAGGAAGTCACCAGCACTGTAAAGAAACAGGAGCAGTTTCCTGGCGGCCGGTGAGTCAGCGGGGGCGGCGAGGGCAGGGCAGGGTCAGGGGTGGGTGTTGTGCTGGCTCTGGGTGGCCCAGGGGAGCTGCTTCTCCCGGATCCACCCTGAGTCACCCTGGGCTGCCCGTGCCAGGGTTTGTGCCACATTATGTGAGCCTGCTGGGTACTGGGCCAGGCTGCAAGCACGCTGACAAGCAGGAGAGCAGCAAAAAGTGTGACAAAATGTGTATTTCTTGGCATAATCCCAGCATCATTGTGTGTCATTTTGGATGGGTTTGAGGAGGTGACTGACTAATCGTGGAAAAGGAGGTATTTGACCTATTCCTCCTCAAAAGTAATTGCCCAAACTGGCCTTTATGTTTGTGTGATTGTTTATTTTTTGAGACCCAACAGAAACCTAATCAGACATACTTTGAGATCCATGTTTTGCAATACAAAGGACTTGTCCTTCTAGAGAAGTACATCTTAGTACATCTCATCTTAGATCTAGGAATGGGCTGTACATTTTGTGATGTTGGGGTGAAACAAATCCCTCCACCAGATTTTGAATTTTCCTTGAACTCTGGAAAGGCTCAAGGGAAGAGTTCTGATTTAAGTTCTGAAGTATTTTTCATCTATGCTTTCATCTATGCTTGTCTCTGGGACTCACCTGCAAAAATCAGGGAAGAGGCCATTATCTGTGATGCCTTCTATTCCTAAGTGACCCTGCTCTTCAAGGCTTCAGGATTTTTCCCACTGAATTAAAAAGCATGGGTGAAGTTGTAGCAGTACCTGTGGGGGAAAAAGGTCATCTTCCTTTAAGTCTTTTCCCAAAGACTTCTGGTTTTGCCTCATTACGCTTCCTTTTTCTGCTTGAAAGCAGAAGCTTGGAAATTTTAGTAAACTTCTTGCTGGTTGTGCTTTGTCTCTGACAATCCTGAGTATTGCAATAACACCCACTGTGAAAGTGCTTTCTATTTGAGGTCCTTGAACTTAACACTAGACCTTCTGGTTTTGTCTTGCAGTCATGGAGCTTTGCTGGTCCTGGCTTTAGGAGCCTTTTGTGAATTGGCTTCATAATTTATTTTTTTTTCTTAATTCTTGGCAGCCTTTTACTTGCAGCAAGGTCTTTCTTAGCTCCCCACAGCTGGGGAGCTTTGTTCTTTAGCATGTCCTGTGCTGCTTCCTTTGCATTGCCTTTTGAGCCCACTGGAAATGGATGGAAAATGAAGTATGGATGAAAAATGAAGAATGTTTCTTCACCATGGTGGAGGGGGACTTTGGAAAATACACTGGAGTGACAGGACAAGGTGGAATGGCTTCCCATTGCGAGAGGGTGGAGTGAGACGGGATATTGGGAAGGAATCATTCCCTGTGGTTGTGATGGTGGTGGTGAGACCCTGGCACAACTTTGCTTTCCCCTCTGTGACTGTCCTTGCCCAGACGATGCTGTCTCAGAGCAGAGAATAGGTGGACAGACACGTGCATCCAGCTTTCCAGGCCAGAAATACAGGATACACTTTTTGGGTCATGCACCTTCATTCTTTTTGTGCAGCTGAAGGCAAAGGAGGATGGAGGTGACAAGTCCCCACCTCCACCTTTACTAATAGGGGCAGCAGCTCTCTGGCCACAGAGAGGAACAAACAACTTTCCCAGAGCCATGCCTGGGAAAGGCTGTGAGAAGATCAGAGAAAAAAATGAGAAACAATTCTTATCTTCATTTGCTGCACCGGTTGTTTTGAACATGTGGAATGTGTTATGGAGATTTGTTTACCAAAGGGTGGTTTCTTAATTAGCCAATGGTGATGGTGTTTGGATTGGAGGACCAATCAATTCCACCTGTAGCAAACTAGGGTATAAAAAAGCAACGTGTTTCTTAATAAATTAAATTATCAGCCTTCTGTGAATACATGGAGTCTGTGTTGATTATTACCCAGCCAGGGGCCCATTGTTAGATACTTTACTGCTGCTGCCATTTCAAGGACTTTTCCTGTCCCGCTTTCAGTTCAGAAACAGAGTGTTGAGGCAGAAGGTGAGGTTGCTCCTGCTCAACTCCTCACTCCTGTGGTGAAGTGAGAAGGCAGCGATGCCCTTTGAGATAAAGTGGTCTCATCCTTTCCCTGCATCCCTAAAAAGGGGTGACAGGAAAAAGTCATGGTCACCCTACACCTGTAGACAGGGAAATAGGAAAGACATTTCCCTCAAAGAGAGGAAAAATTAAAGGAAGCTTTAGCAACCACTTTCATCATTAGCATATTTGAAAACCCAGTGCATGTAGAGAAGAAAAACAAACAACCTGAGAATTAAGAATTGGCAACCCTATTCCTTTTCCTGATATCCCACTTTGCAGAGGACCTGCTGTATCTGAGCCCCAGTGCAGCAGGACCTTGCAGGTCCTGTACTGAGTGTCTGGCTTCATCACTTGGTGCATCTGACCCCAGTAATTCTGGGGTACAGACAGCATCCAGGAATGCAGGATTATGGGATGGGAGCTGTCTGAAACAAAGGATGCTCCTGCACTTGGAGGTAATTGAAGGGCAGGCGGCAGACCTGGCTGGAGGGGAAAGAGCCAAAGTCAAGGAATTAGCAAGTCCCAGCTCCAGCATGAGGAGTGTTTGATTAATTAGAACGTACAGTGCAGTTTGTTACAGGGAGGTAACAAACTGCTCCAAGGCTGCGTGATGAAATCCTGCTGTGACCTGTTGAAAACAATCTGGATGGTTTCCTTCAAGTTTCCAGAATGTGAATACGAGGGGTGCTTCCTTCTGCTTGTGCTGCAGGATTACAGAGCATGGATGAGCCATCCTGGCTCTTGAGAGATTTTTTTTGTGCCATCAGCAAGGGCATGGCTGAGCCTTTTGGTGTTGTTTCCAGGGCTATACCCAGTCCAGCGGGGAAAAGTCTTTGGTCTCCAGGGCAGCTGCCACTGGTGCGCTCTACCTTGGCCTCAGTCAGCAAAACATTCTTCTGGGAGAGAGATTATTTTAGAGAGTTTCCTCCAGGAAAAGGAGAGACTGTTTTGCTGAGACTAGGTACATTTGTGCCTGCCTTAGTGGTTAATGAGAATGTAAAGGATAAGGTTTTAAAAAAAACAAACAAACAAACAAAAAAAAACAACCTTGTGGTGATCTGATTCCTGCTAATGCAGCCCTAGGTGGGATGTAGTGTGAACTTGGCATTCTGCAAAGACACTGATGCAAGTCTACAGACACCAGCCTTTCACCTGAGTTCCTGTGGTGCCTTATTAGCAAGGGAGTTATACAGTGAATTTTGCCTTCTCTGTGTTCAAGTTTTGATGCCTAGATTAGGTAATAGTTTCAGATTCAGCGTTTTTTTCCATCTAGTTCTTTGCACGCTGTAGCCATTATTTCTAAAATCTCTATTAGAAAACAATCCATGATTAGTTTCCAGATCAGAGGCTTAATAAATATCTGCTAATCACTTTTCCTTACTGCATTTCAGGCGGCAGCTGCAGGCCTCAGCTATGTTGGGGCGTACGTCATCAACACCTACAAGAGCTACGACAACTTTCTGCAGGACAAGTACGCTCTGCTGCCAGCCGTGATCATAATTTGCGTGGCCGTGGTGATGTTCATCATCGGGCTGATCGGCTGCTGCGCCACCTTCCGCGAGTCTCGGGTCGGCCTGGGGCTGGTGAGTGTCACTGCGGGGCCGCTGCCACCGTCCGCGGGTGTCGCCTGCCTCCCGCCGGCAGGGGAGCTGCTCGGCCGGACCTCGGGAGGCGAACACAGGCAAAGGTCGTGGTGATAAGCGCTGCTGGTTTGGGCGAGTCACCTTGCAGCTAGGACGCCCTGATCCGCCCCATCTGGCGCGGGGAAGATGAGCGCGGGAGCAAGTTTTGAGGAGTGAGGTGGTGAAGGAACAGGAGGAAATATGAGTTTCTAAGCAAGCAAACCAGATGTGTATCAGTGTTTCTGCAGACTTTAATCCTCGTGCCTTGACTGCTCACAGAATTACTTTTAGAAATCCAGAAAGGTTCACTTAGAGTAGCTTCATGCCTCAGGTCATGCCCTGAAGGCAATGTGAGCCAACAAGGAGTGCACAACGTACCTGACTCAGCTGCTGGTTTATCTGTGCGCTCTCCCCTTTGACATCCACCTTGTGAAGTGTTCCATAGGCTCTTCACACAGGTCACACCGTGGCAGTGTTCAGGATCAGGCACAGAGCCTGTGGAGCCACAGTCATCATCCCAGCCATGCACAGCAATCCTCGAAACGCTTGGGTTGGACAGGACCTTAAAGCTCATCCAGTTCCAAACCCTTTTCCACGGGCAGGGAGAGCTTCCACTAGACCAACCAATACAACCAGGTTGCTCCAAACCCCGTCCAACCTGGCCTTGAACAATTCCAGGGGCGAGGCAGCCACAGCTTCTCGATTCTAAATTATCTTCTGGGAACTATTTTGATTGGAGAGGCAATAAGAGATAACGATCACTTACTGCTGTAAATTAATATGTATTGTGCAGTTGAATTCAAGTGCTGTGGGATTTTCTCTTACTGCTTCTCTCTTTTATTTTCAGTTCTTGGCCATTATCCTGGTTATCTTCATTGCAGAAGTGTCCGCTTTTGTCTTGGGATTTGTTTACAGGGAAAAGGTAAGTTAAGAATTTTTAGCATCTCTGTCCCAACATAAAAGTAAAGAACAGATCTCACGTTGTCTGATCATTCCAATTTATCTGTTTGGTTTTTTACTTCATCCACTGTCCTGCAACATGCAGAGCAAATGGGGATGGGAATGTCTTTGCTGGGAACACAGTGAATATATAAAGTACCTGGCAGATATCACAACAGTCTCTGAGCTGGATTAAACAGTTGTTGATGCTCCCAAAGGAGGGCTTTTCCATCAAGGGCAGCAAGCTTCTACCCAGGAACATGATTCTGGCTAAGGGCCACCTGAATTTTGTCTAAAACATTGCTTGATTTTTCTTATTTCTTATTTCCTCCCCGACTTATTTGAGATACAGATCTTTTGCAGTTTCTACCAGCAGATAAAATATTCAGCTCTCACATTAAAACCATCTGCATTGTTTTTCTCTGTCTAAACAGGTAAAAACTGATGTGCAAGGTACAATGCGCTCTGTCTTTGAGAAGTATGATGGCAAAAACCCAGAGTCTACAGTTGTGGATTACTTGCAAGAACAGGTAAGAAAATATTTAGGCATTGTTTGGAAAAGAACGGAAAAAAACAAGGAATTTAGGCTGGGAAAGGTGGGGAGAGGATGAGTGGGGCAGTATCCTGGAGCTCGGCTCTGTGTTTAGCATCCAATTCTCCAAGGCAGCTGAGGTTGCTCCTCACTTTGCAGAGCTGGTGTGTTCAGGCTGCGGGTGTGACATTCATGATGCCGGGGATGTGATTGATGTGAGTGACATTTGCATCACAGCAAATAAGTGCACAGGAATAGCTGCTGCTGAGAACACCACACCATAAAATAGTGAGATGATGGAAGACTCTACCCTGCAACTTGTCACCTTCCTGTTGGAGCTGTCACAAAGAATAAACTAAGAGGGATGTAATAATGTGTGGAGATTGATTTATTACATCTGTGATTGTTTTCCTGAAGCACCGCTGCTTGTAAATCTGCTGCAAACTACTGGCAGCTCTGGCTATGCCTAAGAGAAGTTTAACTCACCACGAGCATTCATATATATGAACATATATTATATATATAATGTAACTAGTAATACATATGTATAATGTCATGTAACAGTAACTACTGTGTCGCTGTCCTGTGTTTGGTAGCTTCAATGCTGTGGGGTTAAGAACTACAGCGACTGGACAACCACCCAGTGGTTTAATTCCACTGGGAACAACAGTGTTCCTCAGAGCTGCTGCCAGCAAGAGGCCAAGAACTGCACTGGGCACCTGGATCAGCTGCAGAAACTCAACACACGGGTGAGGATGAGGGGCTCGGGGTCACAGCCGGGCCGTGTTCATTTTCAGCCAGGTGGAACCATGGAGGGAAGCACGCCAGGCACAGTTTAGGGATATAGCTGTGGTTGTTTAAACAGATCTGGGGCAGGGGAACAACTCATCTGGGATTGACCTCACTGAATCTGGAGGATGACAATGCTCTGAGGGCTGGAGCCCCTCTGCCCTGGAGCCTGGCACGGCTGGGGCTGCTCACCTGCACAAGAGAAGGGTCCAGGGACACCTCAGACCCCTGTCAGGGCCTCAAGTTTGCCTGTAAGGAAGATGAGGTCAAACATTTTAGCAGGGCCTGTTGTAACAGGACAAGGAGTAATGGTTTTAAGCTAGAAGAGGATCAGTGTAGATCAGATATGAGGATAGGGAGGCCCTGGCCCAGGGTGCCCAGAGCAGCTGTGGCTGCCCCTGGACCCCTGAAAGTGCCCAAGGCCAGGTTGGACGGGGCTTGGAGCAGCCTGGGACAGTGGAAGGTGTCCCTGCCTGTGGCAGGGGAGTGGAGCTGAATGATCTTTAAAGTCCCTTCCAACCCAAACCACTCTGTGATTCCAAACTCCATACCGAGTTCTCCAGTCTGGGACATAAGCCCTAAGCTGATTTTTATAGATACCATTGTTGGCCATTCTGGCTCTGAGTTTTGGGCTCTTATTTAAATGACCAGAGCCAGAGGAAATTCAGATGCAGCAAATGTCAGTAAATTGCAGTTTGTCAGTGCCTCTCCTCATGCAGGAGGAAATGAGCCATCAGGTCTGCAAGACAAGAATGGAGTTCCTCAGACCTGCAGTGCTGATTAGACAGGCCTTACCAGGCCCCGCTGCCTTGGGAGAGCTGGGGGGAAATAATAAAAACTTCCATCTGGATGAACACCTTTTTACATGTTTTTACCTCTCTCTTTCACGGCAGGGCTGTGCACAGGAGCTGGAGTCTGGGCTGCAGAGCGTTATCAGCTATGCCATGCTTGTAATCCTGGGGTTTGCCATCGTAAAGGTAAATGCTCCTGTCTCTTCCCTTACGGAAAATAGTAGCTTGCCCTTGGACCTCAGGTCTTCTTCATCTTCACTGTCCTAACAGCCTACAGCTTTCTTCTGCCTCTGGAGGAGACTCAGTCCTCTGTTCCTCACTTGTATTTTACCCACTATTTCCATTTCATCTGCCTCACAATGATGGCAGGGATTCAAAAGACAGTAGGGGATTTGGGATGGAAATTCAATGTGGAATCCATTTTATCATAGTCACAGTATCCCAGGATGGTTTGGGTGTTAAGGGACCTTAAAGCCCACCCAGCGCCACCCCTGCCATGTGCAGGGACACCTTCCACTGTCCCAGGCTGCTCCAAGCCCCGTCCAGCCTGGCCTGGGACACTGCCAGGGATCCAGGGGCAGCCACAGCTGCTCTGGGCACCCTGGGCCAGGGCCTGCCCACCCTCCCAGCCAGCAACTCCTCAATATCCCATCTGTCTCTGCCCTCTGGCCCTGGGAAGCCATTCCTGGCACTCCTTGTCCAAAGGTGTGCTTAAATAGTTCAGAGAACTCATCCCCAAACAATCCTAGCCTTTCACTGAAATTTTCCCCATGGCAAGATAACTAGTAATTAATGTGAATGTATTAATTAATGCAACAAACCAGAGAGGAGACACTCCACCCGGAACTATTACTGGGAATTGGTATGCAAAAATAACACTTTATGCAGATGTATTTTTAAATGAGTTTTTTTTCATATGATGAAGTCATCCACTGTGTGGGTGTTTAGCCTGACAACTGAAACAGAAACACAGCAGGGCTAAGTCCCTTGTGCATTCCCTCTTTTCCAGTTCTTCGGCATGCTGAGTGTCTGTGTGCTTACTTGCAAGAAAGAAGAAAGTGGATATCAGCCTCTTTACTCTGGGGTGTTTGCTTAATAAACTGAGAAGAGCAACCTTGCTTCCTGATGATGAAACTGACTTGTGATCGTCCCACAGCTTTCTGAAATGTTATGCTAAGTTTGGACCGGTGACTGCCTGTAGCACTGGGTGGTGTAGTAGGCTCCAGAAAGAAACTTTCTTCTGACCTTCTTTCCTCTGCCCTGAAAACATGCAGCAGAAACTTTATCTTTTAATCAATAAACTAGTGGAGACCTCAGGAGGGGTTTCAGTTGCCTGCACAAACCTCAGGTCATTCCCATGATGTGGTTTAAACAATAAAAGAAACTTCTGAATGCCAGGTTTAAATACTCTTCACAGGCATGGGGATCGGTAGTATGTTTTTTTTCTATGTCTGATTGTGCAGTTTCAGGTTTTTTCCCTTTTCTTATGTCACATGTTGTAATTCTGTTTACTGCAGAGGTTGTTAGGCAAGACAACCCCACGCTTAAAGTCTAGAACAAGCATTTGTGTGGTTTGGAGCAGCTAGCAAACATGAAAAACCCCAGGTTTTGAGCTTTTGGGCTCAGAAGTGTCTCTTTTGGTTTGTTTTTAATCTCTTAATTATTGACATTAAAAATTCCTTATGAAGCAGGGCTTTTGAACATTTTCTTCCTCCTTTTTCTATGGTTTGCCTGGGGGAATTAGTGCCACGTTTCCACCCTCACCATGCTTTTCTGCTAAAATACTAAAAAGATACATTCTTGTACTAAGCAATTTCAATAATATGCTGTAGCGCTGCTTTTGTACATTTCTGTTCTCCTTAGTTCTGCTGGACACAGATTGGATTGTATCCCTGCTTTAACACAGTCCTTCTTTAACTCGTTTGTATGTTAATCTGTTTATAAGCTCTTCAGAATTTTGGGGATAAAGAACAGAGGGAACTGTGAGCTTTTATGTATCAAGGAATTGTGGAAAAGCAAGACATTCTGCTGATTCCTTCCTTGGAGAGATAAGCAGCCTGTCCTCAGTAAAATAAACCTTTACATTTGTGGCTAAAAAGAAAAAAAAATAGCTTGGGATCAGTGTAAACTGTTTAATTATCTCCATCCCTACCCCAAGAGAAAAAAAAGCAGTAATGGGTAACAATGTCCTATAGAAGACACACCAGCATGAGCATGTGTATGTTGAAAACTGAATTTTTATTGAGGGCTTTGTCTTCTGTTAAATGCTGAAATAAACTGAATTTATACAACCAAGTAATAAATAGTGAGACAGTTGTTGGTCGATGCTATCTATCACAATTCTCTGGAGGGAGTGAAGTCCTCAGGGGCGGAACCAGAGCGGGGGGCTGAGGACGCTGCCTCAGAGAGATCCCGCCCGGCTCCCTCAGCAATTCCGCCTTCCGCCCTTCTTTCCCGCTCCCCTCAGCGACCCGGCCTTCCCTTCCCGCTGCCTTCAGCGATCCCGGCTCCTTCTCACCCGGCTCCGCTCAGCATTCCGCGTTTCGTTCCGGCTCTCCTCAGCGATCCCGCCTCCCTGCGCGTCCGGCTCTCCTCAGCGACCTGGCCTCCCTCAGGGATCCCGCTTTCCCCTCCCGCCCGGTTCCCTGACCGATCCCCTCGGCAATCCCGCCTTCCGCCTTTCCTTCCCGTTCCCCTCAGCAATCCCACCTTTCCTTCCCGTTCCCCTCAGCAATCCCACCTTTCCTTCCCGTTCCCCTCAGCAATTCCGCCGTCTTTGCCGCTCCCCTCAGCGATCCCGCCTCCCTTCGCGCTCGGCTGCCCTCAGCGACCTGGCCTCCCCTACCGCCCCCCTCAGGGATCCCGCTTTCCCTTCCCTGACCGTTCCCCTCAGCAATTCCGCCTTCCTTCCGTTCCCCTCAGCAGTCCCGCCTTCCGCCCTTCCTTGCCGCTCTTCTCGGTGATCCCGCCTCTCTTCCCCCCTCCTGGCCTTCCTGCCCTGCTTCCCTCAGCAGCCCCCACCTTCCGCCCTTCCCTTCCCTTCCCTTCCCTTCCCTTCCCTTCCCTTCCCTTCCCTTCCCTTCCCTTCCCCTCCCGCTGTCCTTTATGACTTTCAGGCTTTTTCTCGCCTTTTGTAAACGTAACTTATGTGAAATTACTTGTACGAGAGAAGTTTGCCTAGTGAAGGAAAGAGCTTGTTTCAAGCCGTGCGTTAAGATTACATCACCCAAATAAATGTGCATTAGGTGGGCGGAGAATATGCAGTAAGCGGGCGTGTTCACGTGAACTTTACTGTATAACAGATGTAACTTTTTACCCCTCGGCAAGCTGATGAGTGGGAACGTCCTCCTCACACGCTGCGCTGAATAAACAACGCCTTGTTTCTAAGGTGAACTCTGTGTCTTTGTTCACAGAGCTCCTAAAAACGACAACACCTTCCACACTCCCGCTCCCCCCAGAGCTCCCGCCTCACGCCCTTCCTCCTAGTCCCTCCAGACTCACAGAATTATAGTCAAAGGTTGGAAAAGACCTCCGAGATCGTGCCGAACCTATGACTGATCCCCTTTTGTCACCCAGACCACAGCACCGAGTGCCATGTCCAGTCGTTCCTTGGACACCTCCAGAGATGAGGACTCCAAACCTCCCTGGGCAGCCCCTTCCAATGGCCAGAACGCCTTTTCCATGAAGAAATTCCTCCTGAAGTCCAACCTGAGCCTCCCATGGCGCAGCTTGAGACCATATCCCCTTGTCCTATCACTGGCTGCCTGGGAGAAGAGACTGACCCTCACCTGGCCCACAACCTCCTGAAGTGCCCAACATGGTACCCCGTATACCCCTCAACGCTCCCGCCCTTCCCGCCCGGCTTTCCCTCAGCGCTGCCCCCGCTCCGCCCTTTCCGCCCGCCCCGAGCGCTCCCTTCAGCGCGCACGCGCCCTGCCCGCCCTCCCCAACGCCCGCCCGGACGCGGCGGATTCAAACCGAGGCTCCACCCGGGCCGCGGCAGCCGCCCCCGAGCGCCCTCCAACCCGGCCGAGCGCCCTCCAGCCCCGGCCGAGCGCCCTCCAACCCGGCAGAGCGCCCTCCAACCCGGCCGAGCGCCCTCCAGCCCCGGCCGAACGCCCTCCAACCCGGCCGAACGCCCTCCTCCTCCTCCTGAGGGAGTGGAACAGGGACAAAGGCCGGGCAGCACCGGCGCTGGGCCTGGTGAAACCTGAGGAGAACCGGGCGCTGCCGCCGGGCGCAGGAGTGAGCTCGATCCTCTCAGGGCATCCCGATCCGCCTCGGAGGGCCCTGGTTCCACGCAGGTGCGGAGGGTGGGGAAGGCGGCAGGTCTCTAAGAACGGGTTTAATAAGCGCGGTAGTTGATAGTATTTTAAGCCAAAAGCGAAATAAAGGCGTTTTAAAAGTTTCCAAGTGTGAGCCATCGGAGGGAGCTGTGTGAGCGCTCAGGGCCACAGTGTTAAATGCGGGTGTTTGTCACATTGCATAATTTTTTCTTTTAATCAATTGCTGTCTATAATAGAGTTAACGACTCTATTATTATAGACAATATAGTAATCGATATGTAATGCTCTTTTTGATGCTTCCAGACTTCATTAATAACTCTGCTAACACTTTTTTTGCTTAATTGTTTTTTAAAAAAACACACCTCTTAAAACATTAATCATCTGATGTAGTCTCCCTGAGAAAGTCTTCTAAAACTGCCTCATATAATCCAGGTGTTTCTTGGTTTTTGCAGTAAACTCCAATTCCTTTTTTATTGCACACTTATGTAATAAGGATGCTCCCAGTCTCATGAGGAATCGCTGCACTGATATCACAATGCATTTATCTCCAAAGTTCTGGGAAAATTATTGCCTTGTCTAGTGCCACTTTATGCTTCTTTTCCTGCTTTCAATTTAGATAAAAAATAACTACTCCATTTACTATTTCATTTATGTTCCCTTTGCTTCTGTGGAAGATCTGTGTCTTTCTAAAAATTCTGCTTTTGTAGGCAATGTTTGCAATTTGGGTCTGTGTTAAATTCCTACCTTCATTTTTGTTCCCCCTCAGTGTGATGATGAAGGATATGGCATCCTCAAGCCTGGAAGATTTGTGCCTCCACATCAATATGAAGATTTCAAATATTAAAAAGTGTCTCCTATTGAGAGACATAGGTAAACAAGAGCAACAGTGGGGTTTGGCTTGCACTTCACTCCAGGAAAGACACTGAGGGGCTGGAGCTGGGAAGGGGCTGGAGCCCCAGGAGGGGCTGAGGGAGCTGGGAAGGGGCTGAGCCTGGAGCAAAGGAGGCTCAGGGGCCCTCGTGGCTCTGCACAGCTCCTGACAGGAGGGGACAGCTGGGGGGGCCGGGCTGTGCTCCAGGGAACAGGGACAGGAGCAGAGGGAACGGCCTCAGGGTGGGCATGGGCAGGCTCAGGGTGGACACCAGCAGGAATTTCCCCATGGAAAGGGGAGGTCAGGAATCCACCCAGGGAGGTGGTGGAATCCCGATCCCTGAAGGGATTTCAAAGCCATGTGGCTGTGACACTTGGGACACAGGTTAATGGTGGCCTTGACAGTGCTCTGTGGGACATGGTCTTAGAGGGCTTTTCCAAGCTAAGTGATTCCATGAACTCTGTTGGTTGTGTGGAGCACAAGGCTGACAGTTTGTCTTGCTGCTTCTCCTGGATGGATGCGGTGGCTGAGGAGCAGGGAGTTAGATAATCACGGCTTGTGAAGGGGAGGAATATTGGATTTTGGTTTTTTGTTGGAGACTTTGTAGCTTAATGTCCTCTCCTGTACAGGTAAGGATGATTCCTGCAAGCCTGTGCTCCGTAAAATACAGAATGGGGTGATCCTTGTACATGATCTCCTGAATAAAATGGAAAATGAAGTTAAACAGCAAGAAAAACTGAAAGATTCGCTCAAAGTAATCGTTTTTTTTTTTCCTGTTCATAAAATACTGAAAGATTCAAAGAAATCTTTGATACGCGTGTCACTTTTTTTCCAAGATTCTTAGTGATGTTTGGATGCATGTGCTTACAAGAGAAACTGGGGCTTGGAACAGGCTTGCTGGTGGTTTGTCAAGCAGTTCTCCAGAACAACGAACATTAAAAATAGTATTTTTCAAGGCTTGTACATAGAATCATAGAATTGTAGAATGGTTTGAATCTGAAGAAACCTTAAAGCTCATCCAGTCCCAACCCCCTGCCATGGTCAGGGACACCTTCCACTGTCCCAGGCTGCTCCAAGCCCCATCCAGCTTGGCCTAGGACACTTCCAGGGATCCAGGGACGGCCACAGCTGCTCTGGGCACCCTGGGCCAGGGCCTGCCCACCCTCACAGAGAAGAATTTATTCTTAATATCTAATCTAAGTCTACCTTCCTTCATCCTAAGGACATCTAAATCATGTCTTTGTCACTGGCCTTGAAAGCATGTCTTTATCATAATAGATACGGTGATCTAAAAAGCAATTCTACTTATGCATCTTTGCAATAGCTGCACAAAGTATTCAATTAGAATATTTGTCTGCTTTTCTACTGTATGTTTGCAGTGCTTTTGTTAAGTCTTTTGTGCAAATGTTGTTTGGGGAATGGAGGTGAGTTTACCACAGTATCTCGTCTTCATCACCACCATTCCCCAACCAGACCTTGCTCAGGATGTATTGCTGAAGTTCCTTTTGCCTGCTCAAATTTCTCTGACATTCTGAGGGCAAGGACAGACACTCCTTCCTTTGTATCTTTACTAGTTTTCCTGTGGAAATTATGGAATAAGGAGGTAAGATGATGGGGAGAAATAAAAGGCACCTCTTAGAAAAGCTGAAAATTAATTTACTGTTGCCCTAATTTTACTTGCTTGATGTTAGTGGTGTGAGATTTCTGATATAGTCTGATATGAATTTCAGGAGATGCAGAAGGCTGCTGAGAGAGATCAGGAGGAAGCACAGCACCTCCTTGAACACATTCCACGCTATCTGCCTGAGCCCCAGAGCCGGTATGTGGTACCTGAGCCCAGGGGATTTGGGCTGCTCCTGGCACTGTCCAGCTGCAGCGCTGTTCAGCTGTGCTCCTTTCACTCTGCATTAACTGGGGAACTTTGGGAGCCAAAGTTGTTGTGTCTGTTGATTCTGGAGCTGGCTCTTGTCCAGGCTTGTGCTAGCACCCCAGCAAATCTGTCAGGTCAAGTCTATAAAATCCCAGGTTGTTCCAATGGGAGCTTCCAGGGTTAGGTGTGATGTAGTAGAAAGAAAGTGCTTCTCTGAGTCTGGGCATCCCTTCCTTTAGAAACACAAACACATCACTTTTGTAACTGCAGTGCCTACTCATTAAAGGGTTAGTGACCCAAATGCTGGGTCACTCGAACTGAAGTTCACCACTGCCCTTCTAAATACATTTAAAAACCAAAAATCCTCTAACTCAGTTGTGGTTCTGCTGGATTTTGAATTGTGTTTGTGGTAGTTTTGTTCTCTTTTCCCTACAGCAATCCTGCATTTATTTCAGCTAGCTATGACATCCCCTTGCCTTGGAGAGAGCTGTGGTAAGAAGCTTTTCAGAGTCAAGTAGCCCAAGTATGTGAAAATGACAAGTACATGAATTAACTGTTTTAACAGAACTAACGTTTCTTAATTAACAGAATTAATGTTACTTGAAAAGCTTCTAAGACATTTCAACTCTGAGTTTGTCATCTCTTTCTCCATCCTGTTGGAGCTGCTTTCTTTTATGGAGTGTTGTTAGTGTGTGTCAGGTGGGGTCACTTGCAGAGTGACCCTCATTATCTGGGGATCCCAGAGTTTCTTTCCCACCTCGTAGCCTGTCAGAAGGCAGTGCATTAGTTTGAACTCAGTGCTTCCAGTATGTGCCCTGAATTAACCAGCTTCACTTGGTCTGGCTCCTCATGCCAGAGAAACCTGTCTCAAAACACGACAGACGCATTCCAGCAAAGTAAAAGGTTAAATGTGTGGAAAGAGGGTTCTAAAAGAGAAAAATGAATGGTAATTTTTGTTGGTGTGTAGCAGTATGGTCGTTGGTGTAGGTATTGTATTGAAATTGTTCTTAGCTGGTGAAGGGATGACTATTCTTGTTCTCACCCCTTAGAGATGAACCCCTCAGTTTAGGAAACAGCCTCTCAAAACGTCTCCAGGGGTGATGTGTTCCTTTTCAATTTAGATGTTGCTTTTTTTTGTGTGTGTGTGTAAAAATTGAAGGTTTTCAGAAATTACCACTTGGGTTCTGCCTTTCTGCCATAACTTACTTTCTTATCGTGGGAAATCCTTTGTCTTAACTTTGTGTTAGCTCCTGGAAATTGTTTAGGTGTAAAGGGGGCTTGTTCAGTAATTGTGCCACCTCTGACACCAAAAGATTCTTTGGGATGTTGGTTTCCCTTACAGTCTTGTCCTGCTTGTGATTAGGAAGTTAATTGTGATATGACTTTAGCCAGTTCTTCCCTTTCTAGAGAGAACCAGAGTATGTAAAACCAACCAAGCTTTTCTGATAATTTTCTACAGATTGTGCTGGGCCAGCTCACAGCTGCTGTTCTGTCGGTGTCAGTTTGTTGCTGGTTTTTCTTGAGTAATGATACATTGTGTGATGATGCCATTTGTCAAAACACACTTTCTTCTTTTTTCCCCGTTTTATCACTTCTTGATATTCACTCTTTTGTGCAGTGGAGGGTCAAGGAAGTGTAAGAAGGGACATAATTGTTCAAAACCCACTGTATCAGTGTAAATATGTTTTCAGGCCTCTTCCCCAAACCTTCCTTTCCTGGCCCCCTCCTTTTCTGTTCCTGGATGTGTGGGGCTGTGAATATTAATGTTGAGTGATTTTTGTGAGATAATGCAGAAAGCAGAGGAGCACTTGAATGCTGGTGAGACAGGCCTTGAAGTCCCTGGGAAAATGAAAAGACCCACACAGAGAAACTCAGCGATTCATGGCTTTAGCTATTGTTTCTCTCCTATATCCTTGGGTTTTCTGTTCTTGTTTACCAGAGGAATCTCACTGAAATAAAAAGCAAGTTCAATATCTCTCAAGATCTTTGTATCCCCTGTGTTTGTTGAGATTCAGTTTCTCATTCCACCAGAGCCAGATTTTGTAAACAAGCATAAGTATTTCCCTTTCATGGTTCAGGTCAGTGGTGAACTGTGTCTGTACCACCTCACTGCAGCAGTGCAGGGGCAAAGGAGTGGGTGGGAACACAAAGGAAGGGTGCTTGGATATGGGAATCATCTAGAAAAGGTTTGTTGCAGTGTGATAGGCAGCAGGAGACTGCAGCGTGGGAGGAATGAAGTTTCAAGATGTGAACTTGCTTGCCTTGGTTCTTGTGTTTATCCTTTCACTCCAAACCCACCTCCTCCACCACCACCCAAAATGCACCCCCCTCTCCTGTCCCTCCAGTTTGCTGACATTCCCTGCTAGCTGCAGCGTGCCAGGATTCGTTCTGTTGTTGTTGTTGTTCAGATGCAAACAGATGTTCTCCAGATGACGACATCTGCGGTAGTTTGGCTGCAGATGTGCTGGTTTCAGAAGGGCTCTGTGCTGTGTCCCAGCGCAGAGCAGAGCTGCTCCCAGCCCCTTGCCAGCGAGCAGGCGGTGTGGGAGCCCAGCAGGTGGCACTCACTGTCCTCTCCACGGCGCTGTCCTCTCCTGTTCCTCGGGGAGCACAGCAGTGGCACCTCAAATCCTGCCCCTGGCGGGGACAGATGGGGCATGCCCTGCCATTCACTGCCGTGGGACCCCATGTGCAGCAATGATCTCCTGTGGGACGGTCAGATCCAAGCAGAGGATTATTTCCTTGTCCAGGTCAGCTCTGTACTGCTTTATGTAATTCTGTATGTCCATGTTCTGACAACAGTGGATTTGGCCATATGCTTCACTTTTGCTGTCCTGCTCAGGAGCAGCTGGGTGGGTGGCTGGCAAATCCCTTGGGGTTTGAGGCTCTAAGCTGAGGGTTTAGAGGAAGGATGAATTTATAAAAATAATGTTCTAATAATCAGGAATAAATCAGGGAATTCTTTTGGATCTTGCCTAAAAATTTTTTTTAAGTGTCTGCTAGGTGGTGTAGAATTTCTTTGCTTCAAAAGTTTAATGGATGAGACAGGCTTCCCAAGATTTGAACCTGTTTCAAAGAGCTATGAAGTATTTCAAATCTGCCCATTAAGGCTGCAGCTCTGGGCTGTGTTTTATCTGATAAAAAGCCAGGCCTTGCGTTGTGTGAAATGTGATGGTACATTGAATTCTGAGCTGTGCCATGCTGCACTTGGACTGCTTCCAGCTCACCTGCTAGCAGCCTCTATAGCACAGAAACCAAGAGCTGTGCTGACGTCAGCTGAAGGATATGATTTGAAACAGAGCAGGCTTGCTTTACTGATGTTTCTTTTGTGAAATATCACTTAATTGTGTTCATCCAGCCTAGCAGGCTGGAACTTAGGTCGTGACTAAGCAGTGTAGCGGAATTCTCCTTCCTACTTACCTGCTGTTTGTGCACTGAATATTCCTTCATTTTACAGCTTTTATGTCGTGCCAACTGTGAAACACAAAGGACAAACAAAGGCTGTAGAACCCAACACTGAGAAGAAACCTGCAAAAGAGAAAAAAACCATTAAAGAAGCAGCATTAATAACCACAGAGGAGTTTGAAAGTGTTCCTGCGTAAGTAAGCGCAGCTTCCCTTGTACCCTGGCATATCAGTTTGGGTGGCACACATAGGTTTGGGAGAGTGACCTCTTGCAGAACTGGGACTGACAGAGATTAAATATTTCATAGGGTGAAACATGACAACGGCCTCAAATGGTTTAAATGCATTGCTAGCAAACCTGAAAATTGAATTAATTAATTGGGCCCCTCTTTATGCTGGTATCGGGAAGATGAAAACTGATCAGTTAAAACCCAAACCTCTTATCTCAAAAGTCACTGTAATTGTATGGACAGAGATTTATTAGCTAACAGGTGAATCCTCATCTTGTTTTGAGAACTGACATTAAAAAAAGAGCCATCATCTCATAACATGGAGGGTTTGTTTATATATAGAAAGAAAAACAGTGGTAAGTGCTGGTTTTATTTGACCCAAATACTGGTTTCTGGAAACTTCAAGTCTTGACTTACCAATCTGTTTTGAGATAGGAAAAGGAATCAGACTTGTTAAAAGCAAAAAAAAACCACTTTGCACTAAAATTCCCAAACTTCTGGAATAGAAAGCTGTGGGTGTCTTCCCCTAACATCAGGACCTGATTAATATCCTTGTCTGAAGTCTGATATATAGGAATAACTTCTTAAAGGGCATTTGGGTGGCATGGGTAAATGTTTCTGCAAGAAGAAGAAATTTCTCTTGACGCCTAAGGCTAAATTGTTATTGAGATTCTAGATTTACTGTGTTCCCTGACAATACCTGTTTCAGTAAGAAATATGGTTTTGAGTCTGTACTTTACTTAAGGCTTTCCAATAATTTTTATCTATAGCCTTCAGAATTTTCAGGTGAGTAATGCCCATTTTCTTCCTTATCCTGAATACTGAGCTAATGATAAAGGACTTCTTAGAAGAGCATGCACCTGGTATTTTTATTCTGCAGAAGATGTCAGGTATTTTGTGGATTTACTCCCTTAGGTAGTTCTCTCCTGATAAAATTATGAGAGGATAAAGCCAGAGCCTAGGAATTTTTGGCCTTTATTTCTGCTGTAGTAAGAAAAATAGACACAGACTATTCCAGACAAATATTGTTTTAACTTCCAGTTAAGGCTATGATCTTCCACACCACAAGAAAGGTGGAAAGACACTTGGAGGCATGGCTTAGTGGTGGCCTTGGCCATGCAGGGGGAGAGCTCGGGCTCGATGATCTCAGAGGGCTTTTCCCTCTTAAAGGAGTTTATGATAACCCTTGAAAGTGGAAGGTTTTCCTCTGCTGTTCATGGGCGTGGAGGATGGGGACAGAGGCCAGATGATCCTCTTCCTATCCATTACAGATTCACAAAACCACAGAATAAGCAGAGCTGGAAGGCAGCCCTTGTGGAAATGTTGCAGCTGTGTTGGAAGGTACCCATTATGGAAAGGTTGCAGCTTAGACTGTGCTGGTAGAGCTCTAGAAATAATTTAATTTTATTCAGATGGGAGAAGCATGTTTGTTCTGTGGAGGAAAATTTACATGAATTTACATAGATCTATTAATCTACCAGTATTTCTGTTGCCTGGCAATGTTGTAGTACAAGATTGAGGGAGTACTTGCAATTTCACATACTGATTGACCAAATCTAAGCAGCAAGTACTTGTAATACAAATTCTCTTACACTGAATGTATTCTCTTGGAAGAATGAGAATTTGGTTCAGGGCCCATTTCTTCAGGTGAGCACTGGAGGTGGGGGGTGGTCACTGAAAAATTGAGGCTGTTTTCACTTGCTTTATGCTGAACATGAAGGAAAATCTATTCCTAACACCATCAGGCCACTAAAAGGGACACAGGCTTCAGTGACTTCATAGTCCTAGGACTGGGCAGCTGGCATTTAGCAAAGGTATACGCTGTGTTAAGGGGCAGATGTGGAGCACCCTGATCAAACAGAGCACTTTGCACAATAAAAAACCTGCAAATTATCTTACCCTTCAAATCTGTTGCAGGAAGGTGCTTTTTGGAGGAAGATAAAGGACATTTCACAGTACCTGTCTTTGTTAACTTTTGACTTTGAAGCAGAGGAAAATGTTTGCTTTATTCTGTGTCTACAATTTTTACTCCTTTCTAAAAATGTTACTGCTGAAAGCATTTTAGATTCTGTGCATTCATTATAACTCTCAAGTCTCAAAAGATGGTGGCTTGGGAGAATACATGGCTATTTTAGCCCAACCATTTTTGAGAGAGCAGGGGTGGCCATTACAAGCTTTATCTCTTTTAGAGTGGCATATATGTGTTATATTGATGTTATTCTTTTCTCTGAGGAACACGGCACTGTGCTCTGGTTTTTGTACCTATAGAAAAAATGCTTTGAAAAAGGGCTTCTGTGGATTAAAAAAAGAAACTGGATCTTTTTTAGAAGAGTTTTGAATTTTACTGCATTTGGAATAGTGAAGCAGATTTTAAAGTTATTTTAAATCTAAATTAAATGCCTGAATTTGGAGCTTCTCAACTTTGTATTTTTATATTAGCGTACATATGGACTGAAATAAATGTCAGCATTAACGGGTTTGCCAGCCATGGTTGGGTAGAAACATGAGAGGGCTGTGGGACAGCTGGAGTTTTTATGATCCTTAGTTATGCACAGAATAAAAATTCCATTTGGTTTTGACAGGGTTTAATTTCAGATTAAAGCATCTTGGATGCCCGAGGGCCTCTCAAAGAACATTTGTGTTTAGGTTTAGGCAACCCAGTCGTGCCTCTCTTTCAGTTTCAGGAGGAGCTGAGGTGCTGCCTTGGCTTTATGAAGTGCGTTCACTGTCTGTGTGTTGACCGTGGGAGCCCAGGAACTTAAATAAAGGTGTTTTCTACCTCTGGGCCGAGCCTTCCTCGCTCGGCACGCTCCCCTGCGGCGCAGGGAGGCGAAGAGAGCAATAAGCAGCAGTTAATGCGCGCAGGCAGAGCCCTGCTGTGCTCACAGGCTGTGCTCCTGCCGCGGCTGCATGGCCGGGGGGTAGTGCTGCTCTATCACTGGGCACAGTGGAGCGTTTTTATAGCTACAGCACGGCTGCGCCCCCAACGCTGAATAAAGCGCGGTGTCGATAAAGTCGAAAGGTGGTTGCCAGTAACTTAGTGGCTACTAAGTTTCAAACTCGGTTTGGAGGCAGAGCAATTGCTTTGGATTCAGTTTTACGCACCTCGCCGGCCTGTCTGCCTGGCAGGGACTGGCTGCTGTTGAAATCTACAGCATTTATTTTGAGTTGGCAATTGCAGAATCTCTGTCTGAATTCTGGTTCGGAGTACTGAACTTGTAATTGATTATCTACTTCTGCTTTGAATTCGTTGTGTGTTCTCCAAAGATTGAGCCTGTCTGCTCAGATTAAAACGAGGGAGGAGCTTGCTGTTCATTGATCTTTTCAGTCTTGCTGTCCCACAGCTTTTGGTCACCTGCTCTACTGACCTAGAGCATTCATTCTCAAAATGAATTGTGACACTTGTGTAATTCCTCACGTCTGCAAACCCATACTGAACAAAACACAAACAGCCAGGTTGGGTTTGTTGTAGCAACTGAATGAAGGCCACAGGACAATGTAGGTTGCATGGCTGGCCCGGCCTTTACTGCCATTTTTGGGGGAGGAAGGAAGGTTGTGTTGTATTTAGCTTACTGCTTGTCATTTGAGTTTCAGATTTCATTTTTATATAATGGTTTCTCAGTGTGCAGCACAGTTCCTTTTCCTTGAAGGCATGGCTTTACATCTATAAATACTGAATAGCCTTGCAAATCTTCCAATGTTCTAGTATTTCCACATCACTTTGTTCTTTATCTTCTGTGCTTCCTGTACCTCTAGGCTGTTATCAACAGACCTTATTCTTCTAGTACTAGTATTATGAAAAGCTCTGAGAGTTCAGAAATGGATGCTGGTGGTGCAGAACCTTATCTTCACAGCTCAGTAAGCTGCATAGCCAAATGCAGAAGGCAACACACAACTAGTAGCTCATCAAAAAACACCAAATAATCACAGAATCACTGGGTTGGAAGAGACCTTCAAGATCATCATGTCCAATTCATACCCTAACACCTCACCTAAACCATGGCACTTAGTGCCACATCAAAAAAAAAACCAACCCAAAAACAAAGCAAAAACCAACCAAACAGACATTAACAAACCAACAAACAAATTTTAAAAAGGGCCCATGGTGGGCACAGGGCCGCTTTGCTCCGGCCCCGCTCCACACCCGCTGCCGGATTGTTCAGTGCCCCGGCCAAACAATAAATGGCTGTGACATCAAACACAGCTCATTTGTGATGATAATATGAGCCAAGTTGTGCTCCGAGGCAGACATTTCATTTCATGCTGTTTTCTGCAAAGTTGCTTTATTTTTCTGTGTTTAAGTGGTATGCTATAAAAGCAACCTTTATTCCATTTTGAAAAGCTTTTTACAGCTTAAGTACTGAATGCATTCTGCTTCTTAATTTAGCTTTCTAATATTTTATCTTTCTGGTTTAGGTTCTGTCATGGCCTTTTTACCTTCAGGATTGTTAAGCAATCAAGGAAATGAACAGAATTAACTACTAGATATATTCATTAATACAAAACAGGAGAAACTACCTCTAACTAGGAATGGCTTCTTCAGTTAGGGCAGATGAAAGAGAAGAATAAACACAGAACTTTGTGACTTTCTGGTTACTGATTCTTATTTTTATTTGTAGGTATTTGAAAGGCCGTATAACATATGATCAGATTAATGCGGTTGTTCAAGAGATTAACAAGGCCGTGGTGGGCAAGTACAAGATCTTGTATCAGCCTTTGAAGTCTATGAGTGCACCAGTCAGAAACCTCTACCACAGGTTCATAGAAGAAGAAACTAAGGATACAAAAGGTATTTTGTTTTTCCTTTGTTATTCCCAAACTTGTAACACTTGGATGTTGCAGCAGAAGTATAAAAATACTGGTCTTTTTTTCAGTATTTTTGACTGAAGAATTTCCCATAGTTATTGGCTCACTTTTTGAATGTTTTCTTTGAAAAATACATCCCTTTGATGGTGTGTCATGGCAGAAACTTTGAGTGCACAAAGATTTAGTTTGGAATCATTACAAGTTCTGGAAACTCTTAGTCTGATAACCAAACCATAGAAATGTGTTCTCAGGTGTTAAACTTGGTTGGACATGAACTATTAAAAATTTGTTCTGAAGTTGGGAAATCTGGCTAATTTATTGTGCTGCAGTGGCTTTGTGGAAGAGGTAAGTCTGTCTGATAATCTTAAAAAGTTTTCTCCTCTTAAAAGCATAGAGGGAATGAAAACCAAAATACCTTTCTTTCAATTGAAAAGTTGCACTTACAGTCTATAGTTTTTCCAAAAACATGTGGCACAGTAAGTCTCTGATATAAAAATCTCCTTTTTGGCATGCCTTTCCTCTTGAGAACAAGTACATAATTATTCCTGGAGAGGCATACTGCACATGTCAAACTTGGGGATGTCCTTAGAATGCCCTCATGTTTCCAAGTTCAGGCATAAAGAGTGGAGCAAACTGTCTTCTGTCACACATAAAAAGAGCTGTCTCTGACAACACCATGGTACCCACCTTCTGTTTTAGGCCTGGACACAATGCTAGAACTTCTGCCCTGAGCATTCACTGGGTACTCAGGAGTGCCCTGAACATAAACTGCAACTTTTTCTGCCTTCCTTCGGTTTTGTTGCTCTTCAAGGCTCTGGATATTATAGTATTATGATAACATCAGTGACTTCTGGGTTCTAGATCCAGCTTTTCTATAGGGAGGGAATTCTGATCTGATGGACATGCTGGCACTTTGTTCTGAGACCTGCAAGATAAACACAGAATCACAGAATGGTTTGGATTGGAAATGGCCTTCAGTATTAGGCACTTCCACCCCTGCCATGGGCAGGGACCCCTTCCACTGTCCCAGGCTGCTCCAAGCCCCATCCAGCCTGGCCTTGGGCACTGCCAGGGATCCAGGGGCAGCCACAGCTGCTCTGGGCACCCTGGGCCAGGGCCTGCCCACCCTCCCAGCCAGCAATTCCTAATTGCCAAGAGCCCAAAATCTGTGCCTGCCCTCTGGCAGTGGGAGCCATTGCCTGGCTGCTGTCCCTGCAGGCCTTGTCCCCAGTCCCTGGGCAGCTCTGCTGGAGCCCCTGGAGGCCCTGGCAGGGGCTCTGAGGTGTCCCTGGAGCCTTCTCTTGTGCAGCTCAACAGCCCCAGCTGTGCCAGGCTGGCTCCAGAGCAGAGGGGCTCCAGCCCTGGCAGCAGCTCCGTGGCCTCCTCTGCACTGGCTGCAGCAGCTCCAGCTCCTTCTCGTGCTGCAGTTACAGGGCTGGACACAGGACTCCAGATGAGATCTCAATTGCCATACAAAAGTCATTGTTTAAAGGTTCTTGTTAAAATGGATCTAAGCACAGAATGCAGCTAGGTAAATTCATTCTAATGCAGTTATATAAATTCATGTGACTGACTTTTGGTTTGGGCTGTGATGGTTTGGCCTCTCTCTAAGCATGTTTTGCCTCAGTTGAACAGCAGCTTATATTAATCTGGATTTCTTAATATACTGGCTTCATCAATTTAATTTACAACACATTTTTGGTGTCACTGTTCCTATCCTTAGGACAGTAGTAAAGAGTTTGAGCCCACAGCTGTAGAAGAGAGGCTGAACACTAGAAGGGCCCTCCTGGGCCTGGAGTGATGCTCAGTCTGCACTGTGATCCACAGCAGTCTTGGCTGCAGTGAGGAAGCCATTCCAGCAACTTGAGAAAGCCACAGCTAGTCAGAGAATTTTCTGTCAGCTGTGGGCTTTAATTCTGAAAAACTGAAGTGCTTAATTGCTTTAAGTACCTGAGAGATGTTCTTTATTTCTTGTTTATTTTGAGAAGCTCAGTTAGGAAACTAGGACATTCAGCATCTGATAGAGCGAGTGTAGTTGTGTGGTAGATGGTTTTGTTTAGTTTTTTTTGTGATTAATCATTTAGAAAGCCAAGAGAAACGTCCTGGAAGGCTGTCAGATGGTTCTTATCTGGCCAGCACAAAATGATTAAATGTCTTTATCCATTCCATTTTTCAGGATGATGTTCTGCATTCATTGATTTGTTTGTTTAAATCTCTCCTGTGAGTGTCTCTCTGCTTAGGATTCCCACTGGTTTTCAGCCTGGGCCAATTGCCAGCTGACCTCTTCTCTGATTTCAAGATGAGAGAAGATGCTGCCTGGTTTATCAGGGTCACTTCCAACCACTCAGGTGGTTCAGTGAGTTTAGCTGGTTGTTTAGCACATGGACCAAACCACTGCCCTTCACCCAGCTCTGATTTCTTCACAAAAAAGATCCTGCTCTGCTGAATGTTGCCACTCTGGCTTGTGAGCAAATATAAGAAGGAATCTTGTTTTATCAAAATTCAGGATGTTCTGATGCTCCCCCAGACGTAACAGACTGTGAAGGCAGCAGGCAGGTTATGCCTGGCTTCCCAACACTGTTTGGGTGTGTTGGTATCCCTGGAAGTTGTAAATGGTCTCTATTTGAGACGTTTTCTAATTTGAGCAGTAATGCAGCTCTTCTTTCTTTTCCTGGTAAACAAACTTCCTACTTCTCATCTGTATGTGGATTTGGTGGCGTTACAAGCTCTGAGATTCCAGCAGAGTTCCTCTCTGGGGAAATATCTCTAGATTTTGACAGCTATTGTCTCTGGAAGATTCTACTCCCTGTGAGACAAGTGTGTCACCAACTCCCATGAGAGGCCCAGGCTGTGAGAAAACATGATCTGTTATTTCTCAGCTCTGTCTGAGCAAGATTTTGGGGGACATTGCACTTACAAACATAATTCTTGGACCTCAGTTCTTTTCTGGCAGCATCGGCTTTCCAGCTTGTATCAGCTATATCCCAGTGAAACTGGAAGGACTTAACAGGAGGAAGAGATGCTCCATTTTTTCTAAGATGTCACTGCCTCAGTGTTAAGGATAAAACAAGGAGGGAGAATATGGTCTTCTTTTTCTAAACTGAAACACCCCTTCCCTTGTGTCCTCCTTCCCATTAGACTTGGAAGCGTGATACTACACATAATTCAGTAATGATTTAGGTTGGAAAAGGTCTTTAAGATCACAAATTCCAACTGTCAACCGAGCAGCATGTTCACCATGTCATCCAGGGGCACATTCACACAGTTTTTTGAACACTTCCAGAGATGTTAACTCCACCACTGCCCTGGGCAGCCTGAATTTTAATGACAATTTGCTTGTAGAAGTAGTCTATCAACTGAAAGAAGGGGGGAGCTCTCAGCTTTGATGCAGGACTTCCCTGTGCCATTTTCTTGGAGACACAGGGACAATGCTGTTGCGAGTGATTAGTCTTTTCCTGGGATTTTCTTAAGTAATGATGGATCATTCTTTTCCAAATCTGATATAAGTCAAGGGAATGGTGGGCTGCATAGCTCTGATGCATGCAGGGCTCTGTCCTTATGGCAGAGATCTAATTCCAGAACGTGAGTGCCTGCTGGGAGACAGAGCTCATGGAGTGGGGCCTGTGGATGATGCAGAGTGTCTGAACTTCAGGGGAAGGCTGAAAATTCTCTTTCTTACGACAGGTTTTAAAAGTAGAACAAAGTTCCCAATATAGTGTGAAGCCATCCTACTGACTGTAGAATTATGAATTGTAGATTGTGGAATGATGAAGAAGAGGCTGTGCTGTCACTTGTGGAATGCTGAGGGTATCCCACAGCAGAGTAATTTCTGTAACAAAACCGCTCTTTGTTTTCCAGGAGCATTTTTTATTGTGGCGGATGATATCAAGGCGTTCACTCAGCTGAAATTGGACAAGAGGTTCCACAGCATCCTCAGCATCCTAAGGCACTGCCAGAGAGTGAGAGAGATTCGTGGCTCGGGGCTTATCCGCTACGTCATCTGCTAACAGCTCCCCGTGCCTGACCTGACACCCTGCCCTGCTTTCCAGGCAGCAGCAGGGACAGACAGGCATGGGTTTTCAGGCATCTGCCATAAATTAGGAGTGGCGTTCAAGTATTTGAGCTTTGCTTTGCGAAGTTAGGGGGAACTACAAACCCGAACCAGAAAGTCAGCTGGGCACATTTTCTGGTCAGAAAAGTAAAAAAAGTAAAGTTCTCTTTGTGTTAACCATGGTCCTTTGGTCCTTTTGTGGACCAAAGGTCTGAGTGGGTTTTTTTTCTTTTTTTCTCTTTCTCTCAGAGAATTTTTCTGCCGTTTGTTGCCTAAGAGATGAGAACAATGGGTATTTGAGACAAAAGATGTGGCAGGGGAGGGGGGGGACTGTGGGGTGGGGAGGAAAAGGGGTGCAGTTTGCTACTGTCCCTTAGCTGCAGGGATTTCTATTGACAAAGGCAGAGATGTGCCTGGGCTGGAGGTCAGGGGCTGGGCTTGGCCTTCAGTGCTCTTGGGATCAGAGGGGAGACAGGTGGGGTTTGGGTTTTCAGGTTTTGCTGCGGAGAGATTCACTGCTACTGTTCTGCACTGCTTCTCCTTAGTGTGAGTGAGTCTTTGGTTGTGACACCAGCCATCGAACTGGCACCTTTCCAAGCCCCAACCTCACTGGGAGGGACTCCTCCCATCTGCTCAGGTGCCTCAGGGAAAACCTGGAACCCTGACCCCCTCTGGAGGGAGAGATCATCTCCTGGCTCCTCCCTGGAGCCAGGCTGCTGCTGCCCAGGGGACACCCAGGACCCTGACCCCCTCTGGAGGGAGAGATCATCTCCTGGGTGCTCACAGGAGCCCAGCTGCTGCTGCCCAGGGGACACCCAGGACCCTGACCCCCTCCAGAAGGACAGATGCATCTCCTGGCTGCTCACAAGAGCCAGGCTGCTGCTGCCCAGTCCTGCTCTTCTCCCTCGCTGCTTCTGGCTTTTTGCTCCACTTTCACCTGACCTGATACCCAGTGAGTGCCGCAGCCCTGTGGCTCCTGGCAGGCTCCTGGCAGGCTCCTGGCAGGCTGTGGGGTCGTTGCTGTGCTTTGTTCACCACGCCGGGGGTGCCATCTCTGCTGCGGCCGCCGCAGCTCCGGGGCGCCCGTGGCAGCCACTGCCCCATCCGCCACCGCACAGCGCCCCCTGCCGGCGTGGGGGAATCACTGCGCCCTGCCTGGCCGGCAGCCAGCAGCGCCCCTGCTGGCAGTGAGCGGAACTGCAGCAGCGGGAAAAGGCTGGGACGGCGTTTGTGCTCTTTTTGCGGCGTTTTTATTTGTTTGCCTTCCTGTGTTGTAGTAAACATAAAATTATGTTTTTATATATATATGTTCTTCCACCCATCTCTTGGCCTCAGAGCCCTGTAATTCCAAAGTTATAATAACTTGGAGGGAAGGGGGTTGTATTTTCCAATATCCTTGGCATACACTGATGCCTTAAGTTTTAGCTTTTATATTTTCCAGATTTGTACTGCATTAGTATATAATTATGAACTTTATATAAAGTCTTCTCAAGTTCTCCTCACAGTTCAGTCAGACAAAGTAATCCTTTTCCAGCCTGAGAACCAAGCTGCAGCTTCAGACCCAAAAAGTGCAAATAACAGAAAATTGAGGGCAGCAGTCTGGGAGGATGGGACTGCATCACCTGGAGCTGTGATTGTACAATTAATCCCAATATGGAAATGGACCAAAACTTATAAAAGTGTGAAAACTCAGGATCAGGATCCGTGGCTGGGGTGTTGGTTGTACTGCCCAAGGTGCATCCTTTGAAGGCCTTCTAATAAATCCCTATTAAATTCCCTTGACGCTGTCTGGCCTCTGTTCCAGGCAGCCCCTCAAGGCATCAACACCTGTCTTTTAAACCAATACAATGAGCTGGAAGCTGTGTTTAAGATTCTGTAGCTACTCAACGGAAGCATCTGATTCTTTTTTCTTTTTCCAATGCCTCAAACCAATTTCCGGATTTCGTTTTCCTAATCTTTCTTCGTATACTAATTGTACATTTTGGAGTTTTCTACGTCGCTTGACCAGGAAGATCTGAGGTGGTCCAAAGACTTCTAGACTGATTGGTGATTCTGTTAGTCCTGTGCTTTTCCAGCTTCATCATGCAGACAGATTTTTCCCTCAGATACCCAGACTGGCCTGAAACAGTTGGGGTTTGAAGTGAAAATATTCACATTAATCATGAAAATTCAGGTCAAACTTGTCCTGTTTTTATTATAGAAGTCTTTATTACAGCTTTTGTTGCTTTCATATTACTAATTAGTGTAGTAAGGTTCAGAGTAGATCTATTGTGATAAATATAAATTCTGCAAGTAATAAAAACTGTTTTGCTAAGAAAAGCTGTATTCTTTTTCTTTCATGAGCCTATTTCTGCTGTTATCCTAATATCTCATCTAAAACGCCTCCTTTTGTACCCTGTCAGCATTAACATGAAATTTAATGTGCAAAATACCCCAAATGATCTTTGAACTTTACCAATAAAGAGCTTCTGCTGGGTTTCTAGATTCCCTTTGTGTGTGTTGCATTTTAGGGTTTTGCTTTTTGGTCTTTTGCTCTGGAACGTAGAGATCCAAGCTGTGGTCTCTACTCTGCATTTTATTGGAATATATTTGAGGACCCTAGAGATTGTCCTTTGCTTCTGATGGGTATTAAAAAGCAAGATCTGATAGTATACAACTTTACCCTGGTTTTGCCTACTCACTGTAACGTCCTGTCAGGCTTTTTTCTCTTCAGATGTCACTGAACAGAGTTTTTTTATTTTTATTTCCTTATTAGTTGTTTTGGTCTGGGTAAGCTTGGTTGCTGCATAATTTTTTTTTTCCTCCTTTTCTTGTTTTGTTGTGGGGATTGCAGTTTTTGCTTAATTAGATGTTGGTTAACAGCTTTCGGTCTGTTACTATGGAGTTTTTAATTTTCTGAACTATTTTGCCTCGGGCAGATTCTCACAAATGTGCTCATTATTTTAATTCCCTGTCCTAACGCTGTGTTTTCCTTCTGCCAAGGAGCTCTGCCCATGGATTGTGGTCACCTACTGTGCCCTTCCTCCAAAAGCTCACGCTGGCCAGGGAGCTGGAAAAGAGCAATTCCCTGGTCTCCCTGGTGAGCACCTGTCTCCTGTCTTGGGTGAGCTTTTTGCTGTGTCCAAGGCATTTTGGGGACAAAACCTTCGCCTCCAGGAGCTGCCTGGGTCTGGGTATCAGCACAGAGGTGGTGTTTGGGACACTAAGGGCTTGCAGGTTCCTAGTTGCTGGCAGCTTTAGTATTGGAGAAATCCAGCAAAGTTTGCCAGTTTCCAACTTGGCACCCCACTGTCTGCCAGGGCGAGTGGCAGCAAACCCGCCTTAAAAAAGAATACTCCTGCTGTATTCTGCAGGATGTGCACTGATTCCTGCCTGTCCAGTGCGCCCTGAATCACTCACCAGCAGCAGACAGAAGCCGCAGCCCTGGGTACCAGCCCTGCCAGATGGTTTAATTTAAAACCCCTGAAAGCACGGCCCATGCGCAGCCCCCAGCGCTCTGCTGGTGGCAGCTGCCGAAAACAAGGGAATGGAGCAGAGGCAACACCGATTTAATTGCCTGCTGTACCAGCGAGGAGGGAGCTGTGATCTTCCCACAGCCTTAATCCCCCGGGCTCCGCTCGTGATTTCACCCCCGCGGCTCTGCGGCCCCCGGACAGCGGGAGAGAGAGCGGGGGTGATGAATATTGAACATGCATGTGGGGAGCAAAGTCATTGAACATGTGTTTGGGGAGCAAAGTCATTGAACGTGCATTTGGGGAGCAAAGTCATTGGACATGCATGTGGGGAGCAAAGTCATTGAACATGCGTTTGGGGAGCAAAGTCATTGAACGTGCATTTGGGGAGCAAAGTCATTGAACATGCGTTTGGGGAGCAAAGTCATTGAACATGCGTTTGGGGAGCAAAGTCATTGAACATGCGTTTGGGGAGCAAAGTCATTGAACATGCGTTTGGGGAGCAAAGTCATTGAACATGCGTTTGGGGAGCAAAGTCATTGAACATGCATGTGGGGAGCAAAGTCTGGGCTGGCCTAGATAAACAGGGTGACAGTGCTGGTGACAGCCTGACGTGGTGGGTGTCCCGGCAGGGATGGCAGAGGTGGCTGCTGAATCCCGCCGGGATGGTCGGTGTGAAAAACGCCCATCACTTGTTTTTGAAATTTTAAAAGTTTAATAGTAATAAAATGTTTATAAAAATAGCAATATAATTAGAGGAATAAAAATTTGGACAATTTGGATTTAGGACAATATGAGACAATAGAAACTAAGAGTTACAGACAGTCTGGGTACTTTTTCTGGGCAGCAAAAGCCTAAGAAAGGACCCATGTTAACAGAGGATTAACCCTTAAAAACAATAACCTGTTGCATATTCATTCACCTCATACATGATGCATAAATTCCATTCAAACACAGGATTCTGTCTGGTCAGTGTCAACTTCTTTCTCTTAATCCTGATGGCATCTTCAGACCTGAGCAAGGCAGGAAGAAGTTCGTTTCTTCTGATAACGGAGCAATAAATTCTCTTTCTCTGAAAGATTTAGGTGTCCTGTGGCTGCTATCTCACTGCGAGCCCTTTCTTTAAAAAAAAAAAGTATCCTACATAGCATAAAATAGTTTCTATTTCAACGTTTTGCCATAACCTAAAACTATATTTACCACACTACTTAAGAAAATTAACACAGCAAAACTTTCTAACGCAACACACATTATATTCATTTTAACATTTGCAAAAAGCCAGTCGCAGAACAGGCATTTTTCCCAGTCGGAAATCCCACGGCGTGCTGTGCGAGGAGGGGCCGGGGGAGGGCAGGGATGCCGTGTGGCGACCCCAGGGCAGCTGGCTTTTCCCCCCCGCCAGAAACCCATGCACGCCTCCAAAAAAGCTGCGACAAAACCAAGCTGGTTTTTAAAATGCTCTTTGTTCCTGCTGCTTTTTTTGTTTGTTTGTTTTGTTGGTTAAGAGAAATAAATAAATAAATAAATAAATAAATAAATAAATAATCTTTTTGTTCTCCTTAACTCCTCTTCTGAGGAGGCACTAATGGAAATAATTATCTGCAGAAATCAATGCTGGGAGTAGCTCGTACCCCTGAGTATTTAGCACTGCGTGCTGTTTCAGGAGGCAGCGATTTCCATCTGTGGGAGCACATGTTCCCTTTCACTGAGCCCGTGAGGAGGAAGAGAAAAGGAGCATTTCATGTCATTCATGGGTCTCTGCTTGCAGGGAGCTGATACTGAGCAGGGCTGGCAAGAGCTGCGTGAGGGAACTGGGTAAAGAAGCTCGTGGATACTGAGGAATATCACAGAGCAGTCTCTGAGCTGGAAAAGGTTTCTCCCACATACAAGGTTTTATCAATTTTTTCTCTTAATTTGAAAAAAAAAAATATATAATAAATTTAAAAGTACAAAACCTTTTGTCCAGGATGGGGCATGCTGTGACTCATGGGACTGAATAATCCAGACAAACCACAGTGATTGCCATCAAAGATCTGTTTGCCTTCCTCTGCATGTTGAATTTGGGATCTATGTGTGTCACAACCAGGATAATATACAGTTAAGCACTTGCAAAGCTTAATATCTCATAATTAGGCTAATCATTTTCCACATTAAAATGGTGGTCCCTTATTAAGTGGCTGCTTTTTCTTTTTTTTTTTTTTTTAATCTAACTTTTGTGTCACACAGAATTTCCTGGGAATTGGGATGCAGTTAAAATGCAGGAAAACTTGTTTAAACAAAACAGCTTTAAACACACTGGGGTTTATGTGCAGGCAGAGGTACTTTAACATTTTATGTACAGACAGAAACATGGAAAAAGTTTATTTCTGCATGTGTTGTTTTCAAAGCTGAATAAAACTCAGTATTTTGGAAAGTTGGGATCAAAACCAATTAGGTGTATTTGTATTTTGGTGTAACAGGTGGTAGTTTCAGTTTCCATGGATGGAGAATTGCATGAGGAAAATTGGTTTTCCCACCTCCTCTATTCATCATGAATTTACCGAATGCAGTAAAATCAGTGGAATATCATAGTGCTGAATAGCAGCACAATTTTTGGTCTGTTTCATTTGAGTAATGTGTCTTATTTAATTGATGTGAGGTTAGTAAGTGATGAGGAATCCAGGCCTTTTCATCAATTCCTGAACCAAAGCTGCTTGGACTCTCCTGGCATTATTTTTAGGCGGTTTCATGCAAGTTTTGTGGATTGATCCAATTCCAAGCTTTGCCCTTTCTTCTCCCTTTTTATTTCCCTTTTCCCCAGATTTCAGGGGGAATTCATTCCTGGGAGCAGCCCAGCTCCGGTTCCCACCTCCTTTTTCGTGCTGGCCAGCCACAGCTCACTCATCCCTGCTGATGCAGCTCCTCCTGCCCTGTGCTGAGCAGCAGCATTCCAGTTATGAGCTAATGCCTTATGTTTGATATTTATGCAGCAGCTGAGAAACCTAAATAATTAAATCTCCCTGTGGCCCGAGCAGGAGCTGGACGAGCAGCCTGGTGGATGCGAGCTGTGCTGCCAGCAGGGTTTGCTGGCCTGGTGGTTGCTACCTGTGTGCTCTTTCCTCAGCACAACCTGCCCATAAATAATTCAGCTGTGGCTCAGCACGTGGGGTTAACCTTTGGGAACACACCAAGGCTGCTGCTACGTGCAACCTTTGTTCTTACAGCAGCAAAATCCTTCTTTCTGAGCAGGGAGAGACCTACACCGTCCATCTCGGGCGTTCATTTCACAGCAACAGCCCCGACTAAGCGAGACTTGGTTGTTGTGCAAGTCTGAGATTTATTCAGACCAGCCAGATGTTTGGTTTAATAATCCACATTATCCTGGTTGTTTTAGTAGTCTGGTTTTCTGTGGTGCTTTCAGCTGTGTCACAAGTATGCAGGGATGTCAGGAAGGCTGAGGGTTGCTACAGGACTCACTGTTACTCATGGGCTTTATCTGGGCATTTTCTTGTTCTCAATTACAAGCAGGTGCAATGAATTATCCAGGTGTTCAAGGTGCTGTGTCAGTGAAATTTGTTAAAATCCAGTATCCAGACATCCCTGCTTCCCTACCTCATGCCTCTAATGCTGCCTCCCCTTCTCCTCATCCTGGGGTGATGGCAGGCAGAGATACCCATGGGAAAGAGAAGATTTGCAGGTTGGGAATGAGTCACTCCAGAGGCTGGGAATGAGCTGGCCAGCAGTGGTAGGGCAGAGGAGACCTGATGGCCACAGCAGACCACAATTAAAGCAGGAATCCATTGGTGTGGCTATGGCAAAGTGAGCCAGTAAATACAGATAGGATCTGGTCTACCAAACTGTTAGAAATAGAAAGCAGTCAGTCAACATCCTAATTACAGCAAGGACTGGGCTTGGACTCTCTCTGTGAGGTCCTTGCTCCTGGTAGGAGAAATTCAAGAGGAGCTGTGGGATGGAAGTGATGGCTAGGAAGGGATGAAAGTGAAAAGCAAGGAACTGGGCTCTCTTGGTGTAGAGAGAGATGCAGAACCCTGAGTGGTGGGTCCTGGAGGGTGGTGAAACACAGGAAGGTGTGAGTGCAGGGGAATGATTCAGGAACATCACTGCAGCTGGCCACACTCTCAGTTACACCAAGCCTGCAGCAAGACCTCAAAAAATTCATCATCCATTCTCTCAGACATGTAATTTCAGAGTCTGCTAGTTCAGGCTAATTGCTCCTGGAACAGCCTTGTTCCTCCCTTGCAGCAGCAGCGGCATCCCGGACGTCCTGCCCTTCCCTCTGCCAGACCTGGGGAATAACTGCAAAGGGAGAAAAAGGCCCATTAACCTTTACTGTCTGTCTTTTCTTGCTGTAATCCAGTTGGTGTTTGTCTTGATGGCGATAATTACACAGAAGTATGTAATTGCAAGACAAATGTTTAATTAAGAGCAGGTTTGTTGCTAGTCTCTTGTCTGCTTCCATCTGGGAAGAGCATGGTTGTGCCGGTTGACTTGGCAGCCTGGATCGAAGGTCTAATGAGCCCGTTCTGCACCCTTGCTAAAGAGGAAGGAAATAAATGAAATTAATGCATTAATGGGACCCCTCGATCCCCTCCTGCTGCCATAAGAGTTTCTCTTTTCTGTATAATACTTTGCTCAAGACCCGCATCTTCTATGGTGGATAAAGCAGGTTTATTTAATTAGAATAATTTGGGATGGTGTGTCCTGCCTGGTCAGAGCTCCAGGAAAGCTTGTAATGAAAACTGCTCTTATAGGTGCTGCAGTTATCTGCATTTAGATGAGCTTAAATCAAAATTACATTTTTCTAGCTCTTTAGCAATGCCCAGTAATGTATTCCTGCAATATCCTTCTAAACCCAAAAAAAACCCCTGGGTTGAGGTTACTTGCTTAAGCATGTCTTGAATAAATGGGTTGTGAATTCTCAGCCCGTGCTGCCGCTTGGGAAGACTCACAAACAAGAAGGTGGCCCTGGAACCTGACTGCACAAAGAAATGGCATCAAAAATATTCCTCCTCTCATCACCCTTTGATGCAGAGGGTGTCTGGGGCAGAGCTGCCTCCCTGCCTCACAGTAACAGCAGCGAGCATCAGCTGCTGAAATAATTTAGATATGTTTTCCCTCTGGGAAACCACACTGATCTTAATAGAGGTTTTTAATTAAATAATGTGCTGACTGTTACAAGCTGGAAATACTTTGTGTTTTGTGTTTATTCTTTGCAGCAGCGTTTCCTTCTGGTTGTCACTCGGTTGCTTGAGGAGAGAAAGGCTCGGGAATTTCTTCCCACTGGGAAACAGCCCCGGGAGCTGCCCACAGGCTCCACGCCGAGGATGGGAGATGGAAATGCTCATGTGAGCAGCTGGGCAGGTGCTGGCCCTGTGGTGACTTCCCGGAGGGTCCTGTCATGGATCCATCCCAGCCCAATGCCGGGGCTCTCCCGGCCAGACGGGAAATTTGGGAATGGCTGGGGATTCAGTGCGGCTTTCTCTCGGGAGGTTGCAGTTTATTGCAGCCCTGAGACACGTGAAAAGTCTCTGCTCAGGCCCGCTTGTTCGAAGAATGAGCCGGAGTTCTTCAGCTCTCGGTCTCAGAGTTGTTTATTGTATCTTATCTATAAAAATTTTTCTCCTGCCCTGCCGAGGTCCATCCAGCAGGACAGTTCCAGGCACACTGCCTGCCCCTGGGGCGGTGCCATCTCTTTATACTACAAACTACGTATAACATGTTCACAATTATTTCCAATACCCACCACCTATGCCAAACAGTGAGCTTCCACTCCAAACCAATCCAAAAGTGCCACCATCACAGCAGAAGATGGAGGCAGAGAAGAAGAAGAAAGGCTGGACACACCCAAGTCCCTCCATCCTGTCCCCAAAACCCCCATTCTAAAAACCCCAAAATCTACTTTTTCACCTAGCAATAATTTCATTATTACACTACTTAAACTTCAGTGGCTTTCAGGTCTTCATACAAAGCTGGTATTTTGCTCCACGGGTGATAATCAAACCCACAGGTGTTCTGGGCTGTGTGCCAGAGTCTCTGAGCCCTCTGGCAGGGGTCCTGGCAACTCTGAACACCCGGAGGGATGTCCTGAGTTCTGACAGTTTTCCCCTGCTGATAATGAAGCGGGCAATCAGGCAGGAGAGCAGCGGTTCCAGGGAGCGCTGCAAACCCCCGTTTCACCCCGCGCTGTGTGGGGCAGAGCGCGGCGGTGCCATGGTGTGAAAAATGCGTGTATTTTGTGATTGGCTTTTCGCAAATATTAAAATGAGCATTATATGTGTTGTGTTAGAAAGTAACGCTGTATTAATTCTCTTAAGTACTGTGTTAAATATAGTTTTAGGTTATAAAAATTGTTAAAATAGAAACGATGCTGTATAGGATACTTTTTTTAAAGAAAGGACTCGCAGCGAGATAGCAGCCACAGGATACCTGAATCTTTCGGAGAAAAAGAATTTATTGCCCTCTTATCAGAAGAAACCAACTTCTTCCCACCTCGAAGGCGCTGTTAGGATTCAGAGGAAGAAGTTGATGATGAGCAGAGAGAATCCTGTATTTGAATGGAATTTATGCATCATGTATGAAGTGTGTATGAATATGCAACAAGCTATTGCTTTTAAGGGTTAATCCTTTGTTAACGGGTGTCCATTTTCGGGCTCCTGCTGCCCAGAAAAAGGTACCCAGACTGTCTGTAACTCTTTGTATTTGTCGTCTCATATTATCCTAAATCCAAATTGTCCAAGTTATTATTACTCTAATTGTATTACTATTTTTATAACCATTTTATTACTATGAAACTTTTAAAATTTTAAAAAACAAGTGATTGGCGTTTTTCACACATGGCAACACCACGGGCAGGTGGGTACCAGCGCACGCCAATTAACATTTAAACAGCCTCGGGTGCCAGGAGCAAGCCGGATGTTTGTGGATAAAACTGAGGAGAGCTGAAGGGGTGTCTGTGCTGCTGGGCCCTGCCTGCCCCGCGGCTGCTCGTCCTTCCCTCCTGGAGGTGTTTGAGGCGCTCCGGCAGCTCCATCGCCTGCCTGGATGTGCTCCTGGGGTTTCTTCTGCCTGTGCGGGTATGAGCTGAGCTTTCTGTCAGCACCTGTGCCAGACGCTCTGCAGGTCCCACCCCCAAATTGTCACAAATTGCTTGGCTCAGTCCGGGTCACTGATGTTTTGTGCTGCAGTGGGAACCAGGAGGGGCTCCCTTGTGACTACGCCTCAGTGTCCCCAGTGGTTCCTAGGCGTTGTGCAAAAGGAAGATGAGCTGTTCACGAGCCATTGAAGCTGCCACTAAATACTTCCTGACCCAAGGAGCTGCTTCTGCCCTTGTCTTATTCTCCAGCATAACCAACGCATGACATACCGGGCAGTGGGACATCACCCAACTTACCCACCCAACGTCCTGCCTGATCCTCACTTCAGCAATTGCACTAAAACTAGGACTAGCACCATTCCCCTTCTGATTCCCAGAAGTACTCCAAGGCTCTCCTCTCACCACCGGCCTCCTCTATCCTCCGCCACAGAACTCCCCCCAGTCACGCTACTCTGCATAACCTCACCCTCACTAAACCCTACACTCTTAACTATCCTAGCTATCCTCTCAGCAGCCCTCGGAGAATCCCTGTTGTGCAAAAGGAAGATGAGTTGGTAAGGCATTTAAGTACTTCCCAAGGCCACACGGTGAGCAGGAGGTTGAGGCTGCACACAAAGTCTTTTGTCCCTGGCTGCCACCTCCCCACGTTCCCCCGAGCTCCAGCCTTGCAGATCCCTGCCTGAGGAGTGCTGATTTTTGCTCATGAACTTGACAAGCTCCACAGTAAAACCACTTGACTGCACCTTTGCCCCTTCAGCTCAGGAAGCCCTGATGTTTCTGCCTTAGCAGGGAAAAACTTCTCCCAATATTCAGCTTAAATCCAGCCATGGCTAAGAAAAACCTTTCATCCTTGTGCCTGGCCTTGGAGGCTGCTTAGTGCAAGCTCTGGCCCTGCACCTCTGCCTCTTCTCTAAGCCTGACCTGCTCTCCCTCCTTGTCCTGGTGTCTCCCCAGACTGGGATGCTGCTGCTGCCAGGAATTGGCAGGAACCCACCTTCCCACTTTGGGAATTTGGTAGAATTTGGTGCCACCATTTGTGGGGCCAAGCATTGCAAACCCCACTCATGGCCAGGGACACCAGGCTGAAAGGGGTGAATTTCCACCATCATCGTTCCATCACTAATGGTTTGCAAATTTTAATTTGTGTCCTTACCTGAGCACACGGGATGTGCTTCTGTGATTTGGGGGTTTTTCTCCATGTTTGTACTGTTCCTCTGGTTCTTCTTGATTGTGGCTTTGATGTGTCTGTGCCCAGGAGTGGGGGAAAAATGGGAAGCAGGTGAAAAATGGGAAATTCTACCATCTCTGGGGCTCCTTGACTCCAAATCCCACACAGGTGCTGCTGCAGGAGTCTTCCGCAAGAGCAGCCACATGCCTCTCTACCTCTCCCACCCAAGCTTCAGATTTGCACCCTTGGATGTTGCTTTGCAGCCCCATATTTGGGTTTTTTACAAGCCTTGGAAAGATCTCCTGGAAACAGAGCAGGGGAGAGACGCTCTGCAGAACGTTATCAGAAGCATCAGGAAACAGCAAACCAGCCTTTTTTTTGGAAGCTGGAAGCACACAGAGGTGGGGGTGGGACACAAACCTGCAGAGCTTTGTAGAGCCAGCTTTTGGAGCAGATCAAGCTTAAGGCGCAGGCTTTGGAAGGCTCAGCTTTTGGAGCAGATCAAGCTTAAGGCGCAGGCTTTGGAAGGCTCAGCTTTTGGAGCAGATCAAGCTTAAGGCGCAGGCTTTGGAAGGCTCAGCTTTTGGAGCAGATCAAGCTTAAGGCGCAGGCTTTGGAAGGCTCAGCTTTTGGAGCAGATCAAGCTTAAGGCGCAGGCTTTGGAAGGCTCAGCTTTTGGAGCAGATCAAGCTTAAGGCGCAGGCTTTGGAAGGCTCAGCTTTTGGAGCAGATCAAGCTTAAGGCGCAGGCTTTGGAAGGCTCAGCTTTTGGAGCAGATCAAGCTTAAGGCGCAGGCTTTGGAAGGCTCAGCTTTTGGAGCAGATCAAGCTTAAGGCGCAGGCTTTGGAAGGCTCGGCTTTTGGAGCAGATCAAGCTTAAGGCGCCGGCTTTGGAAGGCTCGGCTTTTGGAGCAGATCAAGCTTAAGGCGCAGGCTTTGGAAGGCTCGGCTTTTGGAGCAGATCAAGCTTAAGGCGCAGGCTTTGGAAGGCTCGGCTTTTGGAGCAGATCAAGCTTAAGGCGCCGGCTTTGGAAGGCTCAGCTTTTGGAGCAGATCAAGCTTAAGGCGCAGGCTTTGGAAGGCTCGGCTTTTGGAGCAGATCAAGCTTAAGGCGCCGGCTTTGGAAGGCTCAGCTTTTGGAGCAGATCAAGCTTAAGGCGCCGGCTTTGGAAGGCTCAGCTTTTGGAGCAGATCAAGCTTAAGGCGCAGGCTTTGGAAGGCTCGGCTTTTGGAGCAGATCAAGCTTAAGGCGCAGGCTTTGGAAGGCTCAGCTTTTGGAGCAGATCAAGCTTAAGGCGCCGGCTTTGGAAGGCTCGGCTTTTGGAGCAGATCAAGCTTAAGGCGCAGGCTTTGGAAGGCTCGGCTTTTGGAGCAGATCAAGCTTAAGGCGCCGGCTTTGGAAGGCTCAGCTTTTGGAGCAGATCAAGCTTAAGGCGCCGGCTTTGGAAGGCTCAGCTCAGCTCAAGGCTGCCGCGGGCTGTTCTGGTGCTGGATTCGGTGTTTCCTTCCATCTGCCTTCAGCAGGGATGTTTTCACCCAGCCAGAGCTGAGGTCCTGCCTTTTCTGCAGCATGGGAAGAAGCCAGGCTGCCTCCCGTGAAGATGGGGAGCCCAGGCAGGGAGTTCTTGCCCTGGTGGCTGGGGAAGACAACTCCTGTTTTTTCCACCTCTACAAAGCGCCACTGCAAGGCACAAAGAGCACAGAGGGAGGTTACAAAGAAATGATGAGATGGCCTGAGCAGCCACCCTTTATCTTCACTTTTTATCCTTTGATTTCGTCTGGTTTGACTCCCTAACACCTAACCCTCATGTGGGGTGATACAAAATGTCTACCTAACATCTTTTCACACCAAAAGCAGTGAGGAAAGGGGCTGAAGCTCTGGCTCCTCTCTATATATGCCCATATCTGGGGGATGATGCCTGGGAGGGGACCTGGGCAGAGGTGGCACTGGTGACTGCAGGGAGGGTTCTTAGGGTGCTTAGAAGTCTCCAGCTGAACCAGTTATTTTTAAAAAATGCACCAATCTGCACCCAGATCCAGCCAGTGGAGGGTCCCTCCTGCTTGGTGTGGCCACCAAATCCTGTGTGCTCTGACCCCCAAGTGCATCCTGGGCTCCCAGGCCCTCGGTCCCTCTGGTTTTCTGGCCTCCTACATGTGCCCACAGAAACCATCAGAAATCTGATCTGTGTTTTCAGGAGTCTTCTTTATTCTCCCAAAGCCTTAATTAATTTTCTCTGTCTGCTCTTGCTGGGCCTAATATCACTTGAATGGCTCACTTATGTGAATTAGCTTGATTAATGGCCGTACCCAGACACAAAACTCCTCAGCCTGCTCGTGCTTTTCATGGGAGCTTTTCCAACCTCTTATTCTCCTCTGCTGAGGCCAAGCTTTAGCCTCAGCTGGTGGGAGCAACAGCCCACAGACACACACAGAATACACAAACAGAGTTCCTCAGATGAGGTAGAATTTCCCTGGCTGAAAACATCAAGTTACGGATTAATCTATTGTGCACAAAAAAATTCTGGAGTGCCTTCCTGCTCCTCAGGCCTTGTCACTGGCACTGTCACTGGCCTTTGGTGACAGCCATGCTGAGGTGCTCAGGGTCTTCTCTAGGCTCTCCTGCCTCTTCCACAGCAGCCTGGCCAGGCTCCCCTGGCTGTCCAAGGGCTGGCTCTGGCAGCTGGAGCCTCCTGCAGACCAAAGGCTCTGCCTGGCACCAGTGGCCCAGCTGGTAATTCTGGTTTGTTCTTCAGCTGGAAGCGTCTGGGAAGCTTGGGAGGACTAGAGAGGTGAAACCAGCACTGCAAAAGCGTGCAGGGCTCTGTGCGTCCGCGTGAGCCGGGACTGATGCTGCCCTCAGCTCTCACAAAAGCTGATCCAGACCCTTTCCCAGGGACAAACCACGTCCTTTTCATGGTGAAATTGGACAGTGCTTGCCTGTTCTTGGGGGGCACAGAGAGGAAAAGTGGGAGCCACAGATTGAGGGAGCCAACATCAGCTGTGCCCCAGGATGTGGGAGCCACAGACTGAGGGACACAGCCCCACATCAGCTGTGCCCCAGGACAGTGACACTTTGCTGCAGACACCAGGAAAGGAGAGGCTGGGAGGAGCAGCCCACGTGTCCCACACAGCAGAGCACTCCTGCAAGGACCAGTGGGGACACACGAGGCTTGCTGGCTAGTTCCAGGCACAAAAGCAGTGCCTGGAGCCACCAGGAGAAGACAGCCAAGAGGTGTCAGCAGTTGCTTCCTGTGCCTTTTGGACAACTCCTCCAGCAGAATCCAGCTCCAGGGACCTGTGAGGAGGTGACTGGCACAGCTGGGGATGCTCAGCCCAGCCCTGCCCCGTGTGCTGTGCCTGATTTTGGGGCTCAAGCCCCCCAGGGATGACCTTGCCAGCCATGCCCAGGCCCATGTGCTGGTGAGCCCCAGCTGGTGGGGAAGGGCAGGCTCCCAGCTCCGCCATCATTACCAGCTCAGCAGCAGCCAAATTTTCCTGTGCTGCTGGGAGTGCTGCCACCTGTGCCAGCAATCCACAGCATCACTGCCTACATCCCATCCTGGGGCTGCTGGACCTCCTGGAAGGGCGAGCTGCTGGAAGGGAGCACCTAAGGCTTGTAAATGCTCGTGGCTGGAAGGAGTTGCAGAATCAGAAAGTCCACAAGAAGTTTTATTAGTAAATGACACACTAGGCATGGAAATTGTTGTTAGTGTCCCAGGGTAAGCACACAGCAGTGTGGCCTGGATAAAGGGATAGGGCTGGATGTGGGGTGTGCTCAGCTTCCATGTGCTCAGCTTGGGGTGGAGGAGAGCAGCTCTGCCTCGCTGCCTGCCTCGTCCTTGTGAACTCCCAGCTAAGAACCTCTAGAAAAGGCACAGCAGTGTTAATTAAAAGCTGCCTTGGGCATTATCTCAAGTGTTCTCCCCATGAGACTCTCAGATGCTGCTGGCAGTGCTGGCTGGGAAGTTTCTCTGCAGGGAGATCAGTGCCAGCTCCTGGAGCCCTTTGCAGTTCCCAGATGTGGAGTGCTTGGGGTTCAGGTGTGAATTCCCCCCTATGGAAAGGCTAACACAGATGAATACTGCTCAGTTTCAGTGTGTCTTGGGATCAGAGAGGCTGGGAGGCTGGGCAGCTTCCATCACCTTCAAGACAGGTTCTCAAGCTTCAAACCACTATTTGCAATGAGAACAGCGGTGCAGTAAAATGGCCGGACTTGGGGGGGGTTTAAAAAAAAAGTTATCTTACTGTGCACTTTTCATGGTGGTTTCTGAGGCTGGAACACTCCCAAGGTGCTGGATCTGGAGCAGAGAGGGCTGGAGCATGCCTCATCTGGGCTGTCCCTGGAGGAGATAGCATCTCCTGGCACACAGGCCACTAGAGAGCCCTGTTCACAGGGTTCAGACATCTCCTTCAGCAGCGCCATCCCTCAGCCCCCTGCCCCAGCCCCTCAGACAGCACCAGGGCTGCTGCAAAGCCATCCTGCTTAATTGGGACCTCAGGGAGGCAGCTCCCCTTCTGAAGCATGCTCTGTTCTAATTAGCGGGTAAAATAAGCTCTGAATAAATAGGAAGACCATGACTAAGTCCCATTTTTATTTCTCTTCTGCTTCCCATGCTTCTCCCAGATAATTTGGAGCAATGCCTGGTGAAAGTCCACGCAATGGATAACCTGGCTGCTTGTTTTCTGCAGGCTCAGTCCTGCAAACAACCAGGAATGCAAATGCTGGGAGCTGGCAAAGCACAGGGATAACCAGATGGGGAGGTGAGTTGTTCCTGGGATAGCTCCTCTGTTAAAGCTCAGCTGGGATCCAGGTATTGTGAGGGATTTAGTCCAAAGGGTGGGGGAGTAGAAGATTTAAGGTGGGGCTGTTTGCCCTGGGCATCATCTGCATGTGAGATGCTGGGGACAGCCTCGGTAAAAGAAAGGCCTCTGCTTTCAGGGGGAAAAACACCATTTTTTAAATAATGCCATCCATTTTCCCTCTTGTGGCTGGATTTCTGCTGTGGGTACGGTCAGGAATGCAGCTGATCCAGGCACACAGAACTGCAAATCTGCACCCCACAATCCGTGTGGGGCCCGCCTGCTGTGCCTGGGCTCTCCCAGAACTGCAAATCTGCACCCCACAATCTGTGTGGGGCCTTCGGCTGTGCCTGGGCCCTCCCAGAGCTGTAAATGTGCACCCCACAATCTGTGTGGGGCCTTCCCACTGTGCCTGGACCCTCCCAGAGCTGTAAATCTGCACCCCACAATCCGTGTGGGGCCTTCCCACTGTGCCTGGGCCCTCCCAGAGCTGTAAATCTGCACCCCACAATCCGTGTGGGGCCCGCCTGCTGTGCCTGGGCCCTCCCAGAGCTGTAAATCTGCACCCCACAATCCGTGTGGGGCCCGCCTGCTGTGCCTGGGCCCTCCCAGAGCTGTAAATCTGCACCCCACAATCCGTGTGGGGCCCGCCTGCTGTGCCTGGGCTCTCCCAGAGCTGTAAATGTGCACCCCATAATCCGTGTGGGGCCTTCCCACTGTGCCTGGGCTCTCCCAGATTTGTGCACCCCACAATCCATGTGGGGCTTTCCTGCTGTGCCCTGGCTCTCCCTGTCCATGATTGCTTCAGTGTCCAGGAGCTGTGGGGGCTATGAGCCGGCAGAGGCTGTGCTTTCAATTAGAACCTTTATTAATGAGCAAAGTGCCAGGATAAATGGCTTGTGTGGCCAGCAGGAAGGATGCTGGGCGAGGCAGGGGGTGCTGTGGTGTGAGGGAGCTCGTCCTGCTCAGCACAAAATGCTCCTGGCACTGTCTGGGCTGGGACAGGGCTTGTGGCAAAGTCTGGGCTCTCCAAGGCCATCCCTGGATGGAGCACCTGGAGCTGGGAGCTGCCACCCCAGGGGTGTCCTGTGTCCTGCCTCCTCTCCAGCGTGCTCTGGGTGCTCACAGAGCACCTAAAAAACAGCAGCAGGAGCTGAGAAGTGGGGGTATGTGGGTGGGTAGAGAAGAGCTCCCTGGGTGCCAGGAAGTTGTGACAATCCCAAGGTTTTACAAAGGTAAATTGTGCCTACAACATGAGAGAGGCTTCATCTTTTTTCTTTGCCTTGGCAGTTTTAGGTCAGTTAATGGAACAGAAGGAAAAGGAAATCTTCCAGGAAGTTGATGCTAAACTGGTGACAGTCTGGGAAATCAGAAGCTTGGCTCTTGGCTAGTTCTGCTGCCAGTGAGGTGGAAGAAGCAGGCTGGGATCCCTCGCAGCTGGTCAGTGGCAATGCTCACCACTCTGCCTTGGCTTGGTGGTGGGTGAGTGCCCCAGTACCAGCATTAAATCAAGTGTGATGTGAGAAAATGGAGGGAGACGTGAATAAACTCTCATTTCAGGATGCCAGGGGGCCTGGGTGCAGCTGTGGGGAAGGAAGGAGGGCAGCAGGGACAGACTGTGCGGGCACAGAGCATGAACAAGAACTTGCAATAAATAAGAAGTAGATGGGTTGTGCTGTGATATCGCTTTCTCCACACAGACCCAGCCCCAGGAGCTCCATGTCTGGACATCACCTCTGCTCACCACTCCATCATCCTTCACACCAGCTGCTCTGCCACACCACACAGTGCTGCTGTGCTCTGCCACACCACCCAGCCCTGCACCCAGGGCTGCTCCAAGGCATCTCCCACCCCTCCTGTTGCTCTGTGCAGTTCTGCATCCCTCATGGAGCCCTGGAGGAGCTGGCAGGGCTGAGGGCAGCTCTCCACCTCTGCCTGGCAGGTCCTGTGCTCTGACATCTCCTCCTTCAAAGCATTCCCATTTCCAAGAGGCAGACTCTGTCAGGAGCCCTGTCCCCAGAGGACACCCCTGGGAGTGCCTTGGCTTGTGTCCTGGTGTCCAGCAGTGGTCTGAGCCCAGAGACAGGGTCCTCCCACTGCCATGGGCAGGGCAGGGGGCCCGCACACACTGCCAGCTTTGCTCCACCAGCACCGTGAGCCAGGCCTGCAGCAGCTGCTGATCCCTTCTGAGGGGCTCAGACTCAGCCTCTGAGCTGCCCTAAAGGTGAGGAGGCAGAGGGAGGGATTGCCTGCCCCAAAAGCTGGTGTTCATGGTGATGTCCTCAGCCCCAGTGGGACCCCAGACCCCTCCCCAGCCTGCTCCTTCCACTTCACTGGCAGCAGAACTAGCCAAGATGTCCTCAGCCCCAGTGGGACCCCAGACCCCTCCCCAGCCTGCTCCTTCCACTTCACTGGCAGCAGAACTAGCCAAGAGCCAAGCTTCTGATTTCCCAAACTGTCACCAGTTTAGTGTGGGAATTTATAAAATTAGAGGGTTTGGGGAAAGCTGTAAAGGACAGGCTTTAGAGACAGCAGAACTATGACTAGAGCTAAGCAGCAGCCATGAGATAGGTTAGCAGAAAAATTACGTAAGAAGTAGAAAAGTAAGGACAAATAGAACAATAGTACCTTCTCTCCCCATCACATCGCATTTGATTTAATGCTGGTATTGGGGCACCCACCCAGCACCAAGGCAGGGTGGTGAGCATTGCCACTGACCAGCTGTGAGGGATCCCAGCCTGCTCCTTCCACCTCACAGGCAGCAGAAAATCAGAGCCAAGCTTCTGATTTCCCAGACTGTCACCAGTTTAGCATCAACTTCCTGGAAGGTTTCCTTTTCCTTCGGTTCCATTAACTGACCTAGAGCTGCACCAGCACTGGTGCTGCAGCAGCGTGACCCAGCGGGTGCACGGTGGGGCTGCTGCACTCCATGCACAGCTCCCCACCTGCACAGCTGCTTCCTAGACACCGATATTTGAGTATCAATCTGATTCATAACACCCAGGGGAGAAATGAGAGTACGTGAGAAGGATTGAGCAGAGCACACGGCGAGTCGCAGCAGTTTTAATTCCCCAGATTGACACTCACAGCGCTTTTCTGTCCTGCTGTTTTTAATTTCCACTTTATTCTTCTACATTAATACAACTCTGGGGCAGTTGATCGCACGTTGCTGTCACACATTTCCCTGGGGAATTAATCTTTTCCTGCTGGCAGCAGTGGGAAGGCAGAGCAGTTTCAGAGGTGTGACTAACCCAGGGCTAGGGCACATGGACCACTCCAGTGGAGTTTACACCAATGTGCAAACCACACCAAGAGCCAGAGCCCTGCCAAGCAAGGCACCTCTGAGCAACAGACAGGGCAAAAAAGGTGCATGCATTATTAAATGGCATTTTTGTTCTGTGTGCTGGAAATATAAACTGACCTTTATGCGGGCCTGAATATGAAACATGGACATGGGAGGCTCGCTCTGGCCCCACCATCAATCAGCCTCTCCTTCGGTGCTCCTGTACGAAAGGTTAGGAAGTCAAAAGAGCTTTTTAAATGTTTCATGTTGTCCTTTTCTCCCTGTTTGGAGAGCTGCTCTCTCAGAGCAGTGTGAGGCTGAGGCAGTGACTCAGGCAAGCGCTGTACCCAGCTCTCTGTGTGGCAGCTGGGCTGAAATCAAAGGATCACAGAATCCTTTAGGTTGGAAAAGCCCTCCAAGGCCATGGAGTCCAACCATCCCCAGCACTGCCAAGGCCACCACTGACCACTGTTCCCAAGTGCCACATCCACGCAGCTTTTAAACCCCTCCAGGGATGGGGACTCCACCACTGCCCTGGGCAGCTGCGCCAGGACAGGACAGCCCTTTCCATGGAGGGATTTTTCCCAATATTTGATCTAAACCTCCCCTGGCCCAGCCTGAGGCCGTTCCCTCTGCTCCTGTCCCTGTTCCCTGGAGCACAGCCCAACCCCCCCGGCTGTCCCCTCCTGTCAGGAGCTGTGCAGAGCCACAAGGGCCCCCCTGAGCCTCCTTTGCTCCAGGCTCAGCCCCTTCCCAGCTCCCTCAGCCTCTCCTGGGGCTCCAGCCCCTGCCCAGCTCCGTTCCCTGCCCTGGACTCGCTCCAGCCCCTCAGTGCCTTTCCAGCCTGGATGGGGTGGCTCTCCATGGGCTCCCATCTGTGCTGGCCCCAGATCCCCCACAGCTCCCCTTGCTCAGCCGCCTGCTGCTCCCAGAGAGCTGGGATTTGTTTACTATGCACCAATTTATTTCATTTTCAATTTAAAATATAAAAAGTACGTGGGTTACAGCAACATAATTTGCAGCCTGCTGATTAATAATACAGCTGACAGAACAAAATTGGGCTGCGAGCTCGAAGTGCTGAGGAAAGCTAAAATTTAGTGAGCAGTGTGTGGATGTGGGGTAGGCAGCCTGCAGCTGGCAGAGGAGGCTGCCGAGGCCAGAAACACTGTTTGCTTTTTTAGCTGCCTCACACACAAATCCTGGCTCACAAATCCCCTTCCCCCTACCCTGCCATGCTTGGAGATGGTCAGCACTTCACTGCAGAAGGCTGTGAGGAAACTGATCCGAGGAGAGCAATTCCTAAGGATTCTCCATCCACAAAGAGTGAAGGCAACCCACTCGGTGTTGATTTATAATGTGGTTTTTCCCCCAAGGGCACTGAGATGCTGCCCAGCAGACAGGCTTTAGCACCTCTGGAAATGTGGTTGGTTTTACACCAGTTCTTCATTTTATAGGATTTGTTCTGAAAAAAAGAACTCTGTCTTTGTTCTGAAACAAAAAGAACTCTGCTCTCTGCCTGTTGTGTCTGGGCCAGTGAGGGTGTTAAAGATTCACCCGGGGGTGTGCTGCTGCAGGCAGGACCAGCTCTGCACGGTGTCCCCAGGGCTGGTGGAGCACCAGGGATGTGTCTGGAAAAGGTGGTGCCACGGCTGTCGGGGAGGATGCGCTGAGTGTGCTGTACCCAGCGGGGAGCGGCAGTGCCAGCCTGACTGGTGTCACTTCACCGGTGTCAGCACGCCCGGATCTGGCAGGGGATGTCTGAACCTTGCTCCTGATGAGACACTCCAGTCAGTCCCTTTTATTTTAGCAGCCAGCGATTTAACCCCTGAAGGAGGCTGAATGCATCCTGTGACAGGAGACAGAGGGATATTGTGCAAGACAAACCCTTTGCAGTGAGTGTGACAGCCTTTTTTACACAAGCACGGTGAAATCCAGCCCCAGACAGGGCACAGGCCCCCAGAGCAGCCTGAGCATCCCTCCTGTGCCTTGTGGCCCCTCCGCCGGTGAGAGGGGTGGATCTCGGGCTGCACGGGCTGTGGCCGGGTGACGAAAATGCTCCCTCTGCCCACGACAATAAGTGTTGGAGATGGAGATAAGCATCCTCTCCCCGAAGGCAGCGTCCGACAGCCCGCGCCTGGCAAGGCAGGACTAAAGCCACGCCTTGCTGCGTTTGCCTTACCTGTGCTTGTGGCTGTCTCACACCGCGGAGAGAGAGAGCCTGGACTAAAAACCACAGCGCCAGGGTGAAAAAAGAGATGGTCACGGCTCCTGCTACCCACACCCACCCCAGGCACCGCCGGCTTTGATCGAGCGTGCCAGAGCCCTCCTCACCAATCACCAGGAAATTGATGTAAACACTCCGGCGGCTTTCTGAGAGCTTTCCTTCCCCTTGCTCGAAAAGAGATGCACACCATCCCTCGTGCTTGACGATGCCGCGCAGATTATCCAGTCAGGGGCCGTGATTATCTCGTCAGGCTCCGCGGTGTTTAATTAAGTTGTTTATGGTGCTATCGGTCTCCATCCCGCCTGGAAACGCGCCCTGGCACCCAGCACGGGCCGGGAGCGGCGGCTTCTGCCTGCGGAGGGGCTCCGGGGTGCCGGAGCCTGCGGGAGGATGCTCTGCGGGGATGAGGGGTTAATCTCCGCTCCGGAGGGGCTCCGGGGTGCCGGAGCCTGCGGGAGGATGCTCTGCGGGGATGAGGGGTTAATCTCCGCTCCGGAGGGGCTCCGGGGTGCCGGAGCCTCCGGGAGGATGCTCCGCGGAGATGAGGGGTTAATCTCCGCTCCGAACAGAGCCCCTTTGTGCTGGGCGCTGGGCGCTGACCCTGCCAAGCCTCTGTGCTGTTGCCGGGGCGGTGTGAGAGCCCGCGGCACTGCCAGCGTTTGTTGTTGGCCGCGCCGGGGATGCTGCCAAGGTCCCGCGAGGTGCTGCCCTGGTTTCCTGCAGCGCTGGTGACAAACACCCAAATAGCCCGGCTCTTCACCCAGAGCAAGCTCCTACCAACCAAACCAATGCCGACCCCCTGAGAAGAAAATATGAATGTTTCAGTGCTGTTGCTGCTAATTGTGAGAGGGAATCATGGAGTCACAGAATGCACCTTGAAGATCATTAACCTTCTTCCAGCCCCTGCCATGGGCAGGGACACCTTCCACTATCCCAGGGTGATCCATCCAGCCTGGCCTTGGACACTGCCAGGGATCCAGGGGCAGCCACAGCTGCTCTGGGCACCCTGGGCCAGGGCCTGCCCACCCTCCCAGCCAGCAATTCCTAATTCCCAATACCCCATCCACCCCTGCCCTTTTTCAGTTTGAACCCATTCCCCTTGTCCTGTCACTCCATCCCTCACAAATGCTCTCTCTCCATCCTTCTTGTCAGCCCCTTCAGGTCCTGGAGGAGGAGGGCCACAATTAAATCACCCCAAATCTTCTCCTCTCCAGGCTGAGCAATCCCAAGTGTCTCAGCCTTTCCTCATGGGAGGAGTGCTCCAGCCCTCTGATCCTCTTGGTGGCCTCCTCTACGTCAGGAAAGGTAGAGGTTGGATATTAGGAAAAAATTTTTCACCGAAAGAGTAATAAAGCACTGGAATGCTCTTCCCAGGGAGGTGGTGGAATCACCATCTCTGGATGTGTTTAAAAAAAGACTGAACATGGCACTTGGTGCTATAGTCTAGTTGAGGTGTTAGGGCATAGGTTGGACTCGACGATCTTAGAGGTCTCTTCCAACCTCATTATTCTGTGATTCTGTGATTCTGTGATTCCAGGGCTCACTGGCCCAGGTGTTCAGAGACTGGCCCATGGCCGTGCCACAAGCCAAAGGGCTGGAGCTGTGTGGGGAGAGCCCTCAGATGCTGCCTCACTCCCAGCAGGGCAGGTGCCAGGAGCACTCCCACAGCACGGGGTTTGTGAGCTTCAGCCTCAGCCTGAGGCTGGGGTGGCCAGTTATTATCTCCTGCTCCCACTCTGCCCTTTGATGTCCATTCTGTTGGGAACCCTGTGCTGAGGGCCAGAGCAGGATCACGGTGCTGGAGCCAGGCATGTCACCGTGTGTTTGCTGCAGTGACATCTTGGAGCAGGATGCCACACAACAGCCCCATCTGAGATCACCCTCACCCAAACACCCCCATATTTCAGCACTGGGCTTTGCCAGGAGGGCCCCAGGATGCCCTTAATTGTCCCTGGCTGTGTGTTTGTCACCTGGGGCCAAATAACCTCCACAGTTTGCACAGAGAGCACATGGGGGCAGTTTCCCTGGGAGGTTTTAACTATAACTGCTCATGCTCCTATTCCTCTCTCTGCTCTGTTTCCACCCTTCCATCCACAGGCAGAAGCTTCTATTAAATATCTTCCTGCTCACGGGGTAATCGGATGGGAACATTCATTTTAATCCTAGACAGCAAAACAGTAGAGTTACAGATTACTATGCCACCAGAAATTGCTTATACACCTTCATTTCCTCCCATGTAATTCCCTGGGAGTTTTAATTTACGGGACCGTTTTTTATTTTTTCTCGCCACTTCCCTTGCATCAGGCAGGGTTCCTTCAGCTCCAACAAAGCAGCGTGCCTGTCTGGAGGGGATCAATAACTATTGAGCTATCACGCTTCCTCCACTTAGACTGTTGAAGCAGCTTCCTTTAATTGCTCTTTCACACTGTAAATACAGCGTACTGGGAATTTTTTTTTTTTTCCCTTTGAGGCCGCTCAGTGGGTGAAAGCACACGCGGGTAGGAAGAGCTCAGCTGCCTCACCTGTGATCCATCACACCTCCTCCGCTGCTGGGAACACCCCCGGAGCGCGGGGACACGAGGGGACGCTGCCAAGCCCCCGCGGCCAAAGCGGCCCCAGAACGGTCCCGCAGGGACGATGGCTCGGGGCAGACCCAGAAACCCGCAGGTTAAAACTGATAAGTGAATGCACGTTGGGCACAGGCGGGGGAAAGGGCAGAACGCCCAGCCTGGAGGGTCCGGCTGCTCAGCACCCTCCGCTGCCAGGGATGCCCCGAGGCTCCTCGCAGGGGCTGGGGCACAAAGGGGGAACCAGATCCGCGCCGGCGGCGACTCCAGGGAACGGGCAGCGGATCCCCTGGGCGGCTCCTGTCTCAGATGGCGAGGGATGCTCGGGCTCACCGGGCTCCTCCCGGGGATGGGAAGGGATCACCGGGCTCACCGGGCTCCCCCCGGCCACAGTGAGATGGGATGGCCAGGGGAGTTCGGACCCCTGGGGCAGCTTTTCCCGGGGATGGCGAGGGGGGAGCGGGGGTCCCGACCCCTGGGGCAGCTTTTCCCGGGGATGGCGAGGGATGGCCGGACGGGCCCCTGGGTGGCTCCCCCGGGGATGGCGAGAGGGGTCCGCGCCCCTCCGGCGGCTTTTCCTGCGCATGGCGAGCGATGGCCGGAGCCCCGGGCGGTCCCTCCCCGGAACGGGTGGGGGGGACCCGATGTCGGGGGCGGCTTTTCCCAGGCACGGCGAGGGAGGAGGGGACCCCCGGGCGGCTCCTCCCGCGGATGGAGAGGGGGGAGCCGAGCTCTGCAGCGTCGTTTCCCGGGCACGGCGAGGGATGCCCGGAGCGCGGCGGTGCCTCCGGGGCTGGGGGGGTTGGCGGCGGCGGCCCCGCCCCCCGCAGGTGCCGGCGCGGCGGGGCCGGGGGTGACGTCAGGCGGGGCGGGCGCGGTGCCGGTGCCGGTCGGGCCATGGCGGAGCCGAGCGCGGCGGCCCCGGTGAGTGCGGCGGCCCCGGCGCTGCCCCCGAGCCCCGGCGGGCGCTGCCGCTGAGCGGGTCCGTGTCCGTGTCCCTGTCCGTGTCGGTGTCCGTGTCGGTGTCTGTGTCCGTATCGGTGTCCGTGTCCCGTGCGGGACCGCCCGCGGGAGCGTCCCTGGGAGCGGCGCCGGTGTCGCCTCGTCCTTCCTATGCCCCGGAGCCCCTCGCCCGGAACGGAGGGATTCGAACCGCCGGGAGCGCCGGCGGGCTGCCTGCGAGGGCGAGCGGAGACACCGGCATTGCTGCTCCGCCGCCTCACACGGGCTCGGTGCGTCTTTGTGTGCCCTGTGGGCTCGTTCGGGCGCCGTGCCCTGTCTGTGTGTCCGTGCCTCGAGGCTCTGTCCGTGCCCGAGTGTCTGTGTGCGCTCTGTCTGTCTGTATCAGTCTGTCCAGGCTCTGTGTGTGCCCTGTCGATCTGTCTGTCCGTGCCTGCCGGTCTGTCCGTGCTCGTGTGTGCGCCCTGTCTGTCCGTCCGGGCTGTATGTGTCTGTATATGCCCTGTCTGTCTGTCTGTCCTGGCGGTGTGTGTGTGTCTGTCTGTATGTGCCCTGTCTGTCTGTCTGTCCTGGCTGTGTGTGTATGTGCCCTGGTTGTCTTGTCCTGGCTATGTGTGTCTCTATGTGCCCTGTCTGTCTGTCCTGGCTATGTGTGTCTGTATGTGCCCTGTCAGTCCGGGCGGTGTGTGTCTGTATGCCCTGTCAGTCTGTCCGGGCGTGTGTGTCTGTGTGTGCCCTGTCTGTCTGTCTGTCCGGGCGGTGTGTGTCCGTACGTGCCCCATTTGCCCACACGCTCCCTCTGTGTCCGTTCGTGCCCCACGAGCCCACGCGTGCTGGGTGTGCCCACGGTCCCCATGGGTCCGTACCTGCCCTGTGACTCCGTGCGTGCCCCGGGGTGTCCCCGTGAGCAGCATCCATCCATGGGCGCCGTCATGGGCTGTACCCGCCCTGTGTGCCCCCACGTGCGTGCCCTGTGAACGGGCTCTGTGTGCCCCACTCGTGCCCCATGGCTGTGCAGGTCCTGTGTGTGTCCCACTCGTGCCCCATGGCTGTGCACGTCCCGTGTGTGCCCCACTCGTGCCCTGTGGCTGTGCAGGTCCCGTGTGCCCCACTCGTGCCCCATGGCTGTGCAGGTCCCGTGTGTGTGCCACTCGTGCCCCATGGCCGTGCAGGTCCCGTGTGTGCCCCACTCGTGCCCCGTGGCCGTGCAGGTCCTGTGTGTGCCCCACTCGTGCCCAGTGGCTGTGCAGGTCCTGTGTGTGCCCCACTCGTGCCCAGTGGCTGTGCAGGTCCTGTGTGTGTCCCACTCGTGCCCCATGGCTGTGCAGGTCCCGTGTGTGCCCCACTCGTGCCCCATGGCCGTGCAGGTCCTGTGTGTGCCCCACTCGTGCCCCATGGCCGTGCAGGTCCTGTGTGTGCCCCGTGGCCGTGCAGGTCCCGTGTGTGTCCCACTCGTGCCCCGTGGCCGTGCAGGTCCCGTGTGTGTCCCACTCGTGCCCCATGGCCGTGCAGGTCCCGTGTGTCCCACTCGTGCCCCATGGCCGTGCAGGTCCTGTGTGTGTCCCACTCGTGCCCAGTGGCTGTGCAGGTCCTGTGTGTGCCACTCGTGCCCCATGGCTGTGCAGGTCCCGTGTGTGCCCCACTCGTGCCCAGTGGCTGTGCAGGTCCTGTGTGTGCCCCACTCGTGCCCTGTGGCTGTGCAGGTCCCGTGTGTGCCCCACTCGTGCCCTGTGGCCGTGCAGGTCCCGTGTGTCCCACTCGTGCCCCATGGCCGTGCAGGTCCCGTGTGTCCCACTCGTGCCCCATGGCCGTGCAGGTCCTGTGTGTGTCCCACTCGTGCCCAGTGGCTGTGCAGGTCCTGTGTGTGTCCCACTCGTGCCCCATGGCTGTGCAGGTCCCGTGTGTGTGCCACTCGTGCCCCATGGCCGTGCAGGTCCCGTGTGTGCCCCACTCGTGTCCCGTGGCCGTGCAGGTCCCGTGTGTGCCCCACTCGTGCCCCATGGCCATGCAGGTCCCGTGTGTGTGCCACTCGTGCCCCATGGCCGTGCATGTCCTGTGTGTGCCCTGTGGCTGTGCAGGTCCTGTGTGTGCCACTCGTGCCCAGTGGCTGTGCAGGTCCCGTGTGTGCCCCACTCGTGCCCCGTGGCTGTGCAGGTCCCGTGTGTCCCACTCGTGCCCCATGGCTGTGCAGGTCCCGTGTGTCCCACTCATGCCCCATGGCCGTGCAGGTCCCGTGTGTGCGCCACTCGTGCCATGTGTGTCCCTCCGTGCACACTCGTGGGTTCACCCAGGCAAACCCGGTGTCACTGCCCGGCGGGTGCCCAGAACCCTTCCCTGTGCCCAGAGAGAGAAGGTTGCTCCTCTGCCTCTGCCCTGCTCCGAGGCAGGCTGCGTTTGCTCTCGGTCAGGTTTATTTCCTCTACCTGGGCCAGAGCCTCGGGGGGAGGTGGCAGGTGGTGACAGTCCAGGTTTAATGGCACTGGGACACGCCTGGCATGTGGGGAAGGTGAGTTTGGCTGGGGACATCCATCCCGGGCTGCTGTGGTGTGAGGAGCAGAAAGGGGGAGGCAGACCCGACCCTGGTGTGGCAGTGGCTCTGCTGGGCTGTCCCCACACAGAGGAGCCCTCCCTCCACCCCGAGGCGTGGCGCTGGGCAGGGGAGAGGCTCCCCAGGCTGCAGAGCTCGACCTTCGCTGGGTGTCAGAGGTGCTGGGGTGCCTCTGCCAGCCTGGCTGCGTGCCTGGGGACATGGTGGCCACAGGAGGGGATGTCCAGGGTGCAGGGTCCCCCTGTCCAAGCAGCTGGCTCGGTAGTGGACACACAGAGCTTGGCTGCTGCGAGGGATGGGGTCTCTGCAGTCAGCTCTGTGCTCCTCACAGTTAATTAGACACGACTAATCCTCTCTGGCGCTGGGAACTTCCAGCAAACCAGAGTGCTTTCCCCTCTCCTGGTCTGAGCAGGATCCCAGCCTCGTGCAGGGCGAGGCGAGGGAACAGGGACATCATTTTGAGCCCCTTGGACACATCAGGTGTGGCAGCTCAGACCTGCAGTGCCCTGACCTTGCAGTGGATGGACAGGTGTCCGTCAGGGGGAAGGTGACAAGCCCCGTGGAGGCTGGTGGGTGAAGGATTGCAGGGAAAGGAAGGTCAGGACTGTAATGAGGATATTGCAGGAATAAGGGCCAGATCTGGACATTTGGGGACAAATGTCACACCCAGCCGGTAAGCATCAGCATTCCCCATCCCTGCAAAAGAGGAGGGGGCAAAGGGACACGATAATCCCGGTTCCACTGATGCCCTTGTCCTTGGGAGAGGTGTCAGTGTGTGCCCTGCTCTGGCCTTGGAGCCAAAGCAGAGCCGAGTCGGGCTCACTTGAGGATATGAGTCAGAGGTGGGTTAATCAGTGCAGGGTTAATGGTCGGTGATCTTGGAGGGCTTTTCCAACCAAAACGAGCCTCTGGCTGTGATTCATCGCAGTCCTTTCGCTCCTGCAGCTGAGCCCAGGCTGTTAGCAAGGACTGATAGAACCTGCAATCGCAATCCAATGACCCGTGTTCGGAAAGAACGACATTGATCTGGGAACATCCCGCTCTCCAGGCCGAGTCCTCCATGCCGAGGGTCGTGTTTGTCCCTTCTGTACGCCTAGAACAGAGTCCCGAAGGAGCTGGATTAGCTCCCCGCCCTGCTCCTGCCCCCTGGGCTGCCAAAATCTCCAGAGCGGGCATTCAGGGCTGGAATTACCCCTCAGATTTCCAGGCTGCAGGAGCCAACTCGCTTGCACTTGGAGCTGCTCTAGTGGATGCTGTTTGTTTGCCCTTGCTGAGGGGTCTAAAAGGGTCTGTTCCGAGCTGTCCCCCACCGAACAGGGGGGACAGGCACCTCCAAACGAGGCTTGTTTTCCTCCTCGGAAAGCCTCGCATGCAGGCCAGGCAAATGCCTTTCAGGGTGCTGGTTCTGATTTGGATAGCTGAGCTAGAGAGGTCTAAATTTAAGCGAGATGAATCTCACCCGGTGCTTGCAAACCTTGCTTTTCAGACTTTTCGCCTTGATCTTTCCTTTTTTTAGCACGACCCTGCTGTTCTCCTACCACTCAGGACTCTTCCCAGGCACGGAAAATGCTTCTGAAACTTTCCACCCCCCCAGGTGGGAGGTGTTGCAGAAATGCAACTGCAGGGAAGCATTTGCAGCTCATCCTCCTTGCAGAAGCCCGGGTTAAACAAGCAGCCTGTTAATTTTGTGTTAATGGCTCTGAGCAACGCCGAGTCCCACCCCCCCCTCCGCCACCCCTTTCCTCCCTACCTTGTGCCAACATTTAATTGCTCTCACTCTGGAGAGATGCTATCTCCTTTCAAGGTTGAACTTACCTAGTTTTGACTTGCAGTGGTGGGGTGGGGGGGGGGGGGATGCTGCCGTGTCCTTGTCACGGAGGTCACTCGTCGCTGCCTGCTCCTTGTCCCCTCCACCGCCGCTGCTCGGGAGCCCGAGGGCGCTGTCCCCTCTCACCTCGGGGTTCTTGTGGCACCCTCGGGACGTGGCTGTGTGGCCAGGTGCCCACCTGGGTGCAGCCGTGGGTGTGAGCTCGCTTTTCTGACTCCTCAGGGACGCGTTCCCGCTGCCCCCTCAGGGAACACCCGCTCCTGTGCTGATGCCTTAGGCGGGAGACGCTCCGTGCTCATCCCAAACCTTTCCTGGCCCTGGCAGAGCTCTCTGTCCTGGCCCCATGCATCTCCCTGCCACATAAACCTGTGCTCTGTCCGACTGTGACCTCTCTGAGGTGATTTGGGCCACCAACCAACCTACCAACCAACCAGCCATGAGTTACTGCAGCTTTTCGTGTTAGAGATTTACATTTAATATAACCCAGGGAAGGAGTCAGGGATGGGACTGGGCAGTGACACAAATCCCCGAGGAAGGTGCTGGGATGCTGTTTCTGCACGGGCAGCAGCCACACCTGATGCTGTGTGGGGTTGGTTGCACCTGCTGTGAGATCCATCCTCGGGGTGTTCCGTGCTCTGGAGAAATGTGGGCAAACACTGCGTCGAGGCAATAATAATGCCTTTAGATAGATAATAAGGCTCCTAAATAGATCTAATTCCAGGAAACTCAGCTGGCTGATTGGAATTGTATTTTTAGTCTCCGGTTCGTGTATTTACCTGAAATTTCTGTCCTGCTGCTCTAGCTGGAGCTGACCCCGGGTTGCCTGCTGCTCCTGCCTTTTACCCAAATACTCTGATTGCACAAAGTTTCTGAGTTCCATCAGTTGGTCTGAAAATGCTTTATTTTGGCAGATGCCTGGCAATACTGAAATTTCTGTCTTAAGGGGCCTTAAGGGGTCATTGAGGGGTTTTAAAGAGGTTGCACAGGGGGTTGGTGGGAAAAGCCCTGCTTTGGCACAGTGGGGTGCACATGGCACTTGATCTGTGGGCTCCCCTGGTCCTCTTTGGCAACAGTTTCATCAGTTTTACTGACGGTACCTAATAGTGAATCTGGCAGATATCTAATTCTCTATTCCTGGCATGCTTAAAAAGTGCCTTATTTTTCAATTAATTCTGTTAGCTGTACAGATTTAATGGATTCCTTTAGAGGTCCCCATCAGTCACCGACACCGGACGTTTCTTTTCCAGTGCCGTTCCTCTCTCCTCCCCTGTGCCTAGAAAGATCACGTTCCCACGCATTTTCCACGTCTCATTCTTGCCAGAATGGCTTTTTCATTATTTAAATCCTGCTGCTTTTCCAGGTTTGTGACTTTTGGGGTCTTTGGTAGAAGCTTGAAGCGGGTTCCTTGCTTTCAGTGATGCCAGCGACTGCTCTGGGCTTTTTTAAATTTGCCCTTTTAAAGTCATACGGCTGCCGCCGTTATTTTGGGCTCGCCGTTCCCGTGAGCAGCAGAGAAGCAGAAAGAAACTATAATAGAAGAAGACTTGCATTAGGCATGGCAGTTTGGCCTCGTCCCTGTCACGCAGACCTGCTGCCACTCCATGGGCAATTAACGCTGGAACGTGACCCGCTCCTTGTGCCAGCAGCAACTTCTCATCCCAAAGATTTGTGAGCTCCCTGGGTCTGGTAGTGGTTACTCATGAGTTGTTTGCATGGTGGCATTTTTATTTGCCCCCCTGGGTGCGTGGATGTGATGGATAGTGGCAAGGTGTCCCTGTGCACAGAGAAGAGTGAAATTCGGCGCTTGTGGTGTTTGGGTGTCTGACACCGCTGAGGAGGGGGAAATCACATCCTCCACGTGGGGTAGAACTATTTTGGCACGCTGAACTCTTCATTTGTGCCTCCTGTTGCTCTCCCAGGTGACCGCAGCACCCCTCAGACCTGGCCAGGTGCTGCCAGGCAGTGGCGCCGGCTGGGGCAGCCCGGGCTGGGCTCCCCGAGGGCTCCCCCTGCCCAGCGCCAGGCTGAGATTAAACACTGATCTCCTTCCAGGGCTTTCCAGGCAGGATTGCCTGGGAGGATTTACAGGAGCCGATTTCAGCCCGGCTGAAAGGTGCCAGGGTGACCTTGCCATCACTCCCTGTCCCCGGGGCTGCGTCAGGAGTAGGACCAGCTCCCACATCTCCCCTCCGAAATCTTCCCCTGGCTGGGAGGCTGCGGGGGCAACTAACGCCGCTTCTTCCTGCAGCACTTTCCACCCGAGCCCAGCCTGTCTTTAAAAAGCAGCCGGCGTGGTTGTGCTTGGAACAGGCAGCTCGGTTTCTATATTATACACAGCTCTCATCTCCGTGGGAGGCCGGGCAGCCCACGCCGCTGCCGCAGCCCAGAGCCCTTCCCGGCTCCTCGGGGCGTTCCCGGAGGCAGGGAAGGAGCAGGGAGCTCTGCAGAGTGCCTCGTGTGTGCCCCACGCCCCTCGGGGCACAGCTGTCCCCTCCCCGGGCACCGGCCACCTTGTGTCACACGCCCTGCCCTTGTGTCCCGAGGCTGCCTCACCTCACCTGCCCTGGCCCGCCAGGTGAGCACCCAGCCCCTGCTGCCCCAGCCCCGGGCTGCCTTACCTGCCCTCACCCTCCAGGTGAGCACCCAGCCCCTGCTGCCCCAGCCCCGGGCTGCCTTACCTGCCCTCACCCTCCAGGTGAGCACCCAGCCCCTGCTGCCCCAGCCCCGGGCTGCCTCACCTGCCCTCACCCTCCAGGTGAGCACCCAGCCCCTGCTGCCCCAGCCCCGGGCTGCCTTACCTGCCCTCACCCTCCAGGTGAGCACCCAGCCCCTGCTGCCCCAGCCCCGGGCTGCCTCACCCGCCCTGGCCCGCCAGGTGAGCACCCAGCTCCTGCTGCCCCAGCCTGGCTCTGCTCCCAGCCATCCACGGGCACTCCAGGTCCCTGTGATCTCCCGCGGGAGTGGCTTGGCCGTGTTTCAGCATCACCTTACAGCCCCTCTGGATTCGGGGAGCAGCAAACCGTCCCCCCCCCCAAGCTGAGTCCTGTTGGTGTCCATCTGTCCCAGCTGTCTGGGTTATTTGCACAATTTAATTCTTGGCTACACCTGGTTTTACAACGGGATTAATTTCATCGGGCAACTGATACACCTGCAACAATTAGCTATGTAAACCGAGATAAAAGGCCAATCAAATTTCATGGTTTGGAGTGCAGGCTGCTTCCAGCTGGAGGCTTCCTAAGCCCTTCTGAAATCCCTCCCCAGAGGAAGCTCTGCAGGTCATCTCCAGCCCCGAGCGAGGCTTGTTCCTCTGTGAAATGTGCGAAATGGGGCTGGGGAATGCAGCAATGAGCCAGGGAGGCTGAGCCTTGAAATGGGGCCGGGGAATGCAGCAATATTCAGGGGAGGCTGAGCCTTGAAATGGGGCCAGGGAATGCACAGTGTTCAGGGAGGGTGAGCCTTGGGGACAAGGCTGCTCCCTCTGCCCACCTCTGGCTCTGGGATGATGCCCGGGGGTGTTCCTGGCCCCGAGTGAGGTTTGTCCCTCTGTGAAATGAGCAAAATGGGGCTGGGGAATGCAGCAATGTTCAGGGGAGGCTGAGCCTTGAAATGGGCCAGGGAATGCACAATGTTCAGGGAGGCTGAGCATTGAAATGGGGCTGGGGAATGCACAATGTTCAAGGAGGCTGAGCCTTGAAATGGGGCTGGGGAATGCAGCAATGTTCAGGGGAGGCTGAGCCTTGAAATGGGGCCGGGGAATGCACAGTGTTCAAGGAGGCTGAGCCTTGGGGACAAGGCTGCTCCTTCTGCCCACCTCTGGCTCTGGGATGATGCCCGAGGGTGTTCTCAGCCCCGGCCAGGTGCTCTGAGGGCAGGACCAGGTTTGAGCCAGGCTGGAAATCCCCCTGTGCTGTGCGGGCTCTGTGCTCCACTGAGTGAGCATGGAAAGTTCTGAACCATCACAAAGCGCCTTTGGGTAGAGGTAAATTAAAGGTAAATTAAACCCTTTCCGGTAAAGGTAAATTAAACCCTTTCCCTGCTGTGAGGGGGCAGGGCTGGGAATGCCGGTGTGGAAATAGGTCCCGGCTCAAAATGACTGCAAGGACAGAGGGTAGGCGCTGGGCTTCTCGGGATGGGATCCATCTGGGACTGCTTCCAGTTAAAATGAGATCAAGGAGAATGGGACAAGGGAAAAAACAGGCAGATATCTGTGCACTTTGTGGGGATTGCAGCGTGAAGCCTTGGGCTGGGCTCAGTGCTGGGCTCCTCTCCCCGCTCCCCGCGGTGCCCAGAAAGGTTGGTTTGCTCCTGGCTTTGTTCCAGGTTGCTGTGGCTGTAATTCCCACCCTGCATCCCAGGAATGGTGCTGGGATGGGCGGGTGAGGAAGGGGCTGCACCTCTGGGGGTCAGAGCTGTGGTCCTGGGACCTGAGCCGGGCCCCTGGGCCAGGGAAATTCATCGGGTCATGGATATGCTGGAGCTCCTCAGGCCTGAGCCAGGGGGAATCCTGGCCAGAGGATGGCTGGCACAGCTGGGGCTGTTGAGCTGCACAAGAGAAGCTCCAGGGACACCTCAGAGCCCCTGCCAGGGCCTCCAGGGGCTCCAGCAGAGCTGCCCAGGGACTGGGGACAAGGCCTGCAGGGACAGCACCCAGGCCATGGCTCCCACTGCCAGAGGGCAGGCACAGATTTTGGGCTCTTGGCAATTAGGAATTGCTGGCTGGGAGGGTGGGCAGGCCCTGGCCCAGGGTGCCCAGAGCAGCTGTGGCTGCCCCTGGATCCCTGGCAGTGTCCCAGGCCAGGCTGGATGGGGCTTGGAGCAGCCTGGGACAGTGGAAGGTGTCCCTGCCATGGCAGGGGTGGGGCTGGATGAGCTTTGAGGTCTGTTCCTCCCTAAGCCATTCTGGAATTCTGTCACTGGTTTGCATTTCTCTTACAAGCATTGGATCTGACCTGTACTCAGGCACCTGTACCCAGGAGACTATTTCAGATAATTTTAGAACTGCAGTTCTTTTACTCTCTGGGAATTCTCCTTTCTCCTTAGTTTTTTGTCTGTTTTGTTTTTTGGTTGTTTTTTTTTTTTTTTTTTTTTGTCAATGTGAGGTTGTATCAACTTGAGAAAGGCTTTATCCAGAGCTTGCAATGAGCTCTCCAGGCTTAGCTCCCTTCCATACAACCTTCCAGGCTGAGCGTGGCCAAGTGCAGAAACACCATAAATTAGAAACAATGACGTGTTCCAAGCGAGGCAGTGAGCAGGCAAGGCCTGTCCTCCTGCCCAGGAGAGCTGGGAACCTGGAATGGTGGCCAGGGAGCCGTTCCTGGAGGAGCCAGAGAGGGAACTCCTGGGAAGCAGACATGCCTGTGGGATGGAGAGGGGTCTTGTAGCTCCTGGAGTCACTGCTGGGCTGAAAGGGGCTCTGGGGCCAGCTGTGCATCCAGCTGTGCTGCAGCTCTGGGGCCAGCTGTGCATCCAGCTGTGCTAGCACAGGGCTGGGGGTGTGCTCCTCTCTCCCTCACACCTGTGCCACCAAGTCCTAAACCTCAGTGAGCTACATTTCAGTACGAAGTTGTCATTTCTCCTTTTTCCCCCCCAGGCTCACTCCTTAGCTGATGCCAGCTTCGGGTGCTCCGGTGGGAGAGTCAAGGAAATGTGAAATTGGGTGAGACTCCTTTGGGAAAACGAAGTTGGAGTGTTCCATGAAGGGTCGAGATGAGCACGGTGCCATCTCTGGGTCATCTCCCTTCTGCTTGAGCAAGGGGCAGGGAGGTCCCAAAGGGCATCTTGATGGGCTTTATACTTGCCAGAAAATCCATTTTTGATATTCCTGACTGAGGCATTCTGAACTTTGTCAGGCAGAGGCTTGTCCCACCTGTTTGAAAAGGACACAAAACCACCAAGGGTGAGGAGGCAGCCTCACCTGCCCCCAAAATCCCTGATGACCACACCTGCCCCAAAATCCCTCCTGGCCACACCTGCCCCAAAATCCCTCCTGGCTGTATCTGCTCCCAAAATCCCTGCTGGCCACACCTGCCCCAAAATCCCTCCTGGCCATATCTGCCCCCAAAATCCCTTCTGGCCACATCTGCCCCCAAAATCCCTCCTGGCCATATCTGCCCCCAAAATCCCTCCTGGCCATATCTGCCCCCAAAATCCCTTCTGGCCACATCTGCCCCCAAAATCCCTGCTGGCCACATCTGCTCCAGCAGCTCCTTATCTCCTGTGTTTGCAGGCAAGTCTGCTCTCCAGAAAGGCATTTAGGGTCTTTGTCTCCCTGAGTCATTATGAGCGCCCTCCCCAATCTCTTCTGTTAAAGATGGGTCTAAGGTTACAAAAAAATCCCAGATCTCTGAGCTGGAAAGCAAATTGCTGTCTGCTTCAAACACAGGGTGTGTTGTGGAAAAGAGAAGCAGCTAGGAGGAAATCCCGATTGTAATAACACTCTCAGGATCTTTTCAGGACAGGAGGGTGCTGTGTGTTCCAGCAGATCCCAGGATCTGCCAGGATCAGAGCCGTGGCTGAGCAGACAGGGAGGAGAACGCCACAGCAAGGTTTGGGAAGCTCACTGCTCCCTGTGGAGGAGCCTGGGCTGGTGCTTGTGCCCATCCCAAAGTTTGGGAAGCTCATTTTTCACCTGGGTTGGTGTTTGTGCCCATCTCACCTTTCTCCTGAGGCTCAGGGCTCCAGGCAGCCCCACTGACCCCGGGGAGGCTGTGGGGTGATGTTGACACAGGACACCACGTGGAGACCCCAAATCTCCCAAGGGTTTTGCCTCACAGCCTGGAATCTAAGCTCATTCCCGACTCTGACCTCCTTTATCTGAATAAATCTCACGTGCCTGCTACTACTCAGACAGCAAAAATAATCTTTGCTGCTGCTGTGATGTGTGTGTCAGCTTTTCTTCATCCCAGCAAAGTGTGCTGTAAGAGCTGCAAAATGCTTCGGAAACATGAGGATTTTTTTGAGCCACAGAGATTGAAAGGGGAGGGGAAAAAAGTGAATCTCTGGGACTTAGAAACCAAACCCCTCAGCCAGGTTTCCCTGGCACGATTCCTTTTGCAAAATAGTCTTGCTGCTGCCCACTGGAGCCAAATGGGAAGGAAGGGATTAAAGCTGTGAGACTGCTCCGTCCTGATGGCTCTTTCACAGTCCTGGGCAGAGCAGAAGGGACATTTCAGAGCAATATTTAGCTAAATAAATGCTGGGCACCGTGGGGTCTTGAGCCCGAGCCTGATTGCGTTGCTCTCAGCGAGGCCGTGCTCTAAGCCTGCATGTAAACCACCAGGTCAGGGAGCAGAGCAGATCCCCTAAAAACCAGCAGCAGCAGCTCCCTCCCAGCTGTGCTGTGAGTGCTGCCCTGCTCCATCCTCCCTTCTGGGCTGCAGTCTGGGTGGGGAGCAGGGTCACTCTGGCTCAGGTGATCCTTGTGAGGCTGGCAGCGGGCAGGGAGCACTGGGCTGTACGAGCAATGCGGGCGGCACGGTGGGGACGGACAGAGAGCAGAGGTCTCTGCAGCCAGGTCTGGAACTTGGGGTTTATTGCAGAGGGCCTGGGTGCAGGGCCCTGCTGGGAGCTGCCAGGACAGCTCAGAGCAGGGCTGAGAGAAGAGAGGGGGAGAGAGGATGAGAGGGTGAGAGAGTAAAGGGGGTAAGAGAGTAAAAGGCAAGAGGTGAGAGACAAGAGGTGAGAGCTGAAGCATGGAAAAGTAAGAGAGAGAAGTTCCCGTTACAATACCATAAATCATCTTCTGTGTGGAATATTCTGATTCTCACTAACCAATCTAGTACAAGATACAAATCCTACAGCATTTCCCTACAGCCTATAAGAATCATTACATTACCATACTGTGCTACATTTTAAACCCTAAAATCTCCTCTTTGGGCCCTTCTGCCAAGCTGGCAGGGTCTGCTCTGCCCCTTGGGCCTGTCTGCAAGCAGAGGGTGTTGTTCCATCAAAAGGGGATCACCTTCAGCTGGCCATGCCATTGTTTTCCAGTTGTTCAGTAACTGAGGGATCTCAAACCTTGCTTTCATTTCAATCTCGCTTATAGTTTCCATATTCTCAAAATCTTTTGCCAGACAATCATATTGATGAGGCTTTCCTGTTTCATCTTCCCCAACACTGGGCTGTGATTCCCTGGGGGATCTTTGGGCTCTGAGACCTCTGCCCACCTCCTGCCTGGGTCCTGCTCTTCACCAAAAGGGTGGTGGTGGAGCGTTTCTCCTCCTGAGCCAGCCTGGACACAAAGTGCTGTGTGTGCAGGGATGAGGGAGCACCCAGGACTGACAGGCTGAAAGGAGCAGCAAAAGCTGGCAGGGATTTTTGGTGGGTTGCACCCCTGGCGTGGGCATTGGTGTCTTAGGGCTTGACCCCCAGTGTAAGCACACAGCAGAGGCGCTCGGGCGAAGGGAAGAGAGAAACAAAGAGATGGATTAAAGAAGAAAAGAGAGAGAGAGAGAGAGAGAGAGAGACAGAAGAAGAGAGAGATCACCAGTCCTGACTCCAGTGTGGATCCAGCTGATGGGACGTCCTGGGGCCCTGGGCTTTGTGGGGCACATTTGAATCTTCCACTCTCTGGGGAGAAGTTTCCCACTTTTTGTGCAAGTCAGTTCTCATTCACAGTGGTTCTTTCAGGCCTTTCTGGAAATGGGTTGGAGGCTTTGGGGTCTTGGATGGGCTCAGAGTTCCCCCCTGCAGTGCTCAGCCCTTCTGGCCCTGTCCCTGTGCCAGGCCAGGCTGTGCTTTCCTGCAGGAGCCACAACCAGGAGGTTTGTCCCTAAAACACTGCCCTGCTCCCACATGGCCCCTTCTCCAGCCACATCCTGGTCTTCCTCTGGTGTGTTTCTACCAAGTCCTTGTTTGTTATTCCTGAAAACCCTTGGCTGGCTCCACACCACGCAGCTGTTGGTGTTTGGGACATGCACATTAGCTCCTCACCTGCTGGGATTCTGCCCTGGGCAGTGGCTGAGGAGCACAAACCACGGTGGGACAGAACTTCCAGGGCTCTGGGGGACTCTGGTGCAGGGGTCACCCTCTGAATTTTGTTGTCCTGGTTTTAAGGCTCTCTTGGCCTGAGGAAAGTAGCTTGAGGGCAGTCTGAGCTGTGCCTGGCAGCAACCTGGGTGTCCCGGGACAGCCTGGGTGTTTAGGACAGCCTGGGTGTTTAGGACAGCCTGGGTGTTTAGGACAGCCTGGGTGCCTGTCCCAGGACAGCCTGGGTGTTTAGGACAACCTGGGTGCCTGTCCCAGGATAGCCTGGGTGTTTAGGACAGCCTGGGTGTCTGTCCCAGGACAGCCTGGGTGTTTAGGACAGCCTGGGTGCCTGTCCCGGGACAGCCTGGGTGTTTAGGACAGCCTGGGTGCCTGTCCCAGGACAGCCTGGGTGTCTGTCCCAGGATAGCCTGGGTGTTTAGGACAGCCTGGGTGCCTGTCCCAGGACAGCAACCTGGGTGTCCCGGGACAGCCTGGGTGTCTGTCCCAGGACAGCCTGGGTGTTTAGGACAGCCTGGGTGTCTGTCCCAGGACAGCCTGGGTGTCTGTCCCAGGACAGCCTGGGTGTTTAGGACAGCCTGGGTGCCTGTCCCAGGACAGCCTGGGTGTTTAGGACAGCCTGGGTGCCTGTCCCAGGACAGCCTGGGTGTTTAGGACAGCCTGGGTGCCTGTCCCAGGACAGCCTGGGTGTCTGTCCCAGGATAGCCTGGGTGTTTAGGACAGCCTGGGTGCCTGTCCCAGGATAGCCTGGGTGTTTAGGACAGCCTGGGTGCCTGTCCCAGGACAGCCTGGGTGTTTAGGACAGCCTGGGTGTCTGTCCCAGGACAGCCTGGGTGTCTGTCCCAGGACAGCCTGGGTGTTTAGGACAGCCTGGGTGTCTGTCCCAGGACAGCCTGGGTGTTTAGGACAGCCTGGGTGCCTGCACAGGAGCCCGTGGTGGAGCCAACCCAGCAGAGCCCAGCCTGGTCCCTGTTGCAGGGGAACTGGAGGAGTGGCTGGATGTGGCTTCCTCCCTCACCACGACCCCATTAAAATTTAAGGGTTAAAGTGGGAGTAGTGAAAGAGAATTTTCTATTTAAGGCTTTTAATTCATTTTTACCTCCAGCTTTAGCTGGAGTTCGTGCAAACCGCTGGCAAGGCAATTAAAGTGGCTTTTTAATGGGTTATTTTTGTCGCTTCACCGTGCTGGGAGCTGAAGATCCCAGGCTGTGAGCTGCCTGGGGTAGGGGCCATCCCTTTGCTGTGCTGCTCTGATGTTTGATCCCTATTTGGGTTTTATTCACCAGCCCTGGCTGAGTCACAACGAGAGGGAGAAGGTGCAGGGATACAGCTGGATGGAACATGGGGAGCAAAATATCCAGGCTGCAGTTCCCCCAAGGCTTCCAGGCTGGATCCATCCTGGAAAGGAAGAGTACAGGACTTTGGAAGATGAAGCGCACAGTTTGTTTTGGATGGTCGATGGGTGTTTTGTAGGAGTAAGCTCCGAGGACAAAAAGCAATGAAAAAGACCTGATTGCCTGAGAGTTCCTCTCAAATCCTGAGAGCTGCGGGGAGCAGATGAGGGTGGGTGTGAGGGTGTGGCATTTCCTGGGTGAGGATGTGATGCCTGCAGAGCAGCCCTGTCCCTCCAGGTGCAGGCTGGCGCCTGCATGGGACAGAGCTGCAGGTCCCACCTGGCAAGGGATGCCAGGAAGTCCAATTTCAGACTTGTTTTGGGGACATGTTCCCGGGGGCCCTGTCCCTCCAGGTGGCACAGAGCTGCAGGTCCCACCCAGCTGCAGGTCCCACTCCCTCCCAGGCCAGGGAGTCCAATTTCAGACTTGTTCTGGGGACATTTTCCTGGGGGCCCTGCTCCTCCAGGTGCAGGCTGGCACCCCTGCCCTGCATGGGACAGAGCTGCAGGTCCCACCCGGTGAGGGATGCCAGGGAGCCCAATTTCCGACTTGTTCTGGGGACATTTTCCTCGGAGCTCCCCTGTGTACCGGCAGAGAGAGGGCTTGGGGCCTGTCAGCTCTGTGGGAGTGCAGGTGCCCCGAGGGGACCCTGCACCCCTGTTTATCCCGGGTCAGCCTGGCCTCCTTGGCATGCCTGCCACAGTGCATCCTCTGCTCCTGCTCCTCTCCAGCCCTGAGCCCATCCCACAGCTCAGCACGGGGGGAACGCAGGCCTCGATGGATTTCAGCGCAGCTCGGCCGAGGGAGGCCAGGGGTGGGCCTGTTTCCCTCTGCAGGGACCATTCGTTCAGCTCCTGCCCGCATTAACACGCCTCTGCTGCCTTGTGATCCCCCTCTCCCAGGTTATTTGGAGAAATGCTTTCTAAAAATAGCCTCCTGGTTTTTCCGGTATTATCCCGTACAGCCCCAAGATCCTGCCTGGAAAGGCAGCCTGGCTCATTGATGTTTCCTTAAAATGCAGCTAATCCATGTAATCTCATTATAGTAGTAGGTGATTATACTGACAGCAAGCTTTAGCGGTGCTCCAGCAAAGCCCTTTATTCCCTGTCTGTTATGTGGGTGGCTAAAAGTCACTGGGAGCACGTTTTGGGTTTGGTCAGTATATTTTAGGGGCAGGACCTAGGATATTTTTGTTTTGATTTCCTAGGAGATGTCCTGCTCTGTTTGTGACGATGCCAGCGCGTTTTTGCCCCTGTCCCTCAGCTTTGCTGGCCACTGGCACCCCATGGCTGTGCAGCAGGGTCTGCCAAAATCACTGGGCAGCATTAAAGCAGCAGGGACGGTTTCTTACAGCAGAGTAGGCGAGGGGGAGCTTTGCCACGTGTCCTGTGGGATTCCTGCTGTCCCTGTGTGCAGCCCCTCTCCCTAGGGAATCACCCTGAGGAAAAGATGGATTTTGGGGTGCTGAGTGATGCCTCCCCGCCCTGGGAGGACCTGCCCAGCTTCACCAGGCAGGCTGGATGTGTGGAAAGCTGGCTGAGCGAGGAGCAGCAGGAGTTTGGGCTGGGAAAGCAGCTCCAGGGAGAGGGCAGATCCCAGGAGAGGCTCCGTGTGCTCGGGTCGAGGGTTGGCTGAAGTGGCCAAGCCCTGCTGTGGTTCCTGTGCCCTGCTGCATCTGGGCAGTGCTGGGGTCCTGCTGGTCCTCCCCAGGGCCTGGGCAGCCTTGGCTGGGCAGCGTGGGGTGCAGGGCTGAATGTGCTTGGCCCTGGCTGTGCTCGGTTCTGGCTCTGCTTGGTGCTGGCTCTGCTTGGGTCTGGCTCTGCTCGGTTCTGGCTCTGCTTGGTGCTGGCTCTGCTCGGTTCTGGCTCTGCTTGGTGCTGGCTCTGCTCGGTTCTGGCTCTGCTCGGTTCTGGCTCTGCTCGGTGCTGGCTCTGCTTGGTGCTGGCTCTGCTCGGTGCTGGCTCTGCTTGGTGCTGGCTCTGCTCGGTGCTGGTTCTGCTTGGTTCTGGCTCTGCTTGGTGCTGGTTCTGCTTGGGTCTGGCTCTGCTTGGTGGCCTTGCCCCATCATCATCAAATCACAGAATACCCTGAGCTGGAAGGGACCCACCAGGATCACCCTTGGGGGTGGATCAGAGCCGCGGCTGAGCAGACAGGGAGGAGAACGCCACAGCAAGGTTTGGGAAGCTCACTGCTCCCCGTGGAGGAGCCTGGGCTGGTGCTTGTGCCCATCCCAAAGTTTGGGAAGCTCACTGCTCCCTGTGGAGGAGCAATGAGCTGGATCACCAGCTGGACAGGAGGTCCAGCTCCTGCCCTGCACAGACCCCAGCAATCCCACCCTGGGCATCCCTGGCAGTGCTGTCCAAAGGCTCCTGGAGCTCTGGCAGCCTCGGGGCCGTGCCCATTCCCTGGGGAGCCTGGGCAGTGCCAGCACCCTCTGGGGAAGAGCCTTTCCCTGATACCCAACCTAAACCCTCCTGGCACAGCTCCAGCCGTGCCCTGGGTGCTGTCCCTGTCACCCCTGAAGGCAGATCAGTGTCTGGCCCTCCGAAGGGAGCTGTACCTCCAGCGAGCTCTCCCCTCAGTCTCTTCCACCCAAATGTGCCAGGTGTCCTCAGTCGCTCCTCACATGGCCTCTCCAGACCCTTCCCCACCCCTGTGTCCCTCCTTTGGACCCTCTCTGGCAGCTTTAGATCCTCCTCACGCTGTGGCAGCCCCAGTGCAGAGCAGTGGTGTCCCTGATGTCCCCAGGACAGGACAGGGCTGTCCCCCTGGCTCGGGGCATGCTGGCTCAGATCCAGCAGGTCCCCACTTTTGGCTGCCTGGGTGCTGCAGCTGGGCACTGGAGACAAGTCCAGGCCTGCAGGAGCTCTGGTGGTGCTGGGATGGAGCTTCCCCCCATAACAGGGGCTGCTCCTCAGGTTTCCCTCTGGCAGAGAACTTTAAGGTGATGGTGAAGGAAAGGAGTCGGTTCTGATGGAGGGTTTGGATCCAGAGCTTTATTCTGGCCTCTGAATCCAGCACCAGCTCCAACAGAACTCCCTGAGCCCGTGGCTGCTGCTCCTTTGAACCCCGGGGAGAGGGCAGGGAAGGGGCAGGGAGGCACCAAGCAGGGACAGGAGGGGAGGGACAAAGGGACAAAGGACACCTGGATGGCCCAATGGCCCCCCGGGGTAGAGGGCATCCTTTGAATCTGCCAATCACTCGAGGCCCCTCTGGAATGCCAGGACTGACAGACAGTGCTGGGAGGGGTCAGGGAGGGAAAGGAGAGGTGATTGACACACCTGGGGGGGAATTATCAGGGGAGGGACCCAGGTTCTGGGGTAAACCGTGCAATCAGCAGCAAGCAGGCAGGGTGGAACTCTTTTCCAGGCGGTTTGAGCAGACAAATGTGGGTTTTTCCCCTCTCCATGAAGCCCCTCTTTGCTGTTTGCCCACGCTGAGCGTGCAGATCTGTGAGCAGTGCAGCCCCGAGCGAGCTGGGTGAGATCCGCCAGCCATCAGAGGGATTAGAGGGGAGGCGCAGCGCGGCGGTGCAGGCGCTCCTGAGCCATCCCAGAGCAGTGTTTGGAGAGGACAGGGCTCTATCTGCAGAGATACCTATCTCTGGGGCCCGTGGAGGGTTGGAGGAGCCGCTCTGCCATCGCTCTGCCTTGCTGGCACATGCTGCACATACCTCCTTTGGGGCAAATTCCTCGCGCAGGCTTCTCAGAGACAGTAAGAAAACCCTCTAGGGCTGTTCCTGTGTGTTTTTCAAAAATTATTTTTTTTAATATCCATCCTGCTTTTGCTTATCTTCGTCCAGCCCCTCCAGTGATAACACAGGCAAAGCCCTGACCGTGGCGTCCCGGGGAGGAAAGGCTCAGCTCTCTGACACAGCCCCGGCTCAGAGTGGATTTTAATCTCTTTTTTTTTCTGGAAGAAAAGGCTGTAGGTGCCAAACCAAAAGGGCAAAGTGATTTGCCCCCATGAGGTATCATGTTTCTGCTCTGATTTATGGTGAGGGGAGAGGCTTCTGAGTCATCCCTTCCAGGAACTGCTTTATTTTGGTAACAGAGATAATTCTGCTGGTTTTAAATCAATGTGGTGTCAGTCAGCAAAAGTGTGGGATGGGAACCACAGCTGGCAGGGATGGGGATCACCTGGGACTGGGGCTGGGGCTGGGAATGATCAGGGACAGGAACTGGGGCTGGGGATGATGAGGAACAGGGGCTGGGGCTGGGACTGGGGCTGGGAATGATCAGGGACAGGAACTGGGGCTGGGGATGATGAGGAACAGGGGCTGGGGCTGGGACTGGGGCTGACCAGGGACTGGGACTGGGGCTGGGACTGACCAGGACTGACCAGGGAGTGGGGCTGGGACTGACCAGGAACTGGGACTGACCAGGGACAGGGGTTGGGACTGACCAGGGACAGGGACTGACCAGGGACAGTGGCCGGCAGTGGGGCGGCCCTGCTGGCCCCAGGCAGGCCTGGCCTGTTTGTTCAGGCTCTGTCTGTCTGTCTGTCTGTCTGCAGGCAGAGCAGTCTCAGTGCTGTGTCCCACGGGGAGCGGGGCCTGTCTGGGCTCTGCTCGGCCCCTGCACGGCTCAGTGGCCAGGCTGGCCCCTGCTCAGGACACAGGGCTGGCTTTCCCACACTGCCCAAAGAGTGTCAGCAAGTTCTCCTTTGTTTTCTGTTCTTTCTCTGAGCTAACGAGCGTTCTCTGATTTTCCTTTCTCCTTTTATTTTTTTTCCTCCCAGTGTATTTTGGCCTGTCCACAATTGCCCTAGCTGCTCAGGAGGGGGAGAATTCCTGTTTCCCTGAGTCAGGTTTGGGCAGCAGAGCTGGCTTTGCAGGGCTGGGTGATGCTGCCCTGCTTGCTCACAGTGCACGGGTTTTCCCATGTGTGTTTCACTGCTGGTCACGCCTGGATTTGGGGTCATTTTGTGCTGTTTCCCTTGGGTTTGGGAGAACCCCTTTTCCCCCTCTTGAGGATTTTGCCCTCCTGTGACATGCTGATGATGCCTCCTGGCTTTTTGCTGCGTGGCTCCTGGCAGCAAAGGCATTTTGATAAGTAGTGTTTTGAGGGGAGCAGGAACACCATCCCCCCCTGGGCAGCCTGGGGGGCTGTTTCCAGGGCACAGCTGGTTCTGACACAGCCCCAGAGCCCCCAGAGCCCCCAGCTGGCTGTCACACAGCCCCCAGAGCCCTCAGGGTCCCTGGGAGGGCCAGGGCAGAGTGTCCCTGCTGGACACCCCAGCACAGGGACACGCAGCACAGCAGCGTCCCTTGTTCCTCAGTGTCCCTCAAAGCTGAGCAGCTCGTTGCCCTGTGAGGGCACCCAGAGCCCTCCAAGCCCTGTGAGGCCACTCAGAGACCCCCAAGGGCACCCAGAGCCCACCCAGAGCCCCCCAAGGGCACCCAGAGCCCCCCAAGCCCTGTGAGGGCTCCCCAAGCCCTCAGAGGATGGAGGCAGCGCAAATCCCAGCACAAATCCTAGCAGCATCATCAGGGCAACCGCTGCCCTGGCACACAGGAGAGAGACAGGAAGGACGGAAAAGTGAAAGAAAAGTTCTAAATTCTTCCCCCATCTCTGTATTTTATGGCACTGAGGGTGCCCATCATAAAATCCCGGCCTCTGCGGCAGCTGCTGGAGCTGCCCCAGTGAAAGAGCGAGTGAGAAGTGAATTGAATCTGTGAAATGCACCCAGTGTTCATTGGGAGGAGCAGCTCCACATCTCCTGCATTGTTCCCAAATGCAGAGTGGTTTGGTTTTTAACTGGGTGGTTTAACTCTCTGTAGGAGCTCCCCCTGGTCCTTTCCTGGTCCCTGCCATGTCCACCCGTGCCCGGTGGCTGCAGGGCAGGTGCTGGCACCATGGGGCTCTGTTCCCTCAGCTGTGGGCTTGCTGATGGCCATGACGGATATTTATATCATAATTTATTAATTAATTAGGGGATCCACGGCCTGTACCGTTGGTGTGAGCCCTCTGGGGGCAACCCAGAGCCTTCCCCTCTTCCAGCTGGGACTGACAGCAACTGGGACAGGGGCTGGGAGTGAAGTTAGCACTCCCTCAGAGCCCTCGGAACTGGTTTGCTCTGCTGTCCCTGTGGAGCACACAGAGCAGGCTGGGTTTGATCCCTGCAGCTGGTGTCCCCTTGTTCTGCTGTCCCTCTGGAGCACAGAGAACAGGCTGGGTGCCTCCCTGTGCCAACATGATGGGTTTGTTCCCCCGTGTCCCCTTGTTCTGCTGTCCCTCTGGGGCACACACAGAGCAGGCTGGGTTGGTGTGAGCAATGTGGGTTTGATCCCTGGTGTCCCTGTGTTCTGCTGTCCCTCTGGGGCACACACAGAGCAGGCTGGGTTGGTGTGAGCAATGTGGGTTTGTTCCCTGGAGCTGGTGTCCCTGTGCTGGGTCTCTCTTTGCTGTCCCTCTGGAGCACACAGAGCAGGCTGGGTTGGTGTCAGCAGGATGGGTTTGATCCCTGGTGTCCCCTTGTTCTGCTGTCCCTGTGGAGCACACAGAGCAGCTGGGTTTGTGAGCAGGGTGGGTTGGTGTCAGCAGGGTGGGTTGGTGTCAGCAGGGTGGGTTGGTGTCAGCACGGTGGGTTGGTGAGCAGGCTGGGTTGGTGTCAGCAGGCTGGGTTGGTGTCAGCAGGCTGGGTTGGTGAGCAGGCTGGGTTGGTGTCAGCAGGCTGGGTTGGTGTCAGCAGGGTGGGTTGGTGAGCAGGGTGGGTTTGTGAGCAGGGTGGGTTGGTGTCAGCAGGGTGGGTTGGTGAGCAGGGTGGGTTTGTGAGCAGGGTGGGTTGGTGTCAGCAGGGTGGGTTGGTGTCAGCAGGGTGGGTTGGTGTCAGCAGGGTGGGTTGGTGTCAGCAGGGTGGGTTGGTGAGCAGGGTGGGTTGGTGTCAGCAGGGTGGGTTGGTGAGCAGGGTGGGTTGGTGTCAGCAGGGTGGGTTGGTGTCAGCAGGGTGGGTTGGTGAGCAGGGTGGGTTGGTGTCAGCAGGGTGGGTTTGCTCCCTGCACATCCCTCCTGTGCTCCCAGGCTCTGTCAGTGCTGTCTCCCTGCCCGCTGTGCTGCAGGAGCTGCTGGCCCTGCCCTGCTGCAGCTCCCCTGAGGGTCCTGCTGGATTTGGCTCCCTGGGTGGATACCAGAGCTGGGCTGAGCAGCCTGACAGCTGCTGGGCTCTGCTCTGCAGCTCCACAGCCGCTGAGCACTTTCCCTGTGCGACACTGGGAGCGACACTGGGAGCGGCAGCAGCGCTCATTAGGAAATTAACACTTGCTCATTAGAGCAGCCAGGGCCAGCACAGCAGAGATGGGGCTGCTGGTGACATTTCCCTGGGGCTGCTGGGGACTGTCAGGAGCCAGGTGTGGACTGGAGAATGGGGAAGAGCAGGGAAACCACCTCTGTGGCCTTCCCTGGGGGGCTGCTCAGCCTGGTCCGAGGGGTTTGCTGCTGTCTCAGGGGGAGGAAGAAGAGATAAGAACTGATGCAGGCAGAGGTCATCACTGAGTCCTAGGTTTGGGTGGGAAGGGACTTTAGGGTCATCCCATCCCACCTCTGCCATGGCAGGGACACCTTCCACTGTCCCAGGCTGCTCCAAGCCCCATCCAGCCTGGCCCTGGGCACTGCCAGCGATCCAGGGGCAGCCACAGCTGCTCTGGGCACCCTGGGCCAGGGCCTGCCCACCCTCCCAGCCAGCAATTCCTAATTGCCAAGAGCCCAAAATCTGTGCCTGACCTCTGGCAGTGGGAGCCATTGCCTGGGTGCTGTCCCTGCAGGCCTTGTCCCCAGTCCCTGGGCAGCTCTGCTGGAGCCCCTGGAGGCCCTGGCAGGGGCTCTGAGGTGTCCCTGGAGCTTCTCTTGTGCAGCTCAACAGCCCCAGCTGTGCCAGGCTGGCTCCAGAGCAGAGGGGCTCCAGCCCTGGCAGCAGCTCCGTGGCCTCCTCTGCACTGGCTGCAGCAGCTCCAGCTCCTTGTGCTGCTGGAGCCAGGGCTGGGGCAGCTCTGCAGGTGGGCTCTCACCTGAGCCCAGGGGCACAGGGGCAGGATCCCTTCCCTTGGCCGGCCTCTCTCCCATCCCCTGGGATCCTGTGGGATCCTGGCTCAGCTGGGGGCTGAGGCACGGCCCGGAGCACCACAAAGGCCCTCGCTCTGCTTGTGAGGAAAAACAGGGCTCTTTCTTCCCTTTTTTCCCCCTCATATGTTGCGTTTTCCCTTTCAGCGCTTCGAGAGCTCTACTAATTATTAATAATTAGGCTGACGAGGCAGAACTTGGTTTCTTTCCACTGCGTCTGCGGCAAGCCAAGGAGCTCGGTGTGGGAGCTCGGCCTGGGTCCTCACCCTGGGTTCTGCTCAGCACCCCGAGGGTTCTGCTGGCAGAACCACAGCAGGGTTTGGTGGGAAGGGCCCCCGGGACCACTCAGTCCCGAAGCACACGAGCCTGGAGTGGCAGAGAGCTGGGCAGGGGGCTGGGGCTGGGGGCTGGCGTTGGGGCTGAGTTTGGGGGCTGGGGGCTGAGTTTTGGGTCTGGGGCTGAGTTTTAGGGCTGGGGCTGAGTTTAGGGGCTGAATGCTGGGGCCACCATGAGGTGCTGAGATGGGTCTCACAGCCACCATGGCACCATGTTAAAGCACACCAATCCCAGCCCTATTTCACACAGTTCTCCTTGCCAGCAGGAGATTTTGGTTAATTTTATTTGTTTTGGTTACTTTTATTTGTTTTTTTCTCATCGGGCTCTCTCCCAGAGAGCTGTGCAGAGACCCAGGTCTGCAGTGCAAGTGGTTGCCCACAGGGGAAAAGCCCCAGTGCTGCTGCAGCCCCTGGTTGCTCACTGGGTCCCAGGCTGCCCTTGAGCCTTGCTGTGGATCTCAGAGCCCCCAGCAGCTCTGGTGGCTTCATCAGCACCTTCTCCCTCTCCATGCAGCACCTTCTCCCTCTCCATGCAGCACCTTCTCCCTTTCCATGGCAGCACCTTCTCCCTCTCCATGGCAGCACCTTCTGCTTTTCCATGCAGCACCTTCTCCCTTTCCATGGCAGCACCTTCTCCCACTCCATGGCAGCACCTTCTTTTCCATGCAGCACCTTCTCCCTCTCCATGGCAGCACCTTCTCCTTTTCCATGCAGCACCTTCTCCCTCTCCATGGCAGCACCTTCTCCCTTTCCATGGCAGCACCTTCTCCCTCTCCATGGCAGCACCTTCTCCTTTTCCATGCAGCACCTTCTCCCTTTCCATGGCAGCACCTTCTCCCTCTCCATGGCAGCACCTTCTCCCTTTCCATGGCAGCACCTTCTCCCTCTCCATGGCAGCACCTTCTCCTTTTCCATGCAGCACCTTCTCCCTTTCCATGGCAGCACCTTCTCCTTTTCCATGCAGCACCTTCTCCTTTTCCATGCAGCACCTTCTCCTTTTCCATGCAGCACCTTTTCCCTTTCCATGGCAGCACCTTCTCCCACTCCATGGCAGCACCTTCTCCTTTTCCATGCAGCACCTTCTCCCTCTCCATGGCAGCACCTTCTCCTTTTCCATGGCAGCACCTTTTCCCTTTCCATGGCAGCACCTTCTCCCTCTCCATGGTAGCACCTTCTCCTTTTCCATGGCAGCACCTTCTCCCTCTCCATGCAGCACCTTCTCCCTCTCCATGGCAGCACCTTCTCCCTCTCCATGGCAGCATCTTCTCCCTCTCCATGCAGCACCTTCTCCCTCTCCATGGCAGCATCTTCTCCCTTTCCATGGCAGCACCTTCTCCCTTTCCATGGCAGCACCTTCTCCCTTTCCATGGCAGCACCTTCTCCCTTTCCATGGCAGCACCTTCTCCCTCTCCATGGCAGCACCTTCTCCTTTTCCATGCAGCACCTTCTCCCTCTCCATGGCAGCACCTTCTCCTTTTCCATGCAGCACCTTCTCCCTCTCCATGGCAGCACCTTCTCCTTTTCCATGGCAGCACCTTCTCCTTTTCCATGGCCTCACAGCTGGGGCACCTTCCTGCTCCTTCCTTGCAGAGCCCCAGGATTTATCCACGTCCCTGTTCCCTTCCTCCCCTTGCTCCCCACCTGGTTCTGCCCCCCTGGTTTGTCCCTCTGGTGCCTGCCCCGCTCCCTGACAGCGCCAGCAGCTCCCCCTGCTCAGTCCTTGCGTGCAAAAGCCAGCATTGGATAATTGCTGGGTTGCACAGAGGCTGTAATTATTTCTGTTTCCCGACTGGAAGAGCAGGCAGCGCTTGCCAAGCGGCTCGGTGGCTGCTGGCAGATGCTCTGCGGAGGGTATCCCTGCCCTGCCCACATCCTCCCTCTCGTGTGCCTTCGCTTCAGCTGCGAGCCGGCTCCCTCCCCTGAGCGCTGCTGCCCTGCAGCGCCACCCTCAGCAAAGGGTGATTGCCCAGCCTTTAATGCTTTCCCTGGTATTTTGTCATTCCTGGGGACTTCTGCCAGGGAGCAGGAGGGTCCCAGCAGCACTGCCTGGGGAGCACAGGGCACAGGACCAGGCTGTGAACCCTCTGCCAGGTCAATGGAGCAGCCCCGGTGATCAGGGGCTCTAACAGAGACATCGTTCTGGCATGAAGAACACAACAGGAGCAGATCCACAGTTATTTTATTTTATTTTATTTTATTTTATTTTATTTTATTTTATTTTATTTTATTTTATTTTAATTATTATTTTATACTATTATTTCTTTTTATTTTAATTATTATTTTATACTATTATTTCTTTTGTTTTAATTTTATTTATTTTATTTTATTTTGCTTTGTTATTTCATTTTAATTATCTTATTTTAATTTGTTTTGGTTTAATTATTACTTATTCTATTTTTGTTTTATTTATTTTGTTTTATTTTATTTTATTTTTTCGTTTTAATTATTATGTTATTTTAATTTCTTGTTTTAATTTATTTTATTTAAATTTACTTTATTTTTTATTTTATTTTAATTATTATTTTATACTATTATTTCATTTTAATTATTATTTTATTTTTATTTCTTGTGTTTTAATTATTTTATTTTATTATTTTATTTTGTTTTATTTTATTATTTCATTTTAATTATCTTAGTTTTATTTATTTTGTTTAAATTTATTTTCTTTTAATTTACATTATTTTATTTTTTTATTTTAATTATTATTTTATACTATTATCTCATTTTATTTTAATTATTATTTTATACTATTATTTATTTTATTTTATTTTATTTTATTTTATTTTATTTTATTTTATTTTATTTTATTTTATTTTATTTTATTTTATTTTATTTTATTTTATTTTATTTTATTTCAATGTTCCTCCTCTGTGCAGTGCTGAGCCCAGCAGGTAACCCGGGGCCTCCCTGTGCTAGGCCACGGCCCCTGTGCAGCTGGGTAGTCCCACAGGTCCCCCTGGCCCAGAAGGACCCTCAGGGGGTGGCAGGAGGGGGAAGATGGGGTGCAGCAAGGTGTCAGGGGTGTTTGGGAGCAGGATGGGGGCCAGACTCAGGCAGGAGAGGTGTCCTTGCTCCTCTAGACCCATCAACAGCCTCAGGGAGACTGAGTGTGCTGAGAACCCCGTGCTGATCATCTGGGAGGATCGGCCCGGCTGTTCCCTCCTGCTTCAGACCCTTTGTTCCGTTCTGCTCCCAAATGAGGTGAAAACCACAGTGGGAAACTGAAGTGCTTTGAGGGCCCTGAGCTGTCTTTCCCCAGCTCGGGAGCAGCTGTGAGAAATGGTCCCTTGGCCACGGCCACCTCTGCACGGTCACCTGCCGCCAGACAGGGACATTTTGTCAGGGAGATCCCCAGCACTGGGATCCTTGGCTGGGGCACACCCTGGGTCCCAGCAGCTGTTGGTGTTTGCCCACAGAGGCGAGGCTCTGCCCCTCTGTGCTGCCAGCAGCTCCTTCCTGAGCCTCTGCAGCTCCTGAGAGACCCCTCTGAGGCTGCTCGGGGCAGCTGCTGGCTCAGCTGAGACACAGAGAGAGAGCTCTGGGATCGGGGACTGGGCTCCAGGGAGCTCTGGGATTGGGGATCTGGACTCCAGGGATCTCTGGGATCTGGGACTGGGCTCCAGGGAGCTCTGGGATCTGGGACTGGGCTCCAGGGAGCTCTGGGATTGGGGATCTGGGCTCCAGGGATCTCTGGGATCTGGGATTGGGCTCCAGGGAGCTCTGGGATTGGGGATCTGGGCTCCAGGGATCTCTGGGATCTGGGATTGGGCTCCAGGGAGCTCTGGGATTGGGGATCTGGGCTCCAGGGATCTCTGGGATCTGGGATTGGGCTCCAGGGAGCTCTGGGATTGGGGATCTGGGCTCCAGGGAGCTCTGGGATTGGGGATCTGGGCTCCAGGGATCTCTGGGATCTGGGATTGGGCTCCAGGGAGCTCTGGGATTGGGGATCTGGGCTCCAGGGAGCTCTGGGATCTGGGACTGGGCTCCAGGGATCTCTGGGATCTGGGATTGGGCTCCAAGGAGCTCTGGGATCAGGGACTGGGCTCCAGGGATCTCTGGGATCTGGGACTGGGCTCCAAGGAGCTCTGGGATCAGGGACTGGGCTCCAGGGAGCTCTGGGATCAGGGACTGGGCTCCAGAGAGCTCTGGGATCTGGGATCTGGGCTCCAGAGCCCAAAGACAGAGAGCTCTGGGATCTGGGTTGGGCTCCAGAGAGCTCTGGGATCTGGGACTGGGCTCCAGAGAGTTCTGGGATCTGGGACTGGGCTCCAGGGAGCTCTGGGATCTGGGATCTGGGACTGGGCTCCAGCGGTGGCTCAGCCTGCTGCCACTGCTCACCCAGCTGCTCTTGGGTCCACACGCAGCCGTTAGAGCTTCTTAACCGCTTAGTGGTGGAGAAAACAAACTTTATATTCTTCATATGTAAATATGTGTGTATTTACCTGCTCAGCTGTAATTTCAGGGAGCCCAGGATGGCATCCCCAGGGCTGCTGCCAGCATTTGCTGTGGGACCTGAGTTCAGGGGGTGCCACGTCCTCACGGACACTTCTGAAGGCTTTTTGCAAAAATCTCCTTTTTTGCCTGAGCAGATCTGGTTGTTACACCCTGGAAAGCCCCGTGGCTCTCTAAGCTGCCTGGCAGGGAGGGTCTGCACCCTCGTTTCTGTGCTGGTTTTGCTGTGTGCTTTACCAGGGCAGTCGCTGACCTGACGCACAGTGCAGCCACTGCAAATTGCTCTGTAATGTTTTCAAGAAAATTTTATAAAAGAAAAAAAAGAAAGGGCAGCAAAAGGGAAAGGAAGAGTTACAGCTCTCTGCGTCTTACAAATGGAAGAGGGAAAATCAGGCAGCTGAAAAATGCTGGTGGTGCTGAGTGCCTTGGGAGAGGATAACTGATGATCCTCTCAAAGGTCACGGTTTTGCTCATGGTCAGCCTTCAGCGAGCTGTTACGTGGGCAAGGCACAGGCAGCACTGGCATCAAATGGATCCTTCTCTTCTCTTCTCTTCTCTTCTCTTCTCTTCTCTTCTCTTCTCTTCTCTTCTCTTCTCTTCTCTTCTCTTCTCTTCTCTTCTCTTCTCTTCTCTTCTCTTCTCTTCTCTTCTCTCCTCTCCTCTCCTCTCCTCTCCTCTCCTCTCCTCTCCTCTCCTCTCCTCTCCTCTCCTCGGCTCTGGGCAGGCAGGTGTGGGGCAGGGCAGGGCCGTGGGGTGCTCAGTCTCTCAGGCTGACAGGCTCTGCCCCACAGCCTGTCCTGGTGCTGGGACAGCAGGGGACAGGGGACACGGGGCTGTGCCACCAGTCCTGCCCTTCATCATTGTCTCAGGACACCGCGGAAGGGAAGTGAGGCAGGGGCTGAAAAATGTAGCAGTGATAATTTTTTTAATCCCAAGAAAAAGAGCACTTCTACTTTGATAGACATCTCCGGGCTGCACTTCTCCATGCTGCTTAGAAAGTCCATTGATTTCTCACCCAGCTTAAAACATTTTATTTCTCTGTCTGTGTGTGTCCTCAGGTTTATTTCCACCCTGCATCGTGCTGAAGCCCCGCGCTCAGAGCGAGCCCCTTTGGAAAGTCCATTGATTTCTCACCCCCTTGGAAAGTCCATTGATTTCTCACCCAGTTTAAAACATTTTATGTCACTCGTGCGCCGGGGTCAGGGCAGGAACAGGCAAGAGGCAGGATCATAGCAAAAGCAAAGAAAAGCTTTATTCAAAAGAACCGCGTGGTTTTTATAGAGTGGTACGATAGATTCTATCCTATTGGCTAACTAACAGAAACATCTTTCTCATGCACTGTCTTTGAGAGCAACAGAAAAATAAAGTAGAAAAACACCACCTGCAAATTGTTTATAGTCAACAGGTTATCACATCTTTCTCACAAGCCGCTGTGAGAAACGCTTGCCATTTCTCTCTCTCTGTCCCATGGCATCCACAATTTTATTTCTCCATCTGCGTGTGTCCTCAGGTTTATTTCTACCCCGTGTTGTGCCGAAGTGCTGGGCTCAGAGCGAGCCCCCTTGGAAAGTCCATTGATTTCTCACCCCCTTGGAAAGTCCGTTGATTTCTCACCCCATTTAAAACATTTTCCTTCTCTGCCTGTGTGTGTGCCCTCAGGTTTATTTCCACCCCGTGTCGTGTTGAAGTGCCGGGTTCAGAGGGAGCCTCCTTAGAAAGTCCATTGATTTCTCACCCAATTCAAAACATTTTATTTGTCTCTCTGTGCATCCTCAGGTTTATTTCCACCCTGTGTCATGTTGAAGCGTCGGGCTCAGAGCGAGCCCCCTTAGAAAGTCCATTGATTTCTCACCCAGTTTAAAACATTTTATTTCTCCATCTGCGTGTGTGTCCTCAGGTGTATTTCCACCCTGTGTCGTGCTGAAGCACCAGGCTCAGAGCAAGCCCCCTGCCCAGTCTCCTGTGAGTAACCATGAGGCGCCTGATCTCCAGCCGCGTTTCCAACCTGGAGGCCCCGGGGCATTCCTGGCTTTTCCAGTGACGAGGGTGGAGGAGCGGGAGGAGCGGGAAGAGCGCCATGGCCGAGAAGTGCGAGTGCCTGGCCAGCATGTACGGCTACGACCTGGGCTGCCGCTTCGTCAACTTCCGCCCGCTGGGCTTCGGGGCCAACGGGCTGGTGCTGTCGGCGCTGGACAGCCGCAGCTGCCGAAAGGTGGCCGTCAAGAAGCTGACGCTGGGCGACGCGCGCAGCGTGAAGCACGCCTTCCGCGAGATCAAGATCATCCGCCGCCTCGAGCACGACAACATCGTCAAGGTCTACGAGGTGCTGGGCCCCAAGGGCGCCCGCCTGCGCGGAGACTTCTTCAAGTTCAACGTGGTGTACATCGTGCAGGAGTACATGGAGACGGACCTGGCGCGGCTGCTGGAGCAGGGCAAGCTGGCCGAGGAGCACGCCAAGCTCTTCATGTACCAGCTGCTGCGCGGGCTCAAGTACATCCACTCGGCCAACGTGCTGCACCGCGACCTCAAGCCGGCCAACATCTTCATCAGCACCGAGGACCTGGTGCTGAAGATCGGTGACTTCGGCCTGGCCAGGATCGTGGATCAGCACTACTCGCACAAGGTGGGCAGCGCGGGGCTGGCCGGTGCAGGGGGGCAGGACTTGCGGGGTGATGTGGCTGGGCTGTGATGGATCCTCCGGGGGAACTGGTCCTGCAGCCTCTTTGGGCAGCTCTGAGCCCTGCTGAGTGATCACTGCTGGTGGCCGCTCTGCCCCAAGCCGTGACACGTGTCCAGGGAGTCACGGTTTGGGTGGGAAGGGACCTCTAAAGCTCGTTCAGTCCAACGCCCCAGCAACGAGCAGGGACACCTTCCACTGGAAGGGGTTGCTCAGAGCCCTGTCCAGCCTGACATTCTGTGCTTTCTGGGCACAGTCCATGCACTGAGCTCTGCCAGAGTCCCCGGGGCTCTGCAGAGAGGACACAGGAAGGGTTTGAGTGCCCCTCAGCTGCCTTGCATTGCTTTATACTGTGTGTATCAAACACACACTCAGGTACTTTGCTCTGTCTCAGCAGTGGACTGTGGGGAGGCGTGTGTTTGCTTGCTTCACCCAAATGACTAAGCTCTGTGTTTCTTGCTCTGCTGCTGCTAAAAAGGACAAGCTGCTGGGAGCACATGGAGAGGGGACCTGGCATGTCCACCCCCACCCTGCTGGGCTCTGTCCTCACTTTGGTGCCAGCCAGCTTCTTAAAAACCCAATTTCATTTGAATTACATTCATTTAGCATAGGGGGAGAGGAGTGGGTCTTTGAGGCTCAGCCAGATCCTTTATCTGAGGTCTGGATCCAAATGACACATGGAGTTCTCTGCTGTTTGGCACTCAGTGTATCAGGGAGGAACAATAACGTGAGTGGCTGGGGCCATACAAGGGAGGGAGGGAGGGATAATGGGTGAGAAGGCTCTGTGACACACAGCCCTGGTGCCAATGGATCCTGAACACAGCTGCAGATGTGAAGTGCAGGTTGCCTTCCAGGCTGGAGCTCCTGAGCAGTGCAGGAACGTGGAGGAGAATCCATCAGCCCGTGGCTCCGCGTGTTGCTGGGAGAAGACAAAGCCACGGTGTGGTCTGCAGCTGGCTTCTGGTTAAGGGCCCTGTTTGGTGTGGTGAGATGAGATAGAATCTGTTTTCTAGAGCTGGATATGTCCACGGGCCCCATGGATCTGTTGATGTACAGCAGATTTAACAGGTTTAAATGCCCTTTGCATTTACCAGTGGGCTCCTGCCCATCATTCTGGGAGGGGAGGCATGGAGGGGGAGGCAGCAGAGGATGGCAAAAAGACAATCTTGGGATCCTGAGCTGATTTATTCTGGATATCAGTCTGGGCTGTGGGGAGAAACAGAGCCTGGGGAGAAGGAATGAGGCTGCAGGAAGCAAGCACAGAGTCCCTGTCACTCTGCCTGCCCTTTCTCTGCTCCCTTCCTCACTCATTATTTATGGCCCAGCTCAGGAAGAGGCTCCCAGCTCTTCAAACGTGTGATTTGTTTGTTTAAAGTCAGGTAACTTCCAGAGAAAACCCCTGCAAACGAGGCAGGCTACACGAGCACAGAAAGTCTCTGATTTAAGGAACATCGTGCTGTCAAGGACTGTGGGATCAGGGTAGGAGTCATCTGTTCGTGTCTGCTGCGGAATTATTGTTATTTCTAAGCAATTCCCTGTTGCCTCAATAACAGCCAGTGCAGTGGAAGGAGCTGTCAAGGGCTGCAGCTTCATGTTGGTGTTTAATTCTGCCAGATGCCACTGCATCTCCAGCTCCTCATGGGTGGGAGGCTGGAGCATCAGTGCAAAGAAGCCCATTAGAGTGTGCAGAGAGAGCTGGGTGCTGCTCGGGAAGCAGCAGGTAACGCCAGCTCCTGGGGCTCCCTGGCCGTGGCAGGGCTGGGTTTGCCAGGGCTGGTGCCAGGGCCCGCAGAGGCAGGGCTGCAGCAGGATGGGCTGTGGGTCAGCCCTGCCTTTGATGTCCAGCACTTCAGGGATGGCTCAGAGAAATCAATTCCTTTCCCTGCTTCTCTTTCAAGCTGCTCTCTCCCGCAAGGCTCCCTCAGGCTGATGAGCTCCGTGCTCTGGCAGGAGGCAGCAGCAGGAGGCAGAGCAGTGGAGCATCCCGAGTCTGAGGCTCTGAGGCCTCCAGCCCGGGGCCCCCCTGATGCCCTAGGATTTTATCTTTTGTATTTTTCAAACACTGCTTTGGTGCATTGCTCTAAACTCCATAGGGAGTGTCAGGTGCTGGCTTCACATTTTGGGCAGGCAGAGCAATCCCTCTGGGCCTGAGATCCAAGGATACCCTGCAGGCTGAGGCCCTGAAAAGTATAAACAAAAGTAAACTGGGGGGAGCAAACCGAGGGGGTGTGATGCTTTATTACCTGAAGCTGTATTGGAGGCTTAACCCCTGATACGGAAATAGAACTTAAAAAATTGTGTGAAAAACTTGTGACCATCATCCACCTTGGGTGAGGCCTCTGGGAGGCTTTGGCTGCCCAAGGTGTAGCTATTGAGGGCCTTTAATAAACCCCCACTTTATTCTCTCAGTCTTGCCTAGCCTCTGTTCCAGGCAGCCACTCCTGGCATCGGCCTGAGCAGAGCAGGGACCCTGACAGCCCAGATCTGGTGATGCCAGCCCGTGCTCGGGCAGAGGTGCCCACGAGCCGATGGAATCCTGCACCCTTTGGGCAATTAACCACCCCAAAGACCCAGCAGATCCACACCTCTGTCTAAACCAGCTGCAGCTCTGTCCTCATGGTTTCCTGAGAGCCTTTCCTGACAGCTCTTTGTTGCCTTGAGCACGTGGATTTTTTTCCTCTTAGCATGTTTTGTGCATCTGGAATATGCTTACACTAATGGCAGGGCTCAGCTGACACAAACAATTGCAGGCTGTGGTGTTATTTGTCTCAAAGGTCACATCTCTTCTGACCTGATGTTTCTCAAGCCCCAAACCGTCCTGCTGAGTGTTAAAATGGCAAATATGAGCCACGCTGGACTGTGAGCAGAATTTTAAACACAGCTTGGAATACACATACCACTGACAAAGAGCCCTTGCCTGGCAAGATGTCTTGTTTATGTGACTTTCCTCAGCCAAACGTTGAGCTGGGATAACGTGGTGGGAAGGGGAGAGCTCCCCAGCCCTGGGGGATGCTGAGCTGGGATAACGTGGTGGGAAGGGGAGAGCTCCCCAAACCTGGGGAATCCTGAGCTGGGATAACGTGGTGGGAAGGGGAGAGCTCCCCAGCCCTGGGGGATGCTGAGCTGGGATAACGTGGTGGGAATGGGAGAGCTCCCCAAACCTGGGAGATGCTGAGCTGGAATAATGTGGTGGGAAGGGGAGAGCTCCCCAACCCTGGGGGATGCTGAATTGGGATAACGTGGTGGGAAGGGGAGAGGTCCCCAAACCTGGGGAATCCTGAATTGGGATAACGTGGTGGGAATGGGAGAGCTCCCCAACCCTGGGGAATGCTGAGCTGGGATAACGTGGTGGGAATGGGAGAGCTCCCCAACCCTGGGGGATGCTGAATTGGGATAACGTGGTGGGAAGGGGAGAGGTCCCCAAACCTGGGGAATCCTGAATTGGGATAACGTGGTGGGAATGGGAGAGCTCCCCAACCCTGGGGAATGCTGAGCTGGGATAACGTGGTGGGAATGGGAGAGCTCCCCAACCCTGGGGGATGCTGAATTGGGATAACGTGGTGGGAAGGGGAGAGCTCCCCAAACCTGGGGAATCCTGAGCTGGGATAACGTGGTGGGAAGGGGAGAGCTCCCCAACCCTGGGGAATGCTGAGCTGGGATAACGTGGTGGGAATGGGAGAGCTCCCCAAACCTGGGGAATCCTGAGCTGGGATAACGTGGTGGGAAGGGGAGAGCTCCCCAAACCTGGGAGATGCTGAATTGGGATAATGTGGTGGGAATGGGAGAGCTCCCCAGGCCTGGGGGTGCCCTGAGGCACAGCGAGGAGCTGGCCTCCCCAGCAGTGAAGCAGAGCACCTTTGGCTCTGTCTCTCCCACCGTTTGTCTGTTTTTGCTGCTCATACCTTTCTCCATGTAGTAAGAGCAGCATGGGGACATCTCTTTGTCTGAAACTTCTCCAGAGCAAACAAAAGGGATTTCCAGCTGCCAAGGTCGCATCCAGATGCCGGTCTGCACCTTCCCAGGCTGCTCAGCCCTGACAAGTTTAGCCCTGTCTCAGAGTAAGGTGAGGTGAGGTTCTGGGCTCAGGTACCTGCAGACATCTCTTTAGGGCACAGAGTAGCAGGTGTAGCAGGAGAGAACCCTCAGGAGTTGATCCTGTTCATCCATGATTCTCTCTCATCCTGTCCCTTCTCCAAAGCTCTCACCACCCAGCTGTGCTGCTGGCTCCTCTCTTTTCCACCACACTGCTCTTTATCCATGGGAGTTTATCCCTCTGGAACATCTCCACATTATTGCCTTTCTCCTTGGCTCTGCTGTTTGTGGTTTGAACGCTTGGCCCCACACCTCGGTGCCCAAATGGTGAGCGAACGGGGGTGGAGGTGAAGAAAGGAGCATTCCCAGCCTCCAGGAGGTCCTTATCCTTGTGCAGGACAGGCAAAGCTGGGCATTTGCTGCTCCCAACCCTTCCACCCCTTGGGGAATGCATTCATCCCACCTTCCCCACTGGAATCCTCTGCGATGCTCCCTCTGTCTGCAGCTGTGGGGCCCTGCCTGCCCCCACGGCCCTGTCCCTGCCTGTGTGTCTGCAGAGGCTCTGGGCCTGCTGCCCGTTCTCCCATCCATGTCCATCCATCCATCATCCATCCATCCATCATCCATCCATCATCCATCATCCATCCATCCATCATCCATCCATCCCCCCATCCATCCATCCATCATCCATCAATCCATCCATCCATCCATCCATCCATCCATCATCCATCCATCCATCATCCATCCATCATCCATCATCCATCCATCCATCATCCATCCATCCATCCATCCATCCATCCATCATCCATCCATCCATCCATCCATCCATCCATCCATCATCCATCCATCCCCCCATCCATCCATCCATCCATCCATCCATCCATCCATCCATCCATCCATCCATCCATCCATCCATCTCCCATCCATCCATCCATGTCCATGCATCCATCCATGTCCATGCATCCATCCATCCATCCATCATCCATCCATCCATCCATCCATCCATCCATCCATCCATCCATCCATCCATCCATCCATCCATCCATCCATCTCCCATCCATCCATCATCCATCCATCCATCATCCATCCATCCATCCATCCATCCATCCATCCATCCATCCATCCATCCATCCATCCATCCATCCATCCATCCATCTCCCATCCATCCATCCATGTCCATCCATCCATCCATCCATCCATCCATCCATCCATCCATCCATCCATCCATCCATCCATCCATCCATCCATCCATCCATCCATCTCCCATCCATCCATCCATGTCCATCCATCCATCCATCCATCCATCCATCCATCCATCCATCCATCCATCCATCCATCCATCCATCTCCCATCCATCCATCCATGTCCATGCATCCATCCATCCATCATCCATCCATCCCCACCATTCCTGCCCGGATAATCGCCCTGGCCTCCCCGGGAGAGCTCAGCTCCCTCTGTGCCCGGTCTGGCAGGGCAGCGCTGTACAAGGGAGGTACTCTTGCTCTGCTCTCCTCCCCTGATCTCCCTCGCCTTGTGGCAGAGCCGGGACACTGCAGAGTCACACATTAAATGTTGTCATCAACGCTCGTGGAGGTCGGGAGTGTAAAATCATCAATGTTTTGCAGGGCAGGCTCATCTCCAGCTGTGCATTCCACATGGGGAGTTGGATTCCCAGCACCAGGGGTGGTCCTGTCTGGGAAGGACAGCAGATTTCTGCTGATGGGGACACAGAGACTCGCTGAATGTCATCCCTGGGTGACACGACCATGGACCAAAATAATCCTCACCCTCCCTGTGTTGTGCAAAAGAGATTGTCCCTTCTGAGTGCTCCAAAGCACCTGGGGACATCGGCATGGCATTCCCAGGGGACCTGCTCTCCCTTTTCCTGATGGCAGCACTCATTACACCATGAACTGGCAGAAACCCCACCCCGTGGAGGTGTGTCAGCCCTTTTAGGGGGAGTTGTTTTGGGAAATACTTCACAGACCATCCTCAAAGCTTTGAAGTCCTCCTTTAGTTCTGTACTTGCCGTTCAGCACAAGCATAATCACTTCCAGTCCATCACATGGAAGGACAGAATTCCCAGCTGGGGGTGGTGGGGAGGAGTTCAGCGGAGCTGAGGCTGTGGGGCTGTGTTCTCCTGTGGCCGGGACCACCCTCCGTGTCCAGCCTGTGCAGCCCTGCTGACCTCCCCTCTGTGACCCCGGCTCCTTTGTCCTGCCCTGGCCTCTGACAGGCCCCGTGTTTGTCCATGCTCCTGGATGAACGCCCTCTGCCCTCCCAAAACCAGAGCTGTCACCTTGCTGGGGCACACACAGCAGCCCATCTGCTGCCCATCCATCCATCCATCCATCCATCCATCCATCCATCCATCCATCCATCCATCCATCCATCCATCCCTCTGTCCATCCGTTCATCCCTCACCCATCATCCATCCGATTTCCACCTGCGGAGCAATGTTCCCACAAACCCGGCGTCTCCCTCAGCCCCTCCTAGAGCTGCCTGACCTGCATTTTATAAAATGAGGTTAAAAACCCTGCTGTCAGGAGGCAGAAGCTTGCTGCTGCTCCAGGATTATTCCAAAAGCTTGGGCTTGTTGCTATTTTGAGCCCCCCATCTGCACCAGGAGCTGATCCGGCTCCCACGGTGCAGCAGCAGAAATCCCGACTGTGTTTGTGGCTGGAAGCATGGATACACAGGCTGTGCTTGGATCCTGGTGGATCTCCAGCTTGAGAGCACCTGGTCTGCACCTCTGTGGATTTTTGGCTGCATGAAGGTGGATTCTGGTGTGGAATACACCTGGAGAAGCCCTGGGCTGTGGCGTGGGGGCTGCTCGGTTTGCAGCAGGTGGATCCTGAACTCCCACGGCCCCTGGATCCCTCTGGCTCTGGGAGGAGCCCCGGGGTGGATGGAGGTGGTTGTGGAGCCCTGGAGATGGATGGAGGTGGTTGTGGAGCCCTGGGGGTGGATGGAGGTGGTTGTGGAGCCCTGGGGGTGGATGGAGGTGGTTGTGGAGCCCCGGGGTGCATGGAGGTGGTTGTGGAGCCCTGGAGATGGATGGAGGTGGTTGTGGAGCCCCGGGGATGGATGGAGGCGGTTGTGGAGCCCTGGGGGTGGATGGAGGTGGTTGTGGAGCCCTGGGGGTGGATGGAGGTGGTTGTGGAGCCCTGGGGGTGGATGGAGGTGGTTGTGGAGCCCTGGGGGTGGATGGAGGTGGTTGTGGAGCCCTGGGGGTGGATGGAGGTGGTTGTGGAGCCCTGGGGATGGATGGAGGCGGTTGTGGAGCCCTGGGGGTGGATGGAGGTGGTTGTGGAGCCCTGGGGGTGGATGGAGGTGGTTGTGGAGCCCTGGGGATGGATGGAGGCGGTTGTGGAGCCCTGGGGGTGGATGGAGGTGGTTGTGGAGCCCTGGGGGTGGATGGAGGCGGTTGTGGAGCCCTGGAGATGGATGGAGGTGGTTGTGGAGCCCTGGGGTTGCATGGAGGTGGTTGTGGAGCCCCAGGGTGGATGGAGGCGGTTGTGGAGCCCTGGGGGTGGATGGAGGTGGTTGTGGAGCCCTGGAGATGGATGGAGGTGGTTGTGGAGCCCTGGGGTTGCATGGAGGTGGTTGTGGAGCCCCAGGGGTGGATGGAGGCGGTTGTGGAGCACCAGTAGCTCTGTGCTCCCCGTGTGCTGCCCTGGTGTGCCACGCAGGGCAGGTTCAGGGTGCTGTCACCAGGGCCACACCGGGATACAGCCGCACCTGCCCGGAATTGTTTCTCCTTCTGGTGTTTACAAGCAAAACAGAAAATACATGTTGTGCAAAGAATTTGAAAAAACATCCATTTCTCTTTGCTTTCCAGTTCCCTTGCTGTGCTCTTAGACACCACTTGATGCTTATCCTACCTGTAGTGAATTCATCACCTTTATAGATTGCCTGAGCTGTTACCACACACACAGGGGGACAAGAGGAGAAGCAGGAAAAAGATACTTGAAAATCACAAGGAAAAAACCAAAATATAGCATGGAAGGGCTTAGGCTTGAAACTACTTCTATTTTTCAATTAACTCCATTATCTTGTTTCTTAATGAGATTCTTCAGTGCAGAAAGGGCTGTGCTGAATCCACAAAATATTGTCACAAAGATGTATGTTCCATCTTAATTAGAACTAATTAATATGCTTCGGCTCTCGGTCTTTCTGTCTGGTTGAACCTGCACAAACACTGAAATCCTTGTGCTGGAGCCCTGCCTTGCTCAGGGGTGCCTGGGCTCCCCAGCCTGGCCCCTCAGGCCGGGGCTGAGTCCCTGAGCCCAGCCCAGGGCCCCTGGCAGTGACCTCATGATCCCGGATCCCAAAGCTGCCGTGCCATTTCTCCATCCATCCATCCATCCATCCATCCATCATCCATCCATCCATCCATCCATCCATCCATCCACCCATCCATCCATCCACCCATCCATCCATCCATCCATCCATCATCCATCCATCCATCCATCCATCCATCCATCCATCCATCCATCCATCCATCCATCATCCATCCATCCATCCATCCATCCATCCATCCACCCATCCATCCATCCATCCATCCATCCACCCATCCACCCATCCATCCGTCATCCAGAAATGATAGAACCTCCTGGTCCACAGCGCTGCAGTCCCTTCCTCCAGGCAGCAGGACAGGAGCTCAGGCATTCTCTGAAAATAGGGACCTCGCCCAGGTTATAGCCAGGGAAGGTGCCAGGGCTGTATCAGCTGCTCGAGTCTGTGCTGCCCACGGCAGGACCTCGAGCCAGGTCGGAGAAGTCTCCATTTCCAAACCTCCAGTCACGCCCCCCTGTGCTCCCCACCCTGGGGAGAGGGAGGGATAATGCAGAGCCTGGTGTGGAATGCCCCTGGAGGCAGTGGTGGGGTGCACGAGGTGGAGTGCACGAGGTGGAGACCTCAGTGGTGGGGTGCACGAGGTGGGGACCTCTGTTCTGGGATCCATCAGGTGGGGACCTCAATGCTGGGGTCCACGAGGTGGGGACCTCCATGGCGGGGTCCATCAGGTGGGGAAGCCAGTGGTGGGGTGCACGAGGTGGGGACGTCTGTGCAGGGGTCCATGAGGTGGGGACCTTAATGGTGGGGTCCATGAGGTGGGGACCCCAGTGGTGAGGTGCACGAGGTGGGGACCTCCATGGTGGGGATGAGGTGGGGAGCTCAATGGTGAGGTGCATGAGGTGGGGACCTCTGTGCTGGGGTCCACGAGGTGGGGACCTTCATGGTGGGGTCCATGAGGCAGGGACCTCAATACTGAGGTCCACGAGGTGGGGATCTCAGTGCTAGGGTCCATGAGATGGGGACCTCAGTGGTGGGGACCTCCGTGGTGGGATGCACATGGCGAGGACCTCCATCCTGGGGCCCACGAGGTGGGGACCTCAGTGGTGGGGACCTCCATGGTGGGCACCTCCATGGTGGGCACCTCCGTGGTGGGCACCTCAGTGGTGGGGTCCAGCTCCAAGGACCACGAGCGGGGGATGCAGAGCAGCTGCAGGTTCCTCCTCTCCGTGGGTCCTTCCTGGGCGTGCTGGGGGCGATCCAAGGTTTTCCCGCAGATGGAAGCAGGGAGATGGCAGTGAGACCCGGGGCGAGGGGCAGCAGGAGAGGGGAGCACAGTGAGGATTAACGACCACCACCAGGAGCCTCACATGGCAGCAGGAAGGTCAAAGATGCGTCCATTTGTTGAGTTTTTGCAGGGAATTTTCTCCGAGACGTGAGGGGAGGAAAATGTTTGGCTTGTTGTGCCTTTGAGATATTTGCAGGGTATTGCTCATGCATCCTGCGTGGTGCAGACACCCCCGAGAACTCGGATCCTCCTTGCTGTCAGAAGAGAAACACATGAGCAGTGTTAAATCCACAAGGAGGGTGGCACTCCTTCCCCGGGAGAGGGAAGAGATGGCTCCAGCTAACAATTGCCCTGGATTGCTACCCTCAGAGTTTATCTTCCTGGGATTCTCCAATAAACACCAGCGTCTCTTTGTTGGGAATAATTGCAGTAGCTGAGAAGCGTTGGTTTGATCGGATAATGCCTGCGGGCTCCTGTGCTGATTCTGACTGAGCAGCATTAGCAAAAATGTAACAGCATTAAAGGAAACTTCTTAGCTAATCAGTCTCCGTTACAACTTATCGTGACAAGGCCAAAATTAACACTGTCTTTTAAAAGCAAGCCCTTTTTGATTAAAAGCTTGATGACTCGCACATTTGGGAGCTGGCACAAAACCCTGCGCTGGGGGAAGAGGAGTGTGATCAGCCTCGTGGTGCTTGTGGTGGTGCACTGCTCCCGTGTTTAGGTGGAGAGATGCATCCTACGGCATCCCAGGAAACGCTGTGCAGCACAACTCCAGCTACAGCGCGGCTGAAAATGATCTCTGGAACCAGATCAGTACGGATGGAGTTCTCAAATAGGCTTTTATGTGAACTGTGTTCATGCTGTCATTGCGTTTTTGCATTCTCCAAATGCTTTGTGGCATTTAAATGCAATTCGGCTTTATAATTTAATTTTATTTTGCTGCTCCTGCTGCATTTCAATCTACCTCCTTCTGTTAATGTGTTATATTTAATACAGGAAAGGCTGCATATGAATATTCCAACATTATCCCGATGCAATAACCATCCACGCCCAGCCCCAGTGTGGCAGCGAGGGGTCCCTGGAGGTGCCAGGGTTGTTCCCAGGCTGCTGGGACACGGCCCCTGGCTCCAGCAGGGCTGTGAGCCCTTGACTCTGGTGACAAATCTCCTGGTGGGCTCAGGAGCAGGAGGGCCCTGCTTCAGAGGGGGGGTGGCCTTTGTGCCACGATGCTTCTGAGAGCTTCTCCCGTGGAACCGGGTAAAGCATCCCAAACACCATCCTCAGGGTCAGCACTGTGGCACTGGGGTGAGGAGCTGCCCCTCATCATCCTCAGGGTCAGCACTGTGGCACTGGGGTGAGGAGCTGCCCCTCATCATCCTCAGTGTGAGCACAGGGGCACTGGGGTGAGGAGCTGCCCCTCATCATCCTCGGTGTGAGCACAGGGGCACTGGGGTGAGGAGCTGCCCCTCATCATCCTCAGTGTGAGCACAGGGGCACTGGGGTGAGGAGCTGCCCCTCATCATCCTCAGTGTGAGCACAGGGGCACTGGGGTGAGGAGCTGCCCCTCATCATCCTCGGTGTGAGCACAGGGGCACTGGGGTGAGGAGCTGCCCCTCATCATCCTCGGTGTGAGCACAGGGGCACTGGGGTGAGGAGCTGCCCCTCATCATCCTCAGTGTGAGCACAGGGGCACTGGGGTGAGGAGCTGCCCCTCATCATCCTCGGTGTGAGCACAGGGGCACTGGGGTGAGGAGCTGCCCCTCATCATCCTCAGTGTGAGCACAGGGGCACTGGGGTGAGGAGCTGCCCCTCATCATCCTCGGTGTGAGCACAGGGGCACTGGGGTGAGGAGCTGCCCCTCATCATCCTCGGTGTGAGCACAGGGGCACTGGGGTGAGGAGCTGCCCCTCATCATCCTCAGTGTGAGCACAGGGGCACTGGGGTGAGGAGCTGCCCCTCATCATCCTCAGTGGCACTGGGGTGAGGAGCTGCCCCTCATCATCCTTGGTGTGAGCACAGGGGCACTGGGGTGAGGAGCTGCCCCTCATCATCCTCGGTGGCACTGGGGTGAGGAGCTGCCCTTGCCATGCCATCCCCCAGCAGCCTGTGACAAGGGACACGGGTGATTTGTTGGGCACGGCTCAGGCTCATGCAGGAGGAGCAGGGTTTTCCATCCCTGCCTCAGCTAGGTGTTCCCAGAAGGGCTTTCCCACTTTTCCCATGGGATCTTGTTTTAGGAGCCTTGGCTGAGAGCCCTTGGCAGCTCTGCTCCCCGTAAGGCACAGCCGCTGGTACAGGAGGCTTTCCTTCCACGCTGCGCCAGCAATCCTCCCTGACGCTTTTGTTTTCCTGGACAAGGTCTCACGTGAAGGGGGACTGGGATTTGCAGGATACATCCAAGCCCTCCAGCGGTGACCTGGAATGACTCGGGCAGGTGTGATCCGCAGGTCTCTGCTCCGGAGCCATCTGTCCTTGGCAGGCGGTGCTGCAATACCATGGTGACAAACAGCGAGCGCCCTGCCTGGCGCAGCCCTGGGGAGCCTCTGTCCCCCCTGGTGTGCCCCAGGTCCCCCCTTCCCGCGGGGCAGGCAGCCCCAGCCAGCCTGGGCAGCAGCACAGGAACGGGGGCAGGATTGCCCGGGTGGGGCTGCAGCGGGGAGGGACCAGGACAGGTGAGGAGCTCTGCAGCCTGTTCCTGACCCTCTCTCTGCAGCCTGTTCCTGTCCCTCTCTCTGCTGCCTGTTCCTATCCTGAGCCCTCTCTGCAGCCTGATCCTGTCCTGAGCCCTCTCTGCTGCCTGTTCCTGTCCTGACCCTCTCTCTGCAGCCTGTTCCTGACCCTCTCTCTGCTCCCTGTTCCTGTCCTGACCCTCTCTCTGCAGCCTGTTCCTGTCCCTCTCTCTGCTGCCTGTTCCTGTCCTGACCCTCTCTCTGCTCCCTGTTCCTGTCCTGACCCTCTCTGTTCCCTGTTCCTATCCTGAGCCCTCTCTGCAGCCTGATCCTGTCCTGACCCTCTCTCTGCTGCCTGTTCCTGTCCTGAGCCCTCTCTGCAGCCTGTTCCTGACCCTCTCTCTGCTCCCTGTTCCTGTCCTGAGCCCTCTCTGCCAAGGCTGGAGGAGCTCTGCTGCCTGTTCCTGTCCTGACCCTCTCTCTGCTCCCTGTTCCCGTCCTGAGCCCTCTCTCTGCTCCCTGTTCCTGTCCTGAGCTCTCTCTCTGCTGCCTGTTCCTGTCCTGATCCCTGTCCCTGCTCAGGTTGGAGGATCTCTGCTCCCTGTTCCTGTCCTGATCCCTGTCTGCTCACACTGGAGGAGCTCTGCTGCCTGTCCTGATCCCTGTCCCTGCTGTTCCAGGGTTACCTCTCCGAAGGCTTGGTGACCAAGTGGTACCGCTCCCCGCGCCTCCTCCTGTCTCCCAACAACTACACCAAAGCCATCGACATGTGGGCAGCTGGCTGCATCCTGGCCGAGATGCTGACCGGGAGGATGCTCTTCGCTGGTAGGTTCCTGTCTCCTGTTGATTCCCTTTTCTCCTCCCCCCTTCCTTGATACCCAATTCCCAGGCTTCCTAGCCCGGCCGAGGGAATTCCCGAGGAGAGGAGATGCTGGTGCCCTGTCCCAGGAGGTTTGTGCTCCACGCCATGGATTTGGATCGTGATTGGTGTCTCCAAGCTGTTTATTTCCTTTGAGGGAGGACATGAACGCCACCACCCGTTTTGAGGATTTACCTGTAAGCACAAACTGCCGCTGCAAAGGTGAAGTGCAAGAAGAGAAGACAACAAAGACACAGCAAGGAGTTATCAGTGCAGCATTCGAAGCTTAACTCCGACGTCATTGAGAAGAAAATATGTATTTAATAGAGTCCCCAAAATGCTGTGTCGGGAGCAAAGCTGAGCTGGGACGTGGAGCCATTCCCTGTGGGAGGAGCAGCTGCCCTGTGGCTGCTGCAGGAGCTGCTCGCCTGGCAGGCAGGGCTGCAGCACAGCACAGCACAGCAGAGCACAGCACACAGCACAGCACAGCACAGCTCCCCGGGGCTGTCTCTCCTGCCTGTCTGTGCTCTGAGTGACAAGGTTTAACGCGTTTGGTGAGCAGCTGCTCACAGAGTTGTGTAAATAAATAACCAGCCCCGTTAATAATGGAGGAGGAGGAGGAGGAGGAGGAGGAGGAGGAGGAGGAGGAGGAGGAGGTTTCCCTCACGGGTATCTCAGCACCACTGAGCTCCACAGACTCGGCTGCAGCTGCTCTGCTGCTGCCTCCCCACTCCTGCTCGCAGCTTCCATAATTCTTTTGTGGAAGCCTAAAAATAAGCAGTCAGTACCCTTAGGAAGAGATCATTTAAATTGCCTCCCTTTCCTTCCTTATTTTTGTCTTCAATTTCACCAAAGCTTTCCAGTCCCGGGTTTCAGCTGTGAAAACTGTGCCTTTAACCTGTCTGCTCCCGGTGTTTCCTTGGGACACGTTCTAGGAGCAGGGCATTGTCTGATCTTGCTGGGAGGTGCTGCAGTCTCTTATTCCTCAGGTCAAACAGCAAAACAAGAGCTGCCTGTTGAGCTCCCCTGGCCACCCCAGCACAGCTCCCGAGCATTTCTGGCTTTTCACGCTGTGCTTGACCCCTCTCTCAGCCCCAGCCTGGGTTTCTTTTTGCTCTTTGTGGATCCCAGGGTATAAGTGACGTTGGCTGACACCACTGAGGTGTCTAAGGTGGTGCTTTAAGCTCGTTTTGTGGTAAGGCAGGGGCAGAAGTAGCCCTGGGATGGGATTGATGTGTCCTCTGCCTGGGTGAGCTGCCCCAGAGCTGCCACACAGGAACCTCCCTGGGCTGGTCCCTGAGAGCCCTCAGCATGTGGAGACCAGAGGTGATTAATTTGAGGTGATTTGAGGGGATTTGAGGTGATTTGAAGACCAGAGGTGGGGTTTGGCAGACCACGGGCTGGGCTCAGCCAGGCACACACTGCGAGCATCCCTTGTTCTTTGCCTCCCAGCCCAGTGAAATCTCTTAATAATCCCCAGGTGCTGGCAGGGTGCTTGGTTAGTGGGTGGGGATCAAAACCAAGCTCAAAATATCAGCTCCTTTTGGGTGGCTTTGAAAATATGTCATTGTCCTGGGAGGTTCTGGCCCCCTGCCCCTTTTTCCTGGCCTCCTCCTGTGCCAGCAGGCAGAGCAGGGCCAGGGCAGGGCTGGCACAGGCAGGATGCCCTGGTGTCCTTTGTCTGCTGGAGGAGAGTAAAGCCCAGCCCCCAGAGCAGCTAAAACGCACAAACACCTGCACAGCAACACGGATTTGCCTTTGCTGCAGCTCTTCTCCTCTTGGCTGGGGAGAAGGAGCTCAGCCCAGCCAGATGCAGCCTCCATCCCTGCAGGGTGAGACATTCCCAGAGCTGCATTCTCTGCAGGGTGAGACATTCCCAGAGCTGCAGCCTCTGTCCCTGCAGGGTGAGACATTCCCAGAGCTGCATTCTCTGCAGGGTGAGACATTCCCAGAGCTGCATTCTCTGTCCCTGCAGGGTGAGACATTCCCAGAGCTGCATTCTCTGTCCCTGCAGAGTGAGACATTCCCAGAGCTGCATTCTCTGTGAAAAATGCCAATCACTTGTTTTTAAAATTTTAAAACTTTAATAGTAATCAAATGGTTATAAAATAGTAATACAATTAGAGTAACAATAATTTGGACAATTTGAATTAGGACAATATGAGACAATAAAGACAAAGACTTACGGACATCTGGGTAACTTTTCTGGGCAGCACTAGCCTAAAAAAGGACCCACGTTAACAGAGGATTAACCCTTAAAAACAACAGCCTGTTGCATATTCATACACTTCATACATGATGCCTAAATTCCATTCAAACACAGGATTCTCTCTGATCAGTGTCAACTTCTTCCTCTTAATCTTAACAGCACCTTTGAGGCAGGAAGAAGTTCGTTTCTCCTGATAATGGAGCAATAAATTCTTTTTCTCTGAAAGATTCAGGTGTCCTGGGGCTGCTGTCTGGTGAGAGTGCCTCATTCCTTTCTTTAAAAACATATCCCACATACATAGTTCTTATTTTAACTACATAAGTTACCTTTTAACTACGAGACTGAATTTACCATACTATTAAAATGTTAATACAGCACTGCTAATCAATACAAAATGCATGTGGTAAATATCTGCGTGCAGCCATACAATATGCACTTTTCACGCTCCCTGCAGGCTGAGGCCTGCGCAGAGCCCTGGGTGGGCAGAAATGAGAAATGAGAGAAATGAGAGCAGTGTGGTTCAGAGAAGGCTCCATCCTGCAGCAGCGCCTTGCCCTGGGTAAATGGTTTCTAGAGAGTGCAGTTTAAATTGAGTGCTTAGCATAAATCAATATAATTAACTCCCGCAGTCTATCTGGGGCGCTTAAGCCAGGCAGGTAAATGAAGGTGATTGGTGATTGGGGGCAGGTGTCACTCACTGCTTCCATTCTCCCACACGGATTTTTTGGACGTGCAGCAAAAAGGGACCCCAGACCCCTCCCAGGGCCCCTTCCCTGGGTGCCCTGGGCTTGGCAGAGCCCTGGGGGCCACAGCGGGCCTGGCTGTGCCACAGCTCACGGGGTCCCCAGCAGCTGGAGCCTGGCTTGCAGGCCTTGGCAGAGCTCCCCAGCAGCAGCAGCAGCAGCAGCGCAGAAAACAGGGAGAAGAGTCCCTGGCTGAGCAGCTGCAGCTCCCTCCAGTGTCTCTACCACCTAAAGCAGCAGCAGTGGAAGCAGGAGTAAATGGGGAAAAAGGAGGGAAAAGGAGAAAAAAGGAGAAAAAAGGAGAAAAAAGGAGAAGAGATCGATCTGTCCTTGCAGATCTCCGTGGGGCTCACCAGTGGGGCTGTGCCTGTGGCCAAGAGCCAGAGATGGCACAGGGGCTTTTCCAGGGCTTGGGTGCTCCCTGGGGCTTGGCTGCAGGCCTGGAGAAGGCTCTCTTCTCCAAGATGTGGTGCAGAGCTCCTCGTGGTGCGGAGCTCCTCGTTCTCTCCCGGGGTAACCACAGCCTGCTGCGTTTATTCTGCCACTGGTTTGTGTTCTCCTTTTCAGGAGTTAATACCTTCAGGAAAAGATCCCTGGGAATTCCACAAATAGAGGATAATGGAACAGGATGGGGTTTCTTGGGAGCCATAATTCAAGGCTTCCAGCACTGCATTAGCAGCTCCTTTGTGTGACTAAACACGGTGTCTTTTGGCTGCCAGGTACCTTCGGTGAGCAGCGGCTGGGGCTGCACTGAGGGAAAAGCCACAGAGGCTTTGTGACTTTTATCACCCTGTAATTTGGATCGCAGCTGGGGAATTAGCCTGGCTAACAAGGTGCTCATTTCCTGCTAGATATCTTTAGTTTCCCCTGGAGTCACGCTGCGAATCTCTGAGTGACCTAAAATTAGTTCTCCTGTAGGAAAGTGGATTAATCTGCCCAGGACTGACATGGGAAGGGCTCCCTCCCTTTGTCTCCTCTGCTTTTCCTGCTGCTCTGCCTCATTGATTGAGCGGCTGTGTGTGGTGGTGGTGACCAGCTGGGCTCTGTCAGCGTGGCCTTGGGGCTGCTGGGGTCCCTGCAGTGCCACCGAGCTGTGCCATGTGGCCTGGCAGTGGCCGTGGCCACCGCGCTGCGCTGGATGGGAGAAGAGTTTGCCAACATCACTGACTGTGCCCAGGGGCTGTGCTGGGGTCAGCGCTGTGTGTGCTGCTCTCCTTGGGCCCCCAGGGCTCCCCTGATGGGGGAAAACCTCCTTTCAACACTTCTGTGCCAGGACTGAGAGACGCTTTTCGGTCTTCACGTTGCTGTTCTGTTATCAGAAGTCCGACACGCCATCTGCACCAGACTTAGCGTGCAAGAAAGTACAGCAAAAATGGTCACAAGAGGTGCAGCTTCAAGGTCTTCTAAAGCTGTTTTGTCCAATTAACTCTTAAAATGTACTTTATTTCTACCTTTCTACCATTATTAATTCTTTGTCTGTCCACGTGACCTCTGCACTGAGGCTTCCCTCACCCAATCACCCTGTGCCACCAACACTGAAGAAAATGGAAAAGGAGAAGGAGGAGAAAGAAGGAGAAAGAAGGAGAAGGAGAAGAGAAGGAGAAGGAGAAGGAGAAGGAGAAGGAGAAGGAGAAGGAGAAGGAGAAGGAGAAGGAGAAGGAGAAGGAGAAGGAGAAGGAGAAGGAGAAGGAGAAGGAGAAGGAGAAGGAGAAGGAGAAGGAGGAGCCCAGACAACACCCAAGATCCTCCATCTTGCCTCCTATCTGCCTCTATACTAAGACCCCAAAATCCTAAATTTCTCACCCTGTGACAAGCTACACTATTCTCCCTTGTCTGTTTCACACACTTGTGGACTCCAATCCATCCCAAAGCCTTGGAAGCCTTCTCCAAAAGCAGTGCTTCCCTGGGGCTCAGGACCCCTCAGAGCAGGCAGAGAAACACTCCCAGGGCCCTGGGTTCCAGCAAGTTCCACGGGTGTGAGTCTGGAAAACTCGTGCTGATCCTCAGGAGCTCTGGGCTGTGGAGGGGAGCCCCTGCAAACGCCAGGGACCTCCACAGGAACAGGGCTGCCACAGGGCAAGCGGTCCCCTTGTCCTGTGAGGGGCCTCCCCTCCTCCCTGCTGGCTGATCAGCAGTGCTGCCCATCCATGGGGCTGACCCTGGCATGGCTGATCAGCAGTGCTGCCCATCCATGGGGCTGGCTCTGCCCTGGCTGATCAGCAGTGCTGCCCATCCATGGGGCTGACTCTGCCCTGGCTGATCAGCAGTGCTGCCCATCCATGGGGCTGACCCTGGCTGATCAGCAGTGCTGCCCATCCATGGGGCTGGCTCTGCCCTGGCTGATCAGCTGTGCTGCCCATCCATGGGGCTGGCTCTGCCCTGGCTGATCAGCAGTGCTGCCCATCCATGGGGCTCTGCCCTGGCTGATCAGCTGTGCTGCCCATCCATGGGGCTGACCCTGGCATGGCTGATCAGCAGTGCTGCCCATCCATGGGGCTGGCTCTGCCCTGGCTGATCAGCAGCGCTGCCCATCCATGGGGCTGGCTCTGCCCTGGCTGATCAGCAGTGCTGCCCATCCATGGGCTGACTCTCCTTGTCATGGATGGGCCATTGAAGCAGCCTGAAATCCATGCCTGGGCCAGCAGGGGCTTGGTAGCCCAAAAATCCCCGTTGTTTTGGCTTCCCATGGCTGGTCCATGCTGTTCCTACCTCTGAGGACAGGGCATTTCTAACCATTCCTAACCATTTTCATTTCCTAACCGTTCCTGGCAGGCAGAAATCCAGCGGTGCGGCTCCACATTCCCGCCAGGCTCCTCTGCCCGCGCGGGAGGCTGGGAATGCCCAAGGATGTCACCTCTTGGTGACATCCAGGAGAGTCTGGAGAGTGGGAATGGTGCTCACTGATGAGTTGCTCTGTTTGGCTCTGCTGCTGCTGCTCTCCTCCCAGTGACGGGCAGCCAGCCCTGAGCAGGGCTCGGGGTTTTATGGATAAATATGTCCTGAAGGAAAAGGACTGAAAACACGAAATGGCACAGGGCAGCCGTGGGGACTGCCACCACCACAGCCATGACTTGGTGCCCAGCAGCTGCTGGTCAAAAACCCTTTCCTCTTGGTGCTGGAGACCTGCACTCCTTTAAAGGTGGAGTGTGGGGACCCCTGGAGCTGGCAGTGCCCCACGCCCGCCCCAGTTTAACTTCTGTGTCTGGTCTCAGTGCTCTCTTCTTCTCCCTGCTCAGGGGGCCACGAGCTGGAGCAGATGCAGCTGATCCTGGAGACCATCCCCGTTATCCACCAGGAGGACAAGGAGGAGCTGCTGAAGGTGATGCCCATGTTCATCAACAGCACGTGGGAGGTGCGGAAGCCGCTGCGCAAGCTGCTGCCCGAGGTGGACAGCGAAGGTACCGTGGTGGCCCCCGGGGCTTCCCCGGCTGCCGTGCGTCCCAAAACTGCCGTGGTGGGCGTTAGTCCCGGCTGGATGATGCAGGGACGTGACAGACCCCGCTTTGTGAGCTCTGCAGAATCCCAGCTGCCAGTGGAGGTTCACAGGAACAAAAGGCTGCAGCACAGGCCTGGGGTGGAACTGGGGTAGCTTTATTTGGTGGTAAAATTCCCCAATTCCAGGGTCCCAGGCCCCGAACTGAGGGAAAACAGCAGTTTATAAACTGGGGGAGGTCTCAGGGGAGGATACAATCTCTAGGTAATCGGGAGAGCTGGAGGTGGAACACAAGGCAGGGAATACAATGTGTAAACCAATGGAGGATTTCAAGGGAGGGGAACAGCTTGGGACAGGAGGGGTTAACAACTGGATGTGGGAGGGGGTTTGGAATTTGGCAGGGAGTAACTAGGTAACAAACCGAGAAACCACACTTAACTGAACTGAATAACAAAAAAACTGTGCCACTCTAAAGACAGGGGGGAGAAAAATACAGCGGGATTACGAAACCACAAATGAAACAGTAAAAATGCCAAATGAAAGAACACACTACAGCAGCCGTGTCCCCAGAGCTGCTTCCGGGGAGTGCCACAGGAGCTGTCCTGCAAGGCCAAGGGCCTGAGCTCCTGAGCTCTGGGGAAGGGGATGCACATCCCTGAAGGTCCTGGCTGTAGCCCAGATGTCCCCAGTGCTGTGCCCTCACAGGTGCCCCAGGACAGGGCTGTGATGCTGTGGCTTGCTCCCAGGTGGCTCCCAAGGGTGAACACGGGGCCTCTGGAGGTGCATCCCTGGCTCCCCGTGCGTCTCCCCGAGCTGGGAGCGAGGGCTCAGCCCAGAGGCTCTTTCCAAGTCTGCAGGACAGGCTTTTCCTCACAAAAGCCCCTATCCTGGGGTGTTACAGGCAGGAACTGAACCTCCCCTGAGCTCCTTCCGAGGGTTAAACCAGGCCTGCTTTTGGGAAGAGACCAGGAGCAGGCTCAGCTCATGTTTTCTGGAGTGCCTCCTCATGTGAGAAGTGCCGTGCCTGGCTCAGCCCAGAGGCTCTTTCCCAGCCCCATCTGTTGTGCTGCTGGCCCAAGCACGGCTGCGCAGCCCTGCAGGACAGGCTTTTCCTCACAAACACCCCGCTCCTGAGATGGGTGTTACAGACGGGAACTGACCAGTGCTCCCCTGAGCTCCTTCCGAGGGTTAAACCAGGGTTAAGCCAGGCCTGCATTTGGGAAGAGACCAGGAGCAGGCTCAGCTCACCTTCTGGAGTGGCTCCTCATGTGAGAGGCCGTGCCTGGCCTCGGTGGCACAATATCCCTGTGCCCGGGGTACCCAGGGCTGTGTCAGCCTCCAGCGAGCAGCAGCAGATTTGTTCCCTGCTGTGGCTGCAGGAGGAAAGGTCACCCCTGCCCCTTGCATTATTCACTGTAATTTCCCTGCCTCTCTGACCCGTGGTGCATCACAATATATAACCCATAACGGGTTTTTGTGACCTTATGGAGCAATTGACTCCTTCCTGCTTAATTAGTCTGAGCCATGAGGTGATCTCACGGGAGACAGTCAGAAATTGGTTAATGTTTGAGCTCTGGGGCTGCACGTGGGGCTGTCCTTCGTGCTGAGGGGTTCTGCCCCTACAGAAACTGTCCCATTCACACAATTGCATCTCCAGGGGGCATGTTCATGGAGGTTTCAGTACGAAGCCATATCTGAAGAAAGGCATTATTCCAATTTTTGTTGCCTGAACCCAAAGGGACTTTCCCATGAAAGGATCAACTGGATAAGCAACAACTTCAGTGGCAGGATTTTACCTTTTCACATAACCTCAGTAAATGGAATCATCAAAGCAATCATAGCCAGCCCTCTACATTTAGGTTTAATTGCACTTAAAATTCATCACAGAAAGAGTTCACGCAGCACAGTCTTCCTAAAATTATTTTAGCCGCTCAGAATTCTTCAAACACTAATGGGTAAAATAATTTCATGGCATCGGTCAGGCCAAAGGCTTTTAAAACTCGCAGTAAATCTAATCCACTCCACTGGGGCCTAAAAGGTGAAATCAGTTTTCTGAAACACAGTGTGCTTGTCAAATGGATCTGAGGGTGTGGAGTCAGATCCCAGCACCTTCCAGAGGCCTTTTTGGTCTGGGATGTCAACTCTGTGCTGGGCTGGGATGCCAGCTCTGTGCTGGGATCTCAGCTCTGTGCTGGGATCTCAGCTCTGTGCTGGGATCTCAGCTCTGTGCTGTGCTGGGATGCCAGCTCTGTGCTGTGCTGGGATCTCAGCTCTGTGCTGGTTTGGGATCTGAGCTCTGTGCTGGGATCTGAGCTCTGTGCTGGGATCTCAGCTCTGTGCTGGGCTGGGATCTCAGCTCTGTGCTGTGCTGGGATCTCAGCTCTGTGCTGTGCTGGGATCTCAGCTCTGTGCTGGGCTGGGATCTGAGCTCTGTGCTGGGCTGGGACCTCAGCTCTGTGCTGGGCTGGGATCTCAGCTCTGTGCTGGGATCTCAGCTCTGTGCTGGGCTGGGATCTCAGCTCTGTGCTGGGCTGGGACCTCAGCTCTGTGCTGGGCTGGGATCTGAGCTCTGTGCTGTGCTGGGATGCCAGCTCTGTGCTGGGCTGGGATCTCAGCTCTGTGCTGTGCTGGGATTTCAGCTCTGTGCTGGGCTGGGATCTCAGCTCTGTGCTGGGCTGGGATCTCAGCTCTGTGCTGGGCTGGGATCTCAGCTCTGTGCTGTGCTGGGATGCCAGCTCTGTGCTGGGCTGGGATCTCAGCTCTGTGCTGGGCTGGGATCTCAGCTCTGTGCTGGGATCTGAGCTCTGTGCTGGGATCTCAGCTCTGTGCTGGGCTGGGATCTGAGCTCTGTGCTGGGCTGGGATCTCAGCTCTGTGCTGGTTTGGGATCTGAGCTCTGTGCTGGGATCTCAGCTCTGTGCTGGGATCTCAGCTCTGTGCTGGGCTGGGATCTGAGCTCTGTGCTGGGCTGGGATCTCAGCTCTGTGCTGGTTTGGGATCTGAGCTCTGTGCTGGGACCTCAGCTCTGTGCTGGGCTGGGATGCCAGCTCTGTGCTGTGCTGGGATCTCAGCTCTGTGCTGGGATCTCAGCTCTGTGCTGGGATGCCAGCTCTGTGCTGTGCTGGGACCTCAGCTCTGTGCTGTGCTGGGACCTCAGCTCTGTGCTGTGCTGGGACCTCAGCTCTGTGCTGGGCTGGGACCTCAGCTCTGTGCTGGGCTGGGATCTCAGCTCTGTGCTGGGCTGGGATCTCAGCTCTGTGCTGGGCTGGGATCTCAGCTCTGGGCTGTGCTGGGACCTCAGCTCTGTGCTGGGATCTCAGCTCTGTGCTGGTTTGGGATCTCAGCTCTGTGCTGGGCTGGGATCTCAGCTCTGTGCTGGGCTGGGATCTCAGCTCTGTGCTGGGCTGGGATCTCAGCTCTGTGCTGGGACCTCAGCTCTGTGCTGGTTTGGGATCTGAGCTCTGTGCTGGGCTGGGATCTCAGCTCTGTGCTGGGCTGGGATGCCAGCTCTGTGCTGAGGTGTGGGGCTGTAGCTCTGGTTGTGTGTGACCCCTGTGCTGTCCTGTGCAGCTGTGAGGGGGCTCTCGCAGTCATTCCCTGGCCATGCTGCAGGAGGTGACAGGAGGTGACACCTGGGGGCTGCAGGGTTGCTCCCCTGCAAGCTCACAGCTCTGTGCTGGGCAGGGGACCCCGGCAAGGACAGAAGTGCCTGGTTTGGGTCCACCTGGGGTGGCCTTTAACTCATCCCTTGCTCCAGGGGGATTTGCCGGGGGGGCTCCGCGAGGCTCCTCCTGGCAGGGGAGCTGTTTCTGCTTTTGAGGAATGGTGAGCTTGTGTGCCTCTGCCTCGCAGCCATTGATTTCCTGGAGAAAATTCTGACATTTAACCCCATGGACCGGCTGACGGCCGAGATGGGCCTGCAGCACCCCTACATGAGCCCCTACTCCTGCCCCGAGGACGAGCCGGTGTCACAGCACCCGTTCCGCATCGAGGACGAGATCGATGACATCCTGCTGATGGAGGCCAACCAGAGCCAGATGTCCAACTGGGACAGGTACCAGGGCTGGGCTGGGCTGCAGAGCGGGTCCTGCCCGCAGGGCTTTGGGCAGAGCTGGGCTGGTGAGCCCCTTGTAGGAGCATTGGGGGTAGGACGGTGGGGATGGACAGAGAGCAGAGGTCTCTGCAGCCAGGGCTGGGAAATTGGGGTTTATTGCAGAGGGCCTGGGTGCAGGGCCCTGCTGGGAGCTGCCAGGACAGCTCAGAGCAGGGCTGAGAGAAGTAAAGAGAGTGGGAAAGAGGATGAGAGAGAGAGAGGAGGAGAGGATAAGAGAGCAAGGTTCCCAGTGCAATACCATAAATCTTCTTCTGTGCTGAATATTCTGATTCTCACTAACCAATCTAGTACAAGATACAAATCCTACAGCATTTACATACAGCTTATAGGAATCATTACATTACCACACTGTGCTACATTTTAAACCCTAAAAACTCCTCTTTGGGCCCCTTCTGCCAAGCTGGCAGGGTCTGCTCTGACCCTTGGGCCTGTCTGCAAGCAGAGGGTGTTGTTCCATCAAAAGGGGATCACCTTCAGCTGGCCACACCATTGCTTTCCAGTTGTTCAGTAACTGAGGGATCTCAAAGCTTGCTTCATTTCAATCTCGCTTATAGTTTCTATATTCTCAAAATCTTTTGCCAGACAATCATATCGATAAGGCTTTCCTGTTTCATCTTCCCCAACACCTCTGACGTGGCTGGTTCCACCACGCCTGTTCAGGCTCCTGAAAGATGCCTGCTTTTCCCTCTTTGTGCCATGCTGTAATTCCAGCCCAAGCTGAAGCCTCCCAGAGGCTCCTCCTGGATTCCACAGGGACCAGAAGCTGGGCCTGCACATGCCTGTACATCTCTGAGTACCTTTCTGCCCTTGGTTTTCAGCCTAGGTTGTCTTCATGTGGGTCTAAGTGGCTCTGCAGCTCTTCCCCCTGCCCTCTGTCCCTGTGGTACAGGTACAAAATAATGTAATTCTTGTACCTTTTGGGCACAGGGCCTGATTTGGAGTGCATCACCCCAGAGGCCACAGATCTGGGGGCCTTGTAAAAAACCCTGAGTTGAGCTGACGTTTAAATGGTTTGCTGGAAGCTGTACTGGAAGTTTAGGACAGCTCAAAGCCTTGGGCTGAGGTTTCTCACATTCCAGGTGATTACCCCAGTCACTGGGCCAGTCCCAGCGCTGGGGCAGGCAGGACAAAGCAAGCAGATGAGAATTAAGCAGGCTCAGTTTTCTGTACAGCTCCTTCTGGCTGTGGGGGATGAACTGGCTGAGGATGCTCTAGCATTGTTCCCCTCGGCAGAGCAGTGAAATCTCCTTGCCTTCCTGATCCACTGGGTTCCACCAGCACTGAAAAAATCACCTGAAGGCATCCCTCCCTCCCCTTGCCTTCACTGTCTGTGCCTGCGTGAGCAGATGTGGGAGACAGCCATGGCAAGGTCATCAAAGTGGGGTCTGGGGGCTCAGCCAGGCTGGGAGGAAGGCTGGAAGCAGGACACCTGCCCTCAGTGCATCCCCACACCTTGGGAAGGATGGAAGGTTGACAAGGAAGTCTCACAGATATGTGTGCTTAGCAGAAAGGTTTTGAAATCTAGAGTCTGAAGAAGGAATAGAGACGGAAGCAAGTTTTGATATAGAAGAAAAGAATTGCTGAGCCAGTCGCACTGGATAACCAAGGAGGCAAAGGCTGTGTTAGTTAGAAGGGGTTTTTATGGCTTAGAGCAAAGGATAAACCCACCCCAAACAAGAAGATGTTTTTACCAAGCAGAAAAATAGCACAGGCAAACAAGGCAGCAAATGTGGCAAGTAGAAAAAAGGTCTCAGAATTTTCCACTGCAAGAAAACTGAAAAACAGCTCCTAGCTGAAACTGTAATGTACTGACTGTTAGTGATTGGAGAACAGTGACATGAATATGGTAATTACAGCAGTTATGATAGGCTATAGATAATAGTTAAGGTATAGATTGGTTCTACTGTATTGAGATGCTCAGCAAAGTATAGAATGCAATGTAACCAAAATAAAAGTATAGAATGCACTGTAACCAAAACCAAAGGGTCTCCAGGCCTGCCTGCAGCTGCAGCTGACAGCTGTGGGCACAGCTCTGTCACCCACAACCCTGGGCTGCTGTCTTGGGTGGATGGAATGAACTGCATTTTGGAGAGCCCCTGCAGCCCCACATCCCTCATTTCAGCTCTTACCCCACAGCCCCAGCATCCCTGCCCCAGAGCAGCAGCTCAGCTGCTGGAGGCACCCTGTCACCTTCTCCTTGCTGTGGCACCAGAGGCTGAGGGTGAGGCTGTCCTGGCCCCAGCCGGGGACGTCCATGCCAGGCTGTTGGCTCTGGGGACAGCAGGTGACCCTTTGGCCGCGTGCTGTGGGACACCTGAAGGGCGGCTGATGGCTGTGGCAGGGCCCCAGTCGCCGGGATAACACATTCCACAGGCAGCTCAGTGAGGAGCCAGCGAATCAGGGGTCACTGGGAGAGCCCTGGGTGCTGTCAGGGGCTTCAGCTGGCTGGAGAAGCTGTCACTGAGCAAGGCGACCCTCCAGGAATGCCCTGGGTCCTTGACATCGGAACAAACAGGTGATGGCCAGCCTCAGTGGGGTTGTTCACAGAATTTACAGAATTCACAGAATTCACAGAAGAACCAGGTTGGGAGAGACCTTCAAGACCATCGAGTCCAACCCAGCCCCAACCCCTCAACTGAACCCTGGCACCCAGTGCCACATCCAGGCTTTGTTAAACACCCCCAGGCATGAGGACTCCACCACCTCCCCAAGCAGTCATTCCAGAACTTTACCACCCTTTCCATGAAAAGCTTTTTCCCAATATCCAACCCATATTTCCCTTGGCACAGCTTGAGACCATGACCTCTGGTTCTGTCAGTTTTAAGTTCATGTCTTTAACTGTTCTGTCACCAAACAGGAAGGGCCCAGCCAAGGTCCCTGTCTGTGGGCTGAGGGGCAGATTGGTAATTATTGCTGTTAATCAAGTTTTAGTCCCGAATGGAGGGGAGGTGATCGGCATCTAAATGAAGGGGCCACTTGGTTTGGTTGCTGGGCTCTCATTCCTGCATCTCAGGCAGTAGATAAATAAAAATTATTGGCCGCCTGTCATTCCAAGGCAGAAGAAGGCTCTCTGTGCTGCCAGTAGGAGGTTACCTCAGCAAGCAGAAGGCCAGGCCAGCAGCAGCAGTGCTCGGGGTGGCTCGGGCGCTGCTGCTGGCAGCGAGGCCGTGCTGCCCGTGCCTCACAGCAGCGTGTCTTTGGCAGGTACCACATCAGCCTCTCCTCCGACCTGGACTGGAGGCACGACAAGCACCACGACATGGACGAGGTGCAGCGGGACCCCCGGGCGGGCTCGGAGCCCGCGGCGGAGGAGGCGCAGGTGGACCCGCGGAAATACTCGCAGAGCAGCTCGGAGCGCTTCCTGGAGCTCTCCCACTCCTCCATGGACCGAGTGTTTGATGCCGACTGCGGGAAATCGTGTGATTACAAGGTGGGATCACCCTCCTACTTGGACAAGTTGCTGTGGAGGGACAGCAAGCCCCACCACTACTCAGAGCCCAAGCTCATCCTGGATTTATCCCACTGGAAAAGGGCAACCATAGCGCCCGCAGCTGAGCTGTCGCTGGAAGAGGAGCCATCCAACCTGTTCCTGGAGATTGCCCAGTGGGTGAAGAGCACGCAGGTGGGGCTGGAGTGCCCCGGCTCTCTGCCAGAGATGCAGGAGAGGAGCCTGCCCTCCTCTCCTCACCGGCTCCACAAGGAACCTGCCGCGGTCAGCGGCGAGACCGACCCCGAGTTCAACCTGGACGTCTTCATCTCCAGGGCACTGAAACTTTGCACAAAGCCCGAGGACCTTCCGGACAACAAGCTCAACGAGATCAACGGGGCCTGCATCTCGGAGCACCCCGGGGAGATGGTGCAGGCAGAGGTGTTCCAGAAGGAGCGGTGGTGAGGGCCCCAGCCCCGCTGCGCCTGCCTCCGCTGGGCGTCCCCTTCCCACACTGTACCAAACGCCTTTTCCAGGAAAGGCAAGCACAACCCACACGCCCCCCTTGATGCCTTAGAAGTGCTTCTAAGGGGATTGAGAGGTGCGAATGAAATACTCGAGTTCCTTACACTGCCTTAACAATCTTGCCTTGCGATCTCTGGGACCTGTTTGAAACTTAAATGTACGAGGGGGAAAACAACAGTACATGGTAGGTTTGCAAACAGTAGTCAAATAGACTTCTTTTCCTCTCTTTTTCTATAGCAACTTGAAAGGACAAGGACAAAAATTAACATTTTCAGTGTGGTCAGATACCCTCCTGGTTGGACAGGTTCCCAAAATGCCGAACTTTGAGCCCCTCTGAGGCACCTGTGTGAGTACAGGTATGGAATAAAGTGATGCCAGCCATCAGTCAGCACAGAACGGGACTACAGGTAGAGTTTGGCCATCAGACAAAAAAATAAAACTCTCTGAGAATGTTAATGGGGAAGAAATATGACCTACAAAGGATGGGCCTTTGGGGATTTGTTTTATTTTTTCTGAGGAGAAGACAAAATTTTTGCTAAGTGCATTTTGCTGGTTTGTGGTTTCTCACACCAAAACCTCCCCTTTGGCTGCACGGAGTGCAGCAGGGGATGCACGGGGATCCGAGCTTTCCGAGCACTCGGGAGGGCCCACGGGACGCACCCGGGTGCTGCTGCTGCGAGTCCTGCCTCGGAGAGCTGCCACGAGACCAGCAGAATTCCAGCAGGGAGGGCTGGGAGCAGCGTGTCCCACGGAGTGACACGGCCCGGCTCCACCAGCCACACGGACCAGCAAGGGCTCCCAGCCACTCTGCTGCTGCAAAAGGAATCACAGCACCACTGGCTTTCCTCCTGACAAGGATCTCGTGCCGAAAACAAGAGTTCCTATGGCATGAGATTCGTGACTGCCCACTTGGCTCCCAGCTTCTGTGGGAGAGGCTGGTGTCAGCAGGCAGCTGTGTGTACATAGATGAAGACACAACTGATCTACTGTACCTTCTGTTTTCATCCACACTTCTGAGCACCTTAATAATTAATCAGCTAACAAGAGTTTGTATATGGAAGAAATGTTCTATACTTATATTTAACCCAACTCGGCAGCTTTTTAAATGGAGATGTGTAAATAGTGCCACACAAGACAGCCTCTGCTTTCCTCAGTATCCTGCTGCTGTGCTTCCCAGATTTGTACAACAGAAACTGCTCTATTTAGTACTGCAAGTAGTTAACATATTTAACTACTCCCATGTTCATTATTTCTACCCTTTTAACAAGCAATCCGCTAAATGCTCTGAGATGTGAAGAAACTGGTGTGGGGCTCAGATAACTAACAGCAGTGTTTACTGTATTAGCCCTGGGTTCTGTCCTTGCTGGGACCAGGAGCAGGTTTAGCTGCAGCAGGCCTTGACAAGCCCAAAAACGTGTTCCTACTGTGAAGATCTCACACTGGGGCGATGGAAACGCCACTGCTCCAGCCAGTCAGCAGCACTGGTGTGAAGGCAGCCAGCTGCCAGGATGGGATGGGCTGCCAGCCCGGGCGCAGGGGTGGGGAAGGCATTTGGAAGGCGAAGCTGATGGAGAAGGGCTCAGAAAGGCAAAGCCATTCATCTCTGGTCTTTGCTTTGAGCATTTTGATGTCCCCCAGAGTGGCTTAGAAAGGGGAAACAGGACAGACACAGAGGTTTGGTTTCTGGTGTGTTGCAGATGATTGATATACCTCAACTAAAGCTCAGCACTTTCACTGCTGGTGGGGGACATTCCAGTGCCAGGAGCAGCCGCCCCTGCGCTGGAGCAGATCCAACCAGCCCGGCAGCCCACGGCTGGCTGAGCACAGCTGGCCCACCACGGTCCTGCTGCCCACAGTCCCACCGCCCATGGTCCCGTTCCCCGAATCCCACTGCCCATGGTCCCACTGCTCGTATCCCACTGCCCCACAGCTGGCTGACCATGGTCCCACTGCCCACAGTCCTGCTCCCCACAGTCCCACTGCCCACAGTCCCACTGCCCACAGTCCCACTGCCCATGGTCCCACTGCCCGTATCCCTCTGCCCACGGTGCCGCTGGGCCCTGTGGCACCCCACTGGCAGCGGCCAGCAGGGTTTGGAGCTGGCCTGCAGGGCTCTGAGGCGTGCCAGGCTCGGAGCAGGAGGGGGGCTCGGCTGTGTCCCGGGGCTCTGGCCGGAGCCCATCCCGGTGGCAGAGGCACGGAGCTGCAGCAGGGCGACCAGCTGGGGCCAGCGCCCAGGGCCAGCAGAGCCAGGGCTGCAGGAGGAGAGCAGCTCGGTGACCCTGGAAACTCCTCTGGAGATGGAGCAACCCGTGCTGCCATGGGTCCTCTGAACACAAGAACTCGCCCCGTACAAACCACGTTCTCCCGGCCGGGCAGCGGTGGCCACGTCCCCTGAAACCAGAAGCCATTTCCCACGGGCTGTCACTTCTTCTCCAGAGGCCTGCAGGACTATTTATTGTGGCCATGAAAGAAACAGTTTTGCTTTTGAGTATTGTCTTATGGGCCCACAATTAAGGTGTAAAACAGACTCGGTAGCAAGCAAACAGAGCGTGTTGCCACCACTCTGGATTTTCCATCTCGCTTTGTGAGCTCTTATTTAATGTTGTTCTAAAACCTCAGCATCACATGCTGGGAAAAGGGGATAAGAGGGATGGCTTTAATTTGTTACCTGAGTGTGCTTAGCTGATCACAAGCCAGATCTGTCTCTCATTTGCAGAAATAAAATGTAAGGCCTGAGCCTTCCATGCGTGGTGGTGTGTAATTATTTTATTAACTATTATTTTTATTCTGAAGGGTTTACTCCAGTACTGGAGTAAAAATCCACAGAATTCTGCAAATCACTCAGGTTGGAAAAGTGGGTGACCATGCTTAAGAGTGACCATGAAGACCTGCATCACAGGAATATTTGCATTCTTGGTGTTGGGCTGCTTCTCACCCAGCTTTGTTTTGGCAGGTTCAGGCCGTGTGAGCACTCAGGGTCGCAGGGAGGGAATTTAGGCTTGGTCATCATCTGCGTCACATGCAATTTGAAGAATCATTTCTTGATGAGTGCAAGATCACCCACCGGGTGTTTCAGTAAATTTGCAGAGAGCAATCATTGAAAGAGACAGAGCACTGCTGTTGCTGGTGACACCGTGGAGCCCACGTGGCCCTGGATGGGTGATAGCCAGGACTCAGAGATGTGGGCCCCAGCTGTTACAGGATTAAATTAAAGAGCAACAGAAGGAGCAGAAAATCCCCCCCTGAAACTGCAGGAGCTGCCCCTGGTGGCTCCTCGCCAGGATCTGCCCTTCCACCCACTGGCCACGGGCTGGAGCCTGGGAACCCATCAGGAGGGTGATTTAAAAACCCCCTTAAGCGTCAGAGAGATGCCTCCAATGGTTCTGCTGCTGCCCCAGTGATTGCTCTTCCTCAGTCACAAATCTGTGGCTATTTTTGCTGCAGTTTATTTTTAATCGTGCTGGGACTCAGCAGCTGTTACACCGTCGCTGAACCAGGCCTTCAGAGCTTCACCACGGCAGTAACAAAAATACCCACTTCAGCTGCCTTTTAAAAGGGCTTTGGGGACATCCGGGGAGCTTTGTCCTGTGCAAATCCCTCCCAGATCCCAGAGCAAAACCACAACATAGTGTCAGTGCATTTTACAAGTGGGCTTTTTGGAGACTGGACTGCAAATGATCAATTCTGTCCCTTGGAGCAATTTCATGCCACCATCTACAGTTTTTGAGGGCTTGCAGTGAGAGCACTGGACAGTGTGGCATGCAGACACTTCAGCTCTGAAATGTTCTTTTTTTTTTTTAGCTGGTTCTAAGAGGAAGAGAACAAATACACCATATGGTGTTTGCTTGTGAATTGTTGCCTTTGACATTTTGAAAGGCAGAGTTTGATTCTGTACAATATTCGGGTGAATGGAGTCCTCTCAAAGAGCATCTTCACTTTCTGAAGCTGTGCTCATCCCACTATTTTAAACTGCCATCCAGGCACTGGGGAAGCTGGTTTATAACAATCATATTGCTAAATTCAGAGTAGGTTTTTATTTGTTGAAATAAAAAAGATTCTGTCTTAAAAACACAACCCTTTCACCCATGGTCTTGCCCTGCCTGGTCTTAGGTTGTGGTGGAATAAAGTGTAACAAAAGGATCTCTGAATGGTTGCTTTCATTAACGTTGCAGTGAAAATTAGGTGCTTTAGGACGTTTATATGAATTTTCATGAAGCTTTGGAGAGAATATACCCCAGGCCATCTTTGATAGCCATCTTTGAGAATATACCCAAGGCCATCTGCGCTATTAAAGATGGCCTTGGGTATATTCTCTTCAAAGCTTCATAAAGATTCCTGTTGACATACACAGGAATTACTCTGAAAATCATAATTAATTTTATTAATTAAATTGATATTATTAATTAAAATAATTCCTGTTGACATACACAGGAATTAACTCTGAAAAACAGAGTTAATCCCTGCGTATGTCAATGCTGCATGTAGCGTTTGTGTCCACCAGAGATTTCAAACTCCTGGGACGTTCCTGCTAGTCCATCAGGCATTTCAGGAGGGAAGAGGGGCCAGTGGAACAGCCTGAACGTGGCCAGGCTGTGGCGAGGGGACCCGGGGACCAGCAGCGATGTGGCCATGAGCAGGGCTGGCGTGGAGCCCGCGGTGCCCTTGCCTGTCCGTGAGCGCAGCCCGCTGATCCCGGAGGGTTCCTGCCCTGCGGGTGGGGTGAAACGGGGCACAGGACGGCAATTTAGTGCTCAAATACTCCCCTTAAAACTGTGTGTGTGCTGTCTGTCCCCAAACCCTGCCGGAGCCAGCAGGAGCGTCCAGTGAGGAGCGTGCCATCACACCCGTTCCGTGCCTCAGCTCCCGGCGGCTCCCCCGAGAGCATCCAGAGGCAGCCACGTTCCCCAGGGAGCAGTAACATGCAGGGAGGGAGCAAAACGCTTCCAGCCCGGTGTCCTTCCTGTGTTCTGCAAATCCCTGTGCCCAGGAGCAGCTGGACGCTGGGAAGCCACCAGTCATCCAGGCAAGTCCTTCCCTAAAGCACTCGGCGGTTTCAGAGGGGAAAGGGGAGAGGAGACTCGCCGCGTGCACGGCCTGGACCCAGCCAGGCACAGCAGGGCTCACCTCTGTGTGTGTGCACATAAACACTCTTGTTTTGTGTGCGCATAAACACACGTGCTTCGTGCGCTGAGCACCTGGCCCACCTGGCCAGCCAGCCCTGGATCAGCACTCCAGACCAGGAAGGTTTGTTTCCAACCTCACAGCTCCATCTTGCCTTCTTGTGACAAAGGTTGGCCACATCTTCTCACCTTCCTTTGCCCGCTGAGGGAATTCCTCCCTTAGGGGAACTTCTCTGTGCTGTTATAGGGGTAAAACTGACAGAGGTCAAGCCTTTCCAGCTTGCTGGAGGTGGTTGGTAGTGGAGTTACTCCATCCCTGAGCAAGTAGCCCACGTTTTTATAGGAGCTGGACGTACGGGATGCGTGTGGATGTGCAGCACGGTGTCCTACCAAGGAACACTCCTCAGTGCCCAGAGCAGTCCCTGCAAGGGCACAGAACAGCCTCACCTGAGGGCGCCTCCTCAGGCTCCAGAGTCAATCCTTGGGCACAGCTGGCTGTGAGGAAGGCAGGGCAAGGCAGGAAGGACGCTTGTACTGCTGCTGTCTGTCCACTGTAGGCACACAGTCCCCAGGGAGGTCCATAAACCAGAGAGAATCCTCCTGGGAACAGTTAAACACGAATTGGAGAGGCCTCCAGATTTTCCTTGTGTGTCCCATGGAAGTGTCCTCTGTGAAAGGAAGGAAGAAGAAAATCCTCTCTCTCCAGAGAAGATGGTGTGCGATGCTTGTTCGTTACAGGCTCAAAAGTCTGTCACTGCAGCAAAACAAGGCCACATATTGGGGTGCTCCTGCCACTAAGTCAGCATGCTCTGTGTCCTGCAGCCCAGACAGCTCACTGCCTTCCTACAAAAGGATGCAGAGGAATCAGCTTTTCTGCCCAAAATTAGCAGCAGATCAGGGGCTCACACTGCCTCTGCATGGCCCATGCCATTTCTGAGCCACGTCCATCTCATCCCAGAGCTGTGTCCCAGCACCCCCCGAGTGTCCCTAGGGCCTGGGGGAGCTGCCCCACAGCCCTGGCAGCGGGACAGGCCTGCTGGGGACAGGGATGTGGCAGTGGTGTCTGGGTGGCAGTCGCTGTGTCACCCCTTCATCCTCAGACAGGCTGCGCCGTCCCTCAGCCTCTGATGGATAAACTAACGGGGAACCAAAGGCCACGGTGGCAGAAATGCCAGCCTGTGAGCTGCTGAGCAACACGCTGGAATATTTAACCAGGGAGGCACTGGCAGAGGAGCTGAACAGCAGGAGCCCTGGTGTCTTCCTTTGGCTGTGACTCCTGTGTGTCCAGAGGCACTGAGTGACATTTCACACCGACTGAGCCAGACGTGGGCAGACCTGTTTGTCACCTCTGCACCGGGCAAGGGACTGTTCCCGCAGCAGGTCACTCCAAACTGCATCCCTGGAACACAGGAGCTGTCAGTAAAGGCTAAGCTGCTCCCTCCTCTCACCTGCCACTTTGAGCCACTCCTCCAGGAGCAACAGGGTCTCTCTGTGCTGCTGGACTTTCACAGGAGCATCACTGTGCTCACGCCCAGCTTCTGTCAGCCAGCCCTGGTGCTCCAAACCTGTGATTTGGAGCCAGGCAGAGCTGCCCTGGGGCTTGCTCTGCAGCCTGCTCCTCCCTGAGGTCTGCTGAGCTCTGTCTGCGTGTCCTCGATCTCACTTGCAAAATAGGAGGGAGGGGGTGAAAAAAATGCTTTGAGGCTGACTGATGAAAAGAGTGAGGCGTAATCCGGTTTTCTTTCCCAACAGTGAAGCTTTCATAGAACCATGGAGCAGTTCGGGTGGGAAGGTACCTTTAGAGGCCGCCCGGCCCAGGGCAGCAGGTTAGAACAAGCGGCAGCCTGCAGGGAACCCACCTCGCACAGCAGCTGGTCCAGGGGAGGGCAGGCACTGAGCCCACACGTCCCGGCTGCTCCGGCTCACCGCGGGCCGAGGTTCCTCTGGACGCACCGAGCTCCCTGCTCAGCACCGCCGTAGAACAGCCAGGATCTGCTCTCTGAGGACAGAAAAAGAACGAGGGAAGGGAGAAATCCTGAGAGGGGAAGGCATGGCAGAGCAGAGTGGTGGACTCAAGGAGTGCCAGCAGGAGCCTATCTCCAGCTGAGGTGTTGGGGCGCAGAACTGCAGCCAGACAAAGGTCTCCTTTTGGGCGATGCCTCGACCCAGGGCTGGCACTCTGCAAGGCAGCTCTTCCGCTGGCAGGTGGGAATAGCTGTGTTTCCTGCCTAGAACTGTTTGATTTTTGTTTGATTTTAATTTCAGAGTCGCGCAGCTCTTGGGGCCGCGAGCCGTCTTAGGCAAGGACAGGCCGCCCTCTGCAGGGATATTCATCAAACTTGGGTTCCGGCTTTCCCCACCCACAGCCTGCGTTATCTCCCACAGATCGACCCCATACCGGGGCCACCCCAGGGCCAGAGCCCTGCTCTCACCTCACATCCTCCAGCACATCTCCGTTTCCAGTGCCTGTGACGCACAGGTTTCCAGGGAGGTGCGCCGGCAGTCCACGGCTTCACACCAAGCTTTTCCCCCTGCTGGGAAAAATAATGGGATCACAGCTGCTGGGATACGTGTGAGCTGCGAGGAGCAGGTGTAGGTCTGGGTTCGCAGGGCTCCCCGCTCCTGTGAAGAAAGCCAGGAGGTGTTGAGTCCTGCTGATTTGTGTCTGGCAGGTTTTCTCCAGCCAAGCGTTGCAGCACAGCATCCCCAGGAAGGCCAGCAAAGTCATTTGAGCCAGCTTTGTTGCCTGCATGCGAGTGGCTGCGCACTGTGCTTGCTGGGGTTGGCATTTTGGCAGCAGATGTTAGAACAGAAAAGGAAATTTTGCTGTTTCTGGAGACCTGAGCCCACACTGGCCAGGCCTCCTGCGTTGTGCCAGCGTGGCTGAAACACAAGAGTTCCCATCCTCAGCTTAGACAGCACGTTCAGTGTCCCCTCTGACAAGGGTGGCAGAGGGATGTGTCACTGTCATATTTTCTGAAAAATCCCTTTGCCAGGATTTTTGTCCCAGGAAGCTGAGAAGCCTCAGAAAAGAATTAAAACAATAATTATCTGATTGCTTTGGAATGTGGTCTGGAGATCATTTACCAACAGATGCCTCTTTGATTGGTTCCATGTGAATTGTTTTAACTTAATGGCCAATCTCCATCAGCTATTATGGACTCTGAGGAGTCAATCACAAGCTTTCATTACCATTCTTGTTAAACCTTCTGATGTATCCGTTCTCTTTCTTTAATATAGTTTTAGTATAGCATTCTTTAATATAATATATATCATAAAATAATAAATCAGCCTTCTGAGAACATGGAGTCAGATTCTTATCTCTTCCCTTGTCCTGGGGACCCTCACAAACACCACAGGGATGAACCACCTTCCTCTCCCCAGGCAGCACTGAGCTGATAGGTGTGCCTGCTAAACCATCCTTTAAAACCACTCATCATTTGTAACAATATTCAAAAATTTATGTTGCAAGCTGCTTTCGGTCCCACAGAGAGCAGCATAAGATCTCTCGGAGGAGCTCAAAATGAGAAGTCAGAATCTTTCTGAGCAGTAACGTGGTGCTGTAGCTCTCGGCGCTCTGCATCTCCCCAGATATTTGGGGCAGGGACGACGGGCAGGTCTCATCCACGCAAGTTTGCCAGAAGGTGAAAAAGCACAGTGCCTGCTTGTTTGGCCTCTGTAAGCCCTGTGTGAACGGAATATCCCAAAGGCAGCTGCTGCTCCTGTGGGTGTGCTCTGAGGGCTGCACTGGGGCTGAGGAACAGCAATGGTCTGACCCTCCTGAGCCCAGTCACACTGGAAACACACCCTGACTGCAGTCCTGCTCCAGCCCTGCGAGAATTCACCTGGGGGAACTTTGGAGGGAATTCAAGATGGGACCTCTGAGTTGTTTTTGATGATGTGGTTTATTTTTCTTGTCTTCTACAGGGGCAGGAGGGGTGAGTTCAGCTCACATCTTCACTGCATGGTTCAGAAGGCCACAAGATCCTTAGCTAAAGACCTTTAAAGGATTTATTGACCAATAAAACACTGTCAACAAGGATATTTATGCTTTTGACCTAATCTTTAAATATTTTGTCTTATGGACCCATGTTACAGTATAAGCTTTCTTAGCCAACCATGTTATGACACACAAACCTACAGCACTGCATTCTAAACTCCTTGTTTGCCTCTGTAACCACTTTTATTTCTTCTGCATCTTACCTACAGCACTGCATTCTAAACTCCTTGTTCGCCTCTGTAACCACTTTTATTTTTTCTATATCTTAAACTCTAAAACTCGAAACTTTCCTCCCCTTAGCTCAACGTGTCTCTGCTTTAAACTATAAATCCACATTCTCGCTTCTAGCACCTCAGTTTGGGAGCCTTTTCCAAGGTCTCAGATCAAAGTGAGGTGTTAGAACATGGGTTGGACTCGATGATCTTGAAGGTCTCTTCCAACCTAGAAATTCTGTGATTCTGTGAAATCCCGTCTTTAATTCTAGGCTTTGGCTTACAGGCCCGAAGTTCTGAGAGTTCCTGCATTTTGGATTCCAGCAGGGCCTGGCCACGCAGGGGGCTCAGGGATGGCCGTGGTGGGGGTTGTGGCGGCCCCCACCAGGCTCTGCTGGCAGTGTCCCATAGGGAGCCCAGCCCTGTTTCATCACAGCAGAGATGCCAGGCGCCCCCAGAACCGCCCAGGGACAGCAGGGGTGATCAGCTGAGGGCCTGCAAAGGAGAGGGGGCAGCAAATCTTGCTGGGAGACCCTTTGGGGAACATGAGGGGGTCAGGAGCAGGCTCGGGAGGGTAAGTTGTTCCTAATATTCACTGTTTGGTGGCTTGCTTCCTGCCTTAGACCTCAGAGCAGAGCGGGGCCGTGGCTCCTGCAGCTCTTCAATCCTCACGTACCTTTAGGTGTTGATTCCCCTCAGCCTCAGCCCACCTGATCCTTGCAGTGGGGAAAACAAGCTTCAGCCAGGAGGGAAAAGAGAAACAAAACATGTTAGCTAAGTAGGGCTGGATTTCTAAGAGGCTCAAGTTCCCTTGCTCTCAGAAAAGAGAAAAATCCTGTTTGTGAAGCTGTTGAGAATTGGAGACTTCCTTTCACAACATCGTTGATGAACTCTTGGTTGAGTTAGGTTCTCTGTAATTTAAACTACAGAAGGGCTTCTAAGTGCCAAAGCTCACCTTACAGCAGAGCTTTTTTAACTCTCATATCTCCCTACCCAGCTGCCTCATAACTGAGACATCTGACCCTGTCCCAAACCCAGATTTGTCCCAAACCTGTGCTTTCTGTGAAGTGACAAAATGCACAATTAATGTAAGGGATTTCTGTCCTTTACTCTTAGAGTGAGATGCAAAAACTCACCATGATATACCCTCGATCAGGTATTTTCCTAAAGCCTAAATGTTTCAGTGTTTTAATATCAGCCCTTTCCCATGGGAGAAGCTGGATTTCAAGGTTCAGCTAGCAGCATATGTCCTGTGAGAGCGCGTGTGGGATGAAATGCAGAGGAGCTCAAGCAGGACGCAGAGGGAACACCGTGGGCCAGCAGCTGTACCCCTGCTTCAGCAGAGTCCCACGGGTGGCCAGCAGCCCAGCAGGGGAATGATGACTCAAAGAGAAAAGACATTTCTCCTTACTGCCAGGATGGCACTCTGCCTATCAGCCCTCTCCTCACTTTGTGGGAAATTAGGTCGTTTTGCAGTGGTTGGGATGCCATCCTTCGCTAGACACAGAAAAGTCAGGGCTGACTCTATGACACCGTGCTAACAAGTACAGAAAATGCATTTTATAGCGTCCCCAGCCAGTGCAACTTGAGACCCCTGAAAGTTAATGGATCTTTTCTGGCAGGTTTATCTGTTATTTTCGTCGGTTGCTGCCACATGGAGACAAAAGCAGAGTGTTCTCAGCAGAGGCTGAGTGCCTGGGAGCCCAGGCTCGGTGAGGTGTCCATCAGGTAAGGGCAGAAACAGCTCCTCGAGTTTGCATAGGCTGACGGGACCGATTCTTTCATTCCCAAGCTCATTCTGGCTCTGATCAGTCCCTGGAAGCTCCATCCTCATCCTGCAGCAAGATCCACAGCCTGTGAGGTCAGAGAGAGCAAAAAGCTCTGATTCCAAGATCTTAAACCCGAGTGCAGTGTCACCAGGCCCTGTCGATGGGGTTAGACTCTCCCGAGGTGTCTAAGCTCTTTCCAGCTTAACTGAGGTCAGCGAGCCTTGGGGACTTGCAAACCCGCCGTGAAATTCGCGGTTTCGGTGCTTTTTGAGCGCGCTGCGGTCGGACAAAGGCTGCCAGCCGCGGCTCGGCGTCTCCGGAGCGATCAGAAGAGGGCAGTCCTGGCCCTGTGCTCCGCTCCATGCCCGGGCCGCGAGCGGGCGCCGCCGAGCCGCGTTGCGCGGGTCGGGACGGGAAGGACGCCGCTCCCGTGCCCCCATCAGCCGAGACGGAGCGCACGGAGCCCGGGGAGAGGGGTCAGAGGGGCTGCTGTGGGGTGACTCGCGGAGGAAGGGGCTCGCCGCCATTCCCAGCAGAAAAGCAGCCTTGCTAGGGATGAAAGCACCAAAATGGCCCAGGCTGCCGCTGCCAGAGCCGCTCGCTGTGGTGCCTCCAGGGCCCCGTCACAGCTGGCCCTGAGTGCTCCCAGGAACGGGACATCTGTCTCCTCTCTGGGCAACCCGGGCCAACCTCACCACCTTCATTACAATTTATATCGATAAGTTGACCATCTTCACTATAAAGAGCATTGTGCTTCTATCTAGCCCGAAATTCACCTGGTCAGCCCCTCTCAGGATTTCTCACCGTGCCCCTTGCTGTCCAGCAGTTGAGCAGATTAGATCCGACCTGAGATCAGACTGGCCTAAAAAGAGGCTGCAGATCACAAGAAGAGAAAGTAAAACATAAACTTAAAAGCAGCAAAAGACAAACATGTTAACCTACAGTGAGAGTCACTGATAAAGGAACTTGTCACTCAGCACCACTGTGGGCTGTTCCTATGTGAGCTGGCCTCGGGACCCCACACTCTTCTGCACACACTGGAGCCAAAAAAGGCTAAATGAGAAATTTTACACAGAAATGCTTTAAAACACAATGAAATTACCAGTCCGAAACTGAATGCAAAGAATGGAAACAGTGTAAACATACTCAGTTCTGTTGTTACTGTAAAGAAGTAAAAGGGGCAAGGCTGGCGGAGAGCAGTAAATATCTTTCAGTGGAATTGGTGTAATAAAAGACATTATTTTTCTTCACAAACCTTGCCTCGGGGCAGCCATCATCTCTACTGCCTCATGTAAATGTGAAGAGTCAGCAGGGTCATCCATCTGTATCAGGCGTGTCAGAATGAACAATCAACATTGCTTTTTAACAGAAATAAAGGGCAGAAGGCCAAGAGGCCAGCTTTCATCAAACCACAGGAACCTTCTGAGGGATGGCTTGTTCTGCTAGCCCATGCTGCAAAACCTTCTGAGACTGGAGTGAGATAAAAGCCAGTATCACTGCTTAAATAATTATTTGTTCTGTATCAGCTGTTCACACACAGAGCTGCATTATCAGTGAGTTTGTGGGAGTGACAGTGAGGCACCATGGAAGGAATGAAAGGACAGATCTAGGCAACTAGAACAGGGATTATTTTTGTTTAGTTATTTGCATCAAGGATCAGTGACAGGGAAAACAAGAACACAGGGTCCAGTGCTGGTGATGATACTTTAAATGAGATACTTGAAAAACTGAAAATGTTATGGAGGGGAGAGTCAAAACTATGTCAAAGATGGGGAACAAAAGTCTTCTGTGTACTTTATCAGTGACTAAGTGGTTAAAACCACTGTGGTTTGTCACGAAAAAAATGGAGAAAAAAAGGAAATTCTCTTCAGCAAAGAGACAAAAAACAAGCAGAAGGTGACCAGAAGCCTAGGAAGACCACAAAGAGAAATAGAATACAGTTTTAGGATGGTGGAAGTGACTTGAGAAACCACCTTGGTGTGATTTAAGAGAACTACCTTCAAACAGTGATGATTTTTGGGAGTTTTAATTTAGCACAAACCACTGGCTCCCTCTGGAAGGGAACCCCAGTAAAATGCAACGGCCTGTGTGCACACATGAAAGGCGGAGTGATCATGAAACAGCCGTCTGCTGCATTAAGAATTTGTGAATGAATTCCCACCCCTCGTGGAGGCTGCTCCGGCCCAGCCAGGCGGGGTGGCAGCTCCGAGCTGGCTGGATTTACAGAGCCCAGCAGCTCCACGGCTCTTCTCTGGGCGGCGGCAGAGCGGCAGAGCTCCGTGTGCCAGGGGAAACTCCCGAGCAGAGCACCAAATACGGTGATAAAAGCCCTGCGGAGGAGGGAGGAGCAGCTGCTCCTCTGGCTCTGAGACTCACGGAGAGAGACACGGAGGGGCTGGGACAGCTGGGAAGGGGCTGGAGCACCAGGATGGGCTGAGGGAGCTGGGAAGGGGCTCAGCCTGGAGCAAAGGAGGCTCAGGGGGCCCTTGTGGCTCTGCACAGCTCCTGCCAGGAGGGCACAGCCGGGGGGGTCGGGCTGTGCTCCAGGGAACAGGGACAGGAGCAGAGGGAACGGCCTCAGGCTGGGCCAGGGCAGGCTCAGGGTGGACACCAGCAGGAATTTCCCAGTGGAAAGGGCTGTCCAGCCCTGGCACAGCTGGTGAGACCCCATCCCTTGAGCCGTGTGGATGTGGCACTTGGGGACAGCTGGTGGCCCTGGCAGTGCTGGGGGAGCAGTGGTTGGACTGAGGGTGTGAGGGCTTCTCCAACCCAAATGGTTCTGTGATTCCACGTCCTGCTGTCCCTGAGGCAGCTGGGGCCGTGCTGGGGCACAGAGCGTGGGCCAGGCCTCCTCTGCACAGTGACCTGTGCCTTGGGAAAGGCTCGGAGCCTGGATTTGGGAGCGAACCAAAGCAGTGCCATGGGGCTGGAAGTGACAGCTCTCCTGCCTCCAGCCCCGCTGCTGGGAGCTCTGGGCAGCCCCTGGGGTGCAGGTTTTCCTCTGCTGTGACTAATCACAGCCCAGCTCTCCAGGCAGCCATCCTCTCACAACAAAGTTCTGCACAGCCTGTTTCAGCAAGGCCCCAGCTGCTCATTAGGTGATCCTGGGGAATATCCTCCACAGGCCTGGAGTGGCACAGGTTTACAGCAGGAGTGATTTATGCAATTTGGGTAGGATGCCAGGCATTTTTAAATGCCTCCAATTTGGGCTATTTTTAGCCTGGGACAAAGGCGTGACCTTGCAGGTTATTTTCGCAATCTCTTTTGTTGATAGGTGCAGAGCAGCATTATTCAGAAACGTTTCAAACCAGCCACAGTCATGCTGATGGGGAGGGGAGAGGGAAAGCAGCTGAATGTGCTCCTCATGACAGGCCTCAAAATCATAATTAGGAGAGGGGGTTTTGATTAAGTAGGTTTACATATCTGATACTGTTACTATAGTGACTCTGCTTCTTTTAACTGCACCGTGCTCCTTCGTACATCAAACTATTTAAATCATGTTCGGTGCCGGTGGCAGAGAATTAAAATTGTTACTTAATAAAAGTTCTTGTTAAAAGAAAAAATTCTCTTTTTAACTGGAAGTGGTGAGCATGAGATGGGGTATTGGGAAGGAATTGCTGGCTGGGAGGGTGGGCAGGCCCTGGCCCAGGGTGCCCAGAGCAGCTGTGGCTGCCCCTGGATCCTTGGCAGTGCCCAAGGCCAGGCTGGATGGGGCTTGGAGCAGCCTGGGACAGTGGAAGGTGTCCCTGCCCATGGATGAGATTGAAGCTCTTGTCCAACCCAAACCATTCCAGGAGATTCTGTGATTAACAATCTCAAAATCTGCAGCACTGGAAAACATCTGAGTTTGGGCTGGAGAGGAGGCAGACGAAGGCTGGGAAGGGCTGAGCTGCCGTGTTTCACACCCCTGTGCTTTCTCTCTCTAAACTCTGTGGAGGCTGAGCTGGGGATGGGTATCACTTCCACTGACCATTGTGAGGACAAACAGCCCAGTGTTATTGTGAAAAGTAGTGGTTTTGCTCTTTTCTTCTGCAATTTCAGTGCTGACCTGCAGTATTATCTGCCTCGATGACTTCTGCCAAGCCCTCTGTTTGAGTCCAAGGGTATGCCAGCCCTCCAGGCCCCGTGAGGCAGCAGACCAGGCAGGGCTTACCTCAGCGCTGTGGCCCTGCATGTTTTGAGGAGCCCTGTTCCATGCAGGGCATCCAGCACGGTGGCCCTGGCCACTGGGAGCAGCTTCCATGTTGCCACAAGGAACTCTGTGTGGAGTGACCACATTCCCTGCCCCTGCCCTCTGCTCCTTCCTCCTGCTTTGCCTTTCCCCCTCAGCCTCCTCCACAGCAGGATGCCCCTGTGGAGCCACGGTCCCCACTGTCCTGGCTGCCACACGGCACTCATGGGTCTGCTCATGGACCCAGGCTCCTTATGGACCCCAGTTCCTCACAGCCCTGTCCCCTCACGGATCCAGGCTCCTCACAGCCCTGTCCCCTTACGGACCCCAGTTCCTCAGAGCCCTGTCCCCTTATGGACCCCATTCCTCACAGGCCTGTCCCCTTATGGACCCCATTCCTCACAGGCCTGTCCCGTTATGGACCCCAGCTCCTCACAGCTCCCAGCCCTTCATAGCCCCATCCCCTCACAGATCTCCATCTTATTATGGCTTCCAACCCCTCATGGATCCTGTCCCTTCATGTTCCCCATTCCCATTTCCCATGCCCTCACGTTCCTCAAGTTCCCCATTCCCCATTGCCATTACCATTCCTGTCCCCTCATGTTCCTCATTCCCCATTGCCATTGCCATCCCCTCACATTCCCAGTTCCGCATTGCCATTCCCGTCCCCTCACGTTCCCCATTCCCCATTGCCAATCCTGTCCCCTCACGTTCCCCATTCCCATTGCCATTCCCGTCCTCTCACGTTCCCCATTCCCCATTGCCAATCCTGTCCTCTCACGTTCCCTGTTCCCCATTCCCATTGCCATTCCCGTCCCCTCACGTTCCCCGTTCCCCATTGCCACTGCCGTCCTCTCACGTTCCCCTCACGTTCCTCGTTCCCATTGCCATTCCCGTCCCCTCACGTTCCCCGTTCCCCATTGCCAATCCTGTCCCCTCACGTTCCCCATTCCCATTGCCATTCCCGTCCCCTCACGTTCCCCGTTCCCCATTGCCATTCCCGTCCCCTCGCGTTCTCCGTTCCCCATTCCCATTCCCGTCCCCCCACGTTCCCCTCACGTTCCCAGTTCCGTCACACTCCCATCCCCAGTCCCGCCCCTCGCTCCGCCCCTCCTCGCTGATTGGCTGTCTGGCCAGTCCAATTAACCTGTGACAGATCCCACCCCGCCGTGCCTGTCCCCCTTTCCCCTCTGCGGAGGCGGGATAAAACGTTCATTGGCCAAACGCCACGGCCGCCGGCGAGCTTCCTTCCCTTCTATTGGTTGCCTGAGTTGTCAGTCACGGCCAACACCCGCCTCCCGGGGTGTCCCTCCCCGGCGCCTCGGTGTAGGCTCCATTCAGTGGCGGGTTCTGTGGTCGACGCTGCTCCGGCGGGCGGGCGCTGTTCTCGCTCAGTAGGAACAGGTCCTCGGCCGGCATCGCTCAGCGGGCAGCAGCCGCAGGAGGAGGTAGATCCCGTTCTGGTAACAATTATACAACTGCGGCGGCGCACCACAGGCCTCTCTCTCTCTTTATAAACCCGTGTCTACGGGGCGTTCTGAGGGGCTGGAGGCCGCCCGGGCGCGGGGAGGGGATGTAGCCCGCCCGGGATGCTCCGTGTCCCCGGCCCGGCCCCGCGGGGGGTAGTGCCGAAGCAGCAGCACGGCGGTGCGAGGCCCCGCGGCTCGGCCTGCGGCGGAGGCAGCGCCGGGCCCTGCGGCAGGTGCGGAGGTGCCCGCGAGGAGCCGGGGGAAGCAGCCCCGGCTGCGCCCGTGCGTGTTTACCCCTGTCAGGACGGTGACAAATGGAGCTGCCAGCCCGCCCGCCGGGAGCTGCCCGAGGCCGCGGGGAGCGCCCACCCAGCGGGCCCAGCCGCTCCTGCCGCCCCCCCGCGCCGGGCCCGACCTGCCCTCAACTTCCCCGCGGCCCCGGAGAGTGAAAGTTGGGAAGGAGCGGAGCAGCTGGCGCGGCCTTGGAGCAGGAAGCGCCGCCCGGCACTCCGGAGTTGCTGTTTGGGTTTGGCCTCCTGGCTGCTCCTTCAGCCGGGCGGCCGTGGCTGACACGCCGCCGTCGCTGGCTCCGCTAAAAAATACTGACTAACGGGTGTTGTCTGAGCAACCCGGGGTGTTGTGTCATGGCAAGAATCTCATAATTAACAGGAGAAAAACCAAACCAAACTTACAGCACATTGATAAAGGGTCGGTGAAAAAGGACAGTCTTGCAGCCAAGCAAGATCAAAACCACCAAATGTCGGTTATTTGGTGTGTTTGTGTTGGTAATTCCAAAAAGTAGTAAACATCAAAGGGAGGTTTTCTATGTACCTGTAATTTACATATGGGCAAATGAAAGAGCTGGGCAGAATGTGCAGCTCTGCAGGTGGCCCGTCTGTGTGCAGCCAGCAGTGTCTAATGCCTTATTAGAGGCTATAACATCTGTAGAAATTTAACCCGAGCCTGTATTTTAGAAGAAACTGTGTGTTACAGTCACAGGAGGGAAGTTCTGATAATCCTGTGCGGTGGCTTGTGAGTCAGCAGCTTGAGTGCAGGCAAGATTTGGAGCTTTTTGCCCCGCAAACTAAGGCAGAGGCTGTCAGAGTTGCGTGGTAGCACGCCGTGGTTGAGTGAGCACTAATTGAACGCTCATCTTTACGAGTGGTGCCAGCACCTTCCCTGCAGCTGGAGCAGCACTGGTAGCCCGTGGTGCATGGATAGGTTCTCAGGTTCTTCTGTAGTTTAGGTGGGGTATTTCTTTTTAAAGCCAGCACACGCTGAGGTTTGTAAGAGGTTGGCAGATGTACACTTCACCTGCGCTGAGCCACCAGCAGCTCGGCTTCTCTGTGCTCTGGGCTGAGCTGCTTTCCCACGAAGAGCTCCCATTTGTAAATGCAGCAGTTGTTGGGAACATCCTTGTCCACCCCTCAACCTGTATCCAAAAAAATAAATCAGTGTTTCTGAGTTGAGCAGCTCCAGCAGAGTGGCGTGCCAGCTCTCCAGAACAGAGCATGAGTACCTTTCTGCTGTTCCTGGAGTATTTCTGAGGGCTTTTAGCGTGAGGTCTTTGTCCTTACCTTTACTACCAGTAGCCCTCCTAGTTACACAAATTAAAATAAATCAAGAATTTCAATACACCTTGTCAGACCTGGCCAGAAATACTGCTGCTGCAGTTTCCACAGTAAAAGATAATGGACTTTCTGGTGCTTAAGAATCAGAATATTTAGGTCAGTAAATGTATAAAAATACAGCTCTCTGATGTTGTCTGGAAGGAGCTGCTACCCACCAAGACCCCAATACCAAACAATTCAGCCCTGCTTTCTGCTCGTGCTGCAAGAAGTCTGATAGTACTGTAAATTACAGTAATTGACAAATACTCTTTTTAGGAAAGTTCTGAAATCATTTCCATCCAAGTTCACCTGAGTGTGCTTTGTTTAGTGAATGTTTCCAGCCTGGAGCGGTGAGCTTGCTTACTCTGCCTGAGTGCTCTCCACACCTAACTTTTCTTCCTGTTGAACTGGCCAATAAAAGGGAAGAAAAGCAATTCCAATATGCTAAAGATCTGCTTCCAAAATAACCCGCCTGCCTCTGCCAAACACTTAATTAGTAATTTCTGCCCCTGACTGTTCCTTTTAATCTGCAGATCTCAAGGTGCCTTAGAAATGTCCTCTAAAGTGGTGGCCCAGGACTTTGCTGGAGGGAGCCTGGAGCAGCTTTGCCGCCGCCGTTTCCTGCTGGCTTTGCTCAGCAGTAGCATCTGGGCAGCTCAGGGAGGCCGAGCTGCTGTGCAGAACCGCGTGCTCCTCCCTCCTGGGATGCCCCTGTTCTGGAACAAAAGTGTCTCCTTGTCCTGCTGAAGGGTGGTGGGTGCAGGGAGAGCTGCTCTCTTTAGTGCAAGTCTCGTGGGGAGACACGCTTACAGCCCGTGCTCGCCTCGTGTAATAATTTTAGACTGCTTTATCATTGCTGAAGTGATGAAGCCGGCTAGAGCGTGCCTGGTTTGTGTCATGCTTGGGTGGGCCAGGCTGGGCTGTTTATTAATGAAAAAAAAAAAAAGAAAAGAAAATAGAGTGCATGGTGCATCCACTCCAGACCTGTCTCCCATAGGAGACAATGTCTGTTGGCTTAGAAATGGTTGAGGCCTTAAAGATTGGAAATCCTGTGGGGCCTCCGTGGCCTTGAATTAATGATTTCAGCTTGTCAATAGAGAAAAGCTCCTCAACACAGGTCAGTTTCTGTGCATGAAAGACAGGCTGGAAGAAACCACTGGCACAGGATTTCAGGAGCGCTGGAGATGCATTTGTGTTTCCCGAGCCCTCGAACTGAAGGCAGGCTGCAGAGTCACGCAGCAGGAGCTGCTGTGCAGGGACAGGCGCCCCTTGGCACTGAGGGCAGACCCACGGGTCAGGCAGCCCGGGCACTAATTGAAGCTGGCCTCGCTTTAATTGGCTCTCAGCTTCCCGACTCTCTGGCCTGCCTAATTCTGCCTTTTAAGAGCGTGACGAACCTTTCCCTTAAAAGTAAGTTTTGCCATTTAACAAATCCATAATTGGAGCAGGAGAACATTTGCTCCCAGATAAGGGCGCTTGTGCATATTGGTAATTAGTTTGACCTGGGCAGATGCCTCCTGATAAGGCACAGCAGGGAGCTGTCCTCTGTGTGCTGAAGGATTTAATCCCCTTAATTTGTGACACAGCAACTCAAAAATTCCCAGCTGTGCTGGGCTCAGTCTGGAGGTGCTCCACAGTCTTGTGTAGCTCTCACCATTGCCAGGCACTGAAGGGCGAGCAGAGATCCTGGTTATGCTGACACAGGTTTGGGCAGGAATTTATTCCTCATTCAATTCTGCTGTTTTCCTCCTAATTCCTCCTCACAGGACATTACCCAGCCTCAGTCCTCTCCGTGTGTTTTCACAGCGTGGCAGGTGCTGCTCTTTCCCCCAGTTCTCATCCTTCCCCCACGGAGCTGCTGCCAGGGCTGGAGCCCCTCTGCTCTGGAGCCAGCCTGGCACAGCTGGGGCTGTTGAGCTGCACAAGAGAAGCTCCAGGGACACCTCAGAGCCCCTGCCAGGGCCTCCAGGGGCTCCAGCAGAGCTGCCCAGGGACTGGGGACAAGGCCTGCAGGGACAGCACCCAGGCAATGGCTCCCACTGCCAGAGGGCAGGCACAGATTTTGGGCTCTTGGCAATTAGGAATTGCTGGCTGGGAGGGTGGGCAGGCCCTGGCCCAGGGTGCCCAGAGCAGCTGTGGCTGCCCCTGGATCCCTGGCAGTGTCCCAGGCCAGGCTGGATGGGGCTTGGAGCAGCCTGGGACAGTGGAAGGTGTCCCTGCACATGGCACGGGTGAGACTGGATGAGCTTTGAGGTCTCTTCCCACCCAAACCACTCTGGGATTCTCTGTCAGCCTCTACTGCCAAAATGATCTCTCCTTTTTTTATGGTTTTACTACCACCCTCTCAGGCCTGGCCTCTCTCCTACAAACCCATCACCAACCATGTTAAAGCCTCCCCAGACAGCAGCACAGTCCAGCCCTTCCATCTCCTTGAAACCAGGAGGTGGCCTGGGGCCCTTTTGGGGACCTTTCCCCCAGACCTGTTCCTGGGGCTCCCCAGCAGATGCGAGCCGCAGAGCGTGAGGCTTCGTGTCCCTTTGTCCTTGCCCACGGGTGCCAGCAGAGCTGGGCTGGGTCACAGAGGGCCACGGCCCTGCGGCAGAGCTGCTGGCAGCCCTGCAGAGCAATATGGATGGGCATGGGAGAGGATTTCCTGCTTCGTGGGGTCAGGGCAGGGTGTGTTTGAGAGGCAAGCCCTTGCTAAACCACATTCAAAAGTCTGTGACAAAAGGAGTTGAGGGAAACGTGCAGAATGGGAGAGGAAACAAACAGGGAACAATGGGAAGAGCAGGGGCGGGAGAGCTCGGGGCTGAGTGGCCAGTCAGGTTTTGTGGTGGATATAAATTAACTGGGATCATATCGCTTGGATCTAAACAGAGGGCTCAGTGGAAAATGAAACTTGATTCTCCCCTTTTATGAATCTGAGATACCTCCATCAAGAGAATAATTTTAGGTGCTGGTGTAACACCTCGGAGAGGAGCAAGTCTCCTCTCTCACACGTCAGGAGGAAAACAAGATTTGTATCACCTCTGAAAAGCCTTTCCCCCTCTGCCTCGTTGATTAGAGTTAATTGATCAAGTTCAGGTGAATCTGGGCCACAATCTTGTTTGGTTCTTAATGCTCATTAATTGCACCAAAGTAATTTAAATTTAATTAGAGTTTGGTAGGGTGTGGTGCTTGTCCTACTTTTTAATTGCTTGTTTGAGGTGTTTGCTGGTGGCAGGTTGACGCCACGGTGGCCCCAGGCCGATGGGACTCTGGGTTGGGGTTTTTCTGTGACACTGGAGTCACAGACCCTTTCTGGGCTCCCCTGCCAAAAAGGGGAGATGGACCTGCAGCCCTGGGGGGATGGCGAGTGAGCAACCAGAACTAAAACCAGCTAAAACTGAACCTGGTGATGCTAAAGGCAGCACGGAATTAATGTGTTTTGCAGCACAGGATTAATTTCCCTAGTCTGATCCTGATTTCCCGAGCGCTCGCTCCACCACCAGCAGGTTTGGGGAGGAACGAGCACGTTCGAGGCTGCATCTGTTGGTGCTGCTGGCAAGGCTCCCTCCCCTGCCTCCTGTCCCACTCCACGCAGCAAATTTATGGTCTTTACCCCAAAACAAAATCAGCACAGGGGGTTTGAGTGGAACTTCTGTCATTCACAGGCCTCAACAAACAAGTGAAGGTTGAGGGGAAGGGCTGCGTCCGGATGCAGAGCAGCTTCCCTCTACGCTTTGTAGTGGGCAGAAGAGAAACTCGGGCATAACTGATGATGAAAAATGTTAAATGTTTGCATGTTTTTTTAATGCTTGGAAAGATATTCAAGAAAATCCTCAGATTGTAACTTGTAAGACCAGTCTGCCATCTTAAAAGCTGATTATGTGCAAATTTGATTAGAGCAGGTCTTCTAAAGTATTCAGGCGATATTTAAGATAATGAAGTTTTGTTCCTTAATTCAATTTTGTCTCCCATCTGGAAGAAATTAAAAATGCAAGCCGTGCATCATTTCATTCCTTAAAAATATCTCATGCCCTGCTTCCCTGTCCCTGCCTGTCTGGGCTGTGAGCGTGGAGCTGGGCCGGGGGGTGTCGGGTCCCCTCTCCTGGTCCCCTGCTGGCCTGGCTGGCGTGTCCCCTCCCTGTGTCACCACACAGACCCTGGTCCTGGTGAGGTCCTGCCCTGCTTCCCGTTGTCTCTCTGGCTCAGTGAAACAATCTTTGGGATTCCAGAGATCCCCACTGCGCGTTCCCTGCTGGTCCTGCCTTATACGAGAGTGTGGTAAATGGTAATTTCTTCTCCAAAGAGCTTGTGATCAGTAATGGAGTAAAATGAGTCCAAGAGTTGCTAACACCTGTCAGGATTAGAACTTGAGTTATATTAACAATTTTTAATTTCTTTTAGGGGAGCATCCTTTACTTTAAAGGATATAGACTCTGAAAATAAAGGTTTTTTAAAACTATTTTTAAAGTTTGGAAGTGTAAAAGTCTGAGCCTGGAATCCACAGATCAGTGGAGTTTTTGGCCATTTTAATTCCACATTTTGTTGTAGCAGGGTTTCAGTATGCTGACAGACACAGCTTCTCTCCGGGCCAGCGGAGAATCTCCTGTTGTCCAGGCCAGGAGATTTTGTTGTTGGAGAGCTCAGGAGGATCTCAGTGGGGATTTCGTGGCTGCACCTGCCCAGGCTGTGCTGTCCTGGCCGCCATTTGCGCCAGTGCCGGTTCCACGGGTCACCAGGGACAGCAGAAGTCCCTGCTGGCATTTCTGCTCTGCCGGCAGGATCCCTGCGTTCCCTCCACTCTGTGCTCTCGGCACTCCGAGCGAGCCCTTCCTTCCTTTCCCTCCTCCTGGCTGCCGCAGGGCAGATTTGGGCTGTTGCTTCCTGGTGTTAGAAGGGGTCTCACGCTGCAGGTGATTCTCTGTGGCACCAGGAGCACACAGTGGGTGTTTCGGGGGCTCTGTGGGTTCCTGAGTGCTGCCTGTGCACACAGTGGGTGTTTCAGGGGCTCTGCTGGCTCCGTGGGTTCCTGAGTGCTGCCTGTGCCCACAGTGGGTGTTTCAGGGGCTCTGCTGGCTCCGTGGGTTCCTGAGTGCTGCCTTTGCCCACAGTGGGTGTGTCGGGGGCTCTGCTGGCTCCGTGGGTTCCTGAGTGCTGCCTGTGCCCACAGTGGGTGTTTCGGGGGCTCTGTGGGTGCCTGAGTGCTGCCTGTGCCCACAGTGGGTGTTTCAGGGGCTCTGTGGGTTCCTGAGTGCTGCCTTTGCCCCGCCAGGTGCTCCGGAGGAGGAGGAGGAGGAGGAGGAGGATGCTGTCCCGACTGCGCGCGGCCGCGGCGCCCTGCGCGATGGCGCGGCGCAGCCTGCACACCAAGGAGAAGGGCAAACCACTCATGCTCAACCCACGCACCAACAAGGTGGGTCTGTGTCCTGTCTGTCTGTCTGTCTGTCCGACCTGTGTCTGACACAGCCAGGGCGGGGCGGCGAGGCAGGCAGCAGCTCCTGCCCCGCTGCTCCGGCCAGCCCGGCTCTGTCCTCACTGCCAGTGCTGCCCTGGGCACACGAGGGGCTGCTGGCACTGCTGAGCCCAGGCAGCGCTTTAGCAGGGAGAGGGACTGACCTGAAAGTTTGCAAAAGTTAACTCTGAATCCACTAACCACAGGAAGCGATAGCCTCTCTGTCCTAGCCCTGGCCCTTTCCTGGGACACTGAGAGCTGGGGCTGAGCCACATCACCTGAGAAATATCCCTCTGCAGAGTCTGAAAGAGCATCTAAAAATAAACCTTGGTGGGGGCTGACTGGGAGGTACAGATATCGTGTTAATTCCATGCTTTGGGGCAGACTCCTAAGAAAGTAGCATTTTGTTCCCTTCACAAAACTGTTCCTGTTTGCACAAGCCCATCCTCAACCTCTTTTGTTTTGTTTTTTTTTCCCCACTGGAGTCGTAGTGCCCTTCAGGAATCTTGCAGCTATTAATGTGTAAATTAAAACTGGTAAGAAATCAGATGAGAGCTTTTGGTGGCTGGTCCGAGATGTCTGAAGTGGTCAAGAAAGGCGACAAGTCTGCCAGTCTCTGACATTTGCCCTGTCTCTGCTCAGGGCACTTCCTGAGCAGTGGGGCTGGGTTATTCTACCCTTCCCTTTCTGCCTTGGACAGCAGAGTGCAAGATGCCTCAATCCTGCATGAATCCAGGCTGCCTAGAGAGGGAGAGAGAGCTGTGGAAGGTAGAGACTGGCTGTCTGCAAAACTGAAGCTGAGATTGCTGTGTCAGGGAAAGAGAGAAGAGTAGATTGGTGTGACTTGTCAGGATCAGACTGTCTCGAGACTTTCTGAGTTCTAAAGACTTTGACATGGCCATGGAAATTACTTCAACCCCTGTAAGCTTTTCCAAATGCTGATTATGCAATAGTATTCTGAAACAAGAACAATAAGTCATTTCTTACTGTTTTTCTAGTGGTAATATCCTTCCATTTTTTTTAACCCTGGAATTCTCAGCTAGACTGAGCACAATTTTTTTTCTTGAGGAGTAGAAGGGAGTAGGGAGCTTCTAGTTAATGGCAATTGATTTTGTGAATATTTCAATGCCTCCAAGAAGTTACACTGTGAGAGGGAACCCCGTTGTGCAGTAGTTTGTCTCTGCTGTATCAGCCCGTCCTTCCTGCTGACGCCTGTTGGAATGATCAGAAAGCTCACTGAGTGATACTGCTGGATGCAGTATCTGTATGGAAATGCATTTTGGATATTCAGCAAAGACATAAATGATTCATTAAACAGCACACCGAGTACTTTACCCCCTGTGCCTCACTTGTGTATAGATAGATAGATATATTATCTACGTACAGAAACAGATAAAGGGTGTTATTTCTTGCTGTCAGCTTGTTGAGGTTATCATGTTTTGCTTGATTAGATTCAATTTTTACATCCTCTATCAACCCTGCAGAACATTTGGTCTCCCCTAAGGCACGTGTCCCTAAAACAAGAGCTGCAGAAGGACAGCATCAGGGGCAGGAACCAGCCCTCACCCTTGTGCAAACTTATCTGTTGCTCTTTGCCACTGGAGCAGGTTTTTATCTTACAGATAAGAATTGTTTTTCTCTCCTTGCCCACCCTGAGCCGTGTGTTGGGCTGTGTGTGTTTCTTTCCTTGCCCACCCTGAGCTGTGTGTTGGGCTGTGTGTGTTTCTCTCCTTGCCCACCCTGAGCTGTGTGTGTTTCTTTGTTTGCCCACCCTGAGCCATGTGTTGGGCTGTGTGTGTTTCTTTGTTTGCCCACCCTGAGCCGTGTGTTGGGCTGTGTGTGTTTCTTTGTTTGCCCACCCTGAGCTGCGTGTTGGGCTGTGTGTGTTTCTTTGTTTGCCCACCCTGAGCCATGTGTTGGGCTGTGTGTGTTTCTCTCCTTGCCCACCCTAAGCCGTGTGTTGGGCTGTGTGTGTTTCTTTCCTTGCCCACCCTGAGCTGTGTGTTGGGCTGTGTGTGTTTCTTTGTTTGCCCACCCTGAGCCATGTGTTGGGCTGTGTGTGTTTCTCTCCTTGCCCACCCTGAGCTGTGTGTGTTTCTCTCCTTGCCCACCCTAAGCCGTGTGTTGGGCTGTGTGTGTTTCTTTCCTTGCCCACCCTGAGCTGTGTGTTGGGCTGTGTGTGTTTCTTTGTTTGCCCACCCTGAGCCATGTGTTGGGCTGTGTGTGTTTCTCTCCTTGCCCACCCTGAGCTGTGTGTGTTTCTCTCCTTGCCCACCCTGAGCCGTGTGTTGGGCTGTGTGTGTTTCTTTGTTTGCCCACCCTGAGCTGTGTGTTGGGCTGTGTGTGTTTCTCTCCTTGCCCATCCTGAGCTGAGTGTGTTTCTCTCCTTGCCCACCCTGAGCTGTGTGTGTTTCTTTGTTTGCCCACCCTGAGCTGTGTGTTGGGCTGTGTGTGTTTCTCTCCTTGCCCACCCTGAGCTGTGTGTGTTTCTTTGTTTGCCCACCCTGAGCTGTGTGTTGGGCTGTGTGTGTTTCTCTCCTTGCCCATCCTGAGCTGAGTGTGTTTCTCTCCTTGCCCACCCTGAGCTGTGTGTGTTTCTTTGTTTGCCCACCCTGAGCTGTGTGTTGGGCTGTGTGTGTTTCTCTCCTTGCCCATCCTGAGCTGAGTGTGTTTCTCTCCTTGCCCACCCTGAGCTGTGTGTGTTTCTTTGTTTGCCCACCCTGAGCCGTGTGTTGGGCTGTGTGTGTTTCTCTCCTTGCCCATCCTGAGCTGAGTGTGTTTCTCTCCTTGCCCACCCTGAGCTGAGTGTGTTTCTTTGTTTGCCCACCCTGAGCTGTGTGTGTTTCTCTCCTTGCCCACCCTGAGCCGTGTGTTGGGCTGTGTGTGTTTCTTTCCTTGCCCACTCTGAGCCGTGTGTTGCAGGTGGACACACAGCTGCGCCGGCTGGTTCAGGTTTTGGTGTTTGAAGGGCAGATTGGAGGTGTTCTTTGTCAGGGTGGCTCAAGGAGGCAGTGAGCTCTCTGGGCCATCTCAGTGCTGCAGCCAGCAGCTGCTGTGGCATGCTCCTGCCTCAGAGCCCTGTGTGCTGTGTGGCTGCTGCTCCCTGACAGGCCTTCCAGTGCAGTTAATTGGCTGCAGCAGCTCCTGTTCTGCCGGGGGTCCCTGCTGTGCCCAGGCAGCATTTTCAGCTTGCTTAGAGCATTCTGAGGACAATCTCCGTGGTTTAGTGCTGGCAATTAAATCATCACTGATAGGGTGCAGGGCCTGAGATGGGGCAGGGTTTGTTCTTCCAGCACAGAGCAAGCGATGCAGGACAAGATCCCTGACTGGGGATGTCTGCTCTGCCATGTGGAGTGCCGTCAGAGTGTTCTTGTCTCCACTGGAAGTACATGACCTGTAATGTTATCTGCGTGTTTGTTTTCTGCAGCTTGCAGAAAATTTGTCACTGCATAGTTGGCGACACTTCCTGTACTTCAGTTGGTTATTTTAGTTGGTTATTTTGGTGAAGAAGGGTGATGGTATTTTGTGCTGTGGGTTCCGTTACCCCGTTTTCCGTGACTCTTCCTCGGGACTGTTATCACAGAATCCCTGGGGTTGGAAAAGCCCTCCCAGCCATCGAGTCCAGCCTGTCACCCGATCCCCACCTTGTCACCCAGCCCAGAGCTCTCAGTGCCACATCCAGGCCCTCCTTGGACACCTCCAGGGATGGGCACTCCAACATCTCCCTGGGCAGTTCCAGTTCCTGACCTCCTTTTCCTTGGGGAAATTCCTGCTGATGTCCAAAAACTCCTCCTGCACTGACAGTGCCTCTCAAAATTTTGGCTTCAGCAGGTACCTTTAGGACTTATATATGCACGTATTTGTGTGCATGTATCTGCCTGGAATGGCAATAGATACGTGCATGGAAATACATGATAAATGTTAAAGAAACATTCACTGGTGGCAGGTTAATAATCCCAGACTGATCCTGAGGAATTTTACCAGGGTCTTATCTTTCATGCAGATGGCCATCTTCTCATATGTTATATTTTGCTCACAGTTTCATCTGTGTTCATTCACAGCTTTTTCAGCCCAATTTATTTTCACGCATGGCTTCCAGAATACTTCCAGAAACCGCAGAAACTGTGATAAATTTACTTTTGCATAAAGAGGCAATTTTCTTAGCAAGCTTGTACCTGACCACAAATACCCTAACCGTACATTTCCCACTCAGAATAAAAAATAAACAGAAAAAACCCAAACAAAGTCAAAGCCATTTTGACAAAATAAAAGGGACAGCACAAGAGAGCGTAAAGAAAGGGTTGTATGAGCTTGAAGATGTAAAAGTAGATGTTCCCTTGCACTGCCCTTTCTCACCATGCTGGCTTGACACATTTCATTTATTTTAATACGTTTTAGATTCAGGCTTAGCCAGCTGTGTTGAGCAGCCAGGGCATGGAATACACAGTGCCCCTGTGCCTTCCTGGGGAAGCCAGGATAAACAGGATGTGGGGAGGGAATGCAGGTGGTGATCATTGCTAAGAAGTGCAGTGCTTGAAACGTTGCTATCAGTTTGTGGTCAGCGAGGAGGAAAGACCCCAGAAGGCAGGAAAATGACAGAAACTGAGCACACACCCCCAGCCCAAAAGTCCCAGGGCAGGTCTGTGTCCTGCCCAAGTGGTTTGGACACGGAGGGGCTCTTGGATGGAGCTGGCATGGCCATGCACCTGCAGGTTTTATCAGCTTCCCTGAGATCTGTGTGCTCTCAGAAGGAGTTACACCTGGGCACACGGAGCTGTTTAATCTGTAACCAGGTGCCAAAGGTGGTGGGAGGGTACCCAGCCTCATTTACCTTGGAGCAGGTGTTGTGCTCAGCACCTCTGGGCTGGGGGTGGCGGGTGGAGGAAGGGCACTGCCTGGGATTGTGCTCCCCGTGGGATTAATGCCCTTGAGGAGAGCAGGAGCAGCCGCATCCCCAGGGATATGCCACTGCAGTCGTGGTGCTCAGGACTCGCAGTGGGCAGCTCTGCCGTGGTGTCCGTGGAAATGCACCCAGGAGAGGCTGGGCCACTTCCTTGGCAGGGAGTGGAGCCCTTCTGCTCCTGGCTTTCCCCTCTTCTGCAGGGGAGTGCTGCCAGCTGCCCCAGGCAGCTGTGGGTCGCCAGCCAGCCCGCAGTGGTGGCGCTCCACCTTGCAGAGGGGGCCAGGAGCTGGGGGCACCTTTGCCTGGGGAGAGAGGGAGTGTGAGAAGGCTCGGAGCTGCCCTGGGGTCCGGGCTGTGTGCGTTGCCCTGCTGCGCCAGCCACACCCGCCGCGGTACGGGCTGCTGCTCTGGGAGAGCAACGGGAGAGAACCCAGCTTAAAAATGAAGGAGGAAAGAAATCAGGAGAGATTTTCTGTTCTCGTAAACTTTTATTCTCTGCTAGAGATAGCAAAGACACCTTTGATTCTTATGAATGAACTTTATTAATTTCCAGTGGAGGCATCTTGTGCAATAGTGAACTTTGTGTTTAGCCCAAGGGAGCAAAGTCAAGGGAAGCAGCCCGCAATCCAACATAAAATCTACTTTGTTTTCAAGATGTTTATGATGCTGCTTCAGAGGCTGTGCTCCCTGCTGAATCTGTTCTAACAATTACTAGGAGTTACGAGGAAAGCATTTTTTAAATCTCATGAGTAACTAATTTTCCAAGCAGTGGCATGTTTGGATATGAACTGTATGTACATCTTTGTCAGGGTCCCTGGATGGGGTTTTTGCTGTCTGCGAGACCATTTATGGTTGGTTAAAAGGTACACTCTCATAGATGTGGCTGCAAGACTGCGGGCGGGGAAGTCTTACCATCACTACTACTTCTCTGCTTGGAAACCTCTGAGAATTACTTACTTAGTGGTGCTATAAAAATCCTGCTTGCAGCATCCAGGCTGCTCCATGCAAGGCACGCAGCTAGAATTTGTGTGTGCTGGTATTTATAGCAGCACGGGCTTTGTGTGATGGAGCCCAGTTGCTGCGAAGTCCCAGTGCCAGAGTTTGTGGATTGAAGTTCATGGTGGTTCAGCGTGAGCTTATCTTAACTAAAATAGCATCAGCATTTCACTCCAGTAGCATTTTTCATTCCCCCTTCCCAGCAGAAGGTTGGTTTTGGGGCGGTGAATTTGTCCGTGGAGTGTTAATTAATTAATCTGTGGGCTTTGAGGTGTGCTGGGCTCCCTCCTGGATGCGCTCCCTGCTTTGTCTGTGCTGGCCTGGAGATGACCCCTGCTTGTCCTGAGCTGAGAAAAGGATTAAGGAGGCTGATGGCAGTGAAAGTCAGCACAGAGCACCTGGGGAGAGACACTGGCCTGCAAACAGTGATCCCTGCTGCTTACACCCAGACCGTGGGAGTGCTTAAGCTCTTAATCCCAGGGAAAGCTGGGGTGAGCTTGGGCCTTAGGTGTGGGTTCCTGTGTGCCTTTGAGCAATTGGTGCTGGCTGCGTGGGCTGGGTGATCTCATTGATCCCCTGGGTCTGGCTGTGCCCCTGATCCCTGGGTCTGACTGTGCCCCTGATCCCTGGGTCTGACTCTGCCCCCTGATCCCTGGGTCTGGCTGTGCCCCTGATCCCTGGGTCTGACTGTGCCCCTGATCCCTGGGTCTGGCTGTGCCCCCTGATCCCTGGGTCTGGCTGTGCCCCTGATCCCTGGGTCTGACTGTGCCCCTGATCCCTGGGTCTGGCTGTGCCCCCTGATCCCCTGGGTCTGGCTGTGCCCCTGATCCCCTGGGTCTGGCTGTGCCCCTGATCCCTGGGTCTGGCTGTGCCCCTGATCCCCTGGGTCTGACTGTGCCCCTGGTCTTTTGAGTCTGGCTGTGCCCCTGATCCCTGGGTCTGGCTGTGCCCCTGATCTTTTGGGGCTGGCTGTGCCCCCTGATGCCCTGGGTCTGGCTGTGCCCCTGATCTTTTGGGGCTGCCTGTGCCCCTGATCTTTTGGGGCTGGCTTGAAGGGTGCTGGGCGTGTGATACTGCAGCTCCATTCTGGGAGATACTGCAGTGCAATCGCAAATCCACATCCAAATCCAAATCCAAAACAAGCTCATGGTCATGGACAAAGATACTGCAAGTGTTAGAAGGACTCGGGGGTTTTATCTCACTGCTCTGGACTAAACTTGTTCTGTTCCAGTTGGAGCAAGGACTGAATTTCTGTGTGAAGGCTGATGTCATTCTGATTCCTGATTTAGGCCTAGGCAGAAATTAAAGCCTCTTTGAATAGGGTAAGATGCAATTGTCATGTAAATCAACAGCTGAAAGTACTTAGTGTCACTTACAAATCCATCCTGTAACTCCAGAGACACTGAACAGCTAGATTCCCTACGGACAGGAAAGAGTGTGAATAAACTGAATAAAGAAGGGTCTCTGTTCTGCTTGGAGCTAAGCTCGGGGCTCCTGGGCGTTATTGGGGGCCCAGGTGTTTTAAGGACACAGGTTCCACTCTACAGGGAAGTGGGAAAAGCCACGTTCTGGTGTCACGGTAATAGCAGAGATTATAAATTTGGTAGTTGCGGTTTTTACAGGACTTGAGGCTCTCTGGAGGGGAGGATGTAGGTTTTGGTCGTGAGGCGTTTCCCTGGGGTTACAGTGAGATGTCAGTGTAGCCAGTGTGACTCCACTGAGGGGACCCTGGCCTTCCCCAGGCTGCAAACTCCAGTGGCCTCGCTGACCAGAGACTAAACTTCTTCTTCCCTTCCTCTTCTTCTTCCTCCAAACACTGTACGTATTTTGGCACCGTTTGTGTTTCTGTGGTGTCTAGAGTGAAAGTCAGCATGTTACAAATGCTTGCCAGCTGTGCTGGGCCTTGGGGCCTGAGCCACCGGCAGTGCCAGCAGTTTGTGTGGGAAAGGGCTGCTTTTGGGGGGATTGAACTGCTTTTAGAGGTATTAAACTGCTGATGGCAGCAAGCCAGGGGTGTCGAGGGAAAGGGAAGAGGGCTGAGAGGAGTTTATGTGGAGCTTGCATTTCTGCTCGCAGAGAATTCATATTTCTTGTGAAGTATGCAGAAGTGGAACTAATCCTTTGCAACACAGGGAAAACCTCAGAGCACCCAGAGCATGATTCTGTGGGTTCTTCTCTTGTGTCAGTTTCTCTCTGTTTACATGGTTGTGTTCTTCGTGGAACTGTTGGGTTATTCAGATCAGGGTTTGGAAAAAAAAAATACCACTAAAGTGGCTAAAGTGGGACTGTTACACCCCACCAAAAAAACCCCCAAAACAATTAGAAATCAAAAAACCAGCAGCAATGTTAAAAACTTGAAGAATGAACTGTCATCTGAAATGTATTTGTATTTAGTATTGGAAGAATACTGAAAACTAGCAATTAGACTGGGAAAGAAAAAAAGAAAAGAGTGGTTTGCAGATGACTCCTGACTAGTTGTAGAAAAGCTCTACTGTCCTAGTAGTGAAGGGTTAAATTGAAATCAGTATTTAGTGTCAAATCTGTTACATGAAAGGTTGGCAGACATGAAAATAAATACAGAGATAAACAGATTTATTTTAGGGTAAATACTTGAAATTTTCTGCAAGAGGGAAAAACAGTGAAGTTTTTGGGTTTGTGTTGTTGTTTTTTCTTAGTTTCTAGCTCTTCAAGTATTTTATTGCTGTGGACCATAGTGTAGAATCAGTACAGGAAAGCAGGTGGACTGCTTTAGTCAATGCAGTCAAAACAGCTGATATTAAATATGACCTAAACAGGAAAGAGAAAAGTAATGTAAAAATAGTAATTAGGATTTTTTTCCTCTAAGGAGTATTGTTTAGAAACCATTCAGGTATGATGAATTAAACTTCAACTGGACTTTTTTTAGAAATTTTTGTTAATGGGTATGGGTTCTACAGATACCTGTGAAGAGTCTGTTCTCACATAAGCAGAGGTGAAAATATTTGTATTCTAGTATGAATTGATGCCTTTACTGTCAATGGAAAAGTACTGATTTTTATTTCTAGTCAGTTGAGGAGTTCAACACGGATGATCTTTGTGGGTCCCCTCCACAAGGATCATCTGATTCTCTGACCTTTCTGAGGGCAGGAGGAATTTGGAGTGTAATTACAAGGCATAAGGCAAACCTTAGAAAGCTTTTTCTTTTTTTTTTTTTTTTTTTTTTTTTTAGCTTGGCATTTAGAATCTGAAGGTTGAGAAACGTTTCAAATTAGTATTTAAATAACGATAAATTTAAACCCTGTCCACTCTCCATCTCCCAAATGGAGAAGAGGGGGAAATTTTTGCAGTTGAGCTCTTCTAATTTGCTACCAGTGAGGCTTTTTGGTAGCAGACAAATGGGTTAGATCCATCCCTAAGTGAAAATGAAGTATTTGGGTTGGACTGTGATCTTAATAGAAGCATTAGGGCAATTCAGTAACTCGGGCATCAGGCTGTATTACTGAAAAAAGCAGCAAATGGGGCAATCGAGATAAAAATCTGAGGTGCAGCTACTGCCTGTGACTGTGGGGACCAGCCCGGGTGACAGCTGAACAATTGCAAAAGCAGCTGTTCTTTCACTCTGAACCCCTTTGCAGCAGCACCTCTGTGCTGCCCTCCAGCTCCAGGGAGGACAGTCCAATCTGGCAAGGTCTGGGCAATGTGGGTGGAGAGGAATGCCCCCAGACGGTGAGGAGGACCCCGGGAGGGGCAGACACCCCCCGCCCTGTGGAGCGCAGGGTGCAGAGTTGCTGGGGCAGGGACTGACGATTGCTGCTCACCTCTCGTTTCCAGGGCATGGCCTTCACCCTCCACGAGCGGCAGATGCTGGGGCTGCAGGGGCTCCTGCCGCCCAAAATAGAGACACAGGACATCCAAGCCTTACGCTTCCACAAGAATTTGGCAAAAATGACCGACCCCTTGGAGAAGTAAGCGCCGCTCCGGCCTTGTCCCCGTGGTGCGAGTGAGCGGGAATATGGGGGCTGGAAATAAATTGGAAATGGGAAAATACTGTCTGGGGGTAACCAAAGTTTCCAGTGCCTCCGCTGGGTTTTTCACTTCTTGGATGTTGCTTTCACTTTGGCACAGAAAACTGCTTTCCTCCATCCCGTAGTCAAATGAGGTTGGGAAGCTTTTTTATCTTTTTCTTTTCCTTTTTCTTATTTTTTTTTTTTAATATTCCATGTTCATAAAACAGCAAAAGAGAGCGTGTGAAAATCAGTAACAAAGCTGCAAACCTGCCTGCAACCCGTCACGTGTGTTTCTGTGATGTGTAAGATGGAGTGGCAGGTCGTTAGAGCACAGCAGGTGGCATCCAGCCCAGTCTGTAAAAATGTGTGAAAATGAAGGTAAACTGAGCGTTTGAGATGCCAAAACCAGTGTTTAACATAGACAGTAGTTCCTGCTAAAAGGGAACTAGAGAGTAGAGAAAGAGGGAGACAGTAGTTCCTGCTAAAAGGGAAAGAGAGTAGAATTTTTAAGTCTCATTCATAATGTGTATTTTTTCATATCTTTTATTACTTAACACACTGGTTTGGTGAGCTGCAAAGGATTTCGCAGTGTTTTATTTTTTGGATGCCATGTTTTTAGCATCCCATTACTGTTTTCACATAATCTTTGTGTATCTCTGCCTGTGAAAATACGCAGTCTCCCACAGGCAGGAGGAGAGCTGGAATGGCTTTTGGGCCACATCAAAGCTCTTTTGTTCTCATCAGAGCTGAAGGATGGCTCTTAAATCCACAGCCTGTCACTTGCTGGTCCAAAGCAGTCCTGTCATCTGTATTGGCCGAGTGCCCAGCTGCTGTAGCCTGAGGCAGATTGCTAATTCATTATCTTTATGTCGTTGGGTCAGCAGGACAGGGTCTGGGTTGATATACAGCAGATTGGTGGGTAACTTTGCAGAAATTCAGATTTAATTTATGCCCCCACGCACATCCTTCAGAATGAGCCTTCTGGTAGGGCTCAGTTTGCTGCGCGCGTGTGTTGGTGCTGGGATTCACAGGACACATCTTCTGGATGGGAAATTATTTCACTGTAATTTTGCTTACAAGGGTGCTGAGACTCCCTGCGGTAAATCCCTGGGCTGTCTTTAGTCACATTTGTCATTATTCCCTTGCCAGCACGCACAGTGTGTCCATCCAGCATTTCCATCTCACTGCTGCTCCCTCCCCAGCTTCCCTTTGGTGCTCCCAGCCTGACTGGGAGGGAGAGGGCGCTTTCCCGAGGGAGCAGCAGGAGTGGGACACAGCCAGGGGTGTTTTTCCTTGTGCTGCTCAATTACAGGTACATCTACATCATGGGCATCCAGGAGAGAAATGAGAAGCTGTTCTACAGGGTGCTGCAGGACGACATTGAGCGGCTGATGCCCATTGTGTACACCCCCACCGTGGGCCTGGCCTGCTCCCAGTACGGACACATCTTCAGGAGACCAAAGTAAGGGCACACGCTCTGCTCTTGTCCTTTCCTCTGCCTTCTCACCCGAGATTTGCAAATGGTTTGTGTCGTTTTCATCCGGGTGCAGCTTGTGCCATGTCAGGGCAGTAGAAGTCTCTGAAGATATATCTCAGGACACAGGGTATATTGAGGAACAAAACGTTTGGAAGCAGAGATGGAAATGGGTCTCGCAGATACCCCAAGCGCAGGGCTTCAGCCCCATTTCCAGCTCTTCCTGGATGCCACACAGATCTGTAATTCCGGGGGGGGATTTCCTCAGCAATCAGGGTCCCTTCCGTGGCTCTGAGGATCTGTGTCAGGACAGGGCCTCTGGAAGGGAGTGTAGATTGAAAGGGGTTTATGGACATCACCCTCAGCCCTGCTGCTGAGGGCTTCTGCAGGGGTTCCTCAGGCCCATCACTGTGTCACCCTGCACAAAAGGGGTGTTCAGGGGTTCCTCAGGCCCATCACTGTGTCACCCTGCACAGGAGGGTGGTTCAGGGGTTCCTCAGGCCCATCACTGTGTCACCCTGCACACGAGGGCTGCTTCAGGGGTTCCTCAGGCCCATCACTGTGTCACCCTGCACAAAAGGGGTGTTCAGGGTTCCTCAGGCCCATCACTGTGTCACCCTGCACACGAGGGCTGCTTCAGGGGTTCCTCAGGCCCATCACTGTGTCACCCTGCACACGAGGGCTGCTTCAGGGGTTCCTCAGGCCCATCACTGTGTCACCCTGCACAAAAGGGGTGTTCAGGGGTTCCTCAGGCCCATCACTGTGTCACCCTGCACACGAGGGCTGCTTCAGGGGTTCCTCAGGCCCATCACTGTGTCACCCTGCACAAAAGGGGTGTTCAGGGGTTCCTCAGGCCCATCACTGTGTCACCCTGCACACGAGGGCTGCTTCAGGGGTTCCTCAGGCCCATCACTGTGTCACCCTGCACAAAAGGGGTGTTCAGGGGTTCCTCAGGCCCATCACTGTGTCACCCTGCACAGGAGGGTGGTTCAGGGGTTCCTCAGGCCCATCACTGTGTCACCCTGCACAGGAGGGTGGTTCAGGGGTTCCTCAGGCCCATCACTGTGTCACCCTGCACAAAAAGGGTGTTCAGGGGTTCCTCAGGCCCATCACTGTGTCACCCTGCACAAAAGGGGTGTTCAGGGGTTCCTCAGGCCCATCACTGTGTCACCCTGCACACGAGGGTGCTTCAGGGGTTCCTCAGGCCCATCACTGTGTCACCCTGCACAAAAGGGGTGTTCAGGGGTTCCTCAGGCCCATCACTGTGTCACCCTGCACACGAGGGTGCTTCAGGGGTTCCTCAGGCCCATCACTGTGTCACCCTGCATACGAGGGCTGGTTCAGGGGTTCCTCAGGCCCATCACTGTGTCACCCTGCACAGGAGGGTGGTTCAGGGGTTCCTCAGGCCCATCACTGTGTCACCCTGCACAGGAGGGTGGTTCAGGGGTTCCTCAGGCCCATCACTGTGTCACCCTGCACAAAAGGGGTGTTCAGGGGTTCCTCAGGCCCATCACTGTGTCACCCTGCACAGGAGTGTTCAGGGGTTCCTCAGGCCCATCACTGTGTCACCCTGCACAAAAGGGGTGTTCAGGGGTTCCTCAGGCCCATCACTGTGTCACCCTGCACAGGAGGGTGGTTCAGGGGTTCCTCAGGCCCATCACTGTGTCACCCTGCACAAAAAGGGTGTTCAGGGGTTCCTCAGGCCCATCACTGTGTCACCCTGCACAAAAGGGGTGTTCAGGGGTTCCTCAGGCCCATCACTGTGTCACCCTGCACACGAGGGTGCTTCAGGGGTTCCTCAGGCCCATCACTGTGTCACCCTGCACAAAAGGGGTGTTCAGGGGTTCCTCAGGCCCATCACTGTGTCACCCTGCACAGGAGGGTGGTTCAGGGGTTCCTCAGGCCCATCACTGTGTCACCCTGCACAGGAGGGTGGTTCAGGGGTTCCTCAGGCCCATCACTGTGTCACCCTGCACAAAAGGGGTGTTCAGGGGTTCCTCAGGCCCATCACTGTGTCACCCTGCACAAAAAGGGTGGTTCAGGGGTTCCTCAGGCCCATCACTGTGTCACCCTGCATACGAGGGCTGCTTCAGGTGGTTCCTCAGGTCTGGGACAGGAACAGATATTGTCCTTTGAGCAATTTATGTCAGCAGCTGTAAGACTTTGAATGTTAAATTGTCCTGTTTGGCATTTAGTTTTATAAAAGCAAGGTCATATTTCTAATTGTCACCCACAAAATTTTTCTGGTTTTTGGTTTGTTTTTTTTTTTTCTTTCAGGGGATTATTTATTTCCATCTCAGACAGAGGCCACATTAGGTCCATTGTGAACAACTGGCCAGAGAATGACGTTAAGGTATGGTCATGGTGTGATTTAATTTCTAGTCGTTGTTCCATCCCAGCTGAGTCTTTTGAGATTTACTAGTATTTGATGGAAACATAAATATTAAGTAATGCATTCTTGGCTCATTAGTGATGCTGGCAGAATGCAGCTCATTAAGGTAATGCACATCTTGAAGATCAGTGTTTCACCCTAAATGTGAGGTTTATGGGTTGAGGAAAATATTCCTCGTGATCTGTTCTTTGTTTGACTGTACAAACATACCTCAATTTTCACCTGGGGAAAAAAACATAGCTGCTATTGAGCTAATCGTTATAAATTTCAGTGATCATGTATGATTTGACCTGTTGTTTTTTTGGTGTTTTTTTTTTTTTTTTTTCCCATCAGGCTGTTGTCGTCACTGATGGAGAAAGAATATTGGGTCTTGGAGACCTGGGGGTGTATGGGATGGGAATTCCAGTGGGAAAGCTGTGTTTGTACACAGCCTGTGCAGGGATACACCCAGATAAATGCCTGCCTGTGTGCATCGACGTTGGGACTGATAACACAGTGAGTTACCACTATAAAAATGTTTTTGTTTTTTTTTTTTTTAAAACATTCCATACTATAACTGGGGAATGTGGGCAAGCTGTGGTCAAAAGGAATACCCCCAAAAAGTGAGGAGAACCCCATGAGAGGCAAACACAGCCCAACCCTGCCTGGAGAAAAGGGTGCAGTGGAAGAGTTCCTAGAAAAGGGAGTTATAGGATTCTAGGGTTTTTCTCTTTTTTTTTTTTTTTTGAGCACTGTTATTTAAGATAAAGCCGAATATTTTATGCAAAAGGTAAAAGGTTTGGAGTTCACTGTACACTGATTTAAAAGTGCCCATTGATTTGCCCATGAAAGGGTGCATCTGGAAGTAATTGGAATGCTGGAACACTGCAAAATAGGCAGTCAGTTTTGACCTGACTTTTAAGAAGCTGGGAATGGGAATTAGATTTATTAAAGCAGTTTATTGTTCGCAGTATTGATTTGTTCAGTTTTAAAAGCAGCCATCGCCAGCGCCGAGTGCCAGGTGAAATTGCAGAGCACTGACGCAGGCTGGGGCTGTGTGCCTGCAGCACCTGGGGTGTGAGCTGCGCTGGCTGTGCCCTGGGGAAGGGGCTCACCCTGCTCTCTCCCTGGCTGGTTCCCTGCAGACCCTGCTGAAGGATCCCTTCTACATGGGGCTGTACCAGAAGAGGGATCGCTCGCAGGTCTACGATGACCTGATCGACGAGTTCATGGAAGCCATCACAGACAGGTAGGGCACAGAGCAGCCCTCACAGCTGTCCCTGATCAGACACCCAGGGCGTGAGGAGAGCGCCAGGGGCTGGGGCAGGCTGTGTGTCTGTCCCCCCTGTCTGTCCCTCCTCGGTGGCCCGGAGCACGCTGCCTGTGGTTATCTATCTGTGCGAGGCGCAGAACGCTGCTGAGCTCTGCCTGAGGGCAGCCTGCTGCACAGATAAGGGGTGGATGGGCTACAGGCTCTGCTGCTCTCCCCTGCCTCTGTGCAGTGCTGGGGTGTTTGCCATCCCCTCTAGGTATGGCCAGAACACGCTCATCCAGTTTGAGGACTTTGGAAACCACAATGCTTTCCGGTTCCTGAGGAAGTACAGAGAGAAGTACTGCACCTTCAATGACGACATCCAAGGTATACCCTTTGTTTGTGTTCCTGAATATCCCTGCAGGAACTCTTCCCAAAGCCACAGCCTGCCATGTAGACGTGTTCAGCTGCCCTCAGATTTGCTCTGCTCTCACAGGGACAGCCTCAGTGGCCTTGGCAGGACTGCTGGCAGCCCAGAAAGCCACTGGGAAACCACTCACAGACCAGAAAGTGCTGTTCCTTGGAGCAGGAGAGGTGAGTCCTCTTAAAAGCCCAGAGCAGCAAGAGATACTTAAAATGTGTATTTTCTCATTGTGGAGATTTGCCTTCTCTGAACCCCATTGCAGAGCTTTTCATATAAGGCCAGCTGAAATGCATTAGCAGGAAGGATTCTGCCTAAACAGGACTGTGTGAAAGGTGTTTAACATTTGCAGGGATTCACATTCTTCATTTCCCTGCACAGCCTTGAAGAAAGCACCAGGCACTTGTGTGTGTTTGAAGGGAAACTCACCATGAAATCATGGTGTAGTGAGACCATCTTGTTGATTTTTATAGCACCGGAGGGAAGTGCCGGGAGTTCTTCTCAGCAAGGTGATTGATTCAGTTTGCAGTAGGCACCAGTCACTGGTGCTGCAGTGCCAGGAGCAGCCCTGTGCTCCTTGGTGCATCAGCACAATTGCTCCTGTGGTGCTGACAAAATGACTTCATTATCGGAGAAGCTCTCCATCTGGGGAAAGGCCTGGTGGCAGTAATTGGCCTGCTCTGCCTCATTTCTCCTGCAGGGAGGGGACAGGGCCCAGCACAGCCTGCTGCTGCCCTCTGCCAGCCCTGCCTGGGGCCGGGGCCGGGCTGGAGCACGGGGCACGCAGCCCAGGTCGGTTTGGTGGCAGCAGGGCTGGGCTGGCACAGCTCACAGCCCCGGGGAGAGCTGCCCCTGCTGTGCCAGGGGGCTGCCCCTCACAGGGGGACACTTGCTGTGTGTCAGAGCAGGCTCCCTGAGCGCTTCTGTGGGGTCTGATGGCAGACCTCTGCTGTGCCCTGTCGCAAACCCGAGTGCTTTCACCCGCCAGGCTGCCCTGGGAATCGCCAACCTCATTGTCATGGCCATGATGGAAAGCGGTGTTTCCCACGAGGAGGCCTCCAGGAGAGTGTGGATGTTTGACAAGCATGGCCTGCTGGTCCAGGTAGGGCTGCAGCACGCCTGGGAGTCCCCCAGCACAGGTGAGCCCTGCCCTGCCCTCCCCTTCCTCACAGGAGGAACCACTGCTTTGCCTGCAGGGCCGGGAGCAGAAGGTGGATCCCCACCAGGAGCCCTTTGCCCACAAGGCTCCAGAGGACATACCAAAGACATTTGTAGAGGCAGTGAATGTACTTCGGCCTTCAGCTATCATCGGTGAGTGAGCTTATTTTTCTGTAATTTGGCTTTTTACTGCCCTTCATTTGTTATCAGGGTTCTGGGCACCTTGGTGACAGCCATCTGCATTTCTGCTGATGTGAAAAAAAACATGGAAATGTGAGGTCAATTTTCTACTTGAAGATACACTGGGCTGTGGTGCTCCTTCAGAGCCTTGTGTCCTTAGTGACAGAGAGCAGCCACAACCATCGTGTTTCCTACAGGAGTTCCCTAACTGGAGCTGTGTGGGTGTTTTCTGACCCTCTGCAGTCCCCCCCTGTGGTCAGACTCTGCCAGCAGCACAGCTGGAAGCAGCAGTTCCATGCTGCAGATCACCAGCACGTCTGGGGTCACTGACATCTGTAGGTACTTATCACAGCTGTGGCTATCTGCAGAGAGCAGATAGGATTACAGGTATTTCCTGCTGTGACTGCAGTTTCCTTGGCACGTGATTTATTTGGAAAGGGAGAGGGTTTTTTGGCTGAGTACCCTGGAGCTTGTAGGCAGGGCACAAATACATCATAGCTGTGTGTTTGTACCTCTGGGTTTGGGTGTGGTCAGGAGCACCGGTGTCAGGTGTGCATTGCACAGCTAACACCCAGCAGGGATGAATCATCCACAAAGCACCTGGAATTCCCTCTTGCTTATCCAGGACCATGTTCCCTGTACTCATCAATACCAAAAAACTGTGTGAAATAGGCTTCTGGAGCACACTCAGGAGATGTTGCTGGGGAAATTGTGAGTGCCAGCCAGCCAGGAGCAGTGCCTGGCTCCATCTCCAGCTGCCAGAGGAGCCGTGCCCTGGGGGAGGCTGGAGGGCTGCCCTGAGCTCAGGGTGGGCTGCCTGTCCCTGCCTGGGGCAGCCAGCCTTGACTGTGGCTTTGTGTGTTCCCCTCTCCCCCAGGAGTGGCTGGGGCAGGCCGTCTCTTCACCCAGGACGTGCTCAAAGCCATGGCTTCCATCAACGAGCAGCCCATCATATTTGCCCTGAGCAACCCCACGGCCAAGGCCGAGTGCACAGCAGAGGAGGCCTACACGCTGACAGAGGTGGGTGAGCCGGGCTGGGGACTGCCCTGCTGGGGCTGCTGGAGCTGCTGGGGCTGCTGGGGCTGCTCTGCCCTGCTGGGGCTGCCCTGCTGGGGCTGCTGGGGCTGCTCTGCCCTGCTGGGGCTGCTCTGCCCTGCTGGGGCTGCCCTGCTGGGGCTGCTGGGGCTGCTCTGCCCTGCTGGGGCTGCCCTGCTGGGGCTGCTGGAGCTGCTGGGGCTGCCCTGCTGGGGCTGCTCTGCCCTGCTGGGGCTGCTCTGCCCTGCTGGAGCTGCTGGGGCTGCTGGGGCTGCTCTGCCCTGCTGGGGCTGCTCTGCCCTGCTGGGGCTGCTCTGCCCTGCTGGGGCTGCTCTGCCCTGCTGGGGCTGCCCTGCCCTACTGGGGCTGCTCTGCCCTACTGGGGCTGCTCTGCCCTGCTGGGGCTGCTCTGCCCTGCTGGGGCTGCTCTGCCCTGCTGGGGCTGCCCTACTGGGGCTGCCCTGCCCTACTGGGGCTGCCCTGCCCTGCTGGGGCTGCTCTGCCCTGCTGGGGCTGCTCTGCCCTGCTGGGGCTGCTCTGCCCTGCTGGGGCTGCCCTGCTGGGGCTGCTCTGCCCTGCTGGGGCTGCTCTGCCCTGCTGGGGCTGCCTGAGCACCAGGGCTCAGATTGTTCTCTCACTGCTTGGGCTCAGGGCTGTGAGAACGCAGCTCTTTCTCGCCTTCTGGCAAAAGCAGATGGGGCTGGTTGGAAAAGAGGCCTGGATTTGTAGGTGACAATGTTTTGCAAAGTTAAAGTAGCCTGAGTCTTGTTACTGCTTTTTTAAGAGAATGACCAGCAGTACTGTTACATGGCTGTGATCAATTAACTCTTGTTTCTCACTGCTCTTTTTAATTATTTTGTGTTTTAATGAAGCCTGTTGGCCTCACAGCAGAGACTCAGTGCAAGCTTTGCAATGTAATGGCTGACAGAGTCCTTGGAGCAGGGCAGGAGCTGTGCTTGCACCAGTCCTGCAGGTGCCACCAGCAGTGACCCGTGGGGTCCCCAGGCAGGGTGGCCCCTGTTCCCTTGTGTCCCCGGGCAGGGGTGGCCCCTGTCCCCTTGTGTCACCGGGCAGGGGTGGCCCCTGTCCCCTTGTGTCCCCAGGCAGGGTGGCACCTGTCCCCTCGTGTCCCCGGGCAGGGGTGGCCCCTGTCCCTTCATGTCCTCGGGCAGGGGTGGCCCCTGTCCCCTTGTGTCCCCGGGCAGGGGTGGCCCCTGTCCCCTCGTGTCCCCGGGCAGGGGTGGCCCCTGTCCCCTTGTGTCCCCGGGCAGGGGTGGCCCCTGTCCCTTCATGTCCCCGGGCAGGGGTGGCCCCTGTCCCTTCATGTCCCTGGGCAGGGGTGGCCCCTGTCCCCTCGTGTCCCTGGGCAGGGGTGGCCCCTGTCCCCTCGTGTCCCTGGGCAGGGGTGGCCCCTGTCCCCTCGTGTCCCTGGGCAGGGTGGCACCTGTCCCCTTGTGTCCCAGGCAGGGTGGCCCCTGTCCCCTCATGTCCCCGGGCAGGGGTGGCCCCTGTCCCTTCATGTCCCCAGGCAGGGGTGGCCCCTGTCCCCTTGTGTCCCTGGGCAGGGGTGGCCCCTGTCCCCTTGTGTCCCCAGGCAGGGTGGCACCTGTCCCTTCGTGTCCCTGGGCAGGGGTGGCCCCTGTCCCCTCATGTCCCCGGGCAGGGGTGGCCCCTGTCCCCTCGTGTCACCGGGCAGGGGTGGCCCCTGTCCCCTCGTGTCCCTGGGCAGGGGTGGCCCCTGTCCCCTTGTGTCCCCGGGCAGGGTGGCCCCTGTCCCTTCATGTCCCCGGGCAGGGGTAGCCCCTGTTCCCTTGTGTCCCCAGGCAGGGGTGGCCCCTGTCCCTTCATGTCCTCGGGCAGGGGTGGCCCCTGTTCCCTTGTGTCCCAGGCAGGGGTGGCCCCTGTCCCCTTGTGTCCCCGGGCAGGGTGGCCCCTGTCCCCTTGTGTCCCAGGCAGGGTGGCCCCTGTCCCTTCATGTCCCCGGGCAGGGGTGGCCCCTGTCCCCTCGTGTCCCCGGGCAGGGGTGGCCCTGTCCCCACCGCAGGGGCTGTGTCTGGCACCCTGGCACCACCAGGTGTTGGAATGAGTCAGCCGGGAGCAAACACAGCTGGTTCTGCACCCTCCCCTGGGGCCACTGCACCCTGCAGGGCTGGCACTGTGGTTTGGGCTGGTTTTTCCTTAATAGCTCTAGCATTATCCCAATAGCACATCCCATCCCTTACCGAGCCAGTCTTTTGTCACCCTGTGCAGGTTTTTGTGCCAGGCTGGGGGCCTCTGCAGGGAGCCCACGGGGAGAGAGGTGGGGCAGACACAGCAGGGCCCTGGGGCTCTGAGCAGCTGCTGGGATCCCTGTGCTGGTGCTGGTGTCTCTGTGCTGGTGCTGGTGTCTCTGTGCTGGTGCTGGTGCTGTCCTGCAGCTGCTGGGATCCCTGTGCTGGTGCTGGGATCCCTGTGCTGGTGCTGGGATCCCTGTGCTGGTGCTGGGATCCCTGTGCTGGTGCTGGGATCCCTGTGCTGGTGCTGGGATCCCTGTGCTGGTGCTGGGATCCCTGTGCTGGTGCTGGGATCCCTGTGCTGGTGCTGGGATCCCTGTGCTGGTGCTGGGATCCCTGTGCTGGTGCTGGGATCCCTGTGCTGGTGCTGGGATCCCTGTGCTGGTGCTGGGATCCCTGTGCTGGTGCTGGTGTCTCTGTGCTGGTGCTGGTGTCTCCCCTGCAGCTGCTGGGATCCCTGTGCTGGCCCCAGCCCCTGCCTGCAGGCTCCAAGGCTGCAGCTCTTGAGGGCACTCATTCTTTTCTCTTTTCTCTTATTTTAATACAGTCCCAAACCAAGCGAGTGGTGTGTGAAAATGGGTGGGTGGGGAGCTTTCCTTGTCTGCTGCTGCAGACTGAGCTCCTCCCTGGCACTGCCCACGGGGCTCAGCATCACAGCCGCAGCAGTGGCAGTGTCACCCTGCCAGCGTGGCCCTCTGCTGTCCCCATCTGTCCCACGCTCCTGGGGCTGTCAGCCCAGGGAACTGCTGCTCCAGAGATCTGCAGCCCAGATGGAGCCCTGCAGTAGCAGCCTCCGGACAAAGTCTGGATCTTATCTCTTATCTGTAGGATCATCTGGGTTGGAAAAGCCCTCCAAGGCCGTCGAGTCCAACCATTCCCCAGCTCAGCCAAGGCCACCCCTGTCCCATGTCCCCAAGTGCCACATGCACGTGGCTTTGAAATCCCTACAGGGATGGGGACTCCACCACTGCCCTGGGCAGCTGTGACAGGGATTGACAGAGCTTTATGTAAAGAAATTTTCTGTGCTGTCCAGCCTGAGGCCGTTCCCTCTGCTCCTGTCCCTGTTCCCTGGAGCACAGCCCGACCCCCCCGGCTGTCCCCTCCTGTCAGGAGCTGTGCAGAGCCACAAGGGCCCCCCTGAGCCTCCTTTGCTCCAGGCTCAGCCCCTTCCCAGCTCCCTCAGCCTCTCCTGGGGCTCCAGCCCCTTCCCAGCTCCATTCCCTGCCCTGGACACGCTTGTAAATTAAGGTGGTTTAATATCTCTCGGACATCTAGCATTAACCAGAGCAGTGAGCTGGGCAGTGTTTCAGTTTATAAAAATTCCAGTAGATAGGAGGTAAACAGGAGTTAGTTGTGCAGGCAAGACTTCAGCTGGCATAAGTAAATGTAAAAACTGCTGCCATGTCTCGCTGAAGGAGGCCAGGAGCACAGTTAGAGGAACCAGCCTAGTTTTTGCTTGCACTTGTTATGGAATACCAGCAGATGAAGAGATGCTCTAGGGCAGGAGGCTGAGTTTGCCGTGCTGAGTGCTGAGCCCAAGGAGCTGGCCCTCAGCGTGGCTGTCCCTGTCAGGGGCACAGGCTGCCTGGGTCAGCAGCTGGAAGAGCACCAAGCTGTTTGCAAAGTTTGAGCCCAGTGGAGAGGAGATCTTTGGGTTTTTTTCTGTTTTGGATCCCTGTGTTCTTTTATTAACGATTCTCCATGTTCCCAGTTACTTGTACGTGTGGGTTATTTGGACAATTGAGCAGTGCTGGTCAGCAAATGAACTGGTGTAGTTTTGTTCCGGTCCTTACTCATAAATTCTGCAATGTTTGTGTCTCTAAACTTTCCTGCAGCCCAGCTGTTCTGTTTTCACGGCGCTCTTTGGTTCCCTGAAATGTCCTCAGCCGGACATTAGCTTGCCTTTCAGAATGTATTTTCCCTTCGAGATGCAGTAATTACCCGGGAAATGGCTTCCAGAGCCCTGACTGTTGTGTGGCTCCCTGGAAATCTCCAGCTCCGCGGGCTGTGTCGCCTAGCTCATGCAGTCCGTCAGGCTGTCGGGGATCAGAGCTGTCACCCCGTGTGTCCCCGGGCCTCGGGACAGCCTGGTCCTGCACCAGAGGCAACAAACAAACAAAGACACCATCCTGACCTTTCCTTCCTCATTTTTTTCCCACTAGACGGCCCCTGTAAAAGGCTGTCGATGCCCCTGTGTGTTCTGAGGGCTTCTGCTGCCTTTTAATGTGCTTTGTCTTTTGGTCCTGCACCCTCCTGCACCCATCTGCTTTGCTCCCTGCACAAAAAGGCTTTTGTCCTGGGTATGCCCTGACACCCAAACACAGTTCCAGAGCCTCCAGCCTCTTTGGTAATTTGTTTTCAAACACAGTAGTCCTGGGAGCCTTAAAGGTTTTAAACTCATGATCTTAAACCTGTTACTCAAAGTCAAGATTTTTTTGCTTTCAGTGGCTTTACTGCTTGAGAAGAGGCTCATTTATCTAGAGGGCGTGGTTCACACTCAGATACGTTTTGATATTTTGTGCAAATTGAAATCCTTTCCAAAGGAAGGATGAGCAAACCTCATTATTCTCTGCTCTGGTTGCTCTCAGCAGCAGCAGCAGCAGCAGCAGCAGCAGTCTGACACAGCAGTTCCTCCCTCTAGCCCCACACCCTCGAGCAGGAAAGTGACCTTTTATTGTGCTCCAGCCTGCTCTGGCAGTGGCCATTGCTCATGAGTCTGCAAGGTCCCTGTGGCTGTGGTGCCGGAAAGGGTTAACACAGCAGCACTGCATCCTGCACAGGGTGCTGGAAAGGATTAACACAGGAGGGCTTCGTGTGTCAGTCCCTCCAAGCAGGTGGGATGTGCCCCGTGTCCTGCCCAGAGCAGGGTGATCAGTGCCCCATGTCCCCTGCTCACAGCAGGGTGATCAGTGCCCCATGTCCCCTGCCCAGAGCAGGGTGATCAGTGCCCCATGTCCCCTGCCCAGAGCAGAGTGATCAGTGCCCCATGTCCCCTGCTCACAGCAGGGTGATCAGTGCCCCATGTCCCCTGCTCACAGCAGGGTGATCAGTGCCCCATGTCCCCTGCTCACAGCAGAGTGATCAGTGCCCCATGTCCCCTGCCCAGAGCAGAGTGATCAGTGCCCCATGTCCCCTGCTCACAGCAGAGTGATCAGTGCCCCATGTCCCCTGCCCAGAGCAGAGTGATCAGTGCCCCATGTCCCCTGCCCAGAGCAGGCTGATCAGTGCCCCATGTCCTGCCCAGAGCAGGGTGATCAGTGCCCCATGTCCCCTGCTCACAGCAGGGTGATCAGTGCCCCATGTCCTGCCCAGAGCAGGGTGATCAGTGCCCCATGTCCCCTGCCCAGAGCAGAGTGATCAGTGCCCCATGTCCCCTGCTCACAGCAGGGTGATCAGTGCCCCATGTCCCCTGCCCAGAGCAGAGTGATCAGTGCCCCATGTCCCCTGCTCACAGCAGGGTGATCAGTGCCCCATGTCCCCTGCCCAGAGCAGAGTGATCAGTGCCCCATGTCCCCTGCCCAGAGCAGGGTGATCAGTGCCCCATGTCCCCTGCCCAGAGCAGGGTGATCAGTGCCCCATGTCCCCTGCCCAGAGCAGGGTGATCAGTGCCCCATGTCCCCTGCTCACAGCAGGGTGATCAGTGCCCCATGTCCTGCCCAGAGCAGGGTGATCAGTGCCCCATGTCCCCTGCCCAGAGCAGGGTGATCAGTGCCCCATGTCCCCAGCCCAGAGCAGGGTGATCAGTGCCCCATGTCCCCTGCCCAGAGCAGGGTGATCAGTGCCCCATGTCCTGCTCACAGCAGGGTGATCAGTGCCCCATGTCCTGCTCACAGCAGGGTGATCAGTGCCCCATGTCCCCTGCTCACAGCAGGGTGATCAGTGCCCCATGTCCTGCTCACAGCAGGGTGATCAGTGCCCCATGTCCCCTGCCCAGAGCAGGGTGATCAGTGCCCCATGTCCCCTGCCCAGAGCAGGGTGATCAGTGCCCCATGTCCCCTGCTCACAGCAGGGTGATCAGTGCCCCATGTCCTGCCCAGAGCAGGGTGATCAGTGCCCCATGTCCCCTGCCCAGAGCAGAGTGATCAGTGCCCCATGTCCCCTGCCCAGAGCAGGGTGATCAGTGCCCCATGTCCCCTGCCCAGAGCAGGGTGATCAGTGCCCCATGTCCCCTGCTCACAGCAGGGTGATCAGTGCCCCATGTCCTGCCCAGAGCAGGGTGATCAGTGCCCCATGTCCCCTGCCCAGAGCAGGGTGATCAGTGCCCCATGTCCCCTGCCCAGAGCAGGGTGATCAGTGCCCCATGTCCCCTGCTGGCCCCTGGCTCTCCGTGCCCCATGTCCCCTGCTGGCTCCCGGTGACTCCAGGCTCTGTCCCTGCCCAGCTGCTGCTGGCTCCAGGCTCTGTCCCTGCCCAGCTGCCACCCTGACCCTTCTCCCTCCCTTCCTCCCGGCAGGGCCGGTGCCTGTTTGCCAGCGGCAGCCCCTTTGAGCTGGTCACTCTGAAGGATGGGAGGACCTTCAAACCAGGCCAAGGAAACAACGCTTACATCTTCCCAGGTAATGAATGGAACTGTCACCCTTTAATCTCTGAGGCTGGCCTGCCTGCACCTTTCCTTGGGTGCAGAGGCACAGTCAGCGCAGCAGCGTGCAGAGGCGTTGCCAGCATTCGAGAGCTTGGAGAAATGAGTGGCTGGATGACAGACAGTCAGTCCAGGCTGGATGTGGGGCACATGCATCCACAGTGAGCAATCCCAGCTGGATTCCACTGAGAAAACAGAAGGGTGCTGTTAAAGGCTCTGGGAGCTGCTGCTTGTTTGGAGAGGAAAGGAGAAAAGATGTTAATATGCACTTGGAGTTATGTTAATAACTCTCAGAGTTAACAGTTCTTGAAGTTGTATCTGCGCAAGGGGGGCAGAAAAGTAGTACTGGGGATGCTCCTGTGCCTTGCCCTTCCCTCCCTGAGCTGCAAAGCTCCAACCCTTCCAGCAGCCACCTGCTGTGGCCGTGGCTGCACCCATGGGTGCTAGCAGTGCTGTGAGTGTGGAGGGTGTCCCTGCCGAGGCGGGGGGTGGGACAAGGTGATCTTCAACCCGAGCCACGCCGTGGCTCTGTCGGTGTGTGCAGAAAGCTGCAGGAGGGTTTTCAGGGATTGCACTGGAGGATGGCTGGCAGCAGCTCCTTGCAGCAGGCTGCAGTTTACAGTGCACCTTTAAAGTGAAGTGTCCCTAACTGGCAGTGATTTCTCGTAGGCGTGGCTCTGGCTGTGATCCTCAGCAGCGTCAGGCACATCAGTGATAAGGTTTTCCTGGAGGCTGCCAAGGTAAGTCTGGCAGCAGAGCAGGCTGTGCTGCTGACACGGCAGGGATGGCTTGACGGGCGCCCCTCTCGAATCCTGGTGAAGCACAGTGGTTTCCTCTTTGGTTTCTGTTGGCTTGTCCCTCCGCAGTGGGAAAAAAAAAAATGTCGTTTTGACCAAACAAAGTTGTTTTTTGCCAAGAATCGGGTTCCGTTGCAGTTGTGATGAGGTAGCAAGCGTGTCCCTGTGTGAGTTACTGTGGCAGCAGGGCTGTCCCCTGCCCTGCCCTGCCCTGGGTTCTGCAGCTGGCTCTGTGGCCAGGGCTTCCTGTAGCCGTGGGGGATTCATCCCCCAGAATACCAGAGTTCATTTTGCTAAATGTTTGCAGTCAGTGCGCTGGTTCTCAGTTCCTCAGATCCTCAGTGCCTCACTCCAGTGCTTTGGGAGCACTCTGGTGCCAACAGCACTGCAGCTTGATGCTCTCAGGTCTTCTGTTATTAATCACATTTGGTAAATAAAGTCACATTAGTAAATAAAAAGTGTTTGTTTCTCTGACTCAGGCATTGGCAGAACAGTTGACAGATGAAGAGCTTGCACAAGGAAGACTTTATCCTCCACTGTCCAATATCAGGGAAGTTTCTATTTATATTGCTGTCAAGGTGAGTATGAAATATAAAATTGCACAGCAGTAAAAGTGGTTTATGTGTACATTAACCTGCTGAGTTGCACAGAATGTGACCCTTGAATATGAGGTGCTTGGGCAACACCCGGTTCTTTGTGCCTGCAATGAGAGAAATGTATCAAAATGTTCCCTTTGTTGGATGCTTCAGCTTGGCAGCCATGATGGGCCAAAATCGCTCCCCTCTGACTCCTGAAATTCAATTTAGAGATCCCAGCTAAGGCGTGTGGGGACGTAAAGACACTGAGGTGCTGAGGAGAGAAGACAAAGGACTCTGCATGATTCACTGTGAATTGAGCAAAAGCCATTTATTGTGCTTCTAAACATTGTTTATATTTACTTCTCATCTTGGCTTACACAGCCACGCATTGTTTGATTGGTAGCTCTGCTTTGTCCATGCCTCTCTTGTTTGATTGATTGATTGGTTGCTTGGTAGCTCTGATTGTCCATGCATGGTTTTGTTGGTAGCTCTGTCTGTCCATGCATGGTTTGGTTGGCAGCTCTGTCTGTCCATGCATGGTTTGGTTGGCAGCTCTGTCTGTCCATGCATGGTTTTGTTGGTAGCTCTGTCTGTCCATGCATGGTTTGGTTGGCAGCTCTGTCTGTCCATGCATGGTTTTGTTGGTAGCTCTGTCTGTCCATGCATGGTTTGGTTGGCAGCTCTGTCTGTCCATGCATGGTTTTGTTGGTAGCTCTGTCTGTCCATGCATGGTTTGGTTGGCAGCTCTGTCTGTCCATGCATGGTTTTGTTGGTAGCTCTGTCTGTCCATGCATGGTTTGGTTGGCAGCTCTGTCTGTCCATGCATGGTTTGGTTGGCAGCTCTGTCTGTCCATGCATGGTTTTGTTGGTAGCTCTGTCTGTCCATGCATGGTTTGGTTGGCAGCTCTGTCTGTCCATGCATGGTTTTGTTGGTAGCTCTGTCTGTCCATGCATGGTTTGGTTGGCAGCTCTGTCTGTCCATGCATGGTTTTGTTGGTAGCTCTGTTTGTCCATGCATGGTTTGGTTGGTAGCTCTGTCTGTCCATGCATGGTTTCATTATTAGCTCTGTCTGTCCATGCATGGTTTTGTTGGTAGCTCTGTTTGTCCATGCATGGTTTGGTTGGCAGCTCTGTCTGTCCATGCATGGTTTCATTATTAGCTCTGTCTGTCCATGCATGGTTTTGTTGGTAGCTCTGTCTGTCCATGCATGGTTTGGTTGGCAGCTCTGTCTGTCCATGCATGGTTTCATTATTAGCTCTGTCTGTCCATGCATGGTTTCATTATTAGCTCTGTTTGTCCATGCATGGTTTAGTTGGCAGCTCTGTTTGTCCATGCATTGTTTGGTTGGCAGCTCTGCTTTGCTCATGCATTGTTTCATTGGTAGCTCTGTTTGTCCATGCATTGTTTCATTATTAGCTCTGTCTGTCCATGCGTTGTTTGGTTGGCAGCTCTGCTTTGCCCACGAGACAAGCAGGCATCTTTTTATTAATCTAACTGCTAGAAGCTGTGAGCACCATTTACTCGGGCTGACACCCCTTGCCTGTGAGCAGCTTTTCTGCCTCTCCTCTGTGCTTGCCCATGCCCTTGTCGTGCGCAGGATGCCCCCTGTCTGGCAGAGGAGCTGTTCCTTCGCAGCGCGCGTTTCCCGGCCGTGCCTGGCGGTGCATGCGCTGCCGCAGGCTCCGAGCCGCGCTGTCCCCCCTCCCCAGGTGATGGAGTTCCTGTACGCCAACAACATGGCCTTCCACTACCCCGAGCCGGCCGACAAGAACCGCTACATCCGCTCCAAGGTGTGGAGCTACGAGTACGAGTCCTTCATGCCGGACGTGTACGACTGGCCCGAGTCCAAGGTGCACTGACCAGCCCCGCGCCCGCTCGCAGGCAGCGCCGCCACTCTGCAGGGATCCCCTCCCTCCCTCCCTCCCTCCCTCCTCAGACCAACTCTAATCATGATCTTTGACTCCTCTAATTTATTTGCGCTCATTTCGTTGCCTTTTTTTTGTTGTTGTTGTTGTTGTTGTTTTTTCCCCCCTTACGCCCTGTTTTTCACCTGATTTCTCCCAAGTACCTGATAAACTGTACGGATAATGGCATCTGCCACAGGGATGAGAGAGCCCTCCAAAATTAATTTAAACAATAGCATTGCATTTATGGCTTAGAGCCAGCACCACACCGAAGAATTCCATTAATGATATTTCAGCTACATGCATTTGATGATAAACTGTAGCTCTCTCATCACTGCTGATATCCAGAATTACTTATTTCTGCCTTTAATAATCAGTCTTCTAATTGTCCTAGTGTTGTCACACTGCATTAGCTGTGACATCAAGGGAGACCACTTGTCCTAGAAAAAGCAAAAGGGCACTTAAAGACAACTTAGAGAGTCTGATGGGCCTTCTGTTTTGTTTAATGTTTAAAGACTCCCATGTCCAGACATCCTTGTGGCATTGTCTGCTGTTTCCTTGAGGAGCAGCGAGATGTTCATGTGTGGGGTCTGCAGCAAGTTTGCAGCTTTGTTTTCATCACTCTGTGAAATCTGTTCTCAGGAAAAATGTAAGCTAGTTCAAATTGTCCTTGGGAAGCCTGAAAATAATACTGATCACTTAATTGCTTTTAAAAACAAAGCCGTGCTGTCAAAGAATAAATTTTATTGTGTAGAGGTAGGACCTGAGGTAATTTATGGAACTCTTTTTAGAGATTTTACTAGGAGATTTTAAGCAATGGACTGCAAAATTATTTACCAAAGGAACTTTACTTAATTTTTTAAAATTTTTTCAAGTTTCTGTTTTATTTAAGCCAGGTTGTTTTCTCCCTTGTTCTCAGAACAAGACTCGCGTGTGATGTTTTGTGACGCTGCTGACTCGAGGGCTCCAAAGTGGCCTCAGCTGGAGGCAGCAGCCCGTAGGCAGGGCTGGTTCCAGGTGCCGGCAGGGCTGGAGCAGGAGTGCTGGCAGGCAGCTGCTCACACCAGTGAGTCTGCTGCACGCTCCCTGAGGCCCCGGTCCCACCCGCCCTGTCAGTGTGAGCACCAAAAGGTGCAGTGCTGCAAGCCCTGCTCTGATCGCTCCAGCTTCCTGCCCTTACAGGCCCGGTTTGTCAGAGTCCCTGCGTGACAGCAGAAGTTCCCAGCTCAGCTTTTCCTTGCCAGGGCAGTGCTGCACCTTTGCTGCAGGTGCCGCAGTGTACACTCCCCCAGTTGCCTTGGGGCGAGGCCCAAGGGCCCTGGTCACGGCACAGGGACAGGCACAGGCCCCGCGTGTGCTCCCTGCCCTGAGAGCAGCCGCCTGCCAGGAGCAGAAACAAAGACACCAGGCTGCTCCAGTTTGCTGCAGCAAGGCAGGAGAAGGGCAGGGGTAAATAAACAGGTGGATGTGCCAGCAGTGCTGCACTGGCAGACATCATCCAAAGAGATAAAGCAGAGCTTGCTCAGGATATTTACCCATGGCAAGCACTGCTCTCGTATCCTCAGTTACAAAGGAAAATGCAGTCTCCGCAGAACAGGCCAGAACAGAGCAGGGAAAATGGCCCCAGTACCCCCTCGGGCACCTACAGCCTGATCTCTGGCTCTAAAACTGTATTCACACAAAGAACAGTAAACTTTGGGAAGGTGCTGCCTGTGTGGGCAAAGAAGACTGATTATATAAACGCAGAAAAGAGTGATGTGGGGAAAAAACTGTGGTGTTCAAGCTGTGGTAAAGTGTTGTGTGGTGGGGCTCGAAGTGCTTCACTGCTGAGCGCTGAGATGCACAGGAGCTTGCACTTGCAGGTGAATGTACAAAAGACACCAACACACACACAGACATAGGATGTTTTTACAAAGAGTGCTTTTTTCATCTATTTTTGCTATTGCCTTGTTTGTATCGTATTTAAATTAGTGATCTTACTGAAAAAGAAATTATTTATTCAATGTATGAATTATTTTTTGCCTTCTGAAAGTCCAGCTCTATCTGAATCCTGTTGCACTGTGCCAGTGGAGTTCTGCATCACTGGATTCCGGAGTGCTGGGAACACACAGCTTCCTCCCTCCTGCCAGCAGCCAGTTAGGCAGATGAGTGACAAAACCCCCAAAACGCACCCATCCCATGTCCCTTCAGGCTGACTGTTTGTTCCCAAGGATTGCAGCTGCTGTCCATAGCCAGTGGCCCTTCTCGATGGCGCTCAGGAAAAGCTGCGGCTTGGGGAGGCAGCAGGGCCCTGCTTTGGGCAGGAGCGGTCCCGGTCCCAGAGGGAGGAGCCCCTGCCCGGTCGGGCTCGGGAGGACGCTGCCCTGAGCAGCCCCTGCCCGTGCTGGCACCGCCTGCCTCCCCGCTGTCCCGCCCGGCACCGCTCAGACCCGGCCGGCAGCGGGATTCCCCAAGCACAAACGCTTCCGCGCAGGGATCCTGCCGGGAATGCCGCTGCAGAGGTGAGGGAGCAGCAGTCCCTAGCAGAGCTGCGGGCCCGTCAGGAGCAGGAGCAGCCCCGGGCTGTGCTGGCGGCGCGGCTGGCTCTGTCCCCTGTCCCGGCTGGGAGGTGCCGGCCAGCCCTGAGCCAGCACGGCCTCCTGGGCTCCGTGTGCCAGGCTCTGGGCATCCCCTGCAGCTTGCAGCGCGGACACGGTGGGGCTTGCCCTTCCACGTGCAGCCATTGTTTCCTGTTGGCAACAGGTAACCGGTCAGCTCACAGAGTTTTAAGTCCATTTCACTCTCTCTTTCATCTTCTCCAGAAGTAATTTTTTTTCACACATAGGATTTTGAGATACATAGATTCATGTTCAGTTTTCCTTCAGGTACAATTAATCCTTGAACTAATTGCAACTGCTAATCTTGCTGGCTAGTAAGGAACCAGTTTCCTTTTTCATATTCTACTTAACACGATTTTTTCTGTTTGCTGGTTTATTCAGAATATTTACTGGTCTTTATCTGTACAGAAAATTCTCTTAGACAGTATGCAAAGGGAAACAGGTGTCACCAGGATGCATTTTGTCATGTTACATAGTGTAAGTTAAAAAAATACGTCACCTAAAGGACCACCAGTGTTGTAGCTTGTCACACAGCCCCTGTGACTTGCCCTCCAAATGATTTTGTAAAAGACTGTCTTCCATGTCTCCTTGGGGTATGCAGAACCCTTCTGAGAGGATCAGGAGCTTGGGTGAGGTCAGTCTTCCAGGATTTGTCCAATCCTTGCTTCCCTAAAATCAGCAGGAGCAGGACTGAGCCTCTTGGCAGCAAGCTGTAGGAGCTTTTGGGGAGAGTAAAGCTGTCTGATGAAGCACAGCCTTTCTTCATAAAATAGCTGTGGTTTTCTTCAAAGGTGTTGCAGAGGTTTGTGTGTTCCTGAAGCCTCTGCCCAGCTGCCAACGTGACATGTAGAAGGACATTAAAATGTTGTCTGATACATTTTAAACCCCCCCAGAGGGATGCGTGGCACAAGTTCTCGGTTACATTTGTGGACAGTGATGCATCCTGATCCGTTGTGTTCGTTTTCCAAGCTTCAAACCAAGTGACACTTTACCTGCAGAGTGGTGTGTAACAGGTTTCCTGTGGTCGGTGCGTGTCTTCCTCTTGTACTGTTGTTTCCAGCACGCTGTTTTACGGGGATAAAGTAACTCTGTCACACTCCTCTGGTAGTACCTGCCAAGATGAACGATACACCTTTTAGTTTCTCGTTAGCAGCCCTCCCCTCCGTGGTGACTGTTCCTGTGGGAGAGTGGGGATCACTATTGTACAGCTCCCACCCAGGTTTCAGTTCAGCTGACTCCAGCCCCGGCAGTCCCGGCTGGTTTTGCTTGGCTGCAGAGGGGCACAGCCGCAGAGCTGTCTGCAGCTCTCAGGTCAGTGCGAGAGCAGCCAGGGCTGCAGTCTCGCTGCAGTGCTTCCAGCTGGATGAGCCACTGTCCTTTCTGTTCTCGGGACGATCCAAGCGCTGCCCCGTTCCGTAGCAGCCACGGGCGGCGGGCAGGGACTGGTGTTGCACAGGAGGAGGAAACCCAGAGCAAAGCTCTGCTGCACTGGCCTGGCAGCTGAATTTGGGCAAAGCCGCTCAGCTGCTGCTGCTGCTGAAGGCACATCTGGCTCGCTGTGCGTGGGCCTGCCTGCCCTGCCTGCTCCCGTGGGACGACCCAGCAGAGCTCCGAGCGCTTCCCCCGTGCCTCCCGCTCTCCGTGGGGATGGCAGGACTCACCCGGGCCCCAGGGGCCGCGGCTGCAGCTGGAGGAGCAGGTTCTGTCACCGTGTCCTGCTGGTGCTGCAGCAGCCCCGAGCTGGCTGGTGACGCTCCCCAAACCCGTGGGGCTGGCGCCAGGCTGAGCTCAGCTCTCCACCTACCATCGGCTTCGGCTCATCCGCTCTTCAGCCAGATCCTTCCTGACGGGAATGAAAATACTCTTAGGACTAAAGATGGCTGCCTCATCAACAAAACAGCAAAATAACCTGCATTTATTTCTATCTTAAACATATCTACCTTATGCAAATCAATGTCAGCCTGCTGGGGCGCTTGTGAGAACAGTTTCCAGCCTGATCTGTGCGGGGTTGGCTGTGCCTGGGAGGGTCATTGCTCAGCTGAAACTAAAACTGTATGTAAAATGTGAAGTGGTTGGGGTTTCTTCCTACTTTATAACGTTGTAACTCTATTGAAATGTGTGTTCTAGTCTTCTATTTTCTTAGTAAAATGCATTCCCTTTGCCTAAGTCGTACCTGATGTTTTTTATTCTGAGGAAAAAAAAAAATACCAAAAATGCTGGATCTGTTCAGGACTGGGAAAAGTCCCTTTGCCAAAGGGCTCTGTAAATTTTTGCTTGTGATGATCTTTAAGGTCTTTTCCTAGAATCATGCAATCAAAAGATGGTTTGAGTTGGAAGGGAACCTAAACAACCATCCCGTTCCACCCCTGCCATGGTCAGGGGCACCTTCCACTGTCCCAAGCTGCTCCAAGCCCCATCCAGCCTGGCCTGGGACACTGCCAGGGATCCAGGGGCAGCCACAGCTGCTCTGGGCACCCTGGGCCAGGGCCTGCCCACCCTCCCAGCCAGCAATTCGTAATTGCCAAGAGCCCAAAATCTGTGCCTGCCCTCTGGCAGTGGGAGCCATGGCCTGGGTGCTGTCCCTGCAGGCCTTGTCCCCAGTCCCTGTGCAGCTCTCCCGGAGCCCCTGGAGGCCCTGGCAGGGGCTCTGAGGTGTCCCTGGAGCTTCTCTTGTGCAGCTCAACAGCCCCAGCTGTGCCAGGCTGGCTCCAGAGCAGAGGGGCTCCAGCCCTGGCAGCAGCTCCGTGGCCTCCTCTGCACTGGCTGCAGCAGCTCCAGCTCCTTGTGCTGCTGGAGCCAGGGCTGGGGCAGCTCTGCAGGTGGGCTCTCACCTGAGCCCAGGGGCACAGGGGCAGGATCCCCCCTGCCCTGCTGCCCACGCTGGGGCTCAGCCCGGGCAGGGCTGTGCTCCTGCAGCCCTGGGAGCCCGGCGGCCCCAGCAGTGCCAGCCCCGCACTCAGCGCTGCCTCCCCTCCACGTCTCCTCACCAGCACAAGCAAACTCCCCAAAAAGGGGACTTGGAAAAGGTGTTTCAGAACTAGAACGTTGCACCTTCCTGCCTTCCTGGTGTTGAGCTGCCCTTTGAATACAGAACAGAATGGAAAAAGATGTGCAAAGTACCTCGTCCCCTGGAAAATACAATCTATTTTTGCTGAATACCGGGGATTTTGGCAAGGTGCTGTCACAGCCACTCCAATAAGAACCAAGAAAAATGGGAATTTAAAAAAATTGTTATATTGCCTGGGCTGATCGCTCCGCGAGGGCAACAGGGCAGGAGGTTCAGGCTGGGGCAGGTCCAGCTCTCACCCCCAGCCCCCCCAGCTCCTTCTCTCAGGGCTGCTCCCTCTGCTCAGCCCCAGCCCGGGTTCATCCCGGCGTTGCCCGGACCCGGTGCAGCTCCAGCACTCGTTCCTGCCGACACAGTCGGTGCGAGGGCGCGATCCGCCCCGCGCTCCCTCGGCCGCAGGGCGGGCTCTCCTCACGGCCCGCCCGCCCCGCCTGGCGCCGCCCGCCCGAGAGGTAAGGCCGGAACCGGGCCCGGGCTGGAACCGGGACCAGGCCGGGGGCCGGGGCTGGGTCGGGAGCGGGGCCGGGCCCCCTCAGCCCATCCCGGTGTCCCCGCCGGCCCCACCGCGTGTCCGGAGCACCGAGCCCGGGCCGGGAGCGCGGGCGGAGCCGGGGGCGGCTGAGGGGAGCTCGGCCCGGGATGCCGAAAGGGAGAGCTCGGAGCCCGGCAAGGCCTCCAGGGGCTCCAGCAGAGCTGCACAGGGACTGGGGACAAGGCCTGCAGGGACAGCACCCAGGCAATGGCTCCCACTGCCAGAGGGCAGGCACAGATTTTGGGCTCTTGGCAATTAGGAATTGCTGGCTGGGAGGGTGGGCAGGCCCTGGCCCAGGGTGCCCAGAGCAGCTGTGGCTGCCCCTGGATCCCTGGCAGTGTCCCAGGCCAGGCTGGATGGGGCTTGGAGCAGCCTGGGACAGTGGAAGGTGTCCCTGCCCATGGCAGGGGGTTGGAATAAAAGTATTTTCAATACAAATATTTTCAAGTATTTCCTTCCAGCCCAAACCATTCAATTCTTGTATGATCCAATGATTTTACACAGAGGAAAAGGAAAATGCAAATAGTTGCATTTGCAAAGTGTTTATTTCTGCATTTGGTCTGAGATAGACATGAATCATGGCTCTCCCCGAGCCCCCCCGGTCAGGTCCCACCTTGGCGTGCTTGGGACGACCCTGCAAGCCCACCTGGGAAGAGAGCACTTTCTTCTGGAATTCCAGAATCCTGGAATGGTTTGGGATAGAGGGTCCTCAGAGCCCACCCAGCGCCACCCCTGCCATGTGCAGGGACACCTTCCACTGTCCCAGGCTGCTCCAAGCCCCATCCAGCCTGGCCCTGGGCATTGCCAGGGATCCAGGGGCAGCCACAGCTGCTCTGGGCACCCTGGGCCAGGGCCTGCCCACCCTCCCAGGGAACAAAAACTGGGAGGCTGTGGAAACTCATCTAAAAACAACTGATCTTGAGAAATTATTTTGAAAGCTATCTGAAGATATTAAGGCGCCCGGAGTTTTAAATCCTTCTGAAAAGAAGGCAGGAGCAAATTCTGGGAGGACTGGGGCTGGAGGAATCCCACTCCATGAGGTGGGAGAGCAGTGGGCTGTCCATGTGGGCCCTGCCAGGCTCCTCCTGCAGGCACCCTCACGGACACATCCACAGCTGGGCACAGGTATTTGGGGCGAAGCAGGTGCTCCCTGCCTGTGCCCGCGGGTCACCCCTGCCTCTCTGAAGTTGCTCTGGGGGAAGTGATCCTTCCCCCTCTGCATCTCCGGGCTGCCCGCTCCCGAAATCCGGGAATGGCGTTTAAACGTCAGCAGGGACTGCTGGGTGAAACTCATCCTGAAATGCTCCTAGAGGGAACACTTGCACAGGAAAACTCAACATTTAAGTGGAGCTCAGAGGAAATAAATTATTTATTCATTTATTGGGTGGGGTTAGAGCTTAGAGTTGTTCCAACTGGATAGGGCTGTTTTCTCTGGGAATCCACACAGGTCTTGTGCTTGGGCTGTGTGTTTGCAATCTTCCAGGACATAAGAAGGAAATCTCTGCTTTTAAATAATGTGTTGTCTGAAAGTGATATCCTGCTCTAGGCAGGTTTTACTTTTATGTTTTAAGGGAAAGGGAATTTTATCCTCACACTGAACTGTGGAGGATGCCTTCACTTCAAACAAAAATGTTTGTTGGTTTCCCTGCACAAATGCATCAAATCACAGAATATCCCAAGTCGTAAGGGACTCCCAGGGATCCCCCAGCCCAGCTCCTGCCCTGCCCCAGCAATCCCACCCTGAGCATCCCTGGCAGTGCTGTCCAAAGGCTCCTGGAGCTCTGGCAGCCTCGGGGCCGTGCCCATTCCCTGGGGAGCCTGGGCAGTGCCAGCACCCTCTGGGGAAGAGCCTTTCCCTGATACCCAGCCTAAACCTCCTGGAACAGCTCCAGTCGTGCCCTGGGAGCTGTTCCTGTCCCAGAGCCTGGCACACGTGTTCTGTGTTCCAGCAGGCACCTGGTGTGTGCTCCGTGTCCCAGCAGGTACCTGGTGTGTGTTCTGTGTCCCAGCAGGCACCTGCTCTGTGTTCCGTGTTCCAGCAGGCACCTGGTGTGTGCTCCGTGTCCCAGCAGGTACCTGGTGTGTGTTCTGTGTCCCAACAGGCACCTGCTCTGTGTTCCAACAGGCACCTGATGTGTGTTCTGTGTTCAAACAGGCACCTGCTCGGTGTTCTGTGTCCCAACAGGCACCTGCTCTGTGTTCCAACAGGCACCTGATGTGTGTTCTGTGTTCAAACAGGCACCTGCTCGGTGTTCTGTGTCCCAACAGGCACCTGCTCTGTGTTCCAACAGGCACCTGATGTGTGTTCTGTGTTCAAACAGGCACCTGCTCTGTGTTCTGTGTCCCAACAGGCACCTGCTCTGTGTTCCGTGTTCAAACAGGCACCTGGTGTGTGTTCTGTGTTCCAGCAGGCACCTGGTGTGTGCTCCGTGTCCCAGCAGGTACCTGGTGTGTGTTCTGTGTTCCAGCAGGCACCTGGTGTGTGTTCTGTGTTCCAGCAGGCACCTGATGTGTGTTCTGTGTTCAAACAGGCACCTGCTCTGTGTTCCAACAGGCACCTGATGTGTGTTCTGTGTTCAAACAGGCACCTGCTCTGTGTTCTGTGTCCCAGCAGGCAGCCGCTCTGTGCTCAGTGGCTCCGTGCTCCGTGTCCCAGCAGGCAGCCGCTCCGTGCTCCGTGTCCCAGCAGGCAGCCGCTCTGTGCTCAGTGCCTCCGTGCTCCGTGTCCCAGCAGGCAGCCGCTCCGTGCTCCCGGTGCCGCCCTCCCGGGATGTCTCTGGATGTCACCTTCCTGGGCACGGGCGCGGCCTTCCCGAGCCCGTCCCGCGGGGCCTCGGCGCTGGTGCTGCGCAGGGCAGGGCAGTGCTGGCTCTTCGACTGCGGCGAGGGGACGCAGACACAGCTCATGAAGAGCCACCTGCGAGCAGGTCTGTGCCCTGAGGGCAGGGGCAGCTTCGGGAGGTGCCACCGCGCAGCCCGGGGTGCGGCAGCCGGGGCAGGGCAGGGCAGGCTGGGCTGGGCTGGGCTGGGCTGGGCTGGGCTGGGCTGGGCTGGGCTGGGCTGGGCAGGGCTGGGCTGGGCAGGGCTGGGCTGGGCTGAGCTGGGCTGGGCAGGGCTGGGCTGGGCTGGGCAGAGCTGGGCTGGGCTGGGCTGGGCAGGGCTGGGCTGGGCTGGGCAGGGCTGGGCTGGGCTGGGCTGGGCTGGGCTGGGCAGGGCTGGGCTGGGCTGGGCTGGGCTGGGCTGGGCTGGGCAGGGCTGGGCTGGGCTGGGCTGGGCTGGGCTGGGCTGGGCTGGGCTGGGCTGAGCTGGGCTGGGCAGGGCAGGGCTGGGCTGGGCTGGGCTGGGCTGGGCTGGGCTGGGCTGGGCTGGGCTGGGCTGGGCAGGGCTGGGCTGGGCTGGGCTGGGCTGGGCTGGGCTGGGCTGGGCAGGGCTGGGCTGGGCTGAGCTGGGCTGGGCAGGGCTGGGCAGGGCAGGGCTGAGCTGGGCTGGGCTGGGCAGGGCTGGGCTGGGCTGGGCTGGGCAGGGCTGGGCTGGGCTGAGCTGGGCTGGGCAGGGCTGGGCAGGGCAGGGCTGAGCTGGGCTGGGCTGGGCTGGGCTGGGCAGGGCTGGGCTGGGCAGGGCTGGGCTGGGCAGGGCTGGGCTGGGCTGGGCTGGGCAGGGCTGGGCTGGGCTGGGCTGGGCAGGGCTGGGCTGGGCTGGGCTGGGCTGGGCTGGGCTGGCAGGGCTGGGCTGGGCAGGGCTGGGCTGGGCTGGGCTGGGCAGGGCTGGGCTGGGCTGGGCTGGGCAGGGCAGGGCAGAGCTGGGCAGGGCAGGGCAGGGAGCGCCGGCGGGGCTGCCTTGGGTGGGGCGGCCCGACCTGCTCCGCAGCCATCTCTGGCCGCCCCCGGGCCCGACCTGCCCAGCAGCCGTCTCTGCCCCCCTCGGCACAGAGCTGCCTCCCGCAGACAATCGGAATTAATTAATTCATCGCCCTCGGCAATGTCGAGCGGCTTGAAACAGGAACGGTTTGGTTGTTGTTTGTCTGGAGGCAGCTCTAGACAAACCTGCGGTGAGCCTTCCTGTGGGTAAATGTCCCTCTTCAAGCGAGGCTGTGTGTGTTGGGGGTAACTTTCACCTTTTGGCAAACGAATCAGGAATAAAGCTCACCTCACTGCCACAGCCGCTGTGCTTCCACAGTCCTCAGTGGCCAGAGCTGACTTCTCTCCCCCAAAGAATGAAGATGAATTGTCAGTTACAAACAGAAATACAACCTTCTGCTCCTCCAAAACCCATCAGGGAATTTAATGTCAGGTAGATGGAGTAACTTCTATGAAATTCTTTACTGAAATCACCTTAAAACAAAAGAAGGGGACTCTGTCATTCCTGTGGCTCAGTCCCAGCAGGTGCTGGAGGGATTGCCTGGCTGTGTGGAGATGGGAGTTCAGCCTGGTTAAAGACCCTCATGTGTCTGCCACGAGAGAGTTCTGGGCGCTTCTGACCCAGCGAGGGCAGGACCCAGCTGGGGCCAGCAGCCCAGGCACCAGAGAAAGCCCAGATATGTACAGAGCAATTTTTTCTCTTGTGTCAAACAAACCAGTCAGCAACGGCGTGGTTACTGCCACTTAAAAAACTCTGAAATCAAAACTGCATGCTGGTTTGGTTTTGGTTATTTTTGATTTTGTTCGTTTCATGGGCTAGGAGGAGCAGCACAAATTCCTCATTGTGTTCCTCGTTAGTCGGCAGATTTTCTGTAAGATTTAAGCTCAAATGTTTCCCAGCACTTCCTTGCATTTCACATGGCAGATGTCACCAGCCAGGCCCATTCCACGCTTGTGGAATGCTTGGCCTAGAAGGAGCTAAACCTTGCGTCTCTGCAGCCTCTCCTTGGCCTGTCAGGCCAAAATCTTCCTTGTGTGGAAGGGATGAGGAAAGAAACCCCTTTTGGGTTAGGATTTGTCGGTTAAGCGCTGGTTTTAATTTCCCTCCTCGCTTGTTTCAAACATCTTGCCAAACGGCGATCCTTTCTGAGTGCTTACATTGTTTATTTTCCTGTCTTTTCCTGGCTTTGTCTTTCCCTCTTCTGTCCAACAGCCAAAATTACCAAGATTTTCATCACTCACCTTCACGGCGACCACATTTTTGGACTTCCTGGGCTGCTGTGCACGCTCAGCCTCCAGAGGAGCCCCGACGCCAGCGTGGCACCCATTGATATTTACGGGCCCCTGGGACTGCGGAGCTTCCTCTGGAGGAGCCTGGAGCTGTCCCACTCCGAGCCCCTGCTGCCCTACAGCGTGCACGAGCTGGTCCCCACGCAGGACCAGTGTCCTGACGGTGAATTCCGGGACTTTTCTGGCCTGGACCGAGGCGAGGCGCTTGCCCAGGCGCCTCCGGGGACAGTTGTGCACCTGGATCCAGAAACAGACTCGTACTTGCTGCTGGAGGATGAGGAGCTGTCTGTGAGAGCGTTCCGCCTCTTCCACCGCGTGCCCTCCTTCGGCTTCGTGATGGAAGAGAAGCCCCGGCCCGGGAAGCTCAAAGTGCACATACTGCAGGAGCTTGGTAGCTACTTTGACTTATTTTTCCTCTTTTTTACTTCTTTTATGGCCACCTTCCTGTGTGTCCTAGCAAACCCGAGCAGCTGTCTCTCTCCGTAGCCTGTTTTAACTCAATTTTCTGTTTTCTGTCTGGCACCTGGCCTCCACGTTGCGCTCTGAACTGGTGTGTGACGCTGGTGCCAGGGAATGCCACAGACCGCTCTCATGCTGGCAACAGCTGACAGGTTCAGGTGCCAAAGCTTAAACAGCTCAGCGTGGCTTTCAGGAAAACATATGGCCAGTGTATTTGCATGATTTCCTTGACTTTATTACGAGCAATATAACTGGGGTTTTCTGATAGAGTTTCCCTGAGCAGTTTCCCTGTGGCTGCCCCATCCCTGGAAGTGTCCATCCCTGGGACAGTGGAGGGTGTCCCTGCCCATAGCAGGATGAACTCAGAGGTGCCCTACAACCCAAGCTATTCTAGGATTCCATTATTTTCTTCAAACACGCTTCCTCCTAAGGCTACAAGCTCTTGATTTGTACGAAAAATCCGAAATATAGATAGACCTTTATACCGAGGCTGTGTTTTTTTCCCGGCGAGCCAGCTCTCCGCCCAGCACACCTCGAGGGGTGTATTTTAAAGCTGACGCTGCAGCAACAGCACTGCGGGTGCAGCACTGAGGGGCTGTTTTGCCTTTCCCTGCCAGGAGTCCCGCCCGGGCCGCTGTACGGGGAGCTGAAGCGCGGCCGCGCCGTGGAGCTGAGCAGCGGCGCCAGGGTGCTGCCGCGGGACGTGCTGTCGCTGCCCGTGCCCGGCAGGAAGGTCTGCGTCCTGGGCGACTGCTCGGGGCCCGTGGGGCCGGGCGCGCTGCGGCTCTGCGGGCAGGCTGACCTGCTGGTGCACGAGGCCACGCTGGCCGACGGCCTGCAGGACGCGGCGCGCCAGCGCGGGCACAGCACCCCCGGCCAGGCCGCGCGCTTCGCCGCCGAGTGCCGCGCCAGGAGGCTGGTGCTGACCCACTTCAGCCAGCGCTACCCGCCCGGCGGCCACCGCCACCGCCGCCTGCAGAGCCAGGCCAAGACCGCCACGGCGGGACACCAGGTGACGCTGGCCGAGGACCTCATGACCATCGAGATCCCAGTGAAAAACAAAGACGAGGACTTTGCGACCACGGAGCTCCCAGTGAAACAGTGAAAAACAAGGACTTCATCATGAGATCCCAGTGAAACAGTGAAAAACAAGGACTTCATCATGAGATCCCAGTGAAACAGTGAAAAACAAGGACTTCATCATGAGATCCCAGTGAAACAGTGAAAAACAAGCACTTCATCATGAGATCCCAGTGAAACAGTGAAAAACAAGCACTTCATCATGAGATCCCAGTGAAACAGTGAAAAACAAGGACTTTGTGACCACAGAGATCCCAATGAAACAGTGAAAAACGAGGACTTTGTGACCATAGAGATCCCAATGAAACAGTGAAAAACGAGGACTTTGTGACCATAGAGATCCCAATGAAACAGTGAAAAACGAGGACTTTGTGACCATAGAGATCCCAATGAAACAGTGAAAAACGAGGACTTTGTGACCATAGAGATCCCAATGAAACAGTGAAAAACGAGGACTTTGTGACCATAGAGATCCCAATGAAACAGTGAAAAACGAGGACTTTGTGACCATAGAGATCCCAATGAAACAGTGAAAAACGAGGACTTTGTGACCATAGAGATCCCAATGAAACAGTGAAAAACGAGGACTTTGTGACCATAGAGATCCCAATGAAACAGTGAAAAACGAGGACTTTGTGACCATAGAGATCCCAATGAAACAGTGAAAAACAAGGACTTTGTGACCATAGAGATCCCAATGAAACAGTGAAAACTCGGGATTTGTGACCATAGAGATCCCAATGAAACAGTGAAAAACGAGGACTTTGTGACCACAGAGATCCCAATGAAACAGTGAAAACTCAGGATTTGTGACCATAGAGATCCCAATGAAACAGTGAAAACTCAGGATTTGTGACCACAGAGATCCCAATGAAACAGTGAAAACTCAGGATTTGTGACCATAGAGATCCCAATGAAACAGTGAAAAACGAGGACTTCACAACAAGATGCCAGTGAAACAGTGACAGACGAGGCCTTTGTGGCCACAGGGTGGGAGTGACTGGGGGCGTTGCCGGGCTCAGGGGCAGGAGCTCTCCTCGTTCCACGCCTGCAGGTGAAGTTTTCTCATAAACGAATAGAGTTTAGGCCTCCTGTCGGAAGGGAGTTTACAGCCCAATCCATCCGAAGCTGCGGAGCATCAGCGCCGCGTTTTCACGGCCAGTAGCGTTTGCGAAGCGCGCTCTGGCAGTCCCCAGGCAGGCGGCAGGCGCTCCTCATTAAAGCGTCCCTCCCATGCACTTGAAGGATAAATTATCCCGACGGAGGCACGTTTGTGTCTGCAGAAAGGCCCCTCTGGGGAATGTCCCCTGCGCCTGCTCTGCCTGTCCCTGCCGTGGCTTTACTCCCTCCCTGAAGGGACGCACAGAGCCTGCTTCCCTCCCCTGTCCTCCCCACCTCAAACCGCAAGCTGGGCCTTCCCAAATTTTAGCTGAATTTGCTGATCTGAAGCTGTGAGGAATTTTGAATTGAGACAGGAATTGTTTTTGATGATGTGGTTTATTTTTTTACCTCTTACGTAAATAAGAAAGGTGAGTTCAGCTCACATCTTCATAGCACGGCTCACAAGGTCACAAGACTTCTAGTTACAAAACCTGTTAAAGATTTATTAGCTAATTAAACACTGTCATCAAGAACTTAATCTTAAATATTTTGTCTTATAGATTCATGCTACAGTGTAAGTTTTTTTAGTTAACTATATTATAACACACAAACAGCACTGTGTTTTAACATTCTTAATTACTTTTATAACTACCTTTTTTTCTATATCTTAAGTTTTAAAACTAAAGTTTCCTTTACTTAGCCTAATGAGTGTCTGCTTTAAACTATAAATCCACATTCTCCCTTCTAAGTTAAGTGAGTTTCTAAAGTTAAGTTCTAAACACTTAAGTTTAGAAACCTTTTCCAAAACCTCAACTCAAATCCCGTGTTTAATTCTAAACTTTAACTTACCCAACAATTCTAAAACTTTTCTAAACTTTATTCTAAAAATTCCAAACTTTAACAAACCCAAAATCCTAAAGATTTCCTACATTTCAAACTCCAACACAAAGCAGAGCCAGTGCTCTTGAGGAGCCTGCCCTGAGTTTCCCCTGGCAGCTGGGAACCCCCAAAGCCTGGTCTGAGTGCAGAGCCTGTGCTGATTCCTGGGCTGAAATGCAGCAAAGCCAGAGAGGAGCAGGGGTGACGTTCCCTGGTGGGTGTGAGTGCAGAGCCTGTGCTGATTCCTGGGGCTGAAATGCAGCAAAGCCAGGGACAGGAGCAGGGGTGACGTTCCCTGGTGGGTCTGAGTGCAGAGCCTGTGCTGATTCCTGGGGCTGAAACGCAGCAAAGCCAGGGACAGGAGCAGGGGTGACGTTCCCTGGTGGGTCTGAGTGCAGAGCCTGTGCTGATTCCTGGGCTGAAACGCAGCAAAGCCAGGGACAGGAGCAGGGGTGACGTTCCCTGGTGGGTGTGAGTGCAGAGCCTGTGCTGATTCCTGGGGCTGAAACGCAGCAAAGCCAGGGACAGGAGCAGGGGTGACGTTCCCTGGTGGGTGTGAGTGCAGAGCCTGTGCTGATTCCTGGGGCTGAAACGCAGCAAAGCCAGGGACAGGAGCAGGGGTGACGTTCCCTGGTGGGTGTGAGTGCAGAGCCTGTGCTGATTCCTGGGCTGAAACGCAGCAAAGCCAGGGACAGGAGCAGGGGTGACGTTCCCTGCTCTCTGGCCACACGGAGCAAGGTGAGATCCAGGGGCTGTCCCCACCCTGCACAGCCTCTGTCTTGCCTGTGCTGACAGTAAATCAGAACTGAATCACACCAACATCCACGTTTGGGATTCAAACGTGCTGCAGATGTGGAGGGATTTGTTGCTGGCTGGGGGCAAATTACAAATGAGTACAAATTATGGACAAATTGGGGACAAATTACAAATGACTGTACAAATTACGGACGAGACTGAATTGCTAGAAACGCCTCTTGAGCTGTTTTGTTTTCTAATATCGGTCTCATTACATAGTTGTGACAACGAAAAGATGCTATTAGCTCACATTTTAGGTAGCAAACTGAAAATGTTACAACTCACTTTAAAAGTTTTGTGACCAATCCCACAAAGCAAAAGCACATGGACAGTAGTTCCATCCAATCACCATAAGCACAGGTACCTTTGATTAAACACTGCCTGCTTATTTCAAACACAATACCTGCTTGTAAGCCTTAAAACACAATGCCCAAAGCTCCATTATTAAGCTTAGAACTTCCTAATATCTCACTAAATACACTTTTCTGCAACTTGAAGAGTTATTCTAGAGAAGCGTTAGCACACAAACCATTGTTCTATTTGTCCTTTCTTTTTTACTTCTTACATAATTTTTCTGCTGACCAATCTCATGGCTGCTGCTTAGCTCTGATCACAGTTCTGCTGTCTCTGAGGCCTGCCTTTTGCAGCTTTCCCAAAACCCTCTGATTTTATAGATTCCCGCAGGATTCTTTGGTTTCTTGGAGCAATGATGCCGGGAGGAGTGGCGGGCGTGGGGAACGTGAAACTCGCCGATCTCTCTGGTGTTGCCCCAGAAATGCTGCGTGCAGCAGGCAGAGTCTGCGGGTCGTGCCGACCTGTTCCGTCTGCCCTCAAGCTGCGCTTCCTTTTCTCTGACAGGAACAGTGTCCCGTGCGCAGGCCGTGGTGCCACAGCCGGTTTTGGGCGCTCAGGAGCCGAGCGCGCTCCAGCTGCGCTGGGTTCCACACAGGGGCAGAGCAGCGTTGTTGTCCTGACCCACTCTGCTCGCTGGAATACCCAAACCCCCCGCTTTTACACCTGTTTATCCACAGCTGTGACTGGCAGCTCAGGGCCCGGCTTCAGGGCTTTGATGTAGGATGCGAATCCGGGCTCAGAAGGGGTGATTTTGGGTAAAGGGCAGCGGGGGCAGAGCGCATCACACGGCAGCATCAGGCCAGGGTAATTAATGGGTAATGGGTCTGGGGATTGGCTGCACAGCTGAGACACTGGCGCCATTCTAGAGCCATTTATTCCACAGGGAGGGAAGGCTCCTTTCCCCGGCCTGGGAGGAAGAGCTGAAGGCTGCTTGGTCTGCACTCAGGGCCAGGTTGTTGCTGTGGATTTAAACCCTGACTGCTTTTGGGCACGTCAGTGAATCGGAGCGCGCTCAGTGCCGGGGCTGTGCAGAACTGCTGCACTTTCCATTCAGTGCATTCCAGCGCTTGAGAATGAGCCACAGCTGCCTCTTTTCCAGCAGACCCCTGTGCCCTTGCTCAGCCTGCTCCTCTCCCCTCAGAGTCTGGGTACAAATTCCCTCCTGATCCTGACTGCGAGTGAGACCTGAATTAAATCAACGGGAACGCTTGTGCCGGCCCCCGAGAGGTTCGGACCATCAGTTGTCTGTGTTCCCAGTGAGTTTATCTTCCCAGTTATCATCTGTGGGTTACCAGAGAGCGGAATTGCTCTGCATTCCAACAGACGTGCCCGAGGGTTTCTCCCGACAGCAGACAAGGACTCTGCTCTGCACCACGAGGGCGTCTCAACAAGTGCCGGGTGTGTAAAAGAAGAGTTTCTAAAATCATCTTTAGGCTCTGAATAACTCATTCTAAACATCCTCCTGCCTTCCTGGAAGAGTTCCTCCGGGGTTAGTTCCTCTTATTTTAGCTGTTACCAGCAGAAGGACCGGTTAAAGCTGCAGGAGGAGCTTTTCATGCTGCGGAGAAGAGGAAGGAAGGGGAGGAAGGGAGATGGGGAGAGTTTTGTGAGAGCAGGGACGGTCCCGGGGCAGCAGAGCCCCGGGCAGGGCAGGGCAGGGCAGGGCAGGGCAGGGCAGGGAGGCGCACAGGCCTCTGCTGAGGGCAGCGGGAGCGGGGAAATGGGGAGAGGGGCACCTGCAGCACAGAAAGGCACCAGGTGTGCCCTGAGTGTGCCCTGGGTGTGCCCTGAGTGTGCCCGGGGTGTGCCCTGAGTGTGCCCTGAGTGTGCCCTGAGTGTGCTCTGAGTGTGCTCTGAGTGTGCCCTGAGTGTGCTCTGAGTGTGCTCTGAGTGTGCCCTGAGTGTGCCCTGGGTGTGCCCTGAGTGTGCCCGGGGTGTGCCCTGGGTGTGCCCTGAGTGTGCCCTGGGTGTGCCCTGAGTGTGCCCTGAGTGTGCCCTGGGTGTGCTCTGAGTGTGCCCGGGGTGTGCCCTGAGTGTGCCCTGAGTGTGCTCTGAGTGTGCCCGGGGTGTGCCCTGAGTGTGCTCTGAGTGTGCCCGGGGTGTGCCCTGAGTGTGCCCTGGGTGTGCCCTGAGTGTGCCCGGGGTGTGCCCTGAGTGTGCTCTGAGTGTGCTCTGAGTGTGCCCTGAGTGTGCTCTGAGTGTGCTCTGAGTGTGCTCTGAGTGTGCCCTGAGTGTGCTCTGAGTGTGCTCTGAGTGTGCCCTGAGTGTGCCCTGGGTGTGCCCTGAGTGTGCTCTGAGTGTGCTCTGAGTGTGCCCTGAGTGTGCTCTGAGTGTGCTCTGAGTGTGCTCTGAGTGTGCCCTGGGTGTGCCCTGAGTGTGCCCTGAGTGTGCCCGGGGTGTGCTCTGAGTGTGCCCTGAGTGTGCCCTGAGTGTGCTCTGAGTGTGCTCTGAGTGTGCCCTGGGTGTGCCCTGAGTGTGCTCTGAGTGTGCTCTGAGTGTGCCCTGGGTGTGCCCTGAGTGTGCCCTGAGTGTGCTCTGAGTGTGCCCTGAGTGTGCTCTGAGTGTGCTCTGAGTGTGCCCTGGGTGTGCACATCCAGCTGTGGGTGCTCCATCCAGCTGTGAGTGCTCCATCCAGCTGTGGGCGCTCCATCCAGCTGTGGGCGCTGCTCCATCCAGCTGTGGGTGCTGCTCCATCCAGCTGTGGGCGCTCCATCCAGCTGTGGGTGTCGCATCCAGCTGTGGGTGCTCCATCCAGCTGTGGGTGCTGCTCCATCCAGCTGTGGGTGCTTTATCCAGCTGTGGCTGCTCCATCCAGCTGTGGGCGCTGCATCCAGCTGTGGGGGCTCCATCCAGCTGTGGGTGTCACATCCAGCTGTGGGTGCTGCTCCATCCAGCTGTGGGCGCTTCATCCAGCTGTGAGTGCTCCATCCAGCTGTGGGCGCTGCTCCATCCAGCTGTGGGTGCTGCTCCATCCAGCTGTGGGTGCTCCATCCAGCTGTGGGTGCTTCATCCAGCTGTGGGTGCTTCATCCAGCTGTGGGCGCTCCATCCAGCTGTGGGTGCTGCTCCATCCAGCTGTGGGCGCTTCATCCAGCTGTGAGTGCTCCATCCAGCTGTGGGGGCTCCATCCAGCTGTGGGCGCTGCTCCATCCAGCTGTGGGTGCTGCTCCATCCAGCTGTGGGTGTCGCATCCAGCTGTGGGCGCTGCTCCATCCAGCTGTGGGTGCTCCATCCAGCTGTGGGTGCTGCTCCATCCAGCTGTGGGTGTCTCAGCCTGGCTTTCAGCTGCTCCCCATGGCCCGGGCGGGATCCTGCAGCCGCCCGTTGGAATAACAAACTCGAGCTGCTGCTTTTGTGGTTGTTGCTGTTTGTTTGTTTGGTGGGGGTTTGGGTGGTTTTTTTTCTTTTGCTTGGGGCTTTTTGGGGGGTTTTTGTCGGTTTTGGTTTCTTTGTTTTGGGTTTTTATTGTAATTTTTGTTTCTTTGTTTGGTTGGTTTTTTCTGGTGGGATTTTGGGGTGGGTTTTTTTTTTTTTGGCTTTGTTTGTTTTGGTTTTTCATTTTGTTTTGTTTTTCCTGTTGTTTTTGTTGTATTTTTTGGATTTTTTGGTTTTTTTAACAGACGATAAAAAGAGTTGTCTCCGACTGCGTTGTGTTTGTTTGTGTGGAACTGCGCATTTATTAATGTTTTAGCCGGGGTGGTTTGGTTCCAGAAATAAATGTGTGTTCTGGCCAGGTGGCAGGACCTGGCCCAGGTCTCCATGAAAGCCCTGGTTTGGCACAGGGGGCAGCTTAGTGCAGTTTTTATTACTAATTTGTATTCATTATTAACTAAATAATACTAATACTAATACTAATACTAATACTAATACTAATACTACTAATAATAATAATAAATTGTATTGTATTATATTATATATTACAATAATATATTATTATTGTTATTAATAATACTATTATTATTTAGTAATTATTTTATAATAATTAGTGTTTATTATTATATTAACATTAATATTAATATTAACATTAACATTAATATTAATATAACTATTATTACATTACTATTGTATAATTATTGTATAATAATTATATAATAATTAGTATTTTTATTGCTATTATAGTAATAATAATACCATTATTATAATTATAATAATGTTACATTATTATTATTATTATTATTATTATTATTATTATTATTATTATTATTATTATTATTATTATTATTATTATTATTATATATAATATAAAATATTATATTATATATTATATTGTATATTATATTATTATTTCATTATTATTATAATATATAATATAAAATATTATATATTATAATTATATAATAATATAATATATTATATAATAATATAATATAATATAATATAATATAATATAATATAATATAATATAATATAATATAATATAATATAATATAATATAATATAATATAATATAATATGATATTATATAAAATATATTATATATTATATTGTATATTATATTATTATTATTATCATTATTACTATTATTTAATAATAATAATAATAATAATAATAATAATAATAATAATAATAATAATAATAATAATAATAATAAATTTCGTAATTATTATTAGGCTGTATTTATTGCTGTTATTTCGTAGACGCACAGTGCTTGGCAGCTGGAGGCAGAGCGGGTGGCAGGAATTTCACCCGAGGGTTTTGGGGACAGGGGAGTGTTCTGGGGCCTCTGCCACCGCCCCCAGCCCCGCTGCAGCCCCAGCTCATTAACTGCTTAATTAGGGCTTGTTAATCGCACTGGAGAGGGGGGCGCGCTGCGGGGCCTGTCCGAGGCGGCAGCGCCACGGCCCCGGCGTCTGGGGGGACCCTGCCCTGGGGCTGGAGCTCTCCTCTGGGGCCGGAACACCCCCACACTGACAGACATGGGGGATTTGCCCCCACACTGACAGACATGGGGGATTTGCCCCCCGATTTACAGACATGGGGGATTTGCCCCCCGATTTACAGACATGGGGGATTTGCCCCCACATTGACAGACATGGGGGATTTGCCCCCACACTGACAGACATGGGGGATTTGCCCCCCGATTTACAGACATGGGGGATTTGCCCCCACACTGACAGACATGGGGGATTTGCCCCCACATTGACAGACATGGGGGATTTGCCCCCACACTGACAGACATGGGGGATTTGCCCCCACATTGACAGACATGGGGGATTTGCCCCCACACTGACAGACATGGGGGATTTGCCCCCACATTGACAGACATGGGGGATTTGCACCGCACTCAGCAGATCCTGGCATGGAGAGACTGCAGTTCCATCTACGCAGGAGGAGATGACAAATACAGGAGCATTATATTTTGCTTTTCAACGTAAGGTCCACAGGATGTGGAACTGGCTATAAATGACTGAACACTGTGAGCAGCAAATTTTGATAGGGAAACATAACAATTTTTTTTAATTCCCATTTTTCTTGGTTCTTATTGGAGTGGCTGTGACAGCACCTTGCCAAAATCCCCGGTATTCAGCAAAAATACATTGTATTTTCCAGGGGACGAGGTACTTTGCACATCTTTTTCCATTCTGTTCTGTATTCAAAGGGCAGCTCAACACCAGGAAGGCAGGAAGGTGCAACGTTCTAGTTCTGAAACACCTTTTCCTTTTCCAAGTCCCCTTTTTGGGGAGTTTGCTTGTGCTGGTGAGGAGACGTGGAGGGGAGGCAGCGCTGAGTGCGGGGCTGGCACTGCTGGGGCCGCCGGGCTCCCAGGGCTGCAGGAGCACAGCCCTGCCCGGGCTGAGCCCCAGCGTGGGCAGCAGGGCAGGGGGGATCCTGCCCCTGTGCCCCTGGGCTCAGGTGAGAGCCCACCTGCAGAGCTGCCCCAGCCCTGGCTCCAGCAGCACAAGGAGCTGGAGCTGCTGCAGCCAGTGCAGAGGAGGCCACGGAGCTGCTGCCAGGGCTGGAGCCCCTCTGCTCTGGAGCCAGCCTGGCACAGCTGGGGCTGTTGAGCTGCACAAGAGAAGCTCCAGGGACACCTCAGAGCCCCTGCCAGGGCCTCCAGGGGCTCCAGCAGAGCTGCCCAGGGACTGGGGACAAGGCCTGCAGGGACAGCACCCAGGCAATGGCTCCCACTGCCAGAGGGCAGGCACAGATTTTGGGCTCTTGGCAATTAGGAATTGCTGGCTGGGAGGGTGGGCAGGCCCTGGCCCAGGGTGCCCAGAGCAGCTGTGGCTGCCCCTGGATCCCTGGCAGTGCCCAAGGCCAGGCTGGATGGGGCTTGGAGCAGCCTGGCACAGTGGAAGGTGTCCCTGCAGGGGTGGGACTGGATGGGTTTTAAGTTTCCTGTCAATCCAATCCATCTCAGCATTCTCTGATTTGAGAGATTTTTCACTTCTTTGGGGCTGTGTTCCCATGGCCGCCTTTATGGGGTCACCCTCAGAACCCCAGGTGCTCCCCCTGTGCTGGCACCGCCAGCCTTGTCCTGCTCTGGAGCCACCACTGGGAATGGGCCCTGAGGGGCTGGAGCGTGTCCAGGGCAGGGAACGGAGCTGGGCAGGGGCTGGAGCCCCAGGAGAGGCTGAGGGAGCTGGGAAGGGGCTGAGCCTGGAGCAAAGGAGGCTCAGGGGGGCCCTTGTGGCTCTGCACAGCTCCTGACAGGAGGGGACAGCCGGGGGGTCGGGCTGTGCTCCAGGGAACAGGGACAGGAGCAGAGGGAACGGCCTCAGGCTGGGCATGGGCAGGCTCAGGGTGGATATTGAGGAAAATTTCTCCATGGAAAGGGAGGTCAGGAGCTGGAACTGCCCAGGCAGGGTTGGAGTACCCAGCCCTGGAGTGTCCAAGGAGGCCCGGACGTGGCATCCAGAGCTCGGGGCGGGTGGCCCGGCGGGAATGAAGAGCCCGGCGCGGCGGGAAGGGAATGAGGGGCCCGGCGGGTATCAAGGTCCCATCCCGGGCTCCCAGTCCCGGGGCTCCGCACGTCACGGATCCCGCGCCCGGCCGCTCCCCGCGCCGCCGCAGCGCCGCCCGCCAACCACAAACACAACGCGCCCGCCCTCGCCCCTCTCGGCGCCGCGCAGGCGCCGCGGGACCCGGATCTGGCGCATGCGCGGCGGCGGCGGCGGCCCGGACGTGTCGGCGGCGGCCGCGACAGCGACAGCGACAACAAACAAACCGCGAGCGGCGCGGGCAGCGCGGGCAGCGCGGGCAGGAGGCGGCGGGGGGGCCGGCAGCGGGCGGCCGCTGCCCCCGGCGCCCGCGAGCGCCGCCCCGCCCCGCCGCGCGGAGGGGAGGGGGCGGAGGCCCGGGCCTTCCCCCGCCGCCGCCGCCGCCCCTCACGGCGGCCTCGGGCCGCGCCCGGACGGCGGCCCAGGTAACACCCGCTCCACCCGCTCCATCCGCTCCCGGCGCCCGCTGCGCTGGGCTCCCCGCCCGGGCTCCTTCCCCGCCCCTGCCCGGCCGCTTCCCCGGGCACTTCCCCACCTTCCCGGGCGCCTTCCCCGGCCCTCGGCGGGCTCCTCCCCCGCTCCCGTCCCCTCCTGCCCGGGCTCCCTCCCCACCTCCCCTCCTTTACGGCCCCCTGACCCGCCTCATCCCCACCTCCCTGCCGCCCCTTCATCACCTCCTCCCTGCCCCCTTCATCACCTCCTCGCTTTTCCCCGGCGAGAAAAACACGGGAGCACCCCCCCCTCCCGCTCCCAAACTTTTTAGTCTGAGGCTCGGCCCCCGGCCGAACGCCGCCCCGCTGTCCGCACTCCCTGCCGTGGGCTGGGGGAGCGCCCCAGCGGTTTTGTGCGTGCTCCTTAGCGCCTTGGCCTCTGCTATCTTCTGTTGGGTGTCCAGAGCTGGCAGCGGTTTTGGGGCGGCGGAGCTCACAGCGTGTGTTATCACAGACCAAACCCGCGGGTGCCAGCTCGGGGCAGCGCCGTGACCCGTGCGGTTCGGAGGCCGTGCCGCGGCCGGGGGGATGGTGCAGGGGTAACCCAGCGTGGAATGGGGCGGTGTGAGAGCCCAGAGCGACGGCTGCACACAGCCAGCAGCGCCGGGCTGGCTCACCAGCGCTCACAGAGGGGTCTGGGCAGGGCTTCTGTCCCAGCCCAGGGCTCCTGTCCCTGCTGTTTAGATCTCCTGTCCCAGCTGTTCAAGGCTCCTGTCCCAGCTGTTCAAGGCTCCTGTCCCTGCTCAGGGCTCCTGTCCCAGCCCAGGGCTCCTGTCCCTGCTGTTTAGATCTCCTGTCCCAGCTGTTCAGGGCTCCTGTCCCTCTTCAGATCTCCTGTCCCAGCTCACAGCTCCTGTCCCTCCTGTTCAGATCTCCTGTCCCAGTTCAGAGCTCCTGTCCCAGCTGTTCAGATCTCCTGTCCCAGTTCAGGGCTCCTGTTCCAGCTGTTCAAGGCTCCTGTCCCTGCTCAGGGCTCCTGTCCCAGCTCAGGGCTCCTGTCCCTGTTCAGGGCTCCTGTCCCAGCTGTTCAAGGCTCCTGTCCCTGTTCAGATCTCCTGTCCCAGCTCACAGCTCCTGTCCCTGCTCAGGGCTCCTGTCCCTGTTCAGGGCTCCTGTCCCAGCTACTCAGGGCTCCTGTCCCAGCCCAAGGCTCCTGTCCCTGTTCAGGGCTCCTGTCCCAGCTGCTCAGGGCTCCTGTCCCAGCCCAGGGCTCCTGTCCCAGCCCAGGGCTCCTGTCCCTGTTCAGATCGCCTGTCCCAGCTCACAGCTCCTGTCCCAGCTCACAGCTCCTGTCCCTGTTCAGGGCTCCTGTCCCAGCTCACAGCTCCTGTCCCAGCCCAGGGCTCCTGTCCCAGTTCAGGGCTCCTGTTCCTGCTCAGGGCTCCTGTCCCAGCTCCCAGCTCCTTTCCCCTGCCAGGCTGAGGCTCCTGAGCTCAGCTCTGCCCCAGCCCCTCCAGGACCCCAACACATGGCACAGCCCCTCAGCCAGGCCTGTGCTGCCCCAGGGACACCTGGAGGTGACAGCTTGTCCTCCTGGCCCTGCCCTTTCCCTGTGACTGCCAGGAGTTTCTTCCCCCTCCGCGTTCATGAGCCTCTCTGGATTTGCCTGTTGCATAAGCACGCATGTTTAATACTGATTCAGGAACTTTATTTCAAAGAGCTGAGGCCCAGGGAGAAGCACAGAGTGCCTCACACTGATTAGAATTCTGGTTTTAAGGAGATAGCTCTTTACATAATGCATTCAGGCTGGGCTGGCACCGTGGGGATGGGAGCTTTGAGAGAATCAACTGGCTTGGTGAGAACAAAGGTGCTCAGAGCAGATCCCAGGGAGGAGCTGCTGTCAGGGTCCTGCAGGGATTTTCGGGCTCTGTTCTCTCCGCTGTTAACCTCCTGAAAAACTGTATTTTGGCCAGGGCTGGAGCTTTCCATGCGTGCCATGCCCAGAGGTGAGTTTTTGTTGAGCTCTAGCGAGCGCAGGGAACGCTGTCCCCGTGCAGCTTGCTGTAGAGAGCAGATGTTATCTGGCGCACCTCTTGCTGGGCTGTGGACATCACAGTCACACCCCTCGCTCCGGGCAGGCTCCACGCTCCCTGCCGCTGCTCGCTGCAGCCACGGGCCCTGCTGGGTGAGGAGTGACAAACCCCCGGGCGGGGGGAGCCGCGGGATCCGCCGCGCCGGGTTTGCTCTGCCCTTCATTCCACCGGCAGGAATTCCAACACCTCTGCGCCCTGCGCCTGGCCTCTCCCGGGATGTCATCTCCTGCTCCCCGTGGTGCTGCGGGGTGGGACACGGGGCTGTCCCCAGGGTGGGACACGGGGCTGTCCCCAGGGCTGTCCCCAGGCTGTGCAGGGTGGGACACGGGGCTGTCCCCAAGGTGGGACACGGGGCTGTCCCCAGGGTGGGACACGGGGCTGTCCCCAAGGTGGGACACGGGGCTGTCCCCAGGGTGGGACACGGGGCTGTCCCCAGGGTGGGACACGGGGCTGTCCCCAGGGCTGTCCCCAGGCTGTCCCCAGGGCTGTCCCCAGTGGCAGAGGAGGTCATGTGCTGCGGTGTGCAGATCTTCCTGCTCTGACCACAGAGGCCTGTGCTGAAAGGAGGAGTTGTTTTTCTGCTGTTTTTCTGCTGTTTGCCTTCTCAAAAAGTGAAAATGAGAAAGAGCGGAGAAACGTGCAAAAGGGAACTTGCTGGGGTTTAAAGCGCATGGTGCAGTCAGGTCATCACAGCAGGGGGAGCTTCTCCCTCGTGTGCCTCACAGGGAGGGTGCGCTTCTGAGTGGGGTTACCCTGGTGCCATTCCTACCACAAGAGTCAGAGCCCCGAGGGAGCTTTGCTGCCTCTACCCCGTCATTCTGGGGCATTGGGAAGGGGTTGGAGCCCGAGGGAGCTTTGCCCTCTCTGCCCCCTCATTCTGGGGCATTGGGAAGGGGTTGGAGCCCAAGGGAGCTCTGCCCTCTCTGCCCCCTCATTCTGGGGCATTGGGAAGGGGTTGGAGCCCAAGGGAGCTCTGCCCTCTCTGCCCCCTCATTCTGGGGCATTGGGAAGGGTTGGAGCCCAAGGGAGCTCTGCCCTCTCTGCCCCCTCATTCTGGGGCATTGGGAAGGGGTTGGAGCCCAAGGGAGCTCTGCCCTCTCTGCCCCCTCATTCTGGGGCATTGGGAAGGGTTGGAGCCCAAGGGAGCTCTGCCCTCTCTGCCCCCTCATTCTGGGCACTTGGGAAGGGGTTGGAGCCCGAGGGAGCTTTGCCCTCTCTGCCCCCTCATTCTGGGGCATTGGGAAGGGTTGGAGCCCAAGGGAGCTCTGCCCTCTCTGCCCCCTCATTCTGGGGCATTGGGAAGGGGTTGGAGCCCAAGGGAGCTCTGCCCTCTCTGCCCCCTCATTCTGGGGCATTGGGAAGGGTTGGAGCCCAAGGGAGCTCTGCCCTCTCTGCCCCCTCATTCTGGGGCATTGGGAAGGGGTTGGAGCCCGAGGGAGCTTTGCCCTCTCTGCCCCCTCATTCTGGGGCATTGGGAAGGGTTGGAGCCCCGAGGGAGCTCTGCCCTCTCTGCCCCCTCATTCTGGGGCATTGGGAAGTGCTTCTGGGCAGGGCTGGGTGCACAGGTGGGAGCTGGGAGCAGAAATGTGCCAGAGCAGCCCCCGGGCACCCGCTCCACACCAGCCTGTCCCGCGGAGAGGTGGCTGCTCCGGCTTCTCAGCCGTGAACTTTGTGTCAGCACAAAACTGGTGCCACTCAGTTTCCTCCAAGCTCTTCTCCAGCTCTCCAGCTTTACGCCGCTGCCATGTGTCTTAAATTTCGGTGGCTGCTGCCAGGGAGATGAGGAGAATTGACGCTGGTGATTCAGATGTGTGCACAGAAATAGTGTTCTGGGCACTGCTAGCCCTGCTGCACGGAGCGTGGCGGGCACCTCCTCAGTGCTCCTCCCCTGCTCTTTGGTGCTAATTGCTCTCATGTCTACAATGAGACATTTTGCTGCTGTTCAGCCGTGGGGCAAGTAGATAATAATCTAATGTGCTGGAAAATATCTGCAGTTTAATCACTTACTCATATCTTCATCAAATCACAAGCTGCTTTTTGTTTTATTGGTGTATGGATTTTCCTCAGTCGTGTTTATCGTAAAACTTCTGCCCTTGCATTATTAAACAGCAGAACTCCGTAGTAATGTTCTGGTGGTTAAAAGCCGTCGAGTGCACTCCTGACATCTCTGTGTTTGTCTGATTCTGGGGGCAGCAGCTGAGGCAGGAGCCTTTCTCGTGTGAAGTGTCCTCGCAGCACATCAGTTTGCACGCCGCTCCAATTAGCCGTGTTGCCAGAATATCTGGGGATATCTGCCTGGTGTCAGAGTAGTGCTGGGGATCTGTCTGCCGTGGCTGGTACTCGTGAATCACGCTCACAGAGCACCACTGCCAGCTTTAAGCAATCCTTGGTCTCTCTTAGATGTATTTCCCCAAAAATTGCTTTCATGGCTGCGACTTGGAGATGCAGTTTAGTTCTCTCAGGTGTGTCTTGCATTAACTCATTTCCCTGCTCACCCCCCAGAATTGCACCCCCACATCCTTCCCTTTGGCCTTGTGTGGCACCACCAGCCAGCCTTGGTCGGGCTGCGTCTGTCCTTGTCACTGTGCTCTAATATCCATGGCTTTGTTTCCTTGTTTCCTTGGAAGTGGTTTCCTTAAGGTCAGGGCGGCAATGTTCCCTGCAGGCGTGGCTGCTGCTGAAGGGCGTTTGCTGCACCCTGCAGAGGGGCTCGGGCTCTGCAGCTGGGCCTGCCCAGCTGTGCCAGGCTCTGCAGCGTGGCAGGAGTGCAGCGCTGTGCCTGGGCAGGGCCGGTGTCACCCCTGTGTGTCACAGTGTCACAGTGTCACAGTGCTCATCCCAGCTGACGGCCATTTGTGCCTGGGCAGGGCCGGTGTCACCCCTGTGTGTCACAGTGTCACAGTGCCCATCCCAGCTGATGGCCATTTGTATACCTGGGGCAGGGCCAGTGTCACATCTGTCACAGTGTCACAGTGCTCACCCCAGCTGATGGCCATTTGTGCCTGGGCAGGGCTGGTGTCACCCCTGTGTGTCACAGTGTCACAGTGTCACAGTGCCCACCCCAGCTGATGGCCATTTGTGCCTGGGGCAGGGCTGGTGTCACAGTGTCACAGTGTCACAGTGCCCACCCCAGCTGATGGCCATTTGTGCCTGGGGCAGGGCTGGTGTCACAGTGTCACAGTGTCACAGTGCCCACCCCAGCTGATGGCCATTTGTGCCTGGGGCAGGGCCAGTGTCACATCTGTCACAGTGTCACAGTGCTCACCCCAGCTGATGGCCATTTGTGCCTGGGGCAGGGCTGGTGTCACAGTGTCACAGTGCCCATCCCCAGCTGCTCTGGGGACACTGGGGCAGGGCCGGTGTCACCCCTGTGTGTCACAGTGCCCGTCTGTCACCATCCCCAGCTGATGGCCATTTGTATACCTGGGGCAGGGCCGGTGTCCCCCCTGTGTGTCACAGTGCCCGTCTGTCACCATCCCCAGCTGATGGCCATTTGTATACCTGGGGCAGGGCCGGTGTCCCCCCTGTGTGTCACAGTGCCCGTCTGTCACCATCCCCAGCTGATGGCCATTTGTATACCTGGGGCAGGGCCGGTGTCCCCCCTGTGTGTCACAGTGCCCGTCTGTCACCATCCCCAGCTGATGGCCATTTGTATACCTGGGGCAGGGCCGGTGTCCCCCCTGTGTGTCACAGTGCCCGTCCCCGGCCGTTTCAGCTGCTCGGGGGCGCGGGGCTGCCTGCGGGGCGGCTTGTGCTGAGAGAGGGCAGCAGAGGCTCGCTCTGACGCGGCTGCTCGAGGGCTTCCTGAGCCCCAGCTGGGCACAGCAGCGCCTGTGGAACCCTTGTTTCTCCGGTTGTAACTCCACAGGCCGGGTGGGTTTCCGTCACAAGGGCGCACTCGGGCTCTGTGGATGTGACAGCCTGGTCAGGGAGCCAGGAAACGAGAAAAGCTTTGTCAGAATCCGTCTGAGAGACTTTAGAGAGTTGAAGATAAACAATGGTAGCTTATTATCCTAAACAACCGCAGGTGTTGTTTTCCTACTCTCTGTTCTCTTGTTTCTCTCGAATATTGTTTATAAGAAAGGCACCTTGTTAATTAGCCACTCAGGTGAAATGTATTGATTAATTGACCAACCAGGTCTACCTGTACTGGAGCTGTGTGTAAAAGAGGATCAGGAGCAGGACCAGGCTTGATGCCAGCCAGGCTTGTGGAGAGCGCGAGTGCATTCTGAGCCACCAGCGGCACTCACGGATCCGGGCTGGCCGCCGTGTGCCCTGCGTGTGCCCTGCGTGTGTCCTGCGTGTGTCCTGCGTGTGCTCTGCGTGTGCTGTGCGTGTGCTGTGTGTGCTTTGTGTGTGCCCTGCGTGTGCTGTGTGTGTGCTCTATGTGTGCCCTGCGTGTGCCCTGCGTGTGCTGTGCGTGTGCTGTGTGTGCTTTGTGTGTGCCCTGCGTGTGCTGTGTGTGTGCTCTGTGTGTGCTCTGTGTGTGCCCTGCGTGTGCCCTGCGTGTGCCCTGCGTATGCCCTGCGTGTGTCCTGCGTGTGCTCTGCGTGTGCTCTGCGTGTGCTCTGCGTGTGCTGTGTGTGCTTTGTGTGTGCCCTGCGTGTGCTCTGTGTGTGCTCTGTGTGTGCCCTGCGTGTGCCCTGCGTGTGCTGTGCATGTGCTGTGCGTGTGCTGTGTGTGCTGTGTGTGCTGTGCATGTGCTGCCCCATTGTGCTGTGTGTGCTGTGTGTGCTCTGTGTGTGCCCTGCGTGTGCTCTGTGTGTGCTGTGTGTGTGCTGTGCGTGTGCTGTGTGTGTGCTGTGTGTGCTCTGCATGTGCTGTGTGTGCTCTGTGTGTGCTCTGTGTGTGCCCTGCGTGTGCTGTGCATGTGCTGTGCGTGTGCTGTGTGTGCTGTGTGTGCTGTGCATGTGCTGCCCCATTGTGCTGTGTGTGCTGTGTGTGCTGTGTGTGTGCCCTGCGTGTGCTGTGCGTGTGCTCTGTGTGTGCTGTGTGTGTGCTGTGCGTGTGCTGTGTGTGTGCTGTGTGTGCTCTGCATGTGCTGTGTGTGCTCTGTGTGTGCTCTGCGTGTTCTCTGCGTGTGCTCTGCGTGTGCTCTGCATGTGCTGCCCCATTGTGCTCTGCATGTTCTCTGCGTGTTCTCTGCATGTGCTGCCCTGTTGTGCTCTGCGTGTTTTCTGCATGTTCTCTGCATGTTCTCTGCCTGTGCTGCCCCGTTGTGCTCTGCGTGTTCTCTGTGTGTTCTCTGCGTGTGCTGCCCCGTTGTGCTCTGCATGTTCTCTGCGTGTTTTCTGCATGTTCTCTGTGTGTTCTCTGCGTGTGCTGCCCCGTTGTGCTCTCCAGCCCTGCTCCCCAGTCCCTCTGCACCCTCAGCTCCCCGCGTGCACCGGGGCCTCTCTCTGAGCGCTCCCATTGCTGCTTCCCTCTCTCCATCCAGCCTTTCCAGAGCCCACTGCGGCCCTGACCCCGCAGGAGCTGTTTTTCCCCTTGGTACCAGGCTGTGCTATATATTCTACCTTCATTTTTTATCATTTTTTCCTTAATCCCAGCATCAGCATCGTGGCTCTTTCGAGCACAGTGTTGCGAGCTCCCTGCAGGTCAGGCTGCCTCTCACGCAGTTCCCTGTGAGCAGCAGCGGCTGCTCCCGGTTTGGCAGTGCCCGGTGTGCTGCAGGCAGTGCAGGTGTGCTGGGAAGGTGGCGTGGCGGGGCGCTGCCTCCTGCCCGTGCCTCCAGGCAGTT